>NC_135717.1:22034423-22636006 GCF_964656455.1 Halichoerus grypus | reverse complement strand
AGGCTTCCCACTGAGCAGGGAGCCCAATGTGGGGCTCGATCCCAGGACCCTGGGATCATGACCTGAGCCGAAGGCAGACGTTTAACTGACTGAGCCACCCAGGTGCCCCATTTTAGAACATTTTTTGCCAGCTCCAAAGAAACCCATTAGCAATTGCCCCCCATTCCCTCCCCCAAGTCTCCCCTTCCCCATCCTTAGGCAGTCACTCACGTGCCTTCTGTCTCTATAGATTTGCCTTCTCTGGACATTTCATATGAATGGAATCATTCAATATATGGTCTTTTTTGGTCAGTTTCTTTCACTCACCATGATGATTTTAAGGTTCACCCAAGTGTTGGATTCTTTAGTCCTTTCTGTGGCTGCTTAGATTCCCTGTGTGGATACATTTTGTTTATCCATTCATTAGTTGCTGAACATTTAGGTTGTTTCCCTAATTTGGCTATTATGAATAATACTTCTGTGAACATATGTATACAAGTTTTTATGTGGATGTTTTCACTTCTCTTGGATGTATACCCAGGAGTGGAATTGCTGGATCATATGATAATTCTGTGGTTAACTTTTTGAGGAACCGCCAGACTATTTTCCAAAGCGGTTGTACCATTTTACATTCCTAGCAACAGTGTATGAGGGTTTCCGTTTCTCTGTACCCTTGCCAACATTTGTTATTTTCTGTTTTGTTTTTTTTTTAATTATTATATCCATCCTAGTGGGTGTGGCTTTGACTTGCATTTCCCTAATGACTAATGATGTTGAGTATCTTTTCATGTGCTTACTGGTCATGAGTATATCTTCTTTAGAGACATGTCTATTCAAGCCCACTCAAGCCCTTTGCCCAGTTTTTGTTTGAGTTATTTGTCATTTTATTGTTAAGTTGTCTGCGTTCTTTATAGAGTCCCTATCAGCTATATGATTTGCAAAACTTTTCTCCCATTCTGTGGATGATCTCTCCACTCTCTTGTTGGCGTCCTTTGAAGCACAAGTGTTTAGTTTTGATGGTGCCTCATTTATCTGTTCTTTTGGTGTCATATCTAAGAAGGCTTTGTCTGCACCACATCACAAAGATTTTCTCCTGTGTTGTTTTCTAAGAGTTAGATAATGTTTTACTTTCATATTTAAGTCTTTGATCCATTTTTAGTTATTTTTTGTGAATAGTTGTAAGGATAGGATTCAGTTTCATTCTTTCGCATGTGTATATTTACTTGTCCCGGCACCGTTTGTTGAAAAGATTATGCTCTCCCCATTGAATTGTCTTGGCGCCCTTGTCCTAATCAATGGCTATAAACATCAGGGTTCATTTCTGGACTCTCAAATCTATTCCATTGATCTGTGTCCCTCCCAATGCTGATACCAACTGCCTTGATTACTGTAGCTTCATAGCAAGTTTTGAATTCAGGAAGTGTGATTCCTTCAACTTCGTTCCTCTTTTTTCAAGACTGTTTTGGCTATTTTGGGTCCCTTGGATTTCCATATGAGCTTTAGCATGCACTTGTTAATTTCTTCAAAGAAGCCACTAGGAATTTGATAGGTTGGTTTGAGTCTGTAGAGCCATTTGGGGAGTATTGCCGTCTTAGCAATTTTAAATCCTCTGATCTATGAACACAGAATATCTTCCCATTTTTTTTAGATCTTTAATTTCTTTCAGTGTGTTTTATTTTTCAGTGTACGGGTCATGTGCTTCTTTTATTAAGTTTATTCCCAAGTATTTTATTCTTTTTGATGTTCTTTATAGATGGACTTGTTTTCTTAATTTCATCTTTGGATCTTTCATTGCTAAGTGCACAAAAGTACTATTGACTTTTGTATTTTAAAATCTTGCTGAACTTTTTCTTGACTCTTTTTGCATGTGTTTGTATATCTAGAGCTTCCCCTTTGTAATAGTCACACAACAGTGCATGGTATAGAGAGCTATAATTAATTTAACAAACCTCCACTGATAGACATTTTAGACTGTTAGCATTTTTTCTTTTTTTTTTTTTTTTGCTGTTATTGATCGTGCTAAGAAGAACATTCTTTGGGCCACTCAACCATTCTGGGCGTGTGTATCAAGTGCCCACTCTATGCCATGCACTCTGAGGCACTGGGGATACAGACAGTAAAAGAGTAAAAGAGGTTTCAGCTTGGGAAAATCTCTGCGTAGAGAATAAAGCAGAGAGATGTGCTAGGGAGTAAGATGTGCATTTGAGAGGAATTCTTTGAATTGAGGAGCCTGAGGAGATTTCTCCAGCTTTCTCTTGAGTCAGGATCCAACTGATAAAAGAGAACCCACTGTTGGAAGATTGGGAAGATTGTTCCAGGCACAGGGAATAGCAAGTACAAAGGCCCTGGGGTAGAAATGGGCTCCCCGTGTTCACCAAACAGAAAGCAAGCCAGTGGGCCTGGAGAGCTGCCAAGGCCAGAGGAGAAGTGGGCAGGGACCAGACTAAAGCCGGCCTTGTAGCCTGAAAAGCCGTTTGCATTTTATTACTAATGTGGAGAGAAGCTGCCGGGTTGGGGGGGGTGCGTTAAGCAGGGGAATGATCGGATCTACTTTATGTTCTAAAAAAGATCACTCCAGTTGCTTAAGAAGCATGTATTTTCCCTGCCTTATTTCAAACACTGAGTTCATCAAAGTGTAATTACTGGGCCGACAGGTTTGTATATTTAAAATGTTCTAGATGCTGCCGCTAAGTGTACCTCCCCAAAAGATAGCTGTACTTTTCACTCCAAGGGCTTTAGCTCTTTTTGTCACCAGGGGCATTCAGGGTGAGGTGCACCTCGAGCTCTCACCCCCTTGGCCCCGGCACCCACCATCTTGCTTCCCTTATAGGACCCGCACCGCTGTGTTTGCCCTGCAGCTCTGGTTCTGCTGCCCACCCCTTGGGTAACACGGGCACCCCGGGAACATGGCAGACGAAGACCTCATTTTCCGCCTGGAAGGTGTTGATGGCGGCCAGACCCCCCGGGCTGGTCACGACGGCGAGTCCGAGGCCGACAGTGACGATGAGGAAGGTTACTTCATCTGCCCCATCACCGATGACCCCAGGTCACACGAGAATGTTAATTCCAAGGTTAATAACTACTACAGCAACCTAACGAAGAGTGAGCAGTATGGCTCCAGCGGGTCCCCCGCAAGCTCCTTCCATTTTAAGGTGAGTGGACCACCCAGCTCCCCCCTTCCCCTCCGCCCACCTGCCGCAAAGGATGGAGGAGCTGGGATCACTGGTTGGGGTCTTCCCTGTGTTTCCAAACCCTGGGCAGCACTCTAAATTCTGGATTGGAAGATATGCCTGTTAAGCTGGGAGGATTATGATGGCTTAAAACAAGTTTCATTACTTTAGAGCAGGTGTTTTTGAAATAGTTGCTGAGGACCCACTACTGGGTTGTGAAAACCTTAACCAACTTTTTAAAAAATGCAGCAGAACAGAATAGACTAGGAAATATGGGAGACCACTGCAAATTGTAAAGATCTTATTATTTTTTTTAATATTTTGTTTATTTATTTGAGAGAGAATGAGAGAGAGAGAGCATGAGAGGGGGAAGGGTCAGAAGGAGAAGCAGACTCCCCGCTCAGCGGGGAGCCCGATGTGGGACTCCAGGATCATGACCTGAGCCGAAGGCAGTTGCCCAACCAACTGAGCCACCCAGGCACCTGTAAAGATCTTATTTTTTGGAACATGTGCTCACACACATTCACACACATAAATGTGGTGACCCAGTTGGTGGTTGAGGGCCAGGCTCTAATCATGTAAATACTTGCATTTCACCCCTGATGTATGTGTCTGTGGGTCCAGGGACGTGATGTAAAATGTAGTTCTTCATGTTGGGTGTGATCGAAAAAGCCCCTGCCTTAATATAACACTGTACGTAAACTGGAATTAAAATTAAAATCTTTTTTTTTAAAAAGATTTTATTTATTTATTTGAGAGAGAGAGAATGAGAGAGAGAGAACACATGAGAGGGGATAGGGTCAGAGGGTGAAGCAGACTCCCTGCCGAGCAGGGAGCCCGATGTGGGACTTGATCCAGGGACTCCAGGATCATGACCTGAGCTGAAGGCAATCGCTTAACCAACTGAGCCACCCAGGTGCCCTAAAATTAAAATCTTAATTAAAACAATTAAAAAAACAACAACAACACTGATTGGAGTTGGGCATCCTTCTGAATTGAAGAAAAGGGTACTTATTTTGTTAGGGATTTGTATTCATATTACGGTAAAGCTGGTATAAAGGAGGGGGGAAAGGTGAACATTATTGGGCTTTTGAATCATAACTGGTGATGAAAAAATTTCATTTATTTAGTTAGTAGTAATCTCTATGCCCAACATGGGGCTCAAACTCATAACCCCAAGATCAAGAGTCACGTGCTCTTCCAACTGAGCCAGATAGGCGCCTTGAAAAAAATTTTAAACGCAGTAATGTTATCCTTATTTAATTTGATGCCCACCAACAGAAGATATCTGTTAGTACTGTAAGCAAAATGCAGGTTACCACTTTGGGATTGGGAATTGGAGCCATTCTTCTCTAACTTCAGAATTAATCTGTTTTTAGAAAATTAATAATTCTAGTTCTTGGACAGTTGGGTATTTTCTTCCTGTCAGAGCCAGAGTTCTAGATTAAATCTCTGTGGGGCAGGCAGCTCCAGAAACAGCCCTGTGGGTCCGCTGTGAGGTTGGGGGGCCCCTGCAGGATCAGGTGGCGGCTTGTCTCGCTTTCGTGTCCTCAGCCAGCCTCTGAGACTCACGCCCGGCCCTGGGGAGGGCAGCGTGGCAAGGCCGGGAGCAGCCTGGCGCTCCTATGTTCACTGGGTCAGGGCGGCTTGAGGAGACGCGGATCCCTGAGGCATCCTGTACCTGGTGTGAGGGAATCTGGGTGCCAGTGGGGGCTGGAGGGCCCAGGGCTCGTGAAACAGAAGCTAGCTCACCCCAGCTCCAGGGAAGAAGGGTATTTATTTCTTGGGACCCAGGGGGAGAAAGAACGTCTGGTCTCTCAGGGGACAGGTCTAGGAACCGGAAGGCAGCAGGACTGTCTCTCTCGGTCTCTCTTTACCTGTCCTTTGTTCTCCTCTGCCTCAGTCTACACAGCGGGAAAATGGACCCCCGCTGGCCCCAGCGCCCCCTCATTACTGCCCTCTCCATCCCAGTTGCAAGCAAGGGGGCGAATATCTGGTTGGCCCAGCCTGGGTCACGCGTCCTCTCTCTGACCCAGTCCTTTGTGACCCCGGGTGTGAGATTGGGAGGGTCGGTGTCACAGAAGAGGGACTACTTCCAGGGAAGGAGGATCCTGGTGGCCTCCCAGTGGGGGCAGACCCTGCAGCTGCCTCTCCAGAGGAACCGTGACCCGGTTGGGGCTTTGTGGCAGACACTGGGAGGGCCCAGGAGCTGAAGGGTCTCAGACCAGATGGCCAGTCCCTGACCACAAAATGTGACCACAGTGAAGCCTTTAAAGGAAGCGCTGACTGAGCGTTCCAGGGGTCGGAGATGCTGAATATCCTACAATATAAGGGACAGGCCCACCCAATAAAGAATTGTCCCGTCCCGGATGCCAATAGTACCCCCAGCGGGAACACTTTGGCTGAGAAGGATTCTCTGGAGATCAAATTGCCATCTGAGCTCTATATTTTTTATTTTAATAACTACTGTCAAATGGCCCACTAGGATTTATGTTTTACATAAATAGTGTCCTTTGGCAAGAGGGCACCCACAGTGAGTTCAGCACTCCCTGATTCTGAATGAAGCACCTACTGTGTGCAGAGCATGGCCCCTGGGGATGAGTGATAGAGGCCACCGTGTCCTGCCCTCATGAGGCTCACATCCGAAAGCCACACCTGTAGGCAAACCTCCATTCACTGGAACGCTCCCACCTCCCTCCACTCCAGTAACCCTCAGTTTGTTTCCTGAGATTAAGAGTCTCTTATGGTTTGTCCCCTCTCTGGTTTTGTCTTGTTTCATTTTTTCCTCTCTTTAAGAGGGGCTTATTCAAATTTTAAACCATGGTCCTAAGAGAATACTGTATTTACATTAAAACAAAGATGATGTTTCTATGTGATTTGACTTGAAAACAGTGCCAAGATATGTGTGTGTGTGTGTGTGTACACATTTGGGGGGAAGATCCCATGAAAAGCCATAAGGACAGGGGCGCCTGGGTGGCTCAGTCGTTAAGCGTCTGCCTTCAGCTCAGGTCATGATCCCAGGGTCCTGGGATCGAGCCCCGCATCGGGCTCCCTGCTCAGCGGGAAGCCTGCTTCTCCCTCTCCCACTCCCCCTGCTTGTGTTCCCTCTCTCGCAGTCTCTCTCTCTCTGTCAAATAAATAAATTAAAAAAAGAAAAGAAAAGCCATAAGGACAGTATGGACATAATTAGAATAAAAAATGGTAGCTATTTTTATTTTTATATACTGTTAAGAAAGCAAGTTGAAATATAATACAGTCCCACATTTATCAAAAAAATATACACACGTCTTAGTATTTACATAGCAAAAACTTGTATGGAGGAATTTGTACACAATTCTAGTTAATAGTGATTCTCTCTGGGGGAGAGGGTGCCGTTATGGGGGATTTTATCTACATTTTACCTATTTTTAAACATCCGGGACTTTTAAACTACACCTATGTATTACTTGTGTGCAGGAAAAGACTTTAGGAAGAAAAATAAAGCAAAACAGCCAGGTAACCTCCCCTCTCCCAAACAAACAAATCAATAAATCGCCCCTCCTTAAAATTTCTACAAGGCATCGTTCAAAATCGTCACCGAGGATGGGCGCACTCCTGGTCCCCAGGGACCCTCCTGGGCTCTGTTCACCCCACACCTCTCCCTGTTCCTGGAATAGGTTTCCTTTTTCACGCCTCTGCCTGAAACCTCTTTAAACTTGGTGTCTCGGTCTGGTCTGTTCAAGTGATTGTTCTGGCCCCCTCGGGATGTGGTTTTAAGACACCCTGCCCGGCTATCTCTTGTGCATCCCTGGGGCTCAGAGCAGACCTCTGCCTGCATCTGTCATCCTCTGTCTGAGTCAGCCACTTCCTGCAAGGCTGGGGACTGTCTGATTGCACTTCCCATTCCCCGAACTTGGTCGAATGACCAGTTATGGACCAGATGTACCTCTTGGTTGCCCACCGTCCTAGGTAACCGAAAGCAGGCTCTGTGGGGTTCATGTTGCCCAAGGCAGCTTCGGAGGGGGATAGCAGCTCAGTTTTCCAAACCTCACTCCTCCTGGCACTCTGCAAAGCGAACGTGTTTTTTGTTTACTGTCGACATGGCAACCTGGGTTGTTCAAGCAAAATGGCCTCCAAAGAGGCACCACCCTGGCAGGTACGGGGCGTGTAGTGTGAACAGTCCAGTTCTGTCACTGTCAAGGCCAGGGCCTTCCGCCTAGTGCCCCGGGGGATGGTGGTGGAGTCGTTCAGGGGGCCTCCGTCTTGATAGAACATCAGGCAACCAAGCAAGGATGTTTATAGAATTTGCCATAATGTGGGAAAGTGCTTCGGCTCTGGAGCTAAATTCAAATAGCAGAATATAGAGTACAGTTACAGCTTTGTAAAACACTCACATGTGCATGCACGTGCGTGTGTGCGTGCACGTGCATGCACAAACACACACACACACCAAAAGCCTGGAAAGAAGTATATTAGCGCACCAGCAGGGATTGTCTTTGGACAGGATCTAGAGCGATTGCATTCCCTTCTTATGCTCTGTTGTTTCTCCATTGTCTAGAATGAGCATATATATGCTTTTAATTTTTTAATAAAGTGGGAAATTTGGGATGCCTGGGTGGCTCAGTTGGTTAAGTGTCTGCCTTCAGCTCAGGTCATGATCTTGGGGTCCTGGAATTGAGCCCTGTGTCAGGCTCCCTGCTCAGCGAGGAGCCTGCTTCTCCCTCTCCCTCTGCCTGCCGCTCCCCCTGCCTGTGCTCTCTTTCTGTCTGTCAAATAAATAAATAAAATCTTTAAAAAAAAAATAAAGTGGGAAATTTTATTTTTAAAAATTGTTTTCCTGGTCTGGGAGTATCTTGGGGATCATTCCATATCAGCACATATAGATCACCTCTTTTACCTTTATTTATTTATTTATTTTCATCTCTTTTTCTTTCTTTTTTTAAAAATTTATTTAGGGGAGGGCGCCTGGGTGGCTCAGTTGGTTAAGCGACTGCCTTCAGCTCAGGTCATGATCCTGGAGTCCCAGGATCGAGTCCCGCATCGGGCTCCCTGCTCAGTGGGGAGTCTGCTTCTCCCTCTGATCCTCTTCCCTCTCGTGCTCTCTGTCTCTCATTCTCTCTCTCTCAAATAAATAAATAAAATCTTTAAAAAAAATTAAAAAAATAAAAAATAAAAAATAAAAATTTATTTAGGGGAGGGGCAGAGGGAGAGGGAGAGAATCCCAAGCCGACTCTGCACTGAGCGTGGAGCCTGACGTGAGGTTTGATCTCTTGACCCTGAGATCCTGAGTCAGGTGCTTAACCAACTAAGCCACCCAGGCGCCCTTCGCCTCTTTTATTTTTAGAGTGACTTGTATTCTGTCACATGATGTACATGGATTTCTTGAGCCAGCCTCCCTCTTTGGGGGACACTTCCATTGTTCCCCCATTTTTTTTCCTTAGTACTAACAGTGCTGTAATAAATCTCCTTATATGTATATCTAAGCAAATTTAAAATACACATGTATTTCCTGGGGTGCCTGGGTGGCTCAGTCATTAAGCATCTGCCTTCAGCTCAGACCATGATCCCAGGGTCCTGGGATCGAGCCCCGCATCGGACTCCCTGCTCAGCCGGGAGCCTGCTTCTCCCTCTCCCACTCCCCCTGCCTGTGTTCCCTCTCTAGCTGTCTCTCTCTCTGTGTCAAATAAAAAAAAAAAATCTTAAAGATACACATATATTTCCTAATACATAAATAAATATGTATACAAGGTAAAAAGAATTCAAACTGTATCCAAGGTAGAGTGATAAGTAAGCCTCACACTGCTGATCCCTGTTTCCCTGGGGGATGTCCTTCTGGATTGCTACCTTCTCTGCGTGTATAAGCACGTACATGTCTAGGACCCTCCCCTTTCGTATGGAAATGTTAGTTGACTGCAAACCTGTTCTGCACTCTTGGAGCTGTCTTCCCGTATTGGCACAGATGAGCTGACATCAGCCAGCACTTACGTAAGAGCCGCCGTGGGAAGAGCGGGCACCGCTCTGCACATTTCACTCATTTGATCTGTACAGAAGTCCTGTGAGGAAGGGCGTAGATAGTAAACCTGAGGCTCTGACGTCCGAATCACTCGATGCTCTTCGTGACTACAGCATGTGGCAGCTTATTTTGTTGTTGTTTCTTGACGGCTGAATATCATGTCTGGAAGCCCCATAATGTATTGAGCCAGTCCCTCATGGATGGGTATGAAGGTCGTTTCCAGCCTTTTGCTACCACGAACAGCTCTTCCAAAAACATCTCTGTCCGTATGTCCTTGTGCCCGTGCATGGGCGCACCTGCCATGTTAAATCCCCGGGGGTGGAATGACTGGAGCAGTACGTTTAGAACTCGGCTGGGCATTGCCGACGGCCTTTCAAAGAGGTTGCATAAAGCATCTGCCCCTCATGCTGTATGGGCACGCCTGCTCCCCACGCCCTTGTCGGAAGACTTTGGTGATTACACTTGTATTTTCAGCCCACCAAGGGTGGCTCAAACAGCTGGGTCAAAGGACAGCAATTACCCCAGAATGAGACGGAAATGCTAGCGTCTGGTGATGACTCACTGGGAAGAGAGACATCCCTGCCCACCCTGAGCCCCAGGAAACCCCACCCTGGCAGGATTGGGCTTCTGTCCCTACCCAGTGACCACAGGAAGCTCTGTGCACACCCAGAGGTGATGAACATTTTGGGGCTCTGCCCACTGCTTTGGGAATGCAGAATCAGGCAGGGAAGCTTAGGCATCTAGCAATCCAGAAAGCTTTGGACGTCCAGCAAGATGAGGGCCTGCTGGGCAGATGAAGGAAAACGAGGGTCATGCTGGCCACCCAGTGACCTGTGTCTGAAAAACAGAAGGGGGCTGGGGAGACGCAAACCCCACTGCAGGGACTCCTCTCTCTGAAATCTGTGCAGGTGCTCAAATGCTCAAATCCTTTGTGGAAATGTACTGGGGTACAAGGGGCCCCAATTTAATTTTACTTTGTTTTTTATCAGCTTCGTTGCAATATAATTCATATAACATACAATTTACCCATTTGAAATATCCATTGCAGCAGCTTTAAGTATATTTATACAATTATGCATCCATATCACCGCAATCAATTTTAGCCCATTTTCCTTAGCCCTAAAAAGAAACCGCACATCTCTTAGCCATAGCCCCTCAGGATCCCCAGTCCACCCAGCCCCTGGCAGCCACTAATCTACTTTCAATCTCTGTGGGTTTGCCTGTTCTGGACATTTCATAGAAATCGGATTATATAACATGGGGTCTTTTGTGTGTGGCTTCCTTCACTGAGTGCAATGTTTTCGAGGTTCATCCATGTAGAAGCATGTGTCTGTGCTCAGTTGTCATTGCTGAATACTACCCCATTGCATGGATGTACCACATTTTTTTAAAAGATTTTATTTATTTATTTTTAAAGATTTTATTTATTTGAGAGAGAGAGAGCACAGGCAGGGAGAGTGGCAGGCAGAGGGTGGAAGCAGACTCCCCGCTGAGCAAGAAGCCCGATGCCGGACTCGATCCTAGGACCCTGGGATCATGACCTGAGCCAAAGGCAGACACTTAACTGACTGAGCCACCCAGGCGCCCCCGTTGACCCACATTGGGTTGTTTCTTCCCTTTGGCTTTTGCAAATAATGCTACACAAATCGTGTGGACATGTGTTCATTTCTCTTGGGTAGATACTTGGGAGTGCATTGCTAGGTCATATGGTTGTATTCAGTTTGGTTCTCAAACTTCTCTCTCTCTCTTTTTTTTTTTTTTTATAGAACTTCTCTTTTGCAAAAGAGTGGGGAACTGGGGCTCGACGGGCTTGGTCTGAGTTCTGGGTCTGCTGGTTCCTGGTTGCTGCAGGTCTATAGGCAAGTTTCCTCCTTGCTCTCGAGCCTTGGGCACCTCCTCAGTGGACTGGGGAGCTGTCCTACCTGCCCGTCTGTGCTTCAACACGGTTGCCGTGAGGTGCAGGCTGGGATTCTGTCTGGGCAGGGGCTTCCAGGAGGCAAGGGCATTATGCCACCCTAGGGAATGTTACTGCTTTGCTGTTTGTTTTTTCTTTTTTTTTAAGATTTTATTTATTGGGTGCCTGGGTGGCTCAGATGGGTGAGCATCTGCCTTCGGCTCAGGTCATGATCCTTGGGGAGCCTGGTTCTCCCTCTGCCTCTGCCTCTCTCTCTGTGTCTCTCATAAATAAATAAATAAAATCTTTAAAAAAAAGATTTTATTTACTTATTTGAGAGAGAGAGAGAGCACACACACAAGTGGGTGGAGGGGCAGAGGGAGAGGGAGAAACAGACTCCCCGCTGACCAAGGAGCCCAATGCAGGGCTCGATCCCAAGAGCCCGGGATTGTGACCTGAGCCGAAGGCAGACGCTTAACCAACTGAGCCACCCAGGCGCCCCAGCTTTGCTGGTTATTATTTCCATCCTTTCCTCTCTAGCCCTGGCTCTGAATCCCACTAGTCACGGGAGACCCGCAACAACTGCTCCTTTTGACAGAGATTTCTTTAGAACTTTTAGCTGTGTTTCTTTGGCAATCATTTGTTTGATTGCTTATAAAAGTACTCCATGTTCCTGGCAGAAAACGATGAGAGTGTAGATATAATTGCTATTGAGGTCTTAGTGTGTATTTTAGTCTTTTCTGTATTTCACTATAAATATAGACTTGACTAAATAGAGATTTTTATTACAATAATAAGATCACGTATATATGCTCTTCAGTAACCAGTTTTTCTTGGCAAACAAGAGATGGTGCATATCTTTCCATATTAGTAAATGTGGATCTAGTTCATCTTTTTTCTTAATGGCTCCCTGGCAGCCCATCGTATGGATACAGTGCAGTTGCTGTAAGCATTTCCTCTTGTGCGATACTTAGGCAGTTTCCAGGTTTTTTGCTGCCATAGACAATGCTGAGTTTCATGGAAATTGCACGAAACTTCTAAATGCATGCGATCCTCTTCCCTAGTGAACAAGGAAACAAGCAAGCATGCTTCCTCAATTCTCCCTGCTGCTTTTATGTGTCCTTGGTTATAGATTAACCCTTGCTATCAGCCAGGAGGGGCAAGTCAGGCTGACATAGAGCTGCAGTTTCTTAGAATCTGTGGAAAGGATCATAGGAAAAAACATTGTGTAACATCCACAGGGAGAATAATAGTTGATGTTTCAGGGAGGACTTAGGCAGCCTCCCGAGGCTTCCTCATGTAAGATCGGAGGCCTTGATTGCTGTGTTGGTGGTAATAAGAATAGTGATATAAAAACAGCACCAACAGCAATAACATCCTATGTGCCAAAGAAATTGCAAACACATTACCCGAATATCCGGCTTTACTGCTGGCATATTCCAGGAAATTTGCAGTTATTATTATTATTATATATTTATGTATTTATTTTTATTTTGTGCTCTCAGGCTTTGAAAAACCAAAGATTTTTCCATTCTCTAGGCAGGGTTATGTTTTCCTTTTTAGGGACCCCCACTGGGCCCCCCCATTCTGTGTAGGATAGCACATCAACAACTGAGTTTGGATCTTTATTTTATTTTATCTTAGTTTTTTAAAACATTTTATTTATTTATTAGAGCATGAGCGGGGTAGAGGGAGAGGGAGAATCAGACTCCCCACTGAGTGCAGAGCCCAAGGAGGGGCTCGATCCCAGGACCCCGAGATCATGACCTGAGCCAAAGGCAGATGCTTAATGGACTGAGCCACCCAGGCACCCCTATTTTATTTTATTTTATTTTTTTTCAGATCTTTAGAACTAGAGAACATTAGAGCTAGCAGGGTCTTAAGAATCACCTAAACCCAGTGATCTTTTTTAACTTTGACTTACCCGTGTATTACCTGAAGGCTATTCAATATGTTAATCTTCTCATAGCAAAAACACACACACAACATAAAGCTGAAGTCTCTTTGACCAACCTCTTATCCTCCTTCTATTCCCAGAGATAGCCATTTTATATTAATTTGGGATAAAGCACTTTTCAGACCTCTTTCATGTGCTCATACGTAAAGATACACTTACGTGTATGTGTACAGACACTCATCCTTAGAAATCCATAGTGCTGATTTGTGGGTTTCCTCCACCAGTAAATGGTGTCATACTGTTTACATTATTCACCAATTTGCTTTTTCCCCCTAAACAATAAGTCTTAGAGATGGCCCATTCAATACCTTGATCTTTTTTATTTATTTATTTATTTTAGTAATCTCTATACCCAATGTGGGGCTTGAATTCTTGACCTCCAAGATGAAGAATCACGTGCTTTTCCGACTGAGCCAGCCAGGTGGCCCAACACCTTGATTTTTTCAAGTAGGCTCCAATCCAAGCGTGGAGCCCAGTGTGGGGCTTGAACTCACAGCCCTGAGATCGAGACCTGAGCTGATATCAAGAGTCAGATGCTTAATTGACTGAGCCACCCAGGTGTCTCGAACACAGCTCTCCTTGATCTTTTTTTTTTTTAAGATATTACTTATTTTAGAGAGAGAGAGAGGGAGTGCATGCAAGTGGGGGGAGGGGCAGAGGGAGAGGCCAAGAATCCCAAGCAGACCCCACGTCGAGGACCGAGCCTGATGCAGGGCTCCATCCCATGATCCTGAGATCATGACCCAAGCTGAAACCAAGAGTTGGACATTTAACCAGCTGAGCTACCCAGGCGCCCCACATCTTGACCTTCTTAATGGCTTCATACTGCTATACCAAGTGTACAGAATCTTCTCCCTGTGAACAGGCAGGTTTTCGGCAGTGCCCGAGCGTTATATAGCATTATAAGCACAGACCCATCCTTGGGCCACTCACCTGTGCACACCTGGGGAGGTGATCAGGATGGCCGGGTCACAGGGCAGTGAAAGTACCTCCAGAAGGCTGTCAGAGGTCACAGAACCTGCTTTCCCTCCCCTCAGTGTCTGAGAGGACCCACTTCTTTTTTTTTTTGATATATATTTTTTAAATTTTATTTTATTATGTTATGTTATCACCATACTTCTCAGGCCTGTGTAAACACTTGTTTTTCTTAACCTGATGGGTAAAACAGTACACCAGTGATTTGCAGCTCATTTCAGGGCTGTTGAGCTGTAATGAGCATGTTATCTCAGTGAGCCCCTATTTCTTGGGGGGGGGGGGGAGAGAACGCGTCTAGCCCAGATGTGGGGCAGGAAAAAAGTTTGGCCACTAATAGCCAAAACATTCTTCATTGTCTTTTGTAAACAAGGAAATGGAGGTTCGCACAGTTAGTCAGCTGTGGGCGGGAACCAGAGTGCAGGGAACGAATCTTCGTCCAGGACCTTTTATATTGTGCTTTAAAAGAAAAGTCCGTTGCATTAAACCCATCCATTGCCAACAAGGCGTGGCACGATTCTTTTCTGGGTTTGGCAAAAAGCTAATTTTGATCCTGTGAAATAACACGCCCTCAAATTCGGAAATACTTTTTTCCTTGATTTTTTTTTTTCAGGTGGAGCACAGCCTCCGCCCGGGAGGCAGTTTCTGTTGATACTCCTCACTGAATCGGGGGGAGTCGGGGAGTGTTTGAGTCACTGGTTGAGAGTGCAGTGGGAGAGCCATGTGTCCGTCGCCCCCAGCAGGCTCAGAACACTGCAGGTCCCGGACAGGCTGGGGTCAGCGTCTGTCTCTGCTGTTCATGGCTGCTGGAATAGGAGAGGAGACAGTGGTACTTTTTTTTTTTAAGTACGGAGCTTCAGGAACTGTTTTAGTTATAAACATGTCGGTGGCCCGGTTATTTATAACAGGGAAAAATCGGTGACAAGCTCAAAGTCTAACGGTGGAGAACCACAGGTGAACGGTGACGTCAGTAGTGAGTTAGGTGTTCCAGCTGACTTTAAATCATGATGTCATGTTTGTGTTTAAAAATATAAGTGAGGGGGGCACCTGGGTGGTTCAGTCGGTTGAGTGTCGAACTCTTGGTTTTGGCTCAGGTCATGATCTCTTGGGTCGTGGGATCCAGCCCCGTGTTGAGACTCCACTCAGTGGGGAGTCTGCTTGAAGATTCTCTCCCTCTGCCCCTCCCCCGCCTTGTGCATGCAAGCGAGCTCTCACTCTCTCTCAAAGAAAAATATCTTTAAAAAAACTAAAATAAAAAAATATTGAAGTCATGTGTTCTCTGCCCCTTGGAGTGTCATTTAGGAGAAATTTTTTGGAGGAGCACTCCAAATTTGTACATTTTAAATGTGATCCAGCAATTACACTTCCAAGAAATATGTCCTATCAAGATCTCACACAGTTGCATAAGGGTTTACATACGAGGGTGTTCACTTCAGAACTGCCTGTACTAGGGATTATTGGAGAGAATCCAAATATCCATCAACCGAGGTTAGAGAATACCTTAAGGTACATTTATACAATTGTATGTCTTACAACTGCAGAAGGAAAATGGGGTCAACCCAGCCTGCCTGTACATATGACATGGAAGGACATCCAAGGCCCCATGTTAAAGTGGAGAAAAGTAAGGTGCAGAGCAGAACGGATCAACCCAGCCTGATGCTATATTCCTGTGTGTTAACAAATGCAGAGGAACAAATTTACAGAGACTCTCCATCAGCCGTCAGCTGTGGTTTTCAGAGCAATGAGTCAGAAAGTACTTTCACTTTCTACTTCACATTCTGAAGTGTTCGCTGTTTTTTACAGTAAGCAGATCATACATTTGGAATCAGGAAAATAATCAAGATCACTATATTTAAAGTGCCAAGCCCCATGGGCCCACTCTCCCAAAAGACTGTAAATTGTTTTTATAATGTGATTCCAGTCGTACAAATAATGCACAGGAAGGATCTGGAAAAGAACAAGTCCAAAGCATTGACGATCCTTGCTCTGGGTGGGGGCGGGGTGTGGCGGATTTGAATTTTGTCTTCTCTCTTTTCTGAATGTTTTCATTAAGCGTGAATTCGCTTCCACGTTGGAAGAAAGAAATTCTGGGCTTTATTTTTGGGCTTCGCAGAGATTGGAATCCAAGCCCCAGTGAGGAAGCCCTAGCCCATGTGAACCGTGTGTGCACGTGTGTGTGTGTTTCTCAGAAAGCTCAGTTGCTCTGCCTTTTCTCCTCTGAGCAGGATCCCAGCTGTGAGGCTGAGGCTCAGGCCGGGGGCACGCTTGGGAAGCTGGGCTCCTGCAGAGCTAGTCCTGGTGGCTGAGGGATCCCGATGGCGGGTGAGGAGGTCTGGAATTGCTGTGGGTCTGCCACCCCCAGTGTTCAGCGCCCCCATCCAGCCACCTCCCCGTGGCTCAGGCCTCTGGCCTGGAAAGGAGTTTTGGCCTCACTGATCCTGCAAGAGGCTACAGGGCAGAGGTTCGAGTTCTTTAGGAAAAGAGCAGGAAGAGCTTGCGACTCAGGGTGGGTGGAGGAGTGTTGGGAGGGGACAGGGACAGATTCCACTTTGGGATTATAAAAGCAATAAAATGAGCTTTCAAAAACAAGAAATGGGGTTGGGTGATGATACTGTTGAGAATCCGCCTAATCGCCATAACATGCCTTAGTCACCTTTCCCAGTGAGTACCCAAAAGCCCTGGTTCTCAATAGGTTTTGAAAGTTTGGGGGGCTATTTTTGGTCCCCACAATGATGCAGGGGCACTAAGGCATTGAGAAGGTAGAGGGCATGGATGCTAAAAGCCTGAAATGGGCAAGGCAGTTCTGCATGATGAATATTCCTGCATCCCCAGGACCTTGGAATGTCTCATGGGAATCTGTTCCTAATCTCTGAGCCCAGAACTTAGTGCTCTGTTAACGTAAAGAAAATAATATCTTTGGCATGGTTGGAGATATTCTGAGTTTAGGAAGGTTGTGTTGTCTATGATTTTCATTTAGGGCGATAAAATTGGGCATATTTATGATTTATACAATATTTAAAAAAGGTGATGTTGGCTCGGATAGGGTCCAGAATTCCCACTAATAGATTAAGCGCAGTCTTTTGGAAGAGCTCCTTAGCATTTTAAATGGATATAATCAAAATATATTCAACCAGTCTCCATAGATGGGCATTTGGGTTGAATTCAGTTTTGCACACAATGACGCCTCTTCTATATATATCTTTGCAGAGTCGTGTATTTCTCTAGGATAAACATTTCTAGATGTAAAATTTCTGGGTCAGGATACAGGAATTCACATTTTTTATCTCAGTACATTGCCAGGTTGCCTTTGGAGGGGGTTTAGACCCATTGACCCTATGGGAGAGCACCCGTTTCCCCATATCCCAGCCAGCACTAGTTATGAACAGTCATTAAAATGTTTGCCAGGGCGCCTGGGTGGCTCAGTCATTAAGCGTCTGCCTTCGGCTCAGATCATGATCCCAGGGCCCTGGGATCGAGCCCCACATTGGGCTCCCTGCTCAGCGGGAAGCCTGCTTCTCCCTCTCCCACTCCCCCTGCTTGTGTTCCCTCTCTCACTGTGTCTCTCTCTGTCAAATAAATAAATAAAATCTTAAAAAAAAAAAAATGTTTGCCAATCTGGGGGCGCCCAGGTGGCTCAGTCGGTTAAGCATCCAACTCTTGATTTCAGCACGGGTCATGATCTCAGGGTCCTGGGATGGAGCCAGGAGTTGGGCTCCCCTGCAGAGCTGGGAGTCTGCTTGAGATTCTCTCCCTCTCCCGCTTTCCCAACCTCCACAAAATAAATGAATCTTTAAAATACGCTTTCCTGGGCGCCTGGGTGGCTCAGTCGTTAAGCATCTGCCTTTGGCTCAGGTCATGATCCCAGGGACCTGGGATCGAGCCCCACATCAGGCTCCCTGCTCAGCAGGAAACCTGCTTCTCCCTCTCTCCCTGCTTGTGTTCCCTCTCTCTCTGTGTCTCTCTCTGTCAAATAAATAAATAAAATCTTAAAAAAAATAAAAATAAAATAAAATATGCTTTCTTATGTGTATTATGTTTCTTTGGTTTCATAGTTAAGATATGTCACTTCTGCCCGTGGGAAGGCTGTGCCCATGTGAGAACAAAAAGGGTCTTTTGGGAACTTTGTTTCTGAAACGATAATTGGTGGGAGTATTTCTCTCTCACTGATGTTGTCTGCCTCCCCAGAGCTGGGAGACACGTGGGAAATCACGGGGCAGGAGGAGGCTGGGGGCAGCACTACCCCACAGCCCCTGGTCTAACATTTCCCTTTGCCTTTTGCAGGAAGCTTGGAAGCATGCAATCGAGAAGGCCAAACACATGCCTGACCCCTGGGCTGAGTTCCACCTGGAGGATATAGCCACGGAATGTGCCACGCGTCACAGGTCGGCAGCTTGTCTGGGGGTGCCGTATGGCCCCAGGTCTCAAGGAGTCCTTGGGGGTATGGGTCCTGCTTCTGCTCATAATCAGTGAGGCCTAAGTACCTGTGGAGGTCGAGGAGAAGGGAATAATAATAGTATCTGCCAACATTTGAGCATCTATGCATGCTTCAGGCGCTGCGCAAGATCTCCTTGACTCCTCAAGGCGGTCCTCTAACGTACCTTTTCGTCAGGCAGGGCTGAACCATGCTGCAGTAACAAATACTGCAGCGGCTCAGTGCAGCAATGGTGTTCTTCTCACTTGAGTGAAGTTGGGTGAGAGCCCAGGGGCCCTTGGGGGCCGCTCAGGGATCCAGGCTTCTCCCATCTTGTGGTTCCACTGTCTCACCACGTGGCCCCTACAGTTGCCACCAAAGGGAGAGAGAACACCTGGAGATAGCATGTGAGCTTTTTGATGCCTTGGCCCCAGGAAGATTCACAAAATGGAACTATGAGCGTCTAGAGTTTCTATTTGAAAAGAGAGGGGGAGGAGTTATTTCAGGGGGTTTCAAGAAGAACAAAAATATAGCAAAAACCACAGAATACCACCACCGAGGATAACTACGATGAAGCTCTTATGTATTGAATCCATGTGACAGGCACTGTTTGAAGCCTCTAAGTGTGTGTATTCGTTAAAAAAGCCTGAAGTAGGAATGATGTCAAGTATTTGGGGCCACTCTTGAGAATCTGATGAGGGCCATCCCAGAAAGTTGCACACATATGTCTAATTCTGTGCATAATATTAGAGGGCTCTTGGACCTGTCCTGGAGTCCATCCCCCTGTCCTGTGACCTCTGTAGGCCCCTCCAGTCTGAATCCTCTAAACCAACACCCTGAGGTCCCATAATTGCCCCAGGGGAGATAGAGGTTTGCCCAGGGTTACCCGGGTGGTTAATAAGCTAACTTTCTGACTCTCAGTTCAGTGTCTTTCAATTAGTCAGAACTCTGTTTCAAATGCAGGTGACAGAAACCCAATTCACAGTGTTAAGCATAGAAGCGAATGTTTTGCTTACACGTGTGGGCTTCAGGTACGGCTGGTTCTAGATGCTCCAAGGACACTTTGGGCTTTGACCTCAGATTAGACTCTCTTATATCAGTGGCACAGATGCCCCTGAGAGCCCCACATTTCATTTCACCCAATAGAAGAGGGTCTTTTCCTTCCCAAATAGTTTTAAACAAAAGTTCCATAACGGAATATCATTGGTCTGGCTTCGGTTATATGCCCCTCTCGGAACCAGTCAGGTGCCAGGGAGCTTTGCTTTGATTGGCCATGTCTGGATCACATACCCCAAGCCAGAAGGTGCTGGGCATCACTTCCACCCAGTCCACATATTCTGAGAATGGAGCATGGTGGTTCCCCAAAGGGAAATTGGGGTGCTGTTACTGAAAAGAGAGACCAGATGCTAGGCAGGCAGAAAAGGTATAGCTTTCTACACCTTTCTGCACGTGTCCCTGCTCCTGCCTGTGAGGAAATGGCTCAGAGCGTGGCATGCACCCCCTCCCCAGCACTGGAGGCCCACATCCTAGCAGGCCCTGGGGGCCGTGCTAGCAGCTAAGGGGACCCTTATAGGGCAGGGTATGGACTCTCTTCCTCCCTGCCTATAAGGCCAGCATGGTGACTGGTTGGTGACACATGGCCTGCAGGCTGAGGACACTAGGCGACCCAGGGAAGCCCCTGGGGAAGCAGGACCCCCCCCCCATGCTGAGCCGGCTCTGTGGGGTCCAGGGACCAAGCCAAACTATTTCCTAACTGAAGCGGCTGCTGGCAGAGGGAGCTCAGGCTTCCATGGCTAGAATCACCAGAAAATTTCTAAACCGGAAGTCTTCCTCCTGTTTCTGGTGGTGCAGGCCGCCCCTTTGTTGAGACAGATTTCCCATTCACATGGATGGTACCCAGGCTGGCTAGGAGCAAGGCTCTGGTTGCAACTGACCTGGGTCTGCATCCTGGCTCTCGGGCAAGTTACTCACCTCTCAGCCTCAGTTTCCCCAGCTGGAAAGTGGGCACCGTAATTGTACCAATCTCACAGAGCTACTGCAAAGGTTAATTGAAGAGATCTGTTTAAACGCCCTGCAGATAGAGAAGGCTCAGTGACTTGGAGCAACTCTGACCCGTATGGGGTCAGTGGTTTTGAAGGACAAATAAGATCCATCTGACGTCCCATATCTCCCCTGTCCCTCGACCTCAAGGTGCCTCTCAGCTTTCAGTCTTATTTGGAAGCAAGGGTAGACTCTTTTCCTTGACCTTGGTCTCTATATAGTAATAATAATAATCGTTGCTGTTATATATTGAACACTGGACTTGTTATGGGCTGGTTGCGGGCAAGTTGCAGCTCTGGCCGGCATCCCTGCCCCCGGCCTGGGGAAGGTTACCTGCCAGGCCTCTGCTTGTCTTTCCCCATAGAGGTTTCAGGCTCTGAGAAGCCTGTTCTCACCGAGCTGGGAGCCGTCTGGAGTCCATCCCGCCGAAGGGTGGGCCATGGAGGCCTCTGCTAACACTAAGAACACCTCAGCCCTAGGGGAGGTTTTAGAATTTAGGGATTTACTGAGCTGAGGAGCTCTCTCTACCAGGCAAATCTGTTTGAGGCCAGGTCTAGGGCCAGATTTGCTCTGGGAAGATTCCTGAGAAAGGAGAGATGGAAATGTTCTAGAACCTTCTCTGTCTCACTCTGCCTTGGGTGTCCTCCAGCAGCCCCTTCCTCGGCTGGACTCAGAGGCAGGGCCTCCCCTACCCCTTCCTGCACCAGGACACAAGCCCAGCTACTTGTGCTGGGCCTCACACAGGTGCCCAGCAAGATCGAGGGCACTGCTCTCTCCTGTCCTGGGACACGCCATTTGTTGTGAAGACTGGTTAAAATAAGGATATTTATTTATTCAGTCGTTCATCCAACATGTGTGTGTTAAGCTTCCACATGCACCAGGCTCTGCAGTGAAGAAGACAGACACGGGCCTGGTTTGTGGAGTTACAGTCCATGGGGGGGGGGGTGCCTGGGAGGGGAGGGAGAGCATCCACAGACCCACCCAGGAGGTCAGCTGGGCCTGTGGGTAAAGTGGTCTTGATCCCAAGGGTAGCAGGAAGCCAGGAAAAGGCTTCCACTTTTAGCCACTGGGTGAGAGGATCATGTTACAGATGCTGTGCCCTGGGGTGGCTTCTCTGCAGGTACAATGCTGTCACCGGGGAGTGGCTGGAAGATGAAGTTCTGATCAAGATGGCGTCGCAGGTGAGCCATCCACAGCCCTGTGGGGACAGGGCTGAGTGCGGATTCTTCTTGAGCAGACTTCTGTCCCTGTTCCCTCCCCTTCACACTCACTTAATTGTTTTAACTTTGGGGCATTATGTTTATATTATTGTGTATTTATTTTATTTTTTATAATAGTTTTTTTTTTTTTTTTAATTTGAGAGAGAGAAAGCATGAGAGAGATCACGAGCCGGGGGGAGGGGCGGAGGGAGAAGCAGACGCCCCGCTGAGCAGGGAACCCGGTGCGGGACTCAATCCCAGGATCCTGGGATCATGACCTGAGCCGAAGACAGAGGCTCAACCGACTGAGCCACCCAGGTGCCCTAGTTTTATTGAGATGTAATTCATACACCATACAACATACCTGTTTGAGGCATATGGGTTTGATGGTTTTTGGTATAGTCACAGAGTTGTGCAACCATCACCATGACCGATTCCAGAACATTTCACCATCTCCAAAAGAAACCCCATACTTACCCACCAGCAGCCAATCCCCAATCCCCTCGTCTCTCCCAGCCCTAAACAACCACTAATTTACCCCTTGTCTCTGTAGGCTTACCTATTCTGGACATTTTATATATTTATCATACATCAAAAGATGATCCTTGGCACTCTTGTCAAAAATCAGTTGATTGTAAATGTGTATATCGGTTTTTAAAAATAGCAGGTTACCACCTAAACCTGAGCCATAAGAGGGATTCAGTGGCTCGCAATCATCCTTTTGTGGGGGGGGGGGGGGGAAGAAAAGGAATAGACTAGAAAATGGAGCACTTCCTGCATTGTCAGAGGGAGGAGGGTTGTGCGAAACTTTTTTTTCTTCGTGTATCACACCCTCAGAAAAGGGTATGGCTTGATGAGTTTCACAAAGTGAACTCTCCGTATAACCAGTGGCCCCCTGAAGCCCCCCCTCCCCCGCCCGGTCACTGCTCCGTTCCCCCCAGGGGTAAGTACCAACCCGGGATCTATCATCTTGGAGTAGTTAACCTATTTGTGTTCTTCCTATAAATGGAGGCGTGCCGTATGTATTCTTTTGAGTATGGCTTCTTCTGCTCAGCATTTTGTCTGTGACATTCATACTTGGTTTTGCTAGCCCTGTAATATATAGAATAATATAGAATAATAGAACAACAGAATATATTCATTCTCATTGCTGTATAATATCCCATTGAGTGAGTAGACCTGATTGATTTATCCATTATATTGTTGATGGACATATAGGCTGTTTCCACTCTTTTATCTTTTCTTTTAAGATTTTATTTATTTATTGGAGAGAGAGGGGTGGGGAGGGACAGTGGGAGAGGGACAAGCAGACTCTGCTGAGTGTGGAGCCGGACATGGGGCTCGATCCCACAACCCTGAGACCATGGCCTGAGCTGAAATCAAGAGTCGGATGGATGCTTAAGTGACTGAGCCACCCAAGCTCCCCTCCATTCTTTTTCTGTTATAGGAAACAGAAAAGCAGGGCTGCAAAAACATTCTTTGACATGCATGGTTACCCCCATAACATCTCCACCCCCTTGGGGTTCTTCTCCTCAGCCAGGGTGGGGGGAGGGTGATCTTGTCATTCCAAAGCCTCCAAGGCTAAAAGTTCGGTCAGGCTTTAGTGCTAGGGTGACAGAGGGAGGTCTCAGGAATTTTAGGATTGAGATGAGGTCCAGACACCCATTTGGTGGGTGATGTCCAAGGGGAGAATCTCTTCCCGACTCAGGACTGCTTCTGGGTGGGGCATGGTGCCTGATAACCCTCTGTATGGTGTCTTTCAGCCCTTCGGCCGTGGAGCGATGAGGGAGTGCTTCAGGACGTAAGTGACTCAGCCTGGCTCTCGGGGGCCCTGCCCAGACTCCCTGGGGCTCCTGAGAGCCGGGGCATTGCAACATTTCGGGCCGAGAAACCGAGACAGCGGCCTCTGCTTCTTGTAGGCCAAGCATCTCTCTGTTTGGGCTCCATCAGACCACACGTTTGCCCTGGCTGTGGGGATGGGCTCAGGGAGAACATGGAGTATCCCACTAACCTCCACTCTGGTGTTTGGAGGCCATATCCCTTTAACAGTGTCCCTTAAGCCTCTTCCCAGCTCTTTGAAGGATGCAGTGGGTCAGGCTGGGTTCCTGGTGGAGCCAAGTGCCCAGGCAGGCCCTCTGCTATCTACCCCCCCACCTCAGGAAGAAGCTCTCCAACTTCCTGCACACTCAGCAGTGGAAGGGGGCCTCCAACTACGTGGCAAAGCACTACATCGAGTCCGTGGACAGGGACGTGTACTTTGAGGATGTGCGTCTACAGATGGAGGCCAAGCTCTGGGGAGAGGAGTATAATCGGCACAAGCCCCCCAAGCAGGTGTGTGGCACCCCTCCCTGCCACCTCCCCACACAAGGGACGGAGACTGGACACAAAGGCAACAGTGACGCCACTCACAGGTCCCCTTCATGGTCTTAACAGCAGCTAGTAACAGCCGTCATCTATTGAGCATGATCCACTATATGCAAAGAGTCGTTTATTCCTAAAAACAGAGCTCTGAGGTTGTTTGAGGTTAGAATGTTTTGATCCCATTTACGGATGGGATCTGTTAGTCAGGATTTTTGTTTGCAAATGTTAGAAACGTGCTCAAATGGGCTTCACGCTAAAGAGGAATTTATTGCCTCATGTAACTGAGAAATAGCGCTGGCCACAGGTACGGCTGGATCCAGGACCAAACAGGATGTTGAAAATCTTCCCCAACTCTAGCCTTGGTGTTGATGGCGTGTGGGCCGCAAGCAGCTGCAGGCTCACTTCCTGTCTTTCCAGAAACCTTGGTGGCAGGACAACACCTGTTTTCCCGGAAGTTCCAATGAAAGTCTCAGAACTGGGTTTCATTGGCTCTGATTAGGTCAGGTGCCTGTTGCTGAGCCAATCACAATAGCCAGGGGAGAGAATATGCAGATTGGGCAGGCCTTGGGCCTTGTGCTCACCCTTAGAGGAAGCAATGTGGGTCCTTCCCCCAGACCATGCAGAGTGAGATTGGTGGCTCCAAGAAAAAGCAGAAGGAGGGGAGAACGGATAGCGTGTCTGCCCCTGGGGAGCCCCAGGCTCAAAGGGGTTAAGTGACCTGCCCCAACAGGCAGGAAAGGAACCAGGGCTCAAAGCCAGGCGTTCCAGGCCCCTGCCCAGTTGGCTCCTTCAGTTGAGCCCCCAGGTTGTTTAGTGACCCCGAGCCAAGCAGAGTTTCCTGTTGCCTGTGGGCATTTGAGAAACAGCCCTCCGTGTCTCTGCCCTGCCCAGATTCACAGCTCAGCTTTCCCACTGTTTGAACACCTACGCGATAACATGGTACTCTCTCCTGGATGCCTCGGGAGAGCCGCACCTCCAAGAAGCCAGCAGAATTTATCGAGCACCTCTTGTTTGCGTGGCCCTTGATTAAGTGCACTTGGGGTAGACCCGAGAAGCTACAGTCCCCACCCGTGGGGTCTGTGACCTCCTCAATAATTTGCTTCATATCATCCTGGCCTCCTTTCTCTTCCTCCCTAAGCTTGTTCCTGCCTCAGGACCTTTGCTCTGGCTGTGCCCCTGGCCTGTATCATTGTTGTCGTTCCCCACCCCCCCGCCCCAACCCCAGCCCCATCCTTGCATGATGAGCTCCTTCTCATAGTTCAGGTCTCAGCTCATATGTCACCTGTTCAGCAAGGCCACCCCAGGCCATCCTAAATGAAGGAGCCCTCCCACTGCTGTCCTCTGTCAGTTCTAGTTTTTTTTTTTTTTTTTTTTTAAGATTTTATTTATTTATTTGACAGATAGAGCGGGAACACAAACAGGGGGAGTGGGAGAGGGAGAAGCAAGCTTCCCGCGGAGCAGGGAGCCCGACGCGGGGCTCGATCCCAGGACCCTGGGATCATGACCTGAGCCGAAGGCAGACGTTTAACGACTGAGCCACCCAGGCGCCCCCAGTTCTAGTTTGTTTCGCTTGGAGCAGTTAGTGCTATCCAAAAGAGTCTTGTTCCTGTAGTTAATATTCTGGTTGCCTCCCTCCGCCAGGAGCAGGGATTTTATGCCTTGTTCACTCTGTATCACAGTGCCTGGGTGCTCAGTAACTACTGTGCTTGGTGGAACTGAAGAAGGGAAAGGAGTGTACCTGTTTGGGGAGGAGCTGGTCATCCCTTGCTGGCTGCACCCCTGCAGCTACTTCTCTCCCAGTGAGCCCATTGGCCAATCAGGTGGCCCCGCCATAGGTTTCCTTATAGGGATAGAGCCAGTATTTGGGGGTGGGAACCTCTGAGAACCAGCTGCTCCTTCCCCTTAGGTGGGTTCTCGGAACTGAGGCCACGTTTGGGGCAGTTCTCAGCTTGGGGCCTCTTCATCCTCTGCAGCTGGGTCACCAGACAGTTCCTTGGATGGTTGTTTCCTTGGGAAACCCAGACCTGGATCCTTCTATTGTGGGTGTTGTTGAGGGGGATGGGGTGCGTGGGTAGTGTCTCAGGTCTTACCAACCCCACTTTACAAACCATTCACAGCACTTACACATTTCCCTCTGCATAGAGATGAAACATGTGCTTGGTAAAAAATTCAGCAAGGAAAGTCTAAGTGCCCCCATAACTCCCCATTGCAGAGAGAGAACCACCCTTTCTAGTCTGGTGGATACTGCTCTAGAGTTGTGTCTACTAGTATTATGAGCATCAGCAAATGTTGACGGACTCTTTGATGTATCACCAGATTTCATCCTCACACTAAATGTGAGATTCCCCATTCCACAGGTGAGGAAACTGAGGCACAGTTGGTCCATATTCAGTATATTCGTGTGAGGCAGGGGCTAAGTTGCTTAGCATACAGACCCATAAACGTGTTCTAACGCAACATGGTTTCTTTCTCTCTCATCTGACTGTCCTGCTTTGGTGGGCGGGGCGGTTCACGGTGGGCTGGTGCCACGCCTCCTTAAGGCATCCAGAAGCCTGGTTCCTTCTGTCTTGCTGCTCTGCCTTCCTCTGGGGTGTGGCCGTGGACCACGAGGCCAGGTTGGCCTCACTGGCGGATGTCGGCTCTACAGCCTTGGGTTGGGCAGAGGAGGAGGGGGCGGGCTGGGTTGCCATGGTCACTGCTGCTCGCTTCCCATTGGCCGGGCTTGGTCACATGGCTGCACCTAGCCGCCAGGGAAGCCAAGCCATGTCATTTACTGGATGGCTGTGCATCCTGTTAGAACTCAATGGGGGTTGTCTTAGCCCCTCTGGGCTGCTCTAACAAACTACCACGGACTGGGCAACTTACAAACAACAGAAATCTATTGCTTACAATTTTGGAGGCTGAGAAGTCCAAAATCAAGGTGCTGGCATGGTCACATTCTGGTGAGGTCCCTCCCCTGGTTCCTTAGTCGGTGTCTTCTTGCTGTGTCCTCACATGGCGGACCTCGAGAAGGAGCTCTGTGTGGTCAGCTTTATCCGGGCACTAATCCCATTCATGAGGGCTCCTCCCTCATGACCTAATCCCCTCCCCAAAGGCCCCACCTAATATCATCACCTTTGAGGGTTAGGATGTCAACATAGGAATTTGGGGGAGACGCATTTAGGCCATCACAGGGGTTTTCATTCTCAAAAGGAAAGGGGAGAGTGGATTCTGGGGACAGTTGGCAGTTTTAGCTGCAAATTGCTGATAACTGATGGAGCCAGGATGGGAGCCCGGGCAGGCTGGCTTCTCCTAAGTTCTTTGCTCCGATCTGCCATCGGAGGTGAGTGCCGCCGGGCTCCTGCCTGACCTGCTCCGCTCCCACCAGGTGGACATCATGCAGATGTGCGTGGTGGAGCTGAAGGACAGACCAGGCAAGCCTCTCTTCCACCTGGAGCACTATATCGAGGGCAAGTACATCAAGTACAACTCCAACTCAGGCTTTGTTCGTGATGACAACATGCGCCTGACACCACAGGTGAGGCCCCTGAAGGGGAGGGTCCCTGTGGGTGTGAGGTCTCACCCGTAGAGGGTCCTCAAGCCTCATGGAGCCCCCCTGAAGTAGATTCTGAAATGGGACCATCCAGCCAGCTTCTGTGAGCAGACCTAACATCCCTGCAGGATTAAACAGGGTTCCTCCCTTTATCCTTTCCCCTCTACAACCTCTCCTTGCAGGGAAAGGCCCCACCGTGGGCAGAGCTGGGGTGTTGCAGCCCCTCACTGGTGGCTGACCTGTGTCCATGCAGACCACAGCCTGGTCTTTTGCGGTCGGTCACCTTACTCTTCCTGTCTCCCCCCTGCCCCTCCCCCAGGCCTTCAGCCACTTCACATTTGAGCGTTCCGGGCATCAGCTGATTGTGGTAGACATCCAGGGTGTGGGCGACCTCTACACTGACCCGCAGATCCACACCGAGAAGGGCACTGACTTTGGAGATGGCAACCTAGGTAGGTGGGGAAAGCCAGCTCGTTTCCATGGAGACCACACTCCCTCTGCCCCGCAAATCTCCCGGCTCTTCGTATACCCAGGGAAACCGGCTGAGGTGGTAGGTTGGCTTTTCCAAGATGGTGGGGATGGAAGCTTGGGACGCCTGACACCTGCCACTTCAGCATATTCGATGCCTGCCCTTGCCACATTTATGGTGCCCAGCGCTGCCCTGCCCCTGTCACAAAGCAAGTCAATGCTCCAGACTCCCCTGCTCTGTCTGCAGGTGTCCGGGGGATGGCGCTCTTCTTCTACTCTCATGCCTGCAACCGGATTTGCAAGAGCATGGGCCTCGCTCCCTTTGACCTCTCGCCAAGAGAGAGGGACGCCGTGAATCAGAACACCAAGCTGCTGGTGGGTGCCCAGTGGGAACCTGCTCAGAGGGACCAGGGGCCCTTCCATTGCCAGGCCAGTAAGCCCTGCTTCTCTGTGATGGCAGCCTAGGTCCTGTGATGCTTACTTGAAGAGTTTCAGGGCCCAAAGGATCTCAGCCCCATCTGTGCCCCTCATCCCTCCCAGATCAGTGCACAAAGCCCTTCCAGGTGTCCCCACTAACACAGTAACTGGGGTCTACTTGATCGGACCTATTCTGATCAGAGTGAGGAGACCAAATGTGTAGAGAGAGTGAGAGAGGTGTGTGGTATGTGTATGTGTGTGGTATGTGTATTTGTGTGGCGTGTTGACAAATGGCTGGACTAGACTTGGACCTGGCTCTTTGGGCACCTTGCTATGTCCAGGATGTGCCCACCCCCTCTGCCATTACCTTGATCAGATACAAGAGACATTTGGCAAAGACCAGCTTGGGATTCTGGATGTATGGTGTCAGGTATTCCCCAGCTCAGGGCTGTAGAGTATGGTCAGCACTTTGGGAATGCTGGCTGGCTTTGAGCTTCTGTGCCAGATGCCCCTTTTTAGAGGCCTTCGGGTTAACCCCCCACTGATTATTTTTAGATTTCTTGCTAGTCCCTAAACAGGTATGTATGGGAGCTATGGACTGAAAGGGCCTCAGGGTTCAGGTGAACAACATGCTACTAAAAGAGTCCTTCACTCCCCAGAGGGCTCCTATGTAACACAGGTGTCCCTGTTAATTCTCCAGCAATCGGCCAAGACCATCTTGAGGGGGACAGAGGAAAAGTGTGGGAGCCCCCGAGTAAGAACCCTCTCTGGGAGTCGCCCCCCGCTGCTCCTTCGCCTTTCAGAGAACTCTGGAGATGAGAACATGAGTGATGTGACCTTTGACTCTCTCCCTTCCTCCCCGTCTTCGGCCACACCACACAGCCAGAAACTGGACCACCTCCGTGAGTGATGTTTTGGTCCCTGGTTATCATGCTTGGAGGGGACAGGCACCAGAAAGAACACTGCTAAACTGGCTTTCACTTACGTTAGGAAATCAGATATGCTAACCAAAAAGGGTCATGGCCTGGATGGTTTTACGAGTGAGTTCACTGAATAAATTTTCAAGACACAAGTCATCCGAATGCTATTAAAACAACCCCTAAAAAAAATAAATAAATAAAACAACCCCTATTTTAGAAAATAAGGTAACATTTTTCAGTGTGTTTTCTGAAACTAGCAAAACCTTTATACCAAAATTTAACAAAACAGCAAAAAAAGAAAACCTACATTCTAACCTCACTTATAAATAAATACACAATACAGAAATTCTAAATAAAGTATGAACAAAAACCAGTAGTATACTAAAAAAATACTCTGTCATAATCAAATGGGTTTTGCAGGCATCTGAGAGTTGTTCAACATTAGGAAATCAATGAACATCATATGAATAGGTCAGAGGAGGAAAACGGAATCCTTATTCCCAAAGCTGAAGTGACAGAGTTGGCTGATGATGCGGACGTGGGGTCTGCAGGAAAGAGGGTAGGCAAAGATGACTCTCCAGGGTTTTGATCTGAAGAACTTCAAGGGCCATTTATGCAGCTGGGGCAGTCCACAGAGGAGCAGAAGAGGAAGATTTTAGTGTCAAATGTCAAAGCCTTTTAGACATTTCCACTTAGAAGACCTTGGGTATAGTTTGAAACAGGATTTCACAGACTTTTCTTAGAAGGCCAGAGGGTAAATTTTTTAGACTTTGTGAAACATATGGTTTCCGCATTAGCAGCATGAACATGGCCATAGACAGCACTCAAATGAATAGGTATGGCCTTCTTCCAATAAAGACACTGCATTTTATTTATTTATTTTTAAAGATTTTATTTATTTATTTGACAGAGAGAGAGAGAACAAGTAGGCAGAGAGGCAGGCAGAGGGAGAGGGAGAAGCAGGCTCCCTGCTGAGCAGGGAGCCCGATGCGGGGCTCGATCCCAGGACCCTGGGATCATGACCTGAGCCAAAGGCAGCCGCTTAACTGACTGAGCCACCCAGGCGCCCTAGACACTGCATTTTATATTTCATGTAATTTTCCAATATCTCAAGATACTACTCTTCTAAATTTTTCAACCACTTTAAAATGGAAAAACCGGGGCGCCTGGGTGGCTCAGTCGTTAAGCATCTGCCTTCGGCTCAGGTCATGATCCCAGGGTCCTGGGATCGAGCCCCACATCGGGCTCTCTGCTCGGCGGGGAGCCTGCTTCTCCCTCTCCCACTCCCCCTGCTTGTGTTCCCTCTCTCGCTGTGTTTCTCTCTGTCAAATAAATAAATAAAATCTTTAAAAAAAATAAAAATAAAAATAAAATGGAAAAACCATTATTAAGAACCACATAAAAAAAGGAAACAAGCCAGATTTGGCTGTGGAAGCTCAGGGCGGGAGATAGAAACTGGGAACCACCAGGAAGGAGGTGGTTGGTTTTTAAGCCATCTGAGGCTTCCCCAACCTGTAGGTGCTCATTGGGTCCCAAATACACACATGGTTGTTCCTTCACACCTGCACCTCATTGAAGGCCAACCATGGCCCAGGTCCGTGTACTTCTAAGCACATTGCACGAGTATATTTACATTACAACTTTGAGGAGGCACAGAGGTTAAGTTACCTGCTCAGGACTACCCTTACAGGCCCAAGGTCGTGTAATGGGGAGGGTGTAAGGAGCTGGCTACCAGGAGCTTCTGGGTACGGCCTGCCCTCCATTTCCAACAGCTAGCAAGTGGCAGACCGTGAATAAGTTTTTTGTGTTTTTTTTTAAGATTTATTTATTTATTTTAGAGAGAGCAGAGGGGAGAGGCAGAGGGAGAGAGAGTCCCAAGCAGACTCTACTAAGTGAGGAGCCTGACACGGAGCTTGATCTCATGACGTTGAGATTATGACCTGAGCTGAAACCAAGAGTTGGACACTTAACCGACTGAGCCATCCAGGCACCCCAACTCTGAATAAGTTCCTGAGGAAGCACTGTAGCCCCCCCAGGCGCTGACAACATTCTTTTCCCATTTTTGCACCTTCTTAAAAAAATTTAAAATGAAAAAAGGCCTGGTGGCTGGTGAATTCAGCTCTAGGCTGTAGCTGGTCTTTTAAACAGTTCTCCTGATGGAGCCGGTGCATTATCTCTGTTTTCTCTTGCCCAGAATGGCCTGTGTTCAGCGACCTTGACAACATGGCACCCCGAGAACACGACCATCTGGACAATCACCGGGTAAGCTGGAGAGGGACCAAGAGAGCAGGGCTGGGAGCAATGGACTCACTCCCAGTCAGGACCAGGGCTGAATTCTCAGACCCAGAGGCGGGCAGCCCAGGTCTACTCCGGGCACTGCCAGGGGGCCCAGAGGAATGCAGATAACTCAGCCTCCTGCCCCGGGCAGTGGTGTCCTCTGGGAAGAGCTGGCTCCGTCACAGTTCCCGGAGATGGTTAGAGAAAAGGGAATCCAAATTAGCAACAGTGCAACCTTCTGGTAAATGCCGAGCGAGCTCAGTCCTGGGCTGGTCTGGCCACATGCGTGTGGATAGCTGTCCTGGGGGAGGGAGCTATCCTGGGTTTCAGACGAGTAACTTACAACACAGTCTGATGTGATGCTCTCAGGCTGGATAAACAGGACCGGTTTCCAGCAGCCTCTGACTGATCCGTGGTAGGAAGCTGAAGGCATCACATTTGCATTCACGCAAACTTATATTACGGTGTCAAAAACCCCTAGGAATTTTAAAAACAGACTTTGCAGAGAGGTGACCCTTGCACAGACTTCAGGTGCACTTGAAGCTGCACCCTGGGATTGCTCCAAAGGTTCAAGTTCACTCGTGACTGCTTTTCAGAGTTTTCGAGTGGAAGAAAAAAATAAGAGGAGCTGACATTATGGAATTGTCACTATGGGCAGACGCTATTTTAAGAGCTTGATAGATACTCTCCTTTAAGCCCCAACAACCTATGAGGTAGATATCATTTTTTATTCCTTTTATAGTAGATTTCAGTCTAGACTTAGAATAAATTTTAGAATTTCAGAATAGCTCACACATTCTCATGGTTGAAAAGGAAAAGGTCCAGAAGATTCGTAAGGTGAAAAGCCTGTCTCCCATCTGTCCCTCAGCCACCTGCTCCTTAGCCCTGATCTCAGAAGCTGCCTGGGCAATGCTCTTGTGATCCTGATTTAGAAATGGGGACACTGAGGCACAGAAAGGTTCAGCCACTTGCTCACGGTCACTCAGTGATGGAGTCACGGTTCAAATCCAGGCCATCTGGCCTCAAACCCACTCTCTGTACTGCTGTACTTTGCTTCTTTTCTCCACCTTGGAGTGGGTATTCCCCCCATTTCTCAGATGAGGAAACAGGTTTGGAAAGGTTGGCTGCCTCGCCTGGGGTCCCAGAGCTGGGAAGTACAGAGCTGGGGTATGAGTGAGCTCTCTATTGCTCAGCTTGGGACTCAGTCCAAAGGGTGGGAGGAGGGGCCCAAGGTCGTGTAATGGGGAGGGCGTAAGGAGCTGGCTACCAGGAGCTTCTGGGTATGGCCTGCGCTCCATTTTCAAAAACAGCCTTTCACTCAGCACACCAAACACTTCAATCGAATATCTTATATCTCAATTTTTAAAATTGAAGTATTTCTTTTTTAAGATTTTATTTATTTATTTGAAAGAGAGAGAGACAAAGCACAACCAAGGGGAGAGGCAGAGGGAGAGGGAGAAGCAGGCCCCCAGCTGAGCAGGGAGCCCGACATGGGGCTTGATCCCAGGACCCTAGGATCATGACCTGAACTGAAGGCAGATGCTTAACCATCTGCGCCACCTGAAATTTTTTTTTTAAAGATTTTATTTATTTATTTGACAGAGACACAGCGAGAGAGGGAACACAAGCAAGGGGAGTGGGAGAGGGAGAAGCAGGCTTCCTGCGGAGCAGGGAGCCCAATGCGGGGCTCGATCCCAGGACCCTGGGATCATGACCTGAGCAGAAGGCAGACGCTTAATGACTGAGCCACCCAGGTGCCGCTTGAAATATTTTTTAAAAAAGAAACCAGAATAGCCTTTCAGTTCACACAGAACAAAAGCCTTGGGGGAGATAGAAGAGAAGTCCATAGTGCTTCTAGAAACAAGGGCAGGGCCTTTTTAGGATATGCAGCTCCTCGGGGTGATGGGATCCCTGGCCAGACCAGAGGCTAAGGATTCCTCTGTGTATGTTTGCATGGCTCCTGCCTGTCTAGGAGAGGGATCCATTAATACTGGTGACACCAAACTTCTTTTAAATATGTATTTATTTCAGTAAAAAAAAAATGGCTTATCTATAGGGAAATAATAAATATGAATTCACAAAAGTGGTTTTACCTGGAGCAGGAAAGAGATACGGTAGGGAGAGGCACACAAGAGATCTAGATTTTAACAGTAATGTTTTAATTTCTTTTAAAAATAAAATATCTAGGGGAGCCTGGGTGGCTCAGTCGGTTGAGCGTCGGGCTCTTGATATCAGCTCGGGTCGTGATCTCCGGGTCGTGGGATCGAGCCCCGGGTCGAGCTCTGTGCTCAGCACAGAGTCTGCTTGGGACTCTTTTCCTCTCCCTCTGCCCCTTCCACTTGTTCTCTCTCTCTCTCTCTCAAATAAATAATCAATCAATCTTTAAAAATAAAAGATCTGAAGTAACTAAGGCCTAACGTCAGGAGCTGACAAAGCCGGGTGATAGGTGCACGGGAGTTCATTTTAGTATTTTCTGTTCTTAGTGGCGTGTTTGAAATACTTCTTAGTAGAATAAAGACGGAAACATAAAAGTATGAGCTGAATAGTGATGCCGGTGACATGCAGATACGGCCAGAACCGGACGCTGTAGACAAATGACTGAAGTTTTAGAGATTCTGAACTATCTAGAAGAATAAAAAATATGTCGTGGTTTTGGCAGAGGACTTCATTGTAGTAAATATTGCTCTCAGTGCTACAGTTGTGTCCATGGGTCATAGCTCATAAACCAGCCTTTGTTTTTCTGCTTGTGAAATGGGTGAGCTACTCTTAATAATCGCACTTCCTGTGATCCACTGTGGGTAACACCTCACTTCATCCTCATCCTTGGATATAGGTGCTATATGAATCCCGTGGCTGAGGAAACTGCTATCCAGGGCCCACAAAGCTCAGACTCGAGCCCGGACAGTCTGGCTGCAGAGCCCAAGCTCTCTGCCACTACTTTGTACTGCTCCCTTGTCACCCAACCAGCAAGGGCAGGGGGAAGAGAATGTTAATTGAGGTGACAGGACAAAGGGGAGAGAGCAAATGGCTGGGATGTCCGGAAGTCACCACCACTCAGGACCACTGAGACCCTTAGGACCACCTTCTCTCCACAGGACTCCGAAAACAGTGGAGACAGTGGATACCCCAGTGAGAAGCGGGGTGATCTGGATGACCCAGAGCCCCGCGAACATGTAAGGAACCCCCAAGGAAATGAGACCAGAGTGTTCTATTGCCTCATTGTCCAGGAGGGTGGAAAGGTGGGGGAGAAACGTGAGTGGGTCTTGAGAACATAATAGGTAAATGGATACATGAGATGATTTCAGATAAAAATAAATGCAGGGCACAAAATAAAACAGGATAACGTGGACTGAAAGTTTAGTAAGGGGTCAAGTATGGGGGATTAGACAGGGTTGAAAATGTTGGACAACTCTTACGGCGAAGCTGGAACCTCTGGTTATTGGGTGATAGGTTGGAATGGTGCTAGAGTAGGTGGGAGGGTCCAGCCCCACACGTGGTATTCCAGCGTCCCTGGGGAGGACAGGTTTCCAAGGGAACCCAGCAGCATCCTGGTGAGGGTGGCTTCGGCAGTGTCTTCCACGTAGAGGTTTTGCCGTGTGCCAGAGTTGAGTCTGAGCCTTCGCACCAGTCTTGCTGGCAACCCTGTGGTCTCAGCTTTGTTACTGCAAGTAAGACTGTCACGGGAGCTTTGGTAAGAGGAAGGAGGTTTTCTTGGAGCTCGTCTGCTACGATCCTGTGCCTTTGAGTCATTTCCATCTGTGCACACAGAGAGGGTGAGGGCAAGGTTGTGGGCACACCAGCACATCAGTCCTGCCTGTTACCCAGCATCCTCTCTGCTTGGCACACGAGAGTCCAGCTGCCCTTCCTAGGGGACAGGCCTGTCCCTTAGGAGGAGGGTCCCCTGGCGGGGGTGGGGGGTGGCGAGGGGGGCTGGGCCTGTCCCCTAAGAGGTTTCCCCTGGAGGGGAGGTGGGGACCGGTTCTTGGGAGGGAGAGCCGCTCCATGGCTCATCCTGTCCTCCTCCTCCCTCAGGGCCACTCAAACGGTAACCGGAGGTACGAGTCAGACGAAGACAGCCTGGGCAGCTCCGGACGGGTAATGCGCCCCGAGGCATCCTTGTCATGGCTGTGTGCTTGCCTTCTCCAGCCTCCGCTGCTCCTCTCTGCTGTCACTGCTGCCTGCCCAGGCGCCTCACACACCAGCTAAAGGAAGATTTTGCAGAGGAGCCAGTCCTCTTGGCAAATACTTTTTGATCCCCTGGCTTGGGCGGGGCCCTGGGGCATCTGAGGAGAGGAATAGAGAAGAGCAGGATAGCCCGTCCTGGTAGGGCAGGTTATAAGGACCACAGCTCACATGTCAAAGTCATGCCCATATAACCTCATAGCATTTGTTAACTTGTTGCAACCACCTAATGAGACAGGCTAACGTTATTCATCCCCACTTTGCGTATGAGAAAACCGAGATCTTAGGCAGCTTTCCCTGGGTTCGCTGGCAAGTGTTTCTATGCAGATCATCTACACCGTGCGCTATTTATTTACCGCATGGGACGAGGTCTCAGCATGGTGTGGAGCAGGGTGGTTCAACCGTGGTGCTGCTTACATTCTGGGCCGGGCCCATCTTTGTCATGGGGGATGCCGTGTGCACGGCAGGATGTTTAGCGCACATGGACACACAGCTACCTGGCTCTGTCCTGCAAGGACCTTTGGAAGAAAGTGTCTTCAGCTGGGAACATGTTGTGTTTTCAAAACCCATTCCCCAAAGCATCCTGTTGATGCACAGAGGCAAGCGGAGTGGATTTGCTGCAGGGCCTGAAGTCAAACTTTTCTGGTGCTTTGTATGGGTCACAGGCCAAGGGGGCAGCTTAGGGCCCAACCTCCCCATCGAGCCTGCTCGATAAATGAGAGAGAAACACTTTGAACTGCCACAGTACTTCTGCTGGTCTTTGTGCTATGATATTCCCTCAGCGCCCACAAATTGGCAGGATTTGAGGGGTTAGAAATGGAGCCGTGTTTGTCCAAGAAAATTTGACACCTTAAGGGTTTGCTCCCTGCAGCTTGCTAGCCAGGTTTGTGCAGTAGGAGCGGCCGACGGCTGGTGATGGCACCTGCGTTCCTGCCCCTCATTCCCTGGCCCGTAAACTGGGCCCCGTTCTCTCCTGCAGGTCTGCGTGGAGAAATGGAATCTCCTCAACCCCTCCCGCCTCCACCTGCCAAGACCTTCCGCCGTGGCCCTGGAAGTGCAAAGGCTTAATGCTCTGGACCTTGAGAAGAAAATCGGGAAGTCCATCCTGGGGAAGGTACCAGCGATGCCCATCTCAGAGCCCTCTTGCCACTGACCCAGAGCCCGGCCCACGCTTCTGCTCCGCTAATCGCTTCCTCCCGCAGGCTGGCTGGGTGGCCCGGGGGGTGCAGCTGCCCAGGCAGCCAGGCCAACACCCAAGTCTGTGCGGCAGGTGCATCTGGCCATGGTGCGCTACCACGAGGGCGGGCGCTTCTGCGAGAAGGACGAGGAGTGGGACCGCAAGTCGGCTGTCTTCCACCTGGAGCACGCAGCTGACCTGGGCGAGCTGGAGGCCATCGTGGGCCTGGGGCTCATGTGCTCACAGCTGCCCCACCACATCCTGGCCGACGTCTCTCTGAAGGTGAGGGGTGGCAGGGACCCAGCCATGACAGGGGTTCGGTCATCATCCTCCCCATCCTGCAGGTTTGTGCGTGCCCCAGAAACTTCCTGAGCACCAGTTTGGGGCCAGGCACTTGCTGGTTAGCTGAAACTGGTGGGATTGGGCTCTGCCCCTGAAGAATGAGTACAAGGTGACAGTTTCCAGGCAATTACGACACGGCGTGATGGGAGAAGCAGAAGATACTGGGGGAAGCAGGTGGGGAAGGGCCCCGAGTGGGTGTCACAGGGTCAGTGGAGGCTTCCTGATAGCAGGTTCCATCTGGGTCCCCAGTAGTGAGAACAAAGCCCGACACACAGTACATACTCCATGTACATTTGCAGAACAGATGAATAAGGTAACCTCTGAGTTAGACCTAAAAGCTGAGTGGGAGTCAGCCAGGCAGAGTGCGGGAGGTGAGCCGTGAGCAGAGGTGACAGGACGGTCAGACGTGAACAACTTTGCTGCATCAGGTAATAGTTTTAAATACTGAGAAATGTGTCTTCGATTTCCTGTGCTAGTCACTGTGTCATGATTACAGACGTGACACGCTTTTAAGTTTAACCTGCATTATCAATATTTTCCCCATCCCTTTGTTTTCATCAAAAAGAACAATCAAACTCTGATCTGTAGAGTGGCACCTGGCTCAGTCGGTGGAGCAGGCGACTCTTGATCTCGGGTTGCGAGTTTGAGCCCCATGTTGGGTATAGAGATTACTTAAAAATAAAATCTTCAAGGGGCGCCTGGGGGGCTCAGTTGGTTATGCATCTGATTAAGTGGTTAAGCCTTGATTTCGGCTCAGATCACAATCTCAGGCTTGCTGATGGAGCGCTTAAGATTCTCTCCCTCCTTGGGCACCTGGGTGGCTCAGTTGGTTAAGCGACTGCCTTCGGCTCAGGTCATGATCCTGGAGTCCCGGGATCGAGTCCCGCATCGGGCTCCCTGCTGAGTGGGGAGTCTGCTTCTCCCTCTGACCGTCCCCCCTCTCGTGCTCTCTCTATCTCATTCTCTCTCTCAAATAAATAAATAAAAAATCTTTAAAAAAAAAAAAAAAAAGATTCTCTCCCTCCCTCTCCCGCTGCCCCTCCCCTGCTCTCCCTTTCTAAAACAATAAATAAATAAAATCTTTAAGAAAAAAAATTCCCGATAACTTCACAATCGGCTGTCACGAGACTGTAGGGCCAGCTCCAGTATGAAGCTGCCTTTGGCTTGTTCCCCCAGCATCCGCCTCCGAGCCTGGCACAGAGAGGACGCTCAGGAGGATCTGAGGCCTGAATAAAGTAATCTCGGAGCCCAGAATGAGTGGTGAGGGGCCAGGACTGGGGGAAGTCTCCTTGTGACCTCAGGCTGTTTACACAAACCACACCCTGGCAACCTTGTAAAGGGATTGAGAAGCCATTTCAGTTTCCCCATCTGTAGGCATCCCGAAGGCCTTTCTCTGGAGGATGGACTCTGGCAGCTTCCCCTAGCAGGAGTGGGGTTGGACAGAGCTCTGCGGTTAGGAAAGGGCAGGCAGGAAGGAAGTGAGCTGGGTCCCAGCAGGCTTATGGCTTAGCAAGTAAAACGATGGGCATGCGCCCTAGAAGCCACTGTGAGCTCTAGAAAGCCCATCACCCACTTTCTCCAATGCCTCCTTTTTGCTAAGGCATTCATTTATTCGGCACATGCTTTTTTCTTTTTTTTTTTTTTTTAAGATTTTATTTATTTGACAGAGACACAGAGAGAGAGGGAACACAAACGGGGAGTGGGAGAGGGAGAAGCAGGCTTCCCGCAGAGCAGGGAGCCCGATGCAGGGCTTGATCCCAGGACCCTGGGATCATGACCTGAGCCGAAGACGGACGCTGAACGACCGAGCCACCCAAGCGCCCCCCGGCACATGTTTTTGAGCGTCTCAGTCTCCTACACTTGGCACTGTCCTGGGTCCCTGCTCTCACGGAGCAAACTTTTCAGGTGGGGAACGATCTAGTACAGACTGTAATTAACAAATAAGAATCTTTCCAACAGAATTAAAAATAACTCGCCTTTATTGAGCACTTCCTGTGCCAGGCATTGTTCTAATATGCTGGGGAAAAAATATGACAGGGAATGTGACAGAGGGGCTGGATAGGACTCTCGTGTTACGATACAGGTTCTGGCTACAGGGGAGGCTGAGAAGTGTAGTCTTTAGCCGGCCAGCCATGTGCTGGCAAAAATATGACAGAGGAGAATGGATGTAGGGACAGCTGGTGGTCTTCTGGGAGCCCAAAGGTTGAGAAGGGCCTCGTGGGCTGATAGAGGGTTTGGGATTTGTCTCTAAGTGAGGTAAGAAACCATAGAGCTGCTTTTGATAGAGAACTGTGACCTGACTTGGTCTTGAAAAGCATCTCTATGGCTGCTTCGATGGAAAGGATCTTGGGGGAGGAGCACGGAGCAGGTAGGAATGGCCAGTGTTGGTAGGAATGTAACATGGTGCAGCCACGGTGGGAAACAGTTGGGCAGCGCCTCCAACGTCTAGGCGTAGAGTTACATATGACCCAGCAATTCCACTCCTAGTATCTGCCCAAGAGAATATAAACACACAGGCACCTGGGTGGCTCAGTCGTTAAGCGTCTGCCTTCGGCTCAGGTCATGATCCCAGGGTCCTGGGATCAAGCCCCACATCGGGCTCCCTGCTTGGCGGGAAGCCTGCTTCTCCCTCTCCCACTCCCCCTGCTTGTGTTCCCACTCTCGCTGTCTCTCTCTCTGTCAATTAAATAAATAAATAAAATCTTTAAAAAAAAAAAAGAAGAGAATATAAACTACACAACCGTGTGAAAACTTGTAACAGATGTTCATAGCAGCATTATTCACAATAGCCAAAAAGTGGAAACAATCCAGACATCCACCAACTGATGAATCAAATGTGGTATATCCATACAATGGACTGTTATTTGGCCATAAAAAGAACAAAACACTGATACATTAAAACCTTTATGCTAAGTTGAAGAAGCCAGTCACAGTAGACCAGGTAATATATGATTGCATTTATACAAAGTGTACAGAATAGAGAAATTTCTAGAGACAGAAAGTAGGCTAGTGGTTACTTAGGCCTGGGTGGGATGGGGCATTTGGGAGGTGACGGTGGAGGGGTATGGTGTTTTGGTTTCTTCTTGGGCTGATGAAAATATTCTGAAATTGGTAATGGTGATAGTTGCACATTCTGTGAATATACTAAAACTCACTGAATTGTGGGTTTAAATGGATGAATTGTACAGTATGTGAATTATATCTCCATAAAGCTGTTAAAAACTTTTTAAATTAAAAAATAAATAAAACTAAAAACTTTTTAAATAATGGAAGTGGGGGGAAAAAAAGAAGAAGATAGCAGGAGGGGAAGAATGAAGGAGGGAAAATCGGAAGGGGAGACGAACCATGAGAGACAATGGACTCTGAAAAACAAACTGAGGGTTCTAGAGGGGAGGGGGGTGGAAGGATGGGTTAGCCTGATGATGGGTATTGAGGAGGGCACGCTCTGCATGGAGCACTGGGTGTTATGCACAAACAATGAATCATGGAACACTACATCAAAAACTAATGATGTAATGTATGGTGATTAACATAACATGATAAAAAAAATAATGGAAGTGGGGAGCCCTACTGGAGGCAGGAGATGACGTGGCTTTCTGGAGGAATCAGAGCAGATGGAGTACAGTGAGCAAGAGTGGGCTAAGCTGGGGATGCCTGGGTGGCTCAGTCAGTTAAGCGTCTGCCCTCGGCTCAGGTCGTGATCTCGGGGTCCTGGGATCGAGTTCCACATCGGGATCCCTGCCCAGCGGGGAACCTGCTTCTCCCCCTCTCTCTCTATGTGCTCTCTCTCTCAAGTAAATAAAATCTTTAAAAAAAAAAAAAAAAAGTGGGCTAAGCTTCCATTCCTTCCTGCCTCATTTCTGTCTCTCTCTCCCTCTTTGGTTTGTATTGACAGGAGACAGAAGAGAATAAAACCAAAGGATTCGAATACTTACTGAAGGCAGCTGAAGCTGGCGACAGGCAGTCCATGATCCTGGTGGCTCGGGCTTTTGACACGGGCCAGAACCTCAGCCCAGACAGGTACTGTGGTTGTCGCTCAGGTAGAACTGTGGGCTCTTGGGCTGCAGGTGGGGGCTTCCCCTCAGTATCAGCACAGACCCGGGTTCCGGGCTCGGCTCCCCCAGTCCCAGTCTCCTACTGTGGACGAGATAACTCACCTCCCTGATCTCAGTCTCTTCACAGTGTGAAATGGGAATAATTAAAGGACTTGTATCCCAGGGTGGTTGTGTGAGGGTTAATTGAGATGATGCCTGTAATTCTCACTGTGCTTGGCAGATTCAGTGTGAGATAAATGACGGACCTCTTAGCCATTCTTTTTTTTTTTTTTTTAAAGATTTTATTTATTTATTTGCGAGAGAGAGAATGAGAGAGAGCACATGAGAGGGGGGAGGGTCAGAGGGAGAAGCAGACTCCCTGCCGAGCAGGGAGCCCGATGCGGGACTCGATCCTGTGACTCCAGGATCATGACCTGAGCCGAAGGCAGTCGCTTAACCAACTGAGCCACCCAGGCGCCCCCTCTTAGCCATTCTGTGAAAAGATTTGCTCTTGATCCAGAGTGGTTGTCCCTAGATGATGGGATTAAGGGTAATTTTAGTTTCCTCTTTCTACTTTTATTTTTATTTATTATTTTTTAAAGAACACTTTTATTTATTTATTTATTATTTATTTTATTTATTTATTTATTTATTTATTTATTTATTTATTTTGGGGGGGCAGAAGGAGAGGGAGAGAGAGAATCTCAGACTCCCCGCTGAGTGTGGAGCCCAGCGCAGGGCTCGATCCCATGACCCTAAGATTGTGACCTGAGCCGAAGTCAAGAGTCGGTCGCTTAACTGACTGAGCCACCCAAGCGCCCCTCTACTTTTATTTTTTATTATTTTTCACTTCTGAGAGGGAGAGGAGGGAGTGAAGCGAGCTCCAGTGGTGATTCAGGCCTGGTGTGAGTTTCCGGCGTGGCTCTGAGTCTCCTGGAGGCTACGACTCTGCGGGTGCAGGCACTTTTCTAGCTGTCTCCTCGGGCTGAGGGGCCAGGACTGGTTTCTGCAGGGGGAGGAAGAGAGGGTGGCCCAGCTTCACCTCATCTCCTTGGCTTAGCCAGTGGGAAGTCCCAGAGGTCCCAACAGTGGAGATCATTTGGGGGAATTGAACTGGTCATGGGACCCATTGCTCAGCCCTGTGGCTCCCACTGGGTCGCAGCTACCCCTGCTGTCCTCAGGAGCCCATGGCTTTATGGACGGGAGCAGGGTGGGCATGTTCACTGTCCACACCTACAGGGTTGGAGCAGCTTGGAACTTCCCTCCTCTTTGGGTCAAGGTCTCATCTTCCCCCCGCCACCCCACCCCCAGGTTTAGGGAATGTCAGGACTGTCGCTGTGTCATATCCAGCTCTCAGTGTCTAAAATGTCTCACTACGTGACATCCTTCCTGTACCACATATCACGCAGCCCCAAAACTGATCAGATATCTACTATGTGACAATAATGCCCCCTTCAATTTGGACTGTACTTTCACATATCTGTGATTTTATCTCACTGAGAGCAAGAACCCGATCTCCTGCATCTCTAATCCCAGCGCTTATCGCGGGGCCTGGCTTATTAGTTGAATGAATGAACCAGCGCTTCTCTCTGCCACAGATAAGGCAGGTCTTTTTAGCCCCATTATATGGGTGACTCAACTTGTTCTGAGAAGTGAAGGGACTTGCCCGTGGTCAGATAGCTAGCAAGTGACAGGGCCAAATCCTGGGTCTTCTCCCCTCTCCTCCAGTGTACTATGCACCGGCCTGCTTCTCAGTGGACTCAGAGCTATATTGGCGTGGAGAGCAGGTGAACAAAAAAGGCATGACACAATTACGTCAGGTCAAATGCCAACATGTATGGCTCCCGTTGATTGCAGTGGGGGAGCCCGGCATGCTGGAGCTGGGCGCTGAAAATTTGTCTCTGAGGTCCTTAGGAAGTCTTTGCTCTGTGTGTTTTCTCCTCATGCCTTTTGTTTACGTTTTATTCGAGATGATAGTGTTTTGTTTTGTTTTTGATTTGTTAAGAATTTTTTTTTAGATTTTATTTATTTATTTATTTATTTGAGAGAGAGCACAAGCAGGGGGAGAAGCAGACTCCCCACCGAGCAGGGATCCCGACACGGGGCTTGATCCCAGGACCCTGAGATCAAAACCTGAGCCCAAGGCAGACGCTTAACCGACTGAGCCACCCAGGCACCCTGTTAAGAATTTTTTAATATTAAGGCTATCAATTCTTAGGCATATGCTTCTCTTTAAAAAAAAAAAAAGGGGGGGACGCCTGGGTGGCTCAGTTGGTTAAGCGACTGCCTTCGGCTCAGGTCATGATCCTGGAGTCCCGGGATCGAGTCCCGCATCAGGCTCCCTGCTCAGCAGAGAGTCTGCTTCTCCCTCTGACCCTCCTCCCTCTCATGCTCTCTGTCTCTCATTCTCTCTCTCTCAAATAAATAAATAAAATCTTTAAAAAAAAAAAAAAAAAAAAAAAAAAATAAAAAAAAAAAAAGGGGGGCGCCTGGGTGGCTCAGTCGTTAAGCGTCTGCCTTCGGCTCAGGTCATGATCCTAGTGTCCTGGGATCGAGCCCCGCATCGGGCTCCCTGCTCGGCGTGAAGCCTGCTTCTCCCTCTCCCACTCCCTCTGCTTGTGTTCCCTCTCTCGCTGTGTCTCTCTCTGTCAAATAAATAAAATCTTTAAAAAAAAAAAAAAACAACTTTTTCAGGGATGGCTGCCATCACTGTGGGGGAGGGGAGGCACATACTCCGCTCGATGAGCCTTGTTACTGGGTTTGGGGCAACTGGTTTTTTAATATTCGTGTAGTTAAATCTATCACAATTTTCTTTTATAGCTTCCGCTATAGTCATTTTCTTATTCTTCTTCCTCATTCCAAGCAGTTCCAGCCTCTTCCATTCAGGGCGCGTTAATTAAGGGCCAGCTCTGGGTAAGGCAGGGCCCCATGTAGGCCCAAATTTGCATTTATGTGGTTTCAGCCTTCTCAGAAGTTACCACTTAGCACGGGAAGGAAAAGTCATTGGAAATTCTGAGGCAGGGTGGGCACCCTGACCACTGGGTGTAGAGTCGGGTGGGGGTGGGCAGGGAGAGATTAGGCCCTTTCTCCTCTTTCCCGTGTAATGCGTTTGGGGCACTTCTGCTTTGCCCTTCTAGACCGGGGAGGGTCAAAGCTGAAAAGAGTGAGATCACGTAGTATAGCGGCCTCCAGTCCACTGTTAAAACCCTAGTTTGTTGGGTATGTCACTGATAATTTTCAAATGATTTGCCCTTTCTATGAAATAAAATGGAATCAGTGTTATCTCCTGAACCCCATGCCAGCCAGCCACGTGTTTACGTTTATTCCTTCGGCAGACATTGAGGGAAGCTGAGCTATTTGCCAGGCCCTGGGAATGCAGCAGTGGACAAAGCAAAGTTCCAGCCGTCTTGGAGCTTACTTCCTAGCCAGGGGAAACCATGATAAACAAGTGAATAAGTAAACAGGAAAATTACAGATTGAGGTGATTGTAGGAAATGGGTTGTTTGGGGGTGGTGCCTCCGAAGAGGTGACATATGAGCTGAGGTTGGGGGGATGAGGAGTCAGGTATGGAAAGACAAAGAATGAATGCTCCAAGCGGAGGGAGCAGCAGGTGCAAAGGCCAAGGGGCAGACAGGGTCTGGCATGTTCAGGGTAGAGAAGGGGGCCCAGCCAGTCTGGCATGGAGGGAGGTTAATGGGAGTGAAGACAGGTGGAACCAGGTCAGGTAGGGCCTCAGAGGAGAGGCCAGCAAGTCATTGGGACTGTGGCTCCTGCAACATTTCATGAGGCCCATAGACTTTCTTATCTGCATCTCTCCTTGCTCTTTCCTGATTTGCTATAAATAGGTACTCACATGCTTAGTTAGGACACTCCAAGAAAAAGAGCCCGCTGCCCTGTTTGCTCTGTATTTTGTGTTGTTCAGATGTGGATGGAACCTGTGTCTGCCCTCGGGGGCTTGGCCATTCATGTGCTATAGTAGGGAGAAAGAGTTGAGGCTAGAGGGGCAGAGCCAGAGAGAGAAGCCCGCTATTCTGGGGAGAGTCCTGTGTTTGCTCGAAGGAGAGACAGAGCTGGCCAGCACAAGCAGAGCCAAAGATGGGGCTGAGTGACTGCTGTTAGCTTGGATGGTTCTGGAGGCCTTGGCCTCTTCTGCTGCTTGAGTCATAGGGCGGATTGGCTGGTGCTCCAGCCACTGCTAATGCTAGCCCATAGAGTGATTTTGTACAAAGTAAAAAAAATGCCCCCTTCCTCAAGATACTGTACATCATCTGTTGGAAAATTGTGTAATATACCAATCTGGCAAGGGAAAGCTACTTGACTGCTATCTTAATATATAAATCTACATTGTGAATGGCACCCCTTAGATATGGTAGCATTGGGTACTATGGGTCGTGAATCATAGGTGGTGGCCCCCACTGGGATCCCTGACTTGTCTCTCCTGCTGATGGGCCTCCTCCCTCCTGCCCGTTGCCATGGAAACCTCTGACTTGTCTTTTGTATGTCCTGGAAGGTCCCAAGACTGGCCAGAGGCTCTGCACTGGTACAACACAGCCCTGGAGATGACAGACTGTGACGAGGGCGGTGAGTATGATGGGATGCAAGATGAGCCTCGGTACACGCTGCTGGCCAGGGAGGCTGAGATGCTGTTCACCGGCGGCTGCGGGCTAGAGAAGGACCCGCAGAGATCAGGTAGGGCCTGACTGACCTGCCGCTGGGGGCGGGCAGGGCTGGGCCGGGAGGGACATAATTCCTGTCTCAGAGGGAATTACAGCAAGATGCAAGACGGAGTCTCTTCTTTCATTGGAGAGGAGAAAGATTCCTACTGGTTCTGTGTGCCCACATGGTGCTGGTTTAGGAGGGAGCTTTATGGAGCTGATATGCAGATGAACATTTTTATCTTAATGGTTACATATGAGAAGTTTGGTATTTCAGCAGTTTTAAAAATTGAACTGACATTTTCATTCCATAAAAGTCACCATTTTTAAGTGTATGGTTCAGTGGCTTTTAGTGTATTCATCATGTCGTGCAGCCATCACCACTATCTGATTTCAGAACATTTCCATCACCTGTTAGCAGCGACTCCCCCTCTATCCCTGGCAACCACCAACCTACTGCCTGTCTGTATGGATTTACCTGTTCCAGATGTTTCATATAAATGGAATCATACAATATGTGGCCTTTTGTATCTGGCTTCTTTCACTTAGTGTCATGTTTTCAGGGTTCACCCATGTTGTAATGGGTATCAGTGCGTCATTCCTTTTTATTACCAAATGATATTCCATCATATAGATATACCACATTTTGTTTATCCCTTCATCAGTTGATCTGCACGTTTTGTATACACACACACACACACACACACACACACATATTTTTTTCTGTTACATGATAAATATACTGAACTGATTTCGTAGGACAGGCCTAAATTTAAAAGTTTAAAAAAATTTTTTAAAGGTGGTATATAAAAAAAACCTAAGCAAATAATAATGCAATTCTATAATCCCTTATTTGAAATTTCTAAATCCAAAAAAACTCTGAAAACCAAGTGTTTTTGTACACATTGCACAGATTTTCTTGGAAGCAAAACCTCTCCAGAACTGACACGAGGCTGTTTATAATCTTTTCTTCCCCTTTCATGCATTCCCCGCAATGAGTCTGGTAAAAATCCTCAGTCTGATTCTCATTGGCTCAGATGGAATCCCCCGCCCACCCCTAAACCAATCACTGAGCTTATGGAGATGGCTTACTCTGATTGGCTGTGCTTAAGTCTGGATGTCTGATTGGCTATCAGTGGAAGTCTGTAAGACCTGGTGGGAATGGGAAGGGTGCTTTGATTGGCCAGACTTGAATCACATGCCAGGCCAGGCTTGGATCACGTGCCCACCCAGGTTCCACGCAGGGCGAGGGGATAAGGAGAAGTTTGGATCTTTAAAGGAATCTTAGGGTGCTGTTCCCAGGTAGGGGTCGGGGGACACGGGGCTGGCAAAACAACAGGTGGTTCACTTCTCTGTGCCCCGCTTTGCTCTTTTTCAGGCGACTTGTACACACAGGCAGCCGAGGCCGCGATGGAAGCCATGAAGGGCCGGCTGGCCAACCAGTACTACCAGAAGGCGGAGGAGGCCTGGGCGCAGATGGAGGAGTAGCTTGCCAGGAAAATCACTGCCGGCCAGTCCCAAGCAAAAGGGCTAAGACGTGGGGGCGGGTGGGGGGGGGTGCGGAGAAGACTTATTGACTTATTTAGGGTTTTTTTTTGGCGGGGAAGGGCAAGTATTTTTAGTGTGTTATAAATCAACTTTTGTATTGCGTTTTTTGACTCTTGAAAATGTCTTTGCTATGGGCGAAGACGCTACAGCTGTCCCTTAGGGCAGCATCTTGGGGAGTGGGGATTGAAAAAGCAGCCCAGTGAACCGACATATCGTTTTGAGCTTTTTTTTTTTTTTTTTTTTTTTTGGTCATGAGATCTAAGAACGTGCTTCTCTGCTATGGATAAAAAATAGGGCTTTGGGCTTGGCTCACCAGCTTTTTCAGGCTGTACTGAAATGAAATCTCAGGCCCACAGAACTTGTTTCCTGAGCTGTGATGAGGAAGGTAGAGCTGCACGTTAGCTTTCCATGGGATGTGTATTATCATGACTTAGTGCAAAGCCTTACTTCTCAGAGCATTTGGAAGCATGATGGCATCCTTCTGTGGATGTGAGATTGCGCGGTACCCAGGCCCCCTTCCGCTGTTGGCAAAGGCCTGCACACCGACCGTTTGCTAATCTTCTAGTTTAATTTCCTTCCCGAATGCAACTGATTTTCTGAAATACAGCCAAATTCCGTTTTTTTAGCATGCTTTCTACAGTGGGCTTTATAAAACAGGTTTAATTTTTTTGTATGTACACATTTACTACCTCTAACTTCTCCATCAGCTAGTGTGGAAGTGGGTGCGCCTCAAACCTTTTACATGTAAGAACAGCAACTTGGATTTGGAGCCTTTCCTCCAAGCTGACATATACTTCGCATCTCAGTGGCAGCATCCATAGTGTAACTGAAGTATCTCTGTACAGTGTTCCTCTGTGTTTTCTTAGCATCTGACCTTCGTATGTAGGCTCTGTTTCCCAGCCCCTGTCCTTGCCATTTGCTGCTTGAAGCTGGGTAGCTTTTCTTGTAAATTGCAGCAGTAGGATTTCAGCAGCAGCCCCTTGAGATTTATCTACGATGTTTGAGGATGAGAGGGCAAGAACTATAAACACTCATTAATTCCAGTAGTTTCCCCAGGGCCAGGCTGTGGCTCTGTATTTAATGATCTTTCCCTTTAAAAGGAATAAGATTTAATATCAGTATGATTTCAGCTGGTGTGTCAAGGCAAAGAAAACACACTGCTTTGATCAAGCCCAAGTGCTAAAGCAGCCTCTCTTTCTGTGTTAAAATGAAGACAAAACAAAACAAAAGCAGAATGTGACATACAAACTGTTCTTACCTGTCCATTAAAACAGCTCTTTCAACACATTACTGTTAAGTGCTGTGGAATTGTGAACCTGTCCCAGCATTTGAACCTTTGGTCCCAAAGTTCAGAGTGTGCACTAGGTGCAAAAAATCAAGCGGACTCAGAATTACCCTTGGAAAAAATCCTTTACCCAATCAAGAAGTTGGCTTGCGTTAGGTTTTTTGTTTGTGTGTTTTAAAGCAGTGCATATAGTTAAATTGCATATGGTTAATGTACTCGAGAAGCAGCTTGATTGTGACTTATCTCTTATCTCCGGTAAAGGGCCAGATAGTAAATATTGTAGGCTTTGTAGGTCATGGGGTCTCTGTTGTAACTACTCAGCCCTGCTGTTGTAGTGAAGAAACACCCAGGAACCGTACTTAAATGAATGAGCTTGGCTGATGTTCCAATAAAACTTTATTTACAAAAACAGCCTGCCTAGGCAGTAGCTTGAGGACTCTAATTCTTGAGTAAGGGTTACTACAGTATGTCCTGAAGGCAAAAGCTATCTCAGTTTTTCAGCTTTCAGTGCTCAAAAACACAGTGCCTTGGCAGAGTGAGCACTCGAAAAATGTGTGAGCAAATGGAGAGCGAACCCTAGTCACAGCACCTAATCCATGGCTCTGAGTCTTCCAGCCAGTTAATGATTTGTTGTCTGAATTGACTTGCAATGTCAGTCCTCCAGTTCCAACCCACCCGCCTCCATGGCCTTAACTCAGCCAGCTTCTCTTCCAGGAGGCTGGGTTATGGCTTGGATAGAGAGCTAAGCAAATGCTTATTGAGGACCAGTGAGAGTCAAATAATCTGCAAGATGCTGAGATCTTTCTGAGCCAGTAGGAGAGCTTATCCTACCTTCAAAACCTAGTTTTGTGCCTGCTAAAGCTGGTTAGAGCATCTTTTTTTCCACAGATTCTGGGCACGGAAAAACAAAAGACAAAGAACCCCAGGACATTCCAGCCCAATTGGGAAGACATCAGAGACCATCTTCAAGGGCAAGTAGCAGGTGGAGGTCCAAGAGATCAGCAGAGTCTGGAATATAGTCCTGTATCTTCCGACATAGATGGAGAAACCAGGGTTTTGAAAGACAGACTCTCACAGTGACAGTGCTGGTTAGCAAGCTAGCTGCAGCTATGATTTGAAAGCTGCTGTTATTTAGAGGATCCCAGGGATAAAATTTAAAATTAGACTAGAGTGTCATGTCCCTTTCAGCTTTGCTATTGCTTTGTTGTTATTTTTTTTTTTTTTTAAGCAGACTTTTATGGATGTAAGAAGAAAAAAAAAAAATCCCAACCCCAGGGCATCTGAATATCCCTGCGCCTCCCCTCCCCTGAGGCACTGTGGGAATTCATCATCAAATGCAAACTTGGGGAACCAAGCCTGGTAAAGTGCCCTCGTTGTTATCTTAGTGATTTCCTTTCATCCCAGCACATTTGTCTGCTGTACTGGACATGATTTACAAATCAACACGTTTCCAAAGGCATACGCAGCTTGTGTGGGGGGAAAGGAGACAAAATATACATATTCTCCACATGGATTTGTGCCTGTTAGTCCTGTTTCTAGTCTCAAGGTAACCATTTAACCTAGACGAGGTGGACCCTGGGTGGGGCCCAAAGGAGAGGCCTGTGTTACCAATTTATTTTTGCATATGTATTCAGTTCCATATCTTTTCAAATAAAGTGGTTTCTTTCTTTCCGGTCTCAAATTCAAATGCCTCCTAGTAACAAGGGACGGAGGCTGCCTGGATGAAGCAGCTTGGGGTGGGGGGGCGGCCCAGGCCCCATCTGAAAGGAGCAGCTGGGATTCAGCTCCAAGTGATTATCACCACAGGAAGTGCGTGGGCGCCATGTTGCCCCATTTTCCAATCTTTCAAGAGCTGCTGAAATTTTTTGTTAATGCAAGTTCTCCTGATTTTTAATATTTCTAATAAATTCTAATTTTTAAAAAAAAATTTTGTCTAGATTTAGCCTTATGCTGTCCTTTTGCTTTAAAGTATGTGAACCTCTTTTTTTTTTTCTTTTCCTGATTTTTCTCATCCATAAAACAGAAAGGATAATCTTTATATGTCGGAGCTGTCATCTGCCACAAAGAAGATAATGCCTGTTAAAGATGTTTTGTGATCCAGAACTTAAGAAAATCTTGGTCACCAGTATGATTGTTTGGTTTCAAACTAATGCTTTTTTAACTTAAAGAAATTTGAACATAAGCATAGTACATTGAAGTCACACGCTTAGGTCCATTGGCTCCTGAGGCCCCACTAAAATGACAGGAAAGAGATTTTCTTAATGGCAGAAGCTCATGAGGCTGGAGAGCAGAGGGATCATAGTTGAATTAGCACTGAGAACCCCGCTGCCCCCAAAGGCTGACGCATTGGCACCAGCAACCTCTGGAAGGGAAGGGGAAGTGAAATGGGTCTAAAATACAGGGTCAGTTGAAAGACTTAAAGTATCAGACTACTAGACCAGCTTACCTCCCCATGTAGCCAGCCGGCTGCCGGTCCATCACCCTGGAAGGCCAGGCCGGTAGAGAGTCCAGCTACTCTACAGAAAAGAGGGTTAAGGGGAAGTTTCCATATTGGCTCTAGAGGCTTCACCAGCCACCTTTTCCCTCCTGTGCTGCCAGACATTGGCAGCTTGACTTTGACCCTCCTGGCAGAAGGCAGACAACTGGAGAAACCCCTAGGGAATCTGTGATGAACTACTTAAAATGTCCTTCCTCCTAATGAAACTGGCTGCAGGGAGCACCTCACTGGAAAGACCTCAGCCACCCAACCCCACCCACATCCACGGGAATTCCCACAACTTTTAGAGCCCCATGCTGCTGCTTCTTCCTTTTTTTTTTTTTTTTTTTAAAGATTTATTTATTTATTTAAGAGAGAGATGGAGAGTACAAGGAGGGGGAGAGGCAGAGGGAGAGGGAGAAGCAGACTCCCCGCTGAACTGGGAGCCCGATGTGGGGCTCGATCCCAGGACCTGGAGATCATGACCTGAGCCTAAGCAGACGCTTAACCATCTAAGCCACCCAGGTGCCCCTAGAGCCCCATTCTTGAACTTGAATAGCCAGTCAAAGATCCCTATGTAAGGATCCATAAGCACTTCATATAAAAGACACTAGAACAAACCAACAGAAGAAACTATCTTGGAGCAAACAAAATGTAGGAAGAAGGAAACCTGAAGAAACAAAAAGATATGGTTAATTTCCTTAGCTAAGATATTGCAGGGGTGGGGTGCCTGGGTTGGCGCGGTCAGTTAAGCGTCTGACTCCTGGTTTCAGCTCAGGTCATGATTTCAGGGTCCTGGGAGATCAACAGAGGGTCCTGGGGTCGAGCCCCACATCAGGTTCCAGGCTCAGCATGGAGTCTGCTTGAGATTCTCTCTCTGCCCCTCCTGCTCATGCTGTCTCTCTCTAAAATAAATAAAATCTTAAAAAAAAAAATATTACAGGAGTCCTGGCTGGCTCAGTGGATGGAGCGAGGGACTTTTCATCTCGGGGTTGTGGTTATGAGCCCCATGTTGAGTGTAGATATTACTTAAAAATAAAAATCTTAAAAAAAATTTTTGCATCTACAAAAAGAACAGATGCAATTCTAAAAATTCACACAACAAAAGAGCTCTTGTAAATTGGGTATATTCTTACAGAAATGAATAACTTAATTAAAGGGTTGGAAAATAATGGAAGAGATCTCCCAGGAAGTAGAACATTAATGATGTCGTTTTTGGGAGTAGTGCTGTTGGGGTCCAGAGCTGAAGGCCAAGAGAGGATCCTTGAGATATCTTCGGTGAAAAAAAAAAAGTGATTTTATTAAAGCCCGGGGACAGAGCTGCTTCCGCCCTTGGATTGTGAGGAGCAACTGATTATACACTTTGGGGTTGGGGGAAGTAAGGATAAGGGAAGTTCCAAAAGGATTTTCATCTGCTAAAGAAGACTCAGAGGATATGGTCTTGCTATTGTCAACCCAAGGTTGTTTTTCCCTCTAGCAAGGAACATTAAGACAGTTGGGAGCTTTCTGGAGGAACCATTATACTCTGCCTGCCTCAAGTATTTGTCAATGGTCTGCAGGTTATAAGGGCATTTAATTTTATCTACACTTCCTTCTGCCTTTGTTTCCCACATTGTCAACAAAAAAACCCAGAAAGATGAAAAATGTGAGAGAAAATTCTAGAAGTCAGAGGAACAGGCAAACTGAGCTGTACACTCTTCTATATTGAAACACTTAAAATGTTATCACTTTTGTGGAGAAATTAGGTAAGAACAGCCTAAGATTAGATATGTGTAGTTTTTATTTTTTTAAAGATTTTATCTTTAAGTAACCTCTATACCCCACACAGGGCTTGAACTCACAACTCCAAAGCCAACAGTCACATGCTCTTCCAACTGAGCCAGCCAGGTGCCCCTGTATGTGTGTTTTTTTTAATGATCTTTCCCTTGGCCATTTAAAATCTGGGACCAGAGTTCTAAGATCTTATTTTCATAGATTTTCATACAGGCTTTTAATAGAAATTGAACTTGCATGTAGATATCATTGTCATTTTTACTGAATTATATTTGCCATGTGTTAATTAAAATTTAAAGAAGTGAACTCAGTCCTACCAGTATACAAATCATTTAGCAATAAGCAAATACTTTCACTCTGTAATACAGTGAGGGTTCCAGAAAGGTTTAGTTTCTTTCCTTCTACCTTGACGTACTTATAAGTATTTCAGTTTACCAAAAGGAACTCCTAAGTCTGGTTAGGACTGGGTCTGGTATTTTCCTTTTATGAGCATTTGAAACATCCACTTGTTTTTCTTCCTACACACTTCTTCTTTCTGACTTAATGCATATTTTCAGTTTTCCCAATTATAAACTAAATTCTAGAGAGTTGGCGCTCTTAATATTAAGTAGTATCTATTGGGGGAAAAAAGTGTAATAGTCTTAATTAAAATAAAAGAAAAAATTTTTAATCTAAGAGCCTAATTTAGGAGTTTGACAGAGTAGAGGGGAGAGAATCTTTAAAAAAAAGAAAATTCAGGGCGCCTGGGTGGCTCAGTTGGTTAAGCGGCTGCCTTCAGCTCAGGTCATGATCCTGGAGTCCCTGGATCGAGTCCCGCATCGGGCTCCCTGCTCTGCAGGGAGTCTCCTTCTCCCTCTGACCCTCCCCCATCTCGTGTTCTCTCTCTCATTCTCTCTCTCTCAAATAAATAAAATCTTTAAAAAAAAAATTCAAGAATATTTCTCGGAACTAAAGGATGTATGTTTTCCAGAATAACAGGGCCCATGACTACCTAACACAATGTATAAAATGAGACCTATGCCAAGATTCATCTTCATGAAATTTCAGAACACCAAGGACAAAGGATCCTGGAAGCTTCCAGAGGGAAAGAACCAGTTTCATTCAAAGGATCGCGAATCAGAATGACATCAGACATCCTCTCAGTAGTAACATTGGAAGTTGGAAGATGATGCCTTCTAAATTCTGGGGAAAATGCTCTTAACATACATTCATATGCCTAAACTATTTTCAAGTATAAGGATAGAATAAAGACATTTCCAGACCTATAAATTCTCAAAAAAATTAATCTTTCATGTACTCTTTCTCCAGAAGACACGTGAAGGTTTGCTCTATCAAAGGAAGGCTAGTGTGTGTGGGAATAACAAGAAATGCATGGGGTCCAGCACCAGATTGAAGTGAAATCAGACCCCCAAGGGTGAAGGATGATGCCCAACATGGTGGCCTTGCCCTAAACTTAGAGTTTATAGTCCTGTGGGGGCGCCTGGCTGGCTCAGTTGGTAGAGCATGCAACTCTTGATCTCAGGGTCCTGAATTTGAGCCCCATGTTGAAAGTAGAGTTTACTTAAAAAAAAAAGTGTATGGCCTGATAAGGGGCTATAGGAGAAATGTCTTCAAGACACTGAAGCAATAGAATACCTTTTATGTCTGTGTGGCAAGGATGGACAATCTGAAGTTGAGTTAGGTACGAATTCATAGGAACTAGACACATTTTTTTCCTCAGGCGATAGTTAACTATAAACATTTTCCAGAAAGGGCAAAATAATAGTTGAGTGTATGGCTGAGCTCAAGCTTAGTGAGTGCCATTTACTAATTACCACACAAATGAAATCACAATATGAATATTTGGAGAACTGGGGTCGGGGAGTGTTTTCTATGGTGGAAGTACGGATGGTTACAGTTCAATTCTTACCTTCCTTAGTAGGAAGCCAGTCGGGAATGTCTAAAACAAACAAACAAAAAAACCCAAAAAACAAAAGCAATGTAAGCGTGTGACATTTGGTGATAAATATCAGAAGAATCAGCTGAAAGCTGAAAGTGGTTGCCTGGGGCAGAAGGGGCAGGCATACTGCTGATTTTGATAACAAGCCTTATAGAATTGATATACACATGTACGGCTTTGATAAAATTATCAAAGTAAGAATTTAGGGGCGCCTGGGTGGTTCAGTCAGTTAAGCATCTGCCTTTGGCTCAGGTCATAATCCCAGGGTCCTGGGATGGATTGAGCCCCGCATCCAGCTCAGTGAGGAGTCTGCTTCTCCCTCTCCCTTTGTGCTCTCTCTCTCAAATAAATAAAAAACAAACAAAAAAAAAGTAAGAATTTATTAAGTTAAAAATTCATGATAGTAATTAATGTATCAAGCATCTACTATGTTTTATTGACTCTAAGACAGCATCGATCTTAAGATGTACCATTGTTTTGTGAATCAATAAGTTAAAAAAAAAAACTACTGAAAATAAACCACCTACCATTCATCACAGGATGCAGGTCAATTGTAGAGATATTAAAATGTGAAACACAAGTCTTAGCAACGATATACGGTATGTCAGACAATGGGCTGGGCACGTACAGTTATCTCTAACCTTGCAACAAACGTCAGTATTATCGTATTATCGTGACCATTTCACAGATGAGAAAAAGGAGGCTTAGTGTGGTCCTATGGCAAAACCATTTGCCAAGAATGTTTTCATTAATCAAGAAGGAAAGTTGGCGGGGCGCCTGGGTGGCTCAGTCGTTAAGCGTCTACCTTCAGCTCAGGTCATGATCCCAGGGTCTGGGATCGAGCCCCGCATTCAGGCTCCCTGCTCGGCGGGAAGCCTGCTTCTCCCTCTCCCACTCCCCCGCTTGTGTTCCTGCTGTCACTAACTCTCTCTCTTTGTCCAATAAATAAATAAAATCTTTAAAAAAAAAAAAAAAGGAAAGTTGGAAGTTTCTAAGATCAGATCTCATCATTATCCCAACATAAATAAGGACAACTGAGGCTGTGTTATTCCCGTGACCCACTAGCACCTTCCTGGGACACCAGGAGCTTGTTTGCAAAACTGAAACGTAGAGGAATTGAGGAAAGGCGCCACCAGCAGCGGAGCCTGAAGCTGGATGTGTGACTCAACACAGGACATCTCACTTGGGCCTGTCAACTTAGATGGATCTTTGGTCAAGGTGTAAGGTGACAGCATGTCCCAGTTTACCAGGGAGAGCCCTAGTTCATGCCCGTGCCCTAGTTTTTCTTCTAATTAAGCATTTGTTCCAGGAAAAAAAAAAAGAAGTGCTCTGGGTCCCATGCTAAGGTTGTATGCTCTGCACACAACTAAAGTGTGTCTCCTGCAAGAACAAAGTTCCTTTTGGGCAGCCAACATGATCATGTGGTTGCCTTGGTTGTAGGGAACTCAATGCTGGTTAACTTTAGCAAAGAAGCAATTTGGGGGGAAGGAAGCAACTTACAGAGTGGAAGGTAAAATAGAATCAGGCCTCGGAAAGAGGTACGAGGGCAAGTGCATAGCTCCCGGAAGCAGAAGGTAACAGATGGTCTGGAAGTTCAGTTTACCGCCCTATTGAGGGCTGTTGAGGGCCAGATTCAGAGTCAGATTCCCAGGCTAAAGCCTCTGATTGGCCTAATTGGGTCTTGTGCCCGCCCCCTTAGAGCTTTGATTGACTGTTCCTCTTAGACCACAGGCAAGAGTGTTTCCCAAAGGAAAAATCAGTATTGGAACCAGAAAATGGGGGAAATGATTCTGGGAAGGCAAAAACAACAGGTTCTCACCCAGACAGAGTATTCCCTTTGGGGAGGAAGAGGAAAAGGGCCCTGAAGTTTAGAAGGGAGTGTTAAAAGGAAACTTTTCAGATAGTTTTGTTGCAAGCCTATGTCAAAATTGTATTACAATCTTGCTGCAAGTGTGGATCCTCTGGGAGGCTAATTCAAAGATTCATATTTAGTAGGAAAATTTTCAAAAAATTGACTTTTTAATACAGTACCACCTCTATAGAGTAAATTGCACAATCTTTAGTGTACAACTTGATGAACTTTTGAACATTTTCAGCACCCCAGAAAGCTCCCTTGGACCTTCCCAGGCAATATACCCCCACCCACCCCACCCCACCTGGGACAAGGTGACCACTTTTTGGCTTCTATCCTAGTACACACAGTCTATAGGACAAGGATGATTAAATTAAAAAGAAAAGAATGTTCAGTAAAAGTTTACTATGCTCTTGACTGACAGATGACCGTCAAAAGGGGGGGTAGAAAACTAGCTTCGAAGTATAAATCTCAATGCTATTAAATTTCATAAGAAGGGGCGCCTGGGTGGCTCAGCCGGTTAAGTGGCTGCCTTCGGCTCAGGTCATGATCCGAGGGTCCTGGGATCGAGCCTCGCATCGGGCTCCCTGCTCAGCGGGGAGCCTGCTTCTCCCTCTCCCTCTGCCTGTCTCTCTGCCTACTTGTTCTCTCTCTCTCTCTCTCTGTCAGATAAATAAATAAAATCTTTAAAATAAATAAATAAATAAATTTCATAAGAAGAAGCTTAAGCATTTTATGAGAAATGTTCATTTCTTTCCAGAAAGAGATTCGTGCAGAAAGGTTTGGTCTCAGTCCAGCTTTGGGATAATTTTCCTTTTACAGAAGCAAGGGAGTGAAGAATGGAGGGGATCCAGGACTGAGCCCCCATGCCCATCCTCACTGCCTGCAGCTGAGGGCTTATGCTATAGAGACAGCCAGCCTTCACCTGACAGTCCCTAGATTGGGGGTGGGGGACAAATGGGCGGTGTTTGATCTGTGGTGCTTCCTCCCTCCACCTGCCCCATTAACCAGGGGCAGAGAAGTAGGCACACCAAGGGATGGTCAGGATTTCAGCCCTTCCCTGTGGGTCCAGGAGTTCTGATGCAACATTCTGCTTCTCCTGCTTATCGGTTTCACATCTGATTGTCACAGACAGCTGTGTAAGGGGGCTGCAAGACTGCAAGAAACTCCCAAAGGGAGGCCCTGGGCTCTCCCTTCCAGAATCAGCCTGCATCTGTGTGCGCTCCCTGTTAAGTACCCCATTCAGTACGTATTAGTAGGGACAGACCTGAATTGCTCCAGAATGTTCTGTCAGAAATACCGCTAGCTTCATTTAGAGCCCCTACCATACAAGGCGGGGGGGCGGTTATTTCTTACAACGGACAGCTACCAGGAAGCACAAGCTTGAGCGGAACAGGGGCATTTATTGCAATGATAAAAGGATGTCTCCAAGAATGTGAATCCCACTGGGTCCTAGGAAGGGTCTTGAAGCCGGGAGCCAGAAAACCTTCAGGATTTCTCTACGACTCGGTTCTTCTCATCGTATCATTCTTTTTCCCCCCATGCACTGGCTTTCTCTACTTCTCCAATCTCTTTCACAAAACATGGCCACCCCAACAATAAAAAAAAAATTAAAAAAAAAAAAAAACATGGCCACCCCAAATCTCCCTTTCTCCCTTGTTCCAGTCAGTCTTAGACACTAACACTTTAACACTTGAAAACAGTCAAATTACCAAATCAGGAAATCACCATGTCTCAGTTCAGATTCTCAAAAGAGAAGCTGATTGGTCTGACCTGAGTCTATCTCCCATAGAGCCCCCTGGCCATGGTGTGGCAGTGTCGGTGGAGGTGGAGGGGGGGCACACCGCAGAGGTGACTGCCAGGGATCCACTCTCTGGGCTGGTCAGGCAGTTCTTAGAAAAGCGAGATTAGACAAATATTCCAGCAATTATCCTTCACCACGGGGATATTCCCTTTTGGAAAACCCAGCACACAACTCACAAAGTCCCTCCTGGTACTAAAGCACTGTGACTAGATGAATGCTTCTATTGATCTTAAGGACTATTCCTCATTTAGCTTTGACTGCCCCACCATGGCTAGCCTGTGTCCTCAATAGATGGCTGCTTCTATATTTTTGAAGAATTCCTTTAAAAGCACAAACTCTCCTGATGCAATGAAATCTTTGCATATCAATATTTATGTTAAAGGTAGATGGGGGAAAAAAAAACTGAGTTGAGGAGGAATTGAAGGCAAGGCGAAATATGGGTGAAATGTTAGGGTGTGTGCCAATTAGATATTAACCAGAAACTTAAATATAACAATATAATATAAACAACTTAAATGTTTGTATTCACATCATGGAAAAAAATCTATATGCATTGGTAATAGACCTCAGAATTTTGGTATAGAAGAACAAGTTTCAGAATGATCTTGGCACAATAATATTTATGAGAATAGAAAACATACAGAAGACCATTCTATATATTGTTCATGAGAATATATGTATATACACACACACACAAATATCTGTATCTATAGGTATAAATATATAGATAAGAAAGTATAAAAAATGGATTGAATACACATCAAATCATAATAATAGTTATAGCCAAGGGAGGATGTTTGGGAAGGAGGTTTTATTTTTAATTTGTAATGGTCTAGTATATTTTTATTTAAAAAAATTTTTAATGATCTAGTGTATTTTTAAACGGATTTTTAAAAGGACAGCATATTCATATCATTAACTTTTAATGAAAAGTATGTACATAGGAAAAGAATTGGAAGTGAAATGCCACAGTACTAGGTGGTGGGAATGTGGGTGATTATTTTTTCTTTGTACTTTTTCTGTATTTTTAAATATCTATTTCCATCAACATGGATAGATATTTTAAAAGCATATTTGGGTGAAAAAACAGTTGCAGATCAAGAGTAATAGTGTGATAATATTTATGTAAAAAGCCATACACAATAAAAACAAAATATCAATTCTCTATAGGTATCTATGTATCCATATGAATATATCCAAAAATATCCACATAAATTCACAGCAAAAAATCCAGAAAGATAGATACTGAGCTGATAATAATGGTTACCTCTGTGGATGGGATTTAGAGTCAAAGTTAAAAGAGCATTTGTACCTTATCTGCAAAGTTTTAATATCTTGCAATAATTCACTTATTATTTGAGTAACTAAAAATTAAAACACATAACTTTTCAGAGAAAACTGCTTACACCAGCTCCCCCGGGTTTGGTCTTCGGAGGCCCTGGGGCGAATTGCTGCGGGAATCCATCATTTCTCCGGAGATACGTGGCTCTTCCTGGGGTCTCCGGGTGAAACAGCCGACTCTAAACACGGATTCTTAAGCTGCTTTTCGCTCTAAAACCTATTTGGAACAAATCTGGGTGTAATTACTGGAGCAAATATTTTCTTTTAAATACATGACATGTTCAAAATAAGTCCATCAAAATCAAATAAAACATAAAAAACAGTGAAATTTGCTCGTTCGAGTATTAAGTAGCTTCCCGGAAGAACTATTTTCTAACTGGGTAGCGTGGCCGAGCGGTCTAAGGCGCTGGATTAAGGCTCCAGTCTCTTCGGGGGCGTGGGTTCGAATCCCACCGCTGCCAGAGCTTTTTCTTTTTTTCCCTACCGCCCTGGCACCAGGCTCTGTTTTCTGCTCTTTTGCCGGGTCATCAGCGCCTCCTGCTGCCCAACCCGGCAGGCGGCCGGTATGAATGGAGCGGCGGAGGGGGCGGGTCTGCGCGCGTCGGGGCGGGGCATTGTGGGTAAAAGGAAGCGTGAGGCCCGGCCCGCTCCCCCCACGTGTCCGCTGGAGTTTCTCCACCAGCAACATGGCCGCTGCCTAAGAGAAGAGCCGGGCCGCCGCCGCCTCTGCAGCCCGCGGGTACCTGGGCCGTTGCCGCCGCCCACGCGCGGCCCCCGCGGAGAGGTGAGTTCCGAGAAGGCAGCGCACGCCCGGGCTGGAGCCGGGCCGCACTCGCGAGGTGGGCCTGGGCTGGGCTGCCGAGTAGGCCGGGAGGCCCGCGCCGCGCCGAACCCAGGGGCTGGGGGCCTCCCGGGACTCGGGCGGGAAGGATTGGGTAGCCGGCCCCCGTAGACCCGGGCCGGCCGCGGGCTCCGACCTCGGCCGGGCCTGGGAGTCGGGGATGCGGCGGCCGAGGCTGCCGGCGGTGACTCAGGGTCCAGCCACCGTGCTCCGCCCGGCCCAGGCGGGCCTCCCGCGGGAGCACCTGTCCGAAGGCACCCGGTGTCCCGCCAGCGCGGCAGCTAGTGGCGACGGCTGCGTGGTGGGCGTGAGAAGGGGGCCTGACCACCCGCGAGGGAGGCGAAACCCATTGGACAGTGTGGCCCGGGGCCGGCGGCCCGCCCCGCTGGGCAGGGGGAGGGTCCCCAAGCCGGCCCCGGCCCTCTCCTCGCCCTGAACCAGAGCAGTCTCCGCCCGGCCAGGCCCGGCATTCTTCATTCAGCTCTTCAGGCCTCCATTCAGCGTTCACTGAGAGCCGGCACCGTGCCGCGGAGACGGCCCTGACCGCGGGCTGGAGGAGGTGTCAGTAAGCACGTCAAGTAAACCCGAACATAAACAAGGTCGTTCAGTTAGGTCGGCTTTAGAATCGGTGGGCGATGGAGGAGGTCTTAGCAGTCGCCAGCGTTTCTTCATCTGTGAAATGGGGATAATAAAATTAACTGCCTCATAGGGTTGTGGTGAGGGCTAAATAGGGTAAGACGCGAGAAGCCCCAGCTCGCAGGGTTTGATTTGTGGCGGCCTTGTGCTCTCCGACGTTGGAAGAAAACATGTTGCCAAGTAATAACAAAACTCCCCGCAGGTTACATTTTTTACCTTATTTAATCCTCACCGCAGCCCTCGGGAGTTTGGTACTTTTATTATCCCCATTTTAGCGATGAAAATAGTGAGACCTTCCGAGATTGAACAACCCCAGGTGGGCCACGTATGGTAGGTAGTTGAGGTGGGATTTGAACCGGTGTCGTTCAGCTCTGAGAGTCCAGGCTCTTCCCCACTATCCCATAGTGCCTTTTATTCAAGAGGTGTGCAGCATAGTGGTTAAGAATACGGATCGTTGACATCAGCCAGACCCGGGGTTCCGCTCTGTCTCTGCTGTTCTCCAGCACTGTGACCTTGGGCGAAATTACCTACTCTCTGATTCTTAGTTTCCTCGTTTCTTAATTGGGAATGATGAATCTTGACTTACAGGACTATTGAGAAGATGAGAACGTGTGTGAAGTCCTTGGAGAAAGGTCTGATGACCAGTTAAGGATTAATTAGTTCTTTTTTTCCAGGCTGACTCTTTAACAGAGGTGGAAGCTGAGGTGACCCAGAGCGGGGAGATGGCTTGCCAGAGACAAACGCAGGCGGTTAGAATCCAGGCCTGGAGACTGTTTGCCCTTGGGGCCCTCTCCTCTTAACTGCGTTGTACTTTGTTTTCTCCCTCCAGTAGCTAGAGAGATTTTGGAGTTGCCTCTGCATTTCTGATTGGCCGACAAGTTAGATTCCTAGGTGCACAGGGATGCACCCAGGTGTGGCATTCAGGTATTTCCTTTGCTCTGAACCCCTCCTTTGCTCTACCTGGTGTCCTTGTCTCCTTTCCATTTGTTGGCAGCTCCCTGCTGGGGGGAACTTCGTGTGCTCAAGGCCACGGAGCCACTGCCACAGAGTACCATTATGGCCACAGGACACCCAAGGTGGTCACAGGTGGTCACTGCAGCTGGGGAAGCTTGGCTTGTGGCTGGGAGGGCTGCTTCTGCCCGGGCCATAGCCCATGTCTGTTCTCAAGTGTCCGTAAGGCCCAAACCATGAGTCCACCGGTGTCTGGATGGGGCTGAGTTAGGCTCACAGGGTGAAGGGTCTATTACCGCCTGATTTCATGCGTTCACTTATTTAATTGTTCTTTGTACTGTATTGAGTGTTCACTTCATGCCAGGTATTGGGAGAACAGCATGGATTTTAAAAAGAGAGAATAGTCCTTATAACAACTTGATGAAGTAAGTGTGATCATCTCCACTTTATGGTTGAGGTAACTCAGAGGCCCCCTTGGAGCTTACATTCTAGTACAGAAGGCAGACAACACAAACGCAAGTAGACTAGGTGGTTCCAGATTGTGATAAGAACCATGAAGGAAAGAAAACAGGGAGAGCTGGTGGTGACTGTGAGCCGGTTGGCTCTTTCAGATTGCGTGGCCAGGGAACTTCTCTCCCCTCCTGGAGGGGGTGGGGGGGTGATATCTAATGAAAAGGAGCCAGCTTTGAAAAGATGTGGGAAAAGTAGATGACATGCAAAGGTCCTGAGACAGGCTGGGGCCTAGCCTCTTGGAGGCCCAGCAGGTGGCTATTTGGCCATGTAGATGGTGAGGGAAAGGCAGGGGCAGGATCACATAGGGCCTTTAGGCCATGGAAGGGAGTTTGGATTTTATTCTATGTGGCAGGTGAAGCGTTTTGAGCAGGAGAATGATGTGATTGACTCTTTTGCAAGGACAGCTCTGGCTGTTTCTGGGAGGACTGGAGATAGAAAAGAGGGACCTCAGGGAGACCTGTTGGAGCAGTACTTTTCAATCACAGATGAAGGTTTATTAGTGAGTGGCGCCTGGCTGGCTCAGTCGGTGGAGCATGCAGCTCTTGATCTCGGGGTGTTCGAGCCCCACATTCAGCATAGAGATTACTTAAAAAAATACCTTTTATTAGTGAGATGTGAAATCACTTTGGAGGATTGTAACCAGCATGTTAATTTTAATGAGTGAGGGTAGAAAACCTCACTGCCTCACATCTAATAGGGGCAGTTAAGCTTGTGTGAAACCTTGGTTTAGTTCCATAATTGTGTGTATGTACTGGGTTGTTTCTGTGGAGTGGATTTCTTACTATAGGTCTTAGGCTGAAAACTTGGAAAGCCACCGAGTTGGATGATGCTGGCAGGGAGGATGAGGGGAAGTGAGAGCCCTGCGTTACCCTAGTCGCGTGTACCATCTGGAGGGAGGAGCCACAGCTCCTCAGTGACTGGGGGAGGGGTCGGCAGAGCCCACCAAGAGCTGAGAAAGCCAGTTTCTCAGGAATGATTGCGTCTGGGGAAGCTCCCAGGCCACACCTCTTTGTACATATGACCTGTTCCCTGACTCGTGTGCAAGTCCCCAGTGTCTCGGTTGTCCACGGAGCCGGCCGGAGAGGAGCTAGGTGCTCGCCGTGCACCTGTGACCCCTGGCGGTCAGTGCAGACGGGGTGAGCCCGGGGGCTCTGCCATCCATCCCCCTCTCTCTGGGCAGGAGCACACACCTCAGACTGTCAGTTTAGGGCTTCTGGTTTTCATCCAGTCTTCAAGCCCTAACCGCTGGGGCAGCTGGCTTCCCTCTGGTTTGCCTTCTTCCTCCACATCTTCCTCCACTCAGAAGTCTTTGGTAGCTCCCTGTTAAATAGCCTCCTGTGGTCCCATTTCTTCAGACAGCACGTATGTATGGAGTGCCTGCTGCGGGCTCGGGGGTACCGCAAGGGACAAAACGGACCAGAATCTCTGCCTTCATGTAGCTTACAGCTTAGTGGCAGTGGGGATGGGGACAAAATGATAACAGAGCTGTGGTGGTGCGTGCTTTGGGGACAACCAGAGCCGGGAAGGGAGCTGGGGGAGGGTGTTGCAATTTTGGATAGAGTAGACAGGGCAGGTCTTAGTGATGAGGTGACATTTGAACAAAAACCTGGAAGAGGTGAGGGAGGGAGCCATGAGGCTCTTGGGGTAGAGCAGTTACCAAGGCCCAAGGTGGGGGGAGAGGAAGGAAGGGGGCCTGTGGGAGATGAGGTCTGAGAGGCAAAGGGGTGGTGGCGGCATAAAGACTTGAGCTTCTGTCCTGAGTGGGATGGGAGGCCCTTGAAGGCAGAGGCGTGGCGAGCCCTGATGTGGCTTCCAGAAGGATCACTGGCGCTGGCCGTGGGGTTGGGCGAAGATCGGAGGGCCGTTGCTGTCGTGCAGGCAGGCAGTGGGGCTGGCTGGACGAGGGAGGTGGCGGTGGGGGTGGCCAGATCCCAGACCTGCCTTCAGGGTGGAACTGACAGAAGTTGCTGGTGTGAGGTGAGGGGGGAGAGGCATCAGGGATGAGGCCAGCACCGGGGCTGAGCAGTCAGAGTCTGGAACATGTATCTGGAACGCATGAAAGGACGTCGGGTGGTACAGCTCAGGCAGAGGGCTTAGATGACCTTGAATCCCACCCACGGTGAAGGTATTATGCCCTTCTAAATATTTAATTACTTGGATGTTAAGTAGATAAGACCAAAATCATGATGGTCTTACCCAGAACTAGAGGCCTGGGGGCTGCTGGGATTCTGAAGGTACCCACATGACCATCCCCTTCCTGTGGGAACATGAAGAGTCAGCCCAGCAGACTGACTTCCCCTCTGCCATGGAGACCTGCGGCCTTCTCCCCTCCGGGCTTGAGGTGTTGCCAGTCACCTGGGGTCCCTCCTGCCGTCTGGTGTCATGGCTTGTCCAAATCCTTCTCTCCTTCAGGGCCCAGCCCAGATGCACCCCCTCCTCCCGGCAGGAAGGCCCTTCCCTTCCCTCTGAGCTTCCTGACCTGTAGCTGTTACCTGAAGTCAGATGGCCTGGCTGGCCTGGTTTTGAAGCCCGGTGCGTCATCTGGCCTGTTCTGTGGCTCTGGCTAGCGCATGCACGGCGTCCCCGAGTTCCAGTCGCCCTTCGATAATGGGGAGAGTCAGGCCACCTTGCAGGGTTGGTGTGTTGAATACATTAAAGTCTGTGAAGAAGGTCATTTTGTGTCGCACGCACCAAACAGGAAAATCCTCTCACACGAGGTCGGGCTTAAAGTCTGCTTGAAAGTCAAGTACCAGAGACAGAGCCCCCCCAGACAGCCTTGGGACTGCTGGCTCTTTCTGCTGGACGTCAGACTCTTCCCTAACGCTTCCCCGTGGCCCCCAATCAGTGCTCGAGTATTTGCATCATGGCTGTGGACCAGCCAGCCTCCATCCCCCTGCCTGGCAGTGACCTCTTTTCTGTGCATGGTCGCAAAACCCTTAAAGCTGGTCATTTATTCTTTCCCACGGGTGCAGCCGACGTGTGCCGCCTCGGGTCCGCCTGTTTGTACCCTCTGTTTGGTGGTTTTTCCCTCTTGTTTGGTTCTGGCCACTGGGGTCTAGAATTGGCCGTCTGTTGACTCCAGGGAAGATGTAGAAAGAAGGTCACTTGCTGTTTGTCTCAGGCTCTCCCCTCCCAGAGCAGGCCCGTTGCGGCGGAGGCACCCAGGGGTGTCGGCGGAATGGCTGGCTGACGTTTCAGGCCTCTTGCTGTCCCTTGCAGATTGAGTCTGAGGATCGTGCGGCTGGCTCCCCCCTAGTATGGCCAATGAAGAGGATGACCCAGTCGTACAGGAGGTAACCGCTGCTCCCTACCATCTGCCGGGGCTGCTGGGGAGGAGAGCCCAGGCCCAGGGCAGCAGGAAGCAGGGCTGAGGCCCTTCCATCCATCCTCGGGCCAGCCCGGAACCTGCTGGCATCCCAGGGACCCCTAACCAGGCTGTTCCCTCTGCCTGGAACCCTCTTCCTCCAGATAACTGCCTAGCTGAGCCCTTCACTTCCTCCCAGTCTCTGATCCAGCATTTCCTTGTCAAAGAGGATTCCCTGACCCCCCCTGCCTCGTGTGGCGCTCTCCTGTTCACCCTCCCTGGCACCCCCAAGCCCCTTACCTTGGCCACGCCCTGTGCTTGGTCATAACCCTCCCCATCCCCTAAACATAATCTCCTTTCACTAGAATGTAAACTTCACAAGGGAGGGATTTTGTTCTTCACCACTGTGTCCACAAAGCCAAGTTCAGTGCCTGTCACTTAGTAGATACTCAGTGACTATTTGTTGAATGAATGAATGGGTTTGACAACTCCCCCTTCTTCCTGGGCCTACCCAGAAGTCATTCAGCAGTTGTTCACTGGATCTACTGTGTGCTGGGGGCTATGACAGCAGTGAGCGAGCAAGGCAGTGTCCCGCCCTCGGGACGCTTAGGATCTGACAAAGAAGGAGACCCAAGATGCAGATGGTGGGGAGGTAGGTTCCAGAGTCAGCCCAGATCCAGACACATCCTAGAGCCTCTGGGCCTTTGCACATGCTGCTCCCTCCACCTAGACTGCCCTTCACACAGGCTTCGCCTGCGCTGATGCCCTTCACTCCTCCTTAAGGCCTGGTGGTGGGAGAGAACATGGTTCATATGAAGAGCCGGGAAGCAGGGAGGTAAACTGCTGCACGGTGGGTCAGGGGCGGTTAGTGTTGAGAAGAAAGAGTTGGGCCAGATCATTCTTAGAGGGGCTTGCAGACCACCTGAAGGTGGTGTGACAGGTCAGTCCAGGGTAGGTGGTGGAGGGCACAGGGAGGAAGGGCAGGCAAATGGGTAAGCTCTCCCCTGTCCCAGCCTCATCAGAAAAGCATTTAATCGGGCTCTGGGATGCATCCTGACGTGAGCAGCCCCGGGGAAGGCACATTTTTATTGGGTTGTAGTGGACCTAGGAGGGGGCCAGGAACTCTTGTCCTGGTCCCCCTGAGAGCCATAGAGAGGGAGGCTGGAGACTCGGTTCCCTCTGTTTCTAGCAGGAGCTGAGCTCTTCCCCCTCCCCCGCACTCCCTGTAGGAGCCACGACCCCTGACTGACATCCAGGGAGCAGGGGCAGGCCAGGGCAGGCCAGCCACCTGTCTGTCTCCTGTTTAAGTCTTCTTCCCTTTTTCCCAGATCGACGTGTACTTGGCCAAAAGTCTGGCAGAGAAGCTCTATCTGTTTCAGGTAATGATGAGACCAGAGGGCAAAGGGGCCACCTTGAGCGTGGGGGTGGGGGGTGAGGGGCGCTGGGAAACCTCAGCCTCACTTAGGGTTCTGGGCGCCAGAGTGTGGGACAGGGGGTTTCTCTTTGCTCTTGTGGGTGGGCAGGTTAATAGTCTCTCATTTTGAAGATGGGAAAACCAAGGCAGCCGTGAAAGGCAGAACAGTGTCGTGGTTCTGGGGCTCTGGGGACTGGCAGCCGTGTTGAGGCCCAGCTCCATCATGACTTAGCTGTGAGCCCTGGGCAAGGTCCTTGAGCTCTCTGTGCCTCTGTTTCCTCATTTGCGAAATGGTGGCAGTTATACTACCTGCCCTGTAGCGCCCCGTGGGGGTTGGATGAATCCATCCAGAGTGCTCAGAACGTGGCCCGGCCCAGAGCTCAGCTCCACAGTCTGTTTTCGGACAGTTTGGTCCCGTGTCCCCCATTGCTGCCTGCATCCCGAGGCAGCTGTTAACCTGTTTTCTCACTGTATGGATTTGCCTCTTCTGGACATTTCATGGACACGGAATCATGGCATAGCTGGCTGCTTTTAACTCGACATCGTGGTTTCGAGGCTCACTCGTCATCAGCATGTATCAGTACCTCCTTCCGTTCTATGGATGAAGAGGACTCCGTGGTGTGGTTCTATACAGCACGTCGTGTTTGTGCGTTGCTGGCTCTTTGGGTCGGTTCCACTTTGGGGCTATTATGAACAGTGCGGCCGTGAGCATCCCACACCAGTTTTTGTGGGGACAGGTGTCATTTCTCTTGGGCACATCCCTGGGAGCGGAATTGCTGGATCCAATGGAAACACTATGTTTCATGTTTAAAGGAACGGGCAGATGGTTTGCATTTCCAATAACAAGGTTATAGTTGTAAGTATTTTGTCTCCAGGTTGCACGTGAGAAGGTGAGGCGCAGGGAGGCTAGCCACTTGTGCACGGGGCCCAGGACGGGGCAGCAGTGGGGGTACTCCAAATGTGAGCTGGGAAGAGGCCCGGCATCCCCCTGCCCTCTGCCCCCGGGGTCTGCCTTTACAGGCTGTGGGGCTGGGGGCCTGTCCTTCAGGCCTTCTGAACTGGTTTCCTCGGCTGCCTGCAAAGTGGTGGGGAGCTGGTGGTGGGGACGGTGACCCCATATGTGTTCACGGTGGGCCAGGCCCTGCGGTGTCTGCTCTCTTTGCCTCACTCCCCGCCCCCAGCAGCCCCGTGAGGTGAGGACACGCACGTTTGTGGTGAGGAGCTGGCCCAGGTCCACACATTGCAAGAGGCAAAGTTGGGACCGGAACCCAGGCCTGATTCCAGAACCTTGCCCTTTACCACCACCCGTCCCAGCCCGAGATCAGGAGATGGCAGAGCTGCCAGGGCTCAGGCCAGACCAGTCAGGCTCCAGACTGTTCGTCCTACCGCTGCCGTAAGCTCTGGCCCAGGAAGCAAGGAGGAGTTGCTGTGTTGCTATCTGAGTGAGCTTTTAGGAAGTCACCGCTGCCTCGGAACGTAGCAGATCTGAGAGGGCCCCCACACAGAGGGTTCAGTGCACACGCTGCCATGCCTCCAGCAGCTTCTTCCAGAGGCTGTCATGGTACGGGCAGCGCCGGCCACAGCTTCTCAACTTAATGCATGGTGACACTGAGGCCCAGAAGGGGCTGAGTGCGTCAGTGGCAGTTTTTATTACGGAAAAGTTTACAGGGCAGCGGAGAGAGAATGGGGTAATGAATTCCCGTACACCCGTCCTCCACCCACAGCATGTCATCGGTCAGGTCTTCGTCTGTGCTGCCCATGGTCTTGTGTCCCTTGTCCTCTGCCTGGATGTCCTCTGCCTGATCCTCACTCTTGCCTCCCCGGCGGGACTCGTGGGTTACCAGAGAGGGGCCTCTGTGGGTTCCTGATGCTTAGGCTTGTCCCTCGGAGGTCAGAGACCCTTGAAAATTGCCTTTTGGAAGGAAGCTGGGTGGAGCCGGTATGAAGGCGACACAGGCGGGGACCAGCGAGGACCTCTGGTCTCTGCTTGGTGTTGATTCTTGGCTGGAGCCTGTGAGCCCAGCTCTGGGCTGGGCCGGGCTGGGCAGGGTGGACTGACGGCTCCCTTCCCCTCCCCAGTACCCTGTGCGTCCAGCCTCGATGACCTATGATGACATTCCACACCTCTCAGCCAAGATCAAGCCCAAGCAGCAGAAGGTGGGGCTGCCCTCTGATGGAGGTGGGGGGGAGGGGTGGTGGAGGTGGGGGGGAGGGGTGGTACAGGTGGGGCTGATGCAAGTGAAGAGGAGACGGGCCCTCTGGGGACTAGAAGCCCAGAGAAGGAGCGATTGGAGGGTTGAGAGGAGACCAGTTGCTTGCAGAGCCTGGAAAGCTGAGGAAGGGAAGTTTCCAGAAAGAAAGGGAGTAAAGCAGCTCCAGAGAGGCCAGAGGAGAATAAGGCTCGGGATGAGTTCGAGACTGGGAATGGGGGGCTCACGTTCACAGGATAAGGCAGGCACTGACGTGCAGCAGCTCTGATGGGCTCGAAGTGCCTCGAAGGGATGGGGTGATAGGGGCTGGGAGCGCTGGACACGTGTCTTGTCCAGGGAGTGGCTGTAGCTCCAGCCCCCCATTGCCCCCCATTGCCACTTGCAGTGACTTTTCAAGAGAAGTTGGAAATGAGGATTTTTATGAGAAAATCTCTTGAATTTTAAATGTTGGCACCTAGTTTAGATTTTGGAGGGTAGAATGGGGAGGACAAATAGAACTACATGACCCCACCCCCCCAAAACACTCTGGCCTTTCTGTTGGAATTGGGGTTTGTGACCTTTGATGTGGACTGAACCCCGGGGGCCCTTAGGGAGGGGTGTGTGTCGGGCCTGCTTCTGAGCAGGGCTGGGATTGGCAGGGACAGGGGTCAGGACTTGGCTGTGGCCAGGTTGGGGGTATCTTTGAGTTCCTCATAGCTGCTGGGGGTGCTTGATGCCTGCAGGTAGAGCTTGAGATGGCCATCGACACCCTGAACCCCAACTATTGCCGCAGCAAAGGGGAGCAGATCGCACTCAACGTGGACGGCGCCTGCGCGGACGAGAGCAGCACTTACTCCTCGTGAGTCCCCTGGGCCCAGCCTGCAGGCTTTGGTGCGCTCCAGTAAGAGCCTTCCAAAGGCCTCTCCGACACCTGGGCCCTGGTGCCCCATTGCTGGGCTCCCTCCCGACATCCCAGCTTCACATGCTTGGGCCTGGCGCAGCCCTGCCCCGTGGCAAATGTCTTCCCTTCTGAGAGGCCCCTTGATGGGAGTGGGCGCTTGACCCACCACCTGTCCTTGGGCTACAGACAGGGACTTGGGTTTTCTCCTCCCCGACTTCCCTCCTGAGGCTCACATGTGCTGAGGTGGGGCCTGGATCCCTGTCCCTGGGTATTGAACTTCAGGAGGTGTCTGGGGTGGGGGGGCTGGTGCCTGCCATGCCCTGGGTCTGGAGCTTCCTTCCCCTTGACGTCTGTTCTCCCTGTGCTCCCAGGAAGCTGATGGACAAGCAGACGTTCTGTTCCTCCCAGAGCACCAGCAACACAGCCCGTTATGCTGCCGCGCTCTACAGACAAGGTACCCGTGCTGGGCAGCCAGGCTGCCGTGGCTCCTGGAGGCTGCTTGGGTGCGAGGGAAGCGGGAGGGAGGCTGTCCCTAGCCTGGTACCCAGCTTGCTGCTCCCCGAATGCCGGATGCCTGTAGGGGCCAGGCAGGTTGTAGAAATGGCATTGTCAGGGGGCTGGAATAGGCCACCTCTAAGGACTTCCGGCTTTGGTGCTGTCTGACCTGATAGAGGGGGTGCTTCCAAGGTCACTGTCTCCACCTGGGACACAGACATACACACAGCGTAACTTTTGAGACAGGTGGGAGGATTTTGTTTTAAATACAAGGTACTTGCGGGGCTCCTGGTGGCTCATTCAGTGGAGCATCCGACTCTTGATTTCGGCTCAGGTCATGATCTCAGGGTCGTGGAATCAAGCCCCATGTCAGGTTCTGCGAGGTTCTGCGCTTAGTGTGGAGCCTGCTTGGGATTCTCTCCCTCTGCCCCTCCTCCCACTCACTTGCTCACACTCCCTCTCCCTCCCTCCTTCTCAAAAAAAAAGAAAATACAAGGTACTTATGCATGAGCAATTTTACTTAGCATCTCCCCAAGAGAAGTGAAGCGTCTATCCACACAAAACTTGCACATGGATGTTCATAGCATTATTCACAGTAGTGAAGAAGTAGAAACTGCCCATAAGTCTGTCAGCTGACGCCTGGATAGCCAAGTGCACTACGGCCATGCAGTGGAATGTTATTCGGCCACGGGAAGGAGTGAAGTACTGATACACCCTCTAGTGGGCATGATGCTCAGCAGGCCACATGTTGTCGGAGTCCATTTAAATGAAGTGTCCCGAAGAGGCAAATCCGTAGAGACAGAAAGCGGGTAATAGTTCCCCATGGCTAGGAGGAATGTGGAATGGGGAGTGACTGAGGATGGGTTCAGGGTTTCTTTCTGGGGAGATCAAAATGTTCTTTGGGGGCGCTTGGGTGGCTCAGTTGGTTAAGCGACTGCCTTCGGCTCAGGTCATGATCCTGGAGTCCCGGGATCGAGTCCCGCATCGGGCTCCCTGCTCAGCAGGGAGTCTGCTTCTCCCTCTGCCCTCTTCCCTCTTGTGCTGTCTGTCTCTCATTCTCTCTCTCTCAAATAAATAAATAAAATCTTTAAAAAAAAAAAAAAAAAAAAATGTTCTTTGGGGGGCGGGGGGCAGAGGGAGAGAGAATCTCAAGCAGGCTTCACGCCCAGTGCAGAGCCCGTCAAGGGTCTCGATCTCACGACCCTGAGATCATGACCTGAGCCGAAATCTAGAGTCGGACACTTAACCGACTGAACCACCCAGACACCCCTGAAAATGTTCTTAAATTGATTGTAGTGCTGGTTGTACAGCTCCAGGAATATATTAAAATACATTGACTAGTATGCTTTAAATTTTGTACGGCACGGGAATTATATTTCAGTAAAGCCATTAAAAAGTAAGTATTTAGAGTTCATAAAGCAATAAGTAAAACTAATTTGAACACTTACAAAACAAACTAGAAAAGACTCAAAAGTAGTATCAAATAACTATACTTCTTTTTTGAACCCATGTCTCACGCCTTGCAGCTGGGACCGTTTGTTTCTTTCTTTGAATTAATTAATTTTTATTATGGTAAAGTGTACATAACATGAAATTTACCATTTTAACCTTTTTTTTTTTTTAAAGATTTATTTATTTTGGAGAGAGCACACTCCCAGGGGGCGGGTGGCGGGTAGGCAGAGGAAGAAGAGAATCTTACATCTTAAATCTCCGCTGAGCACGGAGCCTGACACGGCGCTCGATCTCACGGCCCTGAGATCACGACCTGAACCGAAATCAGCTCGGATGCCTGCCTGACTGTGCCACGCAGGCGCCCCTCATTTTGACCATTTTTAAGTGTGCGGTTCAGTGACGTTTGAGGGCATTCGTGTTGGTGTGCAGTTGTCACCACCACCCGTCTCCAGAACTTGTGCCATCTTCCCACGTGATCGTATTCTTCTGTACCCAAACTTACCTGTCCTGTCTTTTTCCTTCTGAATCTCTGGTCTTGGTTTTTAGGATTGTTTCTCCCATCCTAGGTTGATACAAAGATTCTCCTAGTTTTTTTTCTAGTATGTATAGTACTTTATATAAAAATTTTTTAACATTTCTGAAAATTATTCTTGTATGTAGGGTGGTAAAATGACTCTTTTTTTATTTTTTAAATTCCAGTGTAACGAACAGACAGTGTTATATCAGTGTCCGGTGTACAACAGAGGGGGTCAGTGATTCTGTACCCGACTCCGTGCTCGGCACCATAAGTGTACTCCGAATCGCCATCTCCTAGTTCACCATTCCCCCCACCCACTCCCCTCTGGTGACCATCAGTGTGTTCTCTGTAGTTAAGAGTCTGTGGGTTCTGTGCTTTGTGTGTATGTTTTTGTTTTGTTTTAAGTAGGCTCCACGCCCACCCAGAGTGGGGCTCAGGCTCATAACCTAGATCGAGGGTCGCATGCTCTACCAACAGAGCCAGCCAGGAGCCCCGAATCTTTTTCTGTGTGTGTGCTTTTTTTTTTTTAACCCTGTTCTTTTGTTTCTTAAATTCCACATATGAGTGAAATCATATGGTATTTGTAGGACCATTTGCTTCTTTACTCCTGACTGCGAGCATCCCGCTCCCTCTGGAGTCCAGAACGCTTTCACAGAGCCACTTACCAGAGCCTTAGCGTGTGATTTCTTCTCTTTTAAGCCCACACTGACTTGAGAGAAATTGATGGTCTTTGCACTGCCTCCCAGTGCACACGTTTCACTCACGAGGAAAAGTCACGATCCTCGTCCAGGACTGTGTAGACAGTCCTCCAGCTGGCCCCGCCAGGGGCCATTCCTCCAGCCACATTTGTGCGGCCGACTTCTGAGCGGATTGGGTGGGGTTTTGACGAGCTGAGTTGGAGGAGGAGAGGCAGTCTGTGTGGGGAGGGGGCGGTGGGCATTGAGGGTGTCTGGCAAAGGCCCGGCGGGGAAGAGAGGCCGTGTTTGGAGCGGGAACGTTGCCGTGTGCCAGAGCAAGCAGCTGGGGGAAGGGGGTGGCGACCAGGGTCAGAAAGGCCTTCGATGCTCACGGGGGAGGGTGTGCAGGCAGGCTTTAAGAAGTGGCTTTGAGCAGAAGGGTCTGGGTTCGTGTCCTGCTGCAGCTGTGTGCTCACTGGGCCAGGTGGGGTTGGGAAGGGCCGCGGGCCTGGTGGTGCCAAGGCCCTGAGACTGGGGGCTAGAGCGGAGTTGGCAGGTGGCTTGGCGGTAGGCCGAGGCCTTTGGGGGAGTGCAGGGCCCTTTGTGACTGCTGTGAGCCAAGCTGGGTGGGTTGGCCCCAGTTCCCAGAGTCAGGTCCAAAGCCTTCTTCCTCTGCCAGGTGAGCTGCACCTGACGCCTCTTCATGGCATCCTGCAGCTGCGGCCCAGCTTCTCCTACCTGGATAAGGCGGACGCCAAGCACCGGGAGAGGGAGGCGGCCAATGAGGGTGAGCTCTGGACCCCTAGCCCTTCTGTCTGTCTGCATCTTGGCAGGGATGGGTGGGTCATGGGAAAAACTGCAGGGGGATGGATTCCAGGATGCTTAGCAGCATCCCTGCTCTACCCACTGGATGCCGAGAGCACTCACCTGCACAGTTTTGACAACCAAACGTGACTTTCTACATTCCCAAGTGTCCCCTCGTGGGCAAAATTGCCCCCAGTTGAGAAGAGCTGACTTGGCCAACGATCCCTGTCTAGGAGAATTCCCAGATACCCCTGCCTGAGGCCTTCTGGGGAGTTGGGGCTCCACCAGAGGCTGCAAGCAGTGTCCGCTTTCTCTTGCAGCCGGGGACTCTTCGCAGGATGAGGCGGAAGAAGACGTGAAGCAGATCACAGTGAGTGAACTCTGGCCCCGAGGAGAGGGAGGGTGCCGCCTGCCGGGGGGCAGCGGGGCCGGCTTTGTAGCTCAGCTGCCCGCACGCAGCTCGGGGTGGGAGGGGCCGTGCAGAACCCAGGCTCTGGGGGTGAAACAGACACCGAAACGGTCCCATCCTTCAGAGCCTTCCTGCTGGGCAGCCTGGAGGAGTAACCTGTCCTGCGCCCACCCTGACCTGTCCCAGCTGTTCACAGGATAGCAGCCTGGGACTTCTGTAGCGTGGGGACCCTGGGGCTTGGCTGGAACTGGAATTGCCTGGGAGGAGGAAACTGGGGGCCTAGGAGGTCCAGGGAACTCGCACAGTCTGTTCCATGAAGCCCGTGTCCTAGTGGAACGAAAACCCCATGTGCCTTAACCACATCATTCACTGTTCCCGGTGGTGTGCAGACCCAGCAATTCTATCTGAATACTAAGCCTGTGTTCCAGACATGGTGAGAAGAATATTGACCTTCCATTTATGGCTTACCGAGTTTCCTCTGTGTAAGCATACGGAGGTTAAAAGGAGTATTTAAGGAAGAAAGCACAAATGGTGACGCGGATGGCGTACGGACGTGGCTTAAGTTGTGAGCCTTTGCACGTCCTTGAAGATGGGCCGCTACCGACATGACCGCTGTGCGGTAGGGGGTGCTCACCCTCTTCTCTCAGTAGCTTCTTGAATGATCACCCTCCTGCCCTCCTCGGGAACTCAGCTGGCCCTCATTTAACAAGTTATCCTCAGGCCCGTGAACTTAAAGGACACATATAGAATCCCAGGATTCTGTGGTACCTGGCTGGCTCAGTCAGTAGAATATGCAACTCTTAATCTCAGGGTTGTGATTTCAAGGCCCATGTTGGGCGTGGAGCCTACTTTAAAAAAAAAGAAAGAATCCTAGGGTTCTATAATCCAGCCAACGCCCCCGTGGGGGTGTGCCCTTCACAGGGGAGGTGTCAGGGCTCGGTTCCATCAGGACACTAAGCAGCAGAAACCCGGACCTACCTGGCATGAGCTCAAAATGGAATGTATTGGTCCCTGTTACTGAGAAGCTGAGGGGTAGCTTCAGGTATGGCTGGATTCAGGTGCTCAGACTCGGTCATCAAGACCTGGTTTCTCCATCTCCATCTCCAGGTTCCGTCTTCCTCTTTTGGCCTTTCTCAGGCAGGGTGTCTGTCCCCAGTGGTACAGAGTTATCCCCGCTCCAGGCTCACATCCTCCCAGCTTCCAAGACCCCAGGGGAAAAGAAACTTCTTTCTCATTACTTCTAACTAAAGTCCCAGACCGGACTCATTGGCTTGGCCAACCCTGAACCAGCCCCTGTGGCTAAGAGGATTTGGTGCTCGGATTGTCCAGGTCTGAGTCACGTGCCCACTCCTGTGGCTGGGAATGTGTGTGGGGGTGGGGGCAGGGGGAGGGATATTTGCTCCCCTGAGCTGAGGGGGAACTGGGCATTTCCCCAAGGAAAATGGGGGGGCCTATTAGCCGTGGGAGTGGAAATGGATTGGGTGCCGGGCAGGCAGAAGCACGAGAAAACTGCTCCCTGGCCTGTGTCGTCGAGTCACAGAGAGGGACGCGGTTGGAGTGAATTTAAGAGATGTGTGTCTGGAAATGAAGGGGAGGTGGGAGTGGTGTGGGGCTCTCCAGTGTTCTCGCGGGGTGCAGGCCGGCAGCCCAGGATGGGGCCCGGGCCTGAGGCCACGCCCCCCCTCCCAGGTGCGGTTCTCCCGTCCTGAGTCGGAGCAGGCCCGCCAGCGCCGCGTGCAGTCCTATGAGTTCCTGCAGAGGAAGCACGCCGAGGAGCCCTGGGTGCACCTGCACTACTACGGCCTGAGGGTGAGCCGGGGTCCCCGGTGGCGGCTGACGCTGGCCCCGGGCCGGGGTCCTGGGAGAAGAGCCCAGTCTCACCTTGAACTGGTGGTTTCAGATTCGGTGAGAGCCACTTGTGGTAGGGAGCCCCGGGTAGAGAGGGTAGAGTCCTGGGGATAGTTTGTCCCTTGTTCCAGCCGGTCTACTTAGCGTGAGTCCCAGGGGAGCAGGAGATTGAGAAAGGAGTCCACCGTTTCCTGGGTCGGGGTTTTCGGCATCCCCAGGCTCTCCTCAAGTGTGAGCTTCTTGTCGGCCCCAGGGTGGAGCTGGTGTTTGGTTACGGATTTTTATGCATAGTGGGTCCTGAATGAAAGCGCTCGATGGAGAACCGGCCATCTGTCACATGGCCAAGTTCGCGTATCTGCCAAGGGCGCTTTTGACTATACTTGGTTTTCATCTCGTGTGCTGACTTAGAACCCAATCCTTGAAACTGTATTGAGTAAGGGAAGCGATTGAATCGAAGCCAAAGGTGCCATAGGGCTCCCCAACATTTTCCTGGGGGAGGAGCAACTCCTGATTTCTCTGGAACTTTCCTGAAAGATTCATGTTGACTGAGCCTTAGAGTCAGACTTCCAGAAGCTGTGCTATTTCCTGGTGTGTGACTTTATGCAAATTACCTAATGAGAGAAGTTGATGTCTATAAGCAGCCATCGGACCAGAGCCCAGCACATAGTAGGTGCTCGGTGACTGCTGGCTGTTATTTTTACCGTTGCGGCTAAAGGCCCTGTGTCCCAGGCAGGCACCTAGGCACGGGTGCTGGGGCTGTTCGGTCGTAGAGCTGGAGGTGGTTGGTTGCGGCCACCTCACAGAGGCCTTGAATGCCATGCTCAGGTGGCTGGATATGACCCTGTGGCCGGCCTTGGGGCAGGACAGTGGGCGCCCGGAGGGAAAGCTGATGCAGGGGTGAAAACTGGATGGCAGAGGGGCTCGGCGGGGGGGCGGGTGGTGCGGGCCTGGGGTGGTGGCTGAGGGTCCCCCCCCCTGCGCCTTCCCCAACAGGACAGCCGCTCTGAGCACGAGCGCCAGTACCTGCTGTGCCAGGGTTCCGGTGGGGCTGAGAACACTGAGCTCGTCAAGTCACCCAGGTGGGACCGGCAGGCCAGGCTGCTGAGCCCACCACTGGCCCCAGGAGGGTCCCTGTGGTGTGGGGCCTTCCCGGGGACTGTGGCCCCTTCTCTAGCAGGGGACACAGACACGGGAGAGGGCCCTTTGTCCTCTGGAGAGGGTCGGGAGGGTGCGTGTGGCAGGAGATGGCCGTCCTTCCTCCGCAAGTTTGGGGGGAGCTAGGGAGTGTGGGTGTGGGTCTCTATCTGCCCCCCAGCCCCCAGCCCTCCCTTGGGGAGGCTTCAGCCTAGGTGCAGTCTGGGTTTGTGGGCAGGGGTGGGGCAGGGCCAGAGCCCAGGAGCTGCTGACCCTGCCCTCTCCCCTGCAGTGAGTACCTCATGATGCTGATGCCACCCAGCCCAGAGGAGGAGAAGTGAGTAGAGTTGGGCCGGACGCCACCCCCACCCCAAATCCCCCCTCCTACCCCTGCTCTAACCCAGCGTCTCTGTTTTGAACAGAGACAAACCCGTGGCTCCCAGCAACGTCCTGTCCATGGCCCAGCTGCGTACCCTGCCCCTGGCTGATCAGATCAAGATCCTGATGAAGAATGGTGGGTGGACACACGCTTCCCCCAGGGGGACCCCAGCCCTACCACCTCCTTGGGAAACGGAGTGTGGGACAGACTAAGGACTGAGGGGCAAGGCCAGAGGCTCTCGCCACCTGGAGCCAGAGCGTGCCCGGCTTTACAGCTCTGGCCGCGTCTGGAAGGAACGCACTGCAGCAGTGGGGGGGCAAGGGGGGCTCCCTCAGCCGGGCTCTGGTTCCTGCCACTCCCCTACTATTGAGCCTGGGCCAGCCGCTGACCCCCCTGTGCCTAAGGAACTAGGAGAGCTCCTGGGGGCTGAGATGAGGCTTCTTCACGGCTTATACAGAGCCTTGCACGTGAACACGAGCTCCATTCGTTCACTTGGACTATCTTGGGGGGCCCGCACCAGGCTGCACACAGTAGGGACTGGTCCCCTTTGTCAGAGGACTCGGAGGGCCAGAACCTGTAGGGCAGATGTGAGCCCTGAACCTCAGAGCTGAGTCCCAGGCCCCGGGCTCCTCTTCAGAGATACCACCTCCAGGGGCCTAAGCAGAGGGGAGCTCCCAGCTCTCCCTGGGGCTGCCAGGGTGCCAGGCCACTGGCCTTGCTGCAGAGGACATGGGGCCTACCCCAGGCCCTCTCTGGGCCCGGGTAGTAATGGTTTTATTGTTTGTCTCCTCCCCCCCCCCCCCCAGTAGGCGCCACGCCTATTGTGGGGCTTGAACTCATGACCCTGAGATCAAGAGTTGCATGCTCTACCAACTGAGCCAGCCAGGCGTCCCGTACTAGTCTTACCTTTAAGGAGCACCCCTTGGGGTGTTTGCTGCAGGATTCAGTGAGTGTGGGTTGCCTGCACAAGCAGCCAGTGGGGTCGGCCTTACTCACATGCCGGGGTGGTTGTGTGAGCCTGAAGCTGTATAGACTTGGGGCGGGGGGGGAAGGGCCCAGGCCCTCTTCCCTTGACTGACGACTCCTGCGTCCTCCTCAGTGAAGGTCATGCCTTTTGCCAACTTGATGAGCCTCCTGGGCCCCTCCATCGACTCTGTGGCTGTTCTGCGTGGCATCCAGAAGGTGGCGATGTTAGTCCAAGGAAACTGGGTCGTGAAGAGGTAAGTTCCTCTGCATGGGAGCATCTGATCCATTTAAATTCAACGTGATTACTGATGTTTTGGGTTTAAGTCTACCATAGCGCTGTCTATTTGTCCCGGATTTCATATCCATTCTTACCTGCTACTGGATTCTTTTTTTATTATTCCGTTTCTTCCTGCTAATTTGGAAGTTACTCTTTCTGGGCTCTCTTAGTACCCTACAGATTTCAGGGTGCATTCATAACTGATCACAGCTTAATATTAATTGCTGTGTTTTACCCTCATCCAGGACAATTCAAAGACCTTAGAATGTTTTATATTTATCTTCCTCCCAAGTCATGTGCTGTTCTATTTATATGTTTTAGTTGTATTTTAAAACCCACAGGACATTATCATATCCAGTCAGTATTCTTCAGATCTGCTCACATATTTACTTTTTTATTTTGCTCATCATGCCTTTCTGCATCTGAGTTTCTGTCTGGGATAATTACCTTCTGCCAAAAACCGCTGGGGTGTTTCCTCTAACGAAGCTCTGCAGGGGAGGGGTTCCCGTGGGTTTTGTATGGTCGGAAATATCTATTCCACTTCTGTTGTTAAAGGATATTTTTCCTGAGTGTAGAATTCGAGATCGATTGTTTTCCTTCCACACACTGACAATATCATTGCATTCTCATTCCCACTGTTTCTAGTGACGAGTCTACTGTCTTTATTCTTGGTTTCCTCTGGCTCTTTTTGAGCTTTTTTCTTGTGACTTTCCACAGTTCATTAAGATGTGTCTTGAGTGTGAGTTTCCTTTCACGTGTCCCTTGGGGTTCGGAGCATGTGGCTTGAGGCCTTTCAGGAGTTTCTCTCTGTGATCCCTCCACCAGACTGTCACTGTCGGGGTGGGCAGGGACTTCTGTGTTGACCCTCCCTCACATCCCTGAAAGTCAGTATAATGCCTGGCACATCTTAGACCCTTGCTAATAAGTGAGGTTGCATTTTATGTTCACCTGGATTATGTTAATTTTAAATAGCGTAACATAAAATACACTAATAAAGGCTTTTTAGAAAGTGTGGTGTAAGGTGAACGATCTGTCAAAATACGAATTGTTCCAAATTTTTTAAGTACTTCATTGCAGGAACTCCGTCTTGTCAGTTGGTTGGCCGTGAATTGTGAAGGCTATTCACGTTGCTGCCACCTGGTGGCGCCCTCGCACCGGGAAACACACACAAGTGCCCGATTACGGAAGGCCTTTGGATGGCGGTCACTCGCTAAGCGGGACCCCCTAGGTATATTCATGCTACGGATGAGCGAGGACAGAGAGGCAGAGACTTGGCAAACGTCTGGCAGCAAGGCAGCCCCGGAGCTGGGGTTTGAGCCCTTGCCCAGCACTGCCCGTGGCCCTGGTGCTTCTGCCCTTCCAGCCTGGGGTCTGTCGCAGTGACCTGAAGGTGGGGCCTCCCGGGCCGCGCGTGTTCGCTCTGCCCCAGTGCTTCAGGTCCGGCCGCAAGCCGTCGGGTCCTGCCAGTGGCCTGGGGGTGGTGCTCCTCCCTCGTCGGTCTCGTTGGGTTCCCGTGAGGAGATGATGCAGCACTCGCACCTCGTTCACTAAATCTGGCTCCGTGGCGCGTTCTGTGCCCCATGCCCCGTGCCCCGCTGTCATTCACGCGCTGTCCCCGTCCTCAGGAAATGTGTGTGGCGGGGGTGGGCACCGTTAAAGATGAGCACCCCGAGAGCAGAGGTCTGGGCGCACGCCATGCTCGTTGCGTGCTCAGTACCTGCTGAGTGGCTCCCTTCTCTCGTGTGGCAGTGATGGTCCCTGTCCCCACAGCGTGTTTCTGGGAAGGGAGGGGACACAGAGCTCGAGCTGGAAGGAAGAGTATTAGCTGGTTGTCAAGTAGGATTGAGGAGGCACGGAGAGAGGTCTCCTGGCAGAAGGAGTGGGTGCAGGAGAGTAGAGGCTCCTCGGGCACAGGATGGTCTGGGGCGGGGGGGGGTGGTGTGTGTGTGTGTGTGTGTGTGTGTGTGTGTGTGTGTGCGTGCGTGAGAGAGACAGGGTCTGTGGCTAAACTTGGTCAAGGTTTTATTTGCAAGCCTCAGCAGCCGGCTCATTCGCCCCTGGGCCCTGAAGTTCTCTGAGCTGGACTGCTGGTCCCATTCACTCCAAAGGCTTCAGCCCCACTCGTGCCTTGGGGCCCATCCAGGTCCCAGTCCCTGACCCCTCTTCCGCCCGCTCACACTGCCCACCCATCCCTTCTGTCAGGTGGTGAGGCCTTGAGTCCTGCTTCCCAGCCGCTCTCCTTAGGCCTCACACCCGCCCCGCCTGTGGGACTCGCTGTCTTCCCAGAGTCCCGGGCTGGCCTGTTTCTGAGCCCCTGCCCTTCCTGACTGCAGTGGGCCTCGGGGCCGGGCCAGTGTGTGCATGGAAGGTCGTGACGGGCTGGGAGGAAGGATTCTTGGGGGATAGGCTTCTCTTCTACGTACGTGCTCACAGAGCCAGGCTCCGCCGTTGGAAGGGTGGCCCCGGGGGCAGCTGTGCCGGCCCTGTTGGAGAGGCTGGGGCTGGGGCCCTGCAGGCGCGGAGGGGCTGGGAGTGGGGCTGACCTGCTGCTCCTGCTTTCGTTGGCAGTGACATCCTGTACCCCAAGGACTCCTCCAGCCCTCACAGTGGCGTGCCTGCCGAGGTGCTCTGCCGCGGTCGCGACTTTGTTGTAAGTGCCCGGGCTCTCTGGCCTCCGGTCAGTGGGGCAGGGATCTGGGAGGGGGTGGCGGGCAGGGCAGGGCAGTGGGAGGAGGGCAGGGGGTGGCTGTGGACCCTCTCTCTTTCTCCTTCGACTCAGAATCCTGGAGTCTTAGGCTTCATAATGGGGATTACAAGCCAGAGGCCCTTAGGTGGACTCTAAGGAACATGTTTCATTTGGCCTGAGCAGGTTTTTTTAAATGTTCACTTGAATTAGTGTTTACGGTTCAAAATCCTGGTACAAACCAGATTTCTAGCTCGTTAACAAATAATTGGACAGTCTGGTACCACTGGGCCCAAACCCCTGAACGGCACCAACTTTGGGTGGGGGCTGACAGTGCCGTCCCCCACGGTCCCAGGCCGGCCTGCTTCTCTCGTACATTATTGCTGTGGGTTTGGCAACTCCTGAGCCAGCTCATTCCTCCACGCCATTGCCTTGTCCTCATCCAGTAAGTCCCGGCCCAGGCATCCCTCTCAAGGGCTTGAACCCCGGCTGCTGGGATCTGCACTGCCTCCCTTGAGGGAAATCGGTCTCCTAAGCTGTCCGCAGTGACCATGAAGTGCGCAGGGCAGCCCTTCAGCTGTTTGAGCGAGCGCCTGCGTTTTCCCCTGCCTGAGCGGATGTCCCAGCTTCTCTGGACAGTTGGCGGCTAGGTGCCTCTGCACTTGATTATTGTCTTGGGGCCAGAGTGCGGTGATATCCGCCCCTGGGCTTGCTCACCGGAGCCCGTGTGCCGTTTGCCACCGCCCGCCAGCCCGTCTCATTCATGCGGACGCTGTCAGCGGGGCCTGGGAGGGGGCGGCTGGTCCAAGCTCAGTTCTTGTCGGGGACGGTCTTCCCTCATCCCAGGTCCCCAGGACAACTAGAGGTCTGGGGGATGGTCTTGGGAGCAGCCCGTCTTTGCATCCTAGAAACAGGCTGCCTTTTCTCCCTCAGATGTGGAAGTTCACGCAGAGCCGGTGGGTGGTGAGGAAAGAGGTGGCCGCCGTGACTAAAGTAAGTGCCGCTGTCGGTCGGAGGCCCGGGCCGTCCGGGTGGCTTCCAGGCCTGTGGGGCTCACCTTTGTCCTGCCCCCAGCTCTGCACGGAGGACGTGAAGGACTTCCTGGAGCACATGGCCGTGGTGAGGGTCAACAAAGGCTGGGAGTTCATACTGCCTTCCGATGGGGACTTCATCAAGAAACATCCAGATGTGGTCCAGCGGCAGCATATGCTGTGGACGGGCATCCAGGCCAAGTAAGGGCTTGCTGGCCAGGCCACAGCCACCTCGCCCCCCAGGCGCGCTGGGGCCCCGTGCACCCCTTCCTCCGCTCCGGTGGGCGCTGCGGCTCGATCCCAGAACCCCCCAGCACGGGCCTGGCGCAGCCGCCCCTGCTGATCAGAGCTGGCGTGTCTGTTCTGAGGGGCTGAGGGAGCAGGAGCCTGGGCTCCTGTGGGTCACCGCTGCCCGCCCCAGCCTGGCCGCTTCCGGTGGGCGTGGGGCGTGTGCGCCGTGGAGAGGGCCAGCCGGGCTCCGTGCACACGGCATCTTAGTCACCAGGATGTCCCTGCCTCGACGGTGACAGGGGACGTGCTGTAAAGTTAAGAGAGTTTATTCTTCTTTTCAGATTAGAAAAAGTGTATAATCTTGTGAAGGAAGGCGTGCCCAAGAAGCCAGATGGACAATCAGGTGTGCGGGGTGCTTTGGACTGGGCCGGCCCCTAACCCAGCCCTGGCTCCGGGAGGCCTGCTTTGCGGGGGCTTGTCAGGGCTCGGGCCGGAGGGGGCTGTGTGGCTCTCATCACTGGGTGTCCTTTCTGTGCCTTCCTCCCCCTTCCCCACAGACCTCAGCTTAAGGCTTGGCCTCGGGCACTGAGGGCTTCTGAACTCTGGGGCTGTGCTGGGGTGCAGGCCTTCCTGGGTCGGCAGAAGGTGGCGGTGGGACAGGAGGAACTGGCAGGGACTCAGCAGTAACCCGTCCTGGTTTGAATCTCCCAACGTGGGATTCTGATTTTCCCCACTTCTCTTTCCTCGTGGCGGGGGGAGCTCCGTCCCTCCCGGGTCCGGTGGGGGTGAAAGGCAGGACCGCGGCGCGCTTCGGCCCTGGCTGGCCGGCGCTGTTCCTGGGCCCTTCCTCTGGGGAGCAGGGTGCCCCCCGTCGGGCTGCCGGGGCTTGTCGGGGGTGGGGGGGCGAAGGGCCCTTCTCTGCGCTGTCCCTGAGCCCTCCAGAGCAGCGCTCCTCTCCCCGCAGGGCCTGCTGCGCTGCTCTCTGGGGACCAGCGGGTGCAGGCGGCCAAAAGCAAGGCCCAGCAGAACCACGCACTGCTGGAACGCGAGCTGCAGCGGAGGAAGGAGCAGATGCGGGCGGCCGCGGTCCTGCCCGGCGTGCGGATCAAGGAGGAGCCCATGAGTGAGGGAGAGGACGAGGACGATCAAGACGCAGAGGAAGACGAGGAGCCCATGGACACCTCTCTCGGTGGCGGCCTCCACGACAGGCTGGCCAACGGGTTGCCTAGCGGGCGGGCGGCCGGCGGGGACAGCTTCAACGGGCACCCGCCGCCAGGCTGCGCCAGCACCCCCGTGGCCCGGGAACTGAGGGCCTTCGTGGAGGCCACCTTCCAGAGACAGTTCGTGCTCACGCTGAGTGAACTCAAGCGCCTCTTCAACCTGCACCTGGCCAGCCTGCCCCCCGGCCACACGCTGTTCAGCGGCATCTCGGACCGCATGCTGCAGGACACGGTGTTGGCCGCCGGCTGCAAGCAGATACTGGTGCCTGTAAGTAGAGCCGCGCCTCCGCACGGGCGTGCCCGCGAGGCCACCCTCTGCCCCTCGGGGGCTCCTGGCGGGAAAGCAACAAGCGGGGTCCCTCTGGAGTGGCCTGTGCCCCGCTTGCTGTGGGGGAACCAGTTGTTTGGAGGCTGCATGGGAACTCGGGAGGAGTGTTGACCTCGGTCTGAATCTTGGCTCCCGTGGGGCGGCTGTGTGTGACCTTGGGCCTCTCGGGCTCCGCCTCCTCGTCTCACGCGGGCAGATGGCGGCTGTGGTCCCTAGGACTTGGGTCAGGGCCCCCGGAGAGGTCCGAAGGCGCTCACCCGTAGCTCGGCCTACGGCAGCGCCTGGGTCAGTGCAGGGCCCTGTCAGCCCTGCCGTTTCTCAGGCTGAGTTCGTTTCTGTCATCGATTGATCTTTGCGATGTGCAGGTGTAGAGACCGACCTTCAGAGACGTGAAATGAGCTTGTGTAGAGGTATACCCCGGGGGTGCCAGAGCTGGAACCGGAGCCTCAGCATCGTGGCTGCGGGGCTGCAATCCTTTCTGCGTTACCTGAGACGCGCTGCCCCTTTGACCCGAGCCCACGGCTCGTGCCCCGCCTCTGGCAGGCCTCCCCGCCTAGAGATTAGTGACCAGCGTGCTCGGCATTTCTGCTGCGGGGCCTGCGGGTGGCAGCGTGAGCCACCCAAGCCCGGGCCTCTGGTCCCGGCATCGGCAGGGGCGCTGGAATGGAAGCCGCCCCGGAGCAGCTGAGGGTGGAGAGGGCCAGGCTGGGGCTTCCAGAAGTGGTGCTGCTCATTCTCTTCCCCCAGGCTCCGCCCGTACCTGGCAGCAAACAGGTCTGGGGTGGGGCTGCGGCTGCCTCTTAAGGGAGCCTTGACGTTTGCAGCCCAAGGTCAGAAGCACCTGCAGCCTTGGGTGATCTGAGGCGAGGGCCATCTTTGTGTATATGAGACACAGAAACTAGGACAAGAGGCCCTGGATCCCGTGCTGGCTAGGCTGTCCCAGGAGATCTGGCCCTCGTGGCAGGGAGCCTCCTTGGTGCGGTTTCCTATGAAAGGTACCAGGGCTTGGGGGCCCTGCCCTATTTGGAGCCACCCTTGCCCGCCCAGCAAGTGGGTCTAGTTAGTCTAGTTAGCTCCAGGCTCCCCCTTCTCGGAGCTGGGCCAGGCAGGGGAGGGGGCACCTGCCCAGGGTTAGCTAGGCCGTCTTGGGCTGCTGGGGTGGATGGGAGAGGGGTGTGAAGTAGGCTGCTCTCAGGCACCCTTGCCCTGCTCCTTCCCCTTGGTGGGGCTGGTGTCCCTGGGAGACTATGGCCCCTCTCTGCTGCTCCCATGGACTTCACTCTCCCTGATCCTGATGTAGGGACCATATAGAATGCTCCTCTCTGTGGAGGAAAAGACCTCCGATGTGTCCGGCCTCAGGGTGCTGAGGTCCAGGGAGAGTGAGTAGACTCACGGACTTGAGTTTAACCCCGGTTTTGCTATGTATTAGATGTGTGACCCGGACACTGAGTAAACTCTGAGCTGGATTCTCCCCCTGCAGAGTGGGAGGCTGCAGCACCTTGCCCCTGCCTCTCTGGTTTCTGATGATCAAATGAGATTGTATGGTTATAGTCCCCCAGGGGCTTTATGTGGTAGGAGCTCCCACTGTTGCTTGTGTTGTGGGGTCAAGGCTGGAAACCGCTCTAGCAGGTGCCCTGAGCCTGGCCCCCTTCTCTTGGTCCACCTTCGGACCCTGCTGAACCAAGTGGTGTGGGTTGCTTGGGAGTCGGGCAGGGCCTCTCACTTGTACTGACGCAGCCCTTGAGGGAAGGGGTTGGAAGGAATCCCCAGGATACTCCCAAGGTAGTATGGGGGTGGGAGTGCCGCTCAGGACACATCTGAGGGCTTATGTTTAGGGTAGGGCGATATTGGCTGTTGGAGGGGAGCTGATGCCAAGCTGTCAGGAGCAACAGAAAACAGATTTCCCTCCTTGTCCAGTGAATCTGGGGGCTTCGGGCTGGGCGGGTCCTGCTCCGTCCCACTGAAGCCCTAGGGGGTGGCAGGAGCTGGAATTGGAACCCCTGGTCTCACATGGGCTCACTCCCTGAATGGGACTCATGCACACTGCGGGGGTGGGGAGGGGGGCGGCAAGGTGGACCCGTGTGGGAAAGACCGACAACTCACACCCAGGCCTTGCTTAGTTTCCCCCCCAGACCGCTGCGTCCCCAGATGAGCAGAAGGTGTTCGCCCTCTGGGAGTCTGGAGACATGAGCGATCAGGTGAGGTGATCTCTTCTGCTGTCTCCCCAAGAGCAGGGAGGTGGGGTGAGGCCTTTAGGGAGACCCAGAGCACAGAATGTACGCTTCAGGTTTTCCAGCCACTCCCAATTTTAGATATTCTGGCTCCGTGTCTCTGTGTGTTGCTAAAACAAGCTGGATGGGCCCGTCCTTTGAGCCGAAACCAGTGGTTCCTGATTGCCAGTCTAGACGAGCTGCATTAGAATCCTCTCTTAAAAAATATATGTAGGCTCCTAGCACTGATGCCAGAGATTTAGTTCAGCTCTGTAGGAGCTAGGTGTTTCCATGTTTACAGAATTTTTTTTTTTTTTTTTTTAAGATTTTACTTGAGAGAGAGCGAGAGAGCACAAGCAGGGGGAGGGGCAGAGGCAGAGGGAGAAGCAGGCTCCTCGCTGAGCAGGGAGCCCAACGTAGGACTCGATCCCAGGACCCCGGGCAGATGCCTCACCAACTGAGCCACCTTCCAGAGGATTCTGCCATCCAGCCGGGCTCAGGAACTAGTGACGGTCCACATTTCTCAGGTGGCCTCTGGCAGTAAGAATTAAAAGGAGTTCTTACCAGATCTCAGGTGCTGGTTTCTAAGAGAGATTGGTCCATTTTGCCTCCTCTCACACCCAGGCAAGAAGGGTGCTGAGTGTCCAGTGAACAAAATAGCAGGAGTTAACAGCACCAGTGTCTTGTCTAGTATGCTCATGGACCCTGAGGTCCAGAATTTTCCTTAAATCATGAACTTGCCTGGACATTAAGAATGAAGATTAAACTGTTGAAATACTAGTCTGTCCTTTCCCAGGTCCTATCCCTAAGGTGTGGGGAGCGTCCCCCTTTGGCCTCGGTAGGGGCCCCAGCGCAAGAGAAGTCCTGAGCAAGCTAGCCTGCGTGCTCTTGGCTAGAAGATGTGGCATCGGAGTTTCCTAGTCCTGACAGAGTAGGAAATTCAAAGAATTTGACAATTTTTTCTTTTAATGATCAGATTCAAATAAGGGATATTTTTAAAAATATACATGACAAAGCTTTCCGGCCCTGTCTTCACACAGCTTAGATGGTACCTTTCCCTGCCTCCTAATTACCATAAAACACCAAGTCTAAACTGCTTTTCCTCTGCCGGCACGCCCCTGGCTTTTCTCTTCTTGGATGTCGGGATGACCGACTGATTGGTCAGATGTATTCATCTTCAAACAAGTCCCGGGTGCACACAGACTGCAGCGTGGAGTTAGGTCCATAGCTTTGGATTTCTTGTTCGGGGTTCTCTTTTAGGTGACTGTTTTCCACAATAACATATTTTTGCTACTAAAGCACCGACAGGTTTTGCTTGAAATCTTTTCCAAAAATTACCGGGTACGCCGGAACATGATCCAGTCACGGCTGACTCAAGAGTGCGGAGAGGATCTGAGTAAACAGGAGGTGGATAAAGTGCTAAAGGTACGCCTGCTTTGTGTTGTCAGGCTCCTCCCCGTCTCAGGTGGAGGGCCGCAGTGTGTTTCTTAAATCCGGCCCCCTCCCCAGCCAGGGGGTCTCCACCTGATGATGGTGGGTGCGGGCAGAAGGACTGAACTGAGGTGTGGATGCCACCTTCAAAAAATAGTCTGGTGGGTCATCCCTTGAGGTGACCGGGCCTGAGAGTCCCGGCTCCCCTCCCCTTTTGAATCTTACACCGCTTGATTTCAGTAGAATCAATTTTTAAGTTAAATTTAGTTTAAAAAGGAATATTTGTCTAGTATATGAAAGTACCTAAGTATACTACTTATAATGCTTTTATGAATTGACTGTGGTACAAAATACTGTATTTGCAAAAACCCTGAAACACGGAAAGCTGCGGACCGTTTCCTCGCATCGTGATGACCTCAGACATCCGAGGCCATAACCTGGTGCTATTTATGAGGCACCTTTGTTCTGGGTCCACTTATGGACAGTTTTATTTTTAATCTTGTGCTTACAAAGCACATTCATTTCTGGTTCCTCATTTTTCAGACCCCCTGAGAGGAAGAGCTCCTGAGGCCCAAACACGCACCGCTACCGCAGCACTGTGATAGGGCAGATCTTGGTTTCCCATTTGTGCTCTATCCGTTAATCAGACACGGTCGTGGCGTTCCGTACAGGACGCAGAGTCCGCGCTTAACCCGCTCCTCTCTCCTCCCAGGACTGCTGTGTAAGCTATGGCGGCATGTGGTACCTTAAAGGGACGGTGCAGTCTTGACAGTAGTCACAGACCACTAACCCAGTGAATCCAAGCCCAAGGAAGGACGGCGGAGCCGGCAGACGTGGCAGTGGTCTCGCTGCTTCGGAAGACCCGGAGCAAGAGGAACTGACCGTGCCGCGGCGGGGGCGGGGTGCTGTCTGGCGGCCAGCGGGGATCTTCCTCAGCCAGGGGCAGGGTCAGCTGAAGTTCGATCGCTCCCAGGACGGAGGGCAGCCGGGACCTTCATTACAGTATAATTTGAAATTCCTGATGTATTTTGCTTATTATTTGGTTCATTCTCGTAATAAAGAGAGTGTATACTGACCACAGGCAGGCTGATGAAAATCATGGTTTAATATTTTGCTTTTCAAACTTAATGCCAACAAGGTCTAAGTTATGTTTACAAGATGAAGAAAACCTCAAGGTTTTAAATATTTAAAATGCCTAGAACCCAGTTTTTAGTCCTCGATTACCTATCTGCTAAGACTTCTGCCAATTTCATTAAACAGACCAAATCGAATTGTTTCACTGCTGGGTTTCTGTGGCCACCTTACCTTTTAAGTCCATTTTATGTAGCAGTTTCAGCTGTTTACATGAACCCTAGCAAAAAATCAGAATCAAATCCATCTATTAATGTTTGCATAAGGGTGCAAACCAAACCAGGTAAGTATGGAACAGTGTATAAGTGAGGTTATCCCACTTTGATGTAAAAAATTTATATTTTGTGTATTTTTAAAATAAATACTAACACTAACCTGGCATCATGGTGCTACTGTCTTCTAAGGGCTCCAGGAAGGCAGTGTTGTGTGTGCTCTCAGCCTCGCACGTCATCAGGGAAGGGAGCCGCCGGACGGAGGGAGAACTTAGCGCTGCCTGGCAGAACAGTGCAGTCATCTGTGTCGTTTATTGAGATTGTAAAAAGAAACTGGTAAAAGTATTTTTTATTTAGCCTAATATAATAGCTAAAACAGAAACATATAATAAAAAAATGTTAGTATAAAAAAATGTAAAATACTCAGTTTTCAAGATCTGGTACTTTATACTTAGGACACTTGCAATTTGGACCAGCCACAGTGTAAGCGCTCATTTGGGACATGTAGCTAATGGCGACCTTGGTGGATCGTGCAGCCCTAGAGGATTAGGGAAAAAAAAAAATCAGAGTAAGTTGGGGTGGGCAAGATGTGAAATTCTGCTCCCTCAGGCGTTCTCCATGATCTGGTTTGGGCACTTAGAGCCACTGTCTGAAGGTTTAGGTGAGGGCGTGTGCATGCCCCACCACCAAAAAGAAAAACATCTAATATTTGGTAATCTAGTTCAACAGGATGGTGGTATATTATGTTCTTGGTACTAATTGTTAACAAACATGAGCCTGAAAAGAGTAAAAACATTTCTGAAGTTGATTGAGAGTTTGTTCAGCTCTTGTATGAGCCCCTTATAAAGGGGAGACTCGTCATGGTGTGAAGCTGAGATGGAGAGTGACCACAGGGAATTATGGGGCTCGTGGGGAGTCATAGCCCGAAACACACTGATAAGGACGGAGGAGTTAAACGCTAAATTCAAATAGTAAAGTAAATAAACTTAAGGAATATAGGAAATAGTTGTTAAAAACAAGGTGTAAAAATTAATGTAAGGTATACCAACCGATGAAGGAAAATGACATAAGCCTTAAAACTGGTTGGAAAGAAAATTACAACAGACCAGTTATTAGAGAAGAAAAGGTCCAGGTATTTTCATGGTTGAACTATGATCACATCTTTATGACAAATGCAAGGGTTAAACTTCAGCATGTAATGAGCCTCCAAATAGCTTCTGAAGTATTGATTTAAAACCTGACAAAGCTTGATAGGAATTAAAATCTTTAGTAGTAGACTGCAGTAGCATGTTAAAAAAATAACCACCCTAAGATGTCTTGCAAAGGGTGAGGATATTGGGAATAACTGACTGTCACAGAAATGCAAGGGTGGTGAGGCGCCTGGGTGGCTCAGTTGTTAAGCGTCTGCCTTCAGCTCAAGTCATGATCTCAGGGTCCTGGGATCGAGCCCCACATCGGGCTCCCTGCTCCGCGGGAAGCCTGCTTCTCCCTCTCCCACTCCCCCTGCTTGTGTTCCCTCTCTCACTGTGTCTCTCTCTGTCAAATAAAATCTTTAAAAAAAAAAAAAAGAAATGCACGGGTGGTGTCAGGGCATCTACAATGCAGCTCATACCAATAATAAGCTAAATGAGAAGGGGGAGAAATCATCTCTGGGATTGAGATCTACAATTCATTTCAGATATAAGTTCTTAAAATAGGAGTAGGTGGATTCTCATTAACCTCATTAAAATGGTAAAAAGTTAACCTGCTAAATCAAACACTCCACATACTCCTTAGGATTGAGATATATGTTTACTCACCATAGTTAATATCCTGGGTATACTACTTAGAGCAGTTAGACAAAGGATTAAGTTAAAATTAAACATTTAGACAAATTAGTTTTGTCTAATAAAACAGACAAAAAGGAATCAAAACTTTCAGGTTGCCTGGCTGGTTTGGTGGAGCATGTGACTCAATCCCGGGTTTTGAGTTCAAGCCCCATGTTGGGTATGGAGATTACTTAAAAACAAAACTTTTTTTCAGCTATGTCAACAGAATCAACTAAAAGCTACTCTGAAAAACACTCAACAAAATAACTGGAGTCAGTAGCTTTCCTATATGCAACTACAGTTAGAAAATATAACAGAGGTGGGGTGGCCTGGCTGGCTCAGTTGGAAGAGCATTCAACTCTTGATCTTCGAGTCATAAGTTCAAGCCCCACAGTGGGTATAGAGACCTGGGTGGCTCAGTTGGTTAAGCGTCTGCCTTCTGCTCAGGCCACGATCCCAGGGTCCTGGGGTGGAACCCCGAGTTGGGGGGGGGGGTCCTTGCTCAGCGGGGAGTCTGCTTCTCCCTCTCCCCCTGCCCCTCCCCTGCTTGTGTGTGTGCACTCTCAAATAAAATCTTAAAAATGATAAAACATACATATACAGATTATATATATATATATGTGTATATGTATGTTTTAACAGAAGGAAAGAATACTCAGGAGGTGAACCTTCTAAAATCTATAGGACCTAAGTGATAAAAATTTGAAAACCGAGACACAAAGACCACTGGAACAAATGGGAAGGCATAAACCCATGTTTTTGGATCGAAGTCTCTGTGTTATAGTCTGTACTTGGTTAAATTAAATTTTTAAACTTAATCCCAATAACCATTTACCTCCAAGAACCAGACAAGCTAACTTTAAAGTTCATATAGGAAAAAACGGGGGGAAGAAAAAAGCCAGGGAAATTCTGAAGGAGCAATGAGGGCAATAGTCTCTTAACAGGAAAATATCAAGCTATAACAGCAATTAAAAACTGCCATAGATGCATAAAAACTAAATCCTAGAACAGAAACAGGTTCAAATTCATGTGGAAATTTAGAACTGATTCAGGTGATTTCAAGTGATGAGGAATAGGTGAAGTTTAGGAAGATTCTGGAAAGATGGTGGAATGAGAAGCACTAGAAATCTCTCCTGACCTCGACACCCAATTGCACAGGCAGAATTTGTCTGATGCAACCATTTTAGAACTCCAGAGTCTAAAGGCCTGTAACTTCCAGGGAGAGCCAGGACTGTCCATTGCCGGCAGTTTGGGCCCACTCTGGCCCCTAGCACAGTAGCAAGTACCCCACCACTAGCCATATTCGTGGAGCAGCTTGCAACAGCTTGCAGGAACCTGGGTGGGCAAAAAGACTCTTGAAAGATCAGAGATCTGTTCTGATTGCTGCCGCTGGCCACAGGTGCAGGGGCGGGAAGCCGGTGTCACGCCTCCCCCCACTGTTGCAAGTTTCTCCAGCTGAGGCTGAAGGGACTACCAGGGATTTAAAAGACTGTCACGCTCCCCTCCCCCCCCCATTCATTTTTCACTTTTTGCCCTTTGGGGAGACATTAAAAACTAGGATATTTTAAAAAATTGATCGCATATACAGAGAAAACTAGAAAGCGACTATGCATGCCCAGGGAAAGGCTCAGAAAAGACCTGAGAAGACCTTAGGTTTACACCTCAGGCTAATCCTCAGCACAGACACAGCCTGCAACAATTTAAGGAACAAAAACAACCAATAAAACCAGCACAACTTGGAAAAGGGTGAGAATCTGACTCCCAGAGTTACCACATTATCAGATTCAAATGTCTGCTGTTGAAAAAATCACAAGGCATACAAAACCAGGAAAATATGGGGCACTCAAAGGAAAAAAACAGAAACTGTCCCTGAAAGACCTAATGGCAGATATAGTAGACAAAGACCTTAAGACAATGTGTTTTATTTTTTTATTTTTATTTTTTATTTTTTTAAAGATTTTATTTATTTATTTGACAGAGAGATAGCAAGAGCAGGAACACAAGCAGGGCGAGTGGGAGAGGGAGAAGCAGGCTTCCCGCCGAACAGGGAGCCCGATGTGGGACTCGATCCCAGGACCCTGGGATCATGACCTGAGCCGAAGGCAGACGCTTAACGACTGAGCCACCCAGGCGCCCAAGACAATGTGTTTTAAAGACCTCAAAAGAACAAGAGGATGTACAGACAGTCAAGACAATGTGTGAACAAAATGGAAATGATAGAACTAAAGAGAAAACCACAGTAATTCTGGGACTGAAAAGCACAGTAATGGAAATGAAAAATTCACTAGAGGGATTCAAAGGCAGATTTGAGCAAGTAGAAGAAAGAATCAGCAAACTTGAAGATAAGATGATAGAAATTATTCCATCTGATGGGGCGCCTGGGTGGCTCAGTCGTTAAGCATCTGCCTTTGGCTCAGGTCATGATCCCAGGGTCCTGGGATCGAGCCCCATGTCGGGCTCCCTGCTCAGCGGGAAGCCTGCTTCTCCCTCTCCCACTCCCCCTGCTTGTGTTCCCTCTCTTGCTGTGTCTCTCTCTGTCAAATAAATAAAATCTTAAAAAAAAAAAAAATTATTGCATCTGAGAAACAAAAACTGAAGGAAAGTGAGCAGAACCTAAGGAACCTGTGTGACACCACTAAAAAGACCAATATACACATTGTGGGAGTCCCAGAAGGAGACCCAGAAGGAGAGAGAAAAGAGCAGAGAATATATGAAGAAATAATGGCTGAAGACTTCTCAAACTTGATGAAAAGGCATGAACATAAACATTCAAGCAGCTCAACAAACTCCAAGAAAAACTCAGACCCACTGAGACACATTATAATCAAACTTTCAAAAGCCAAAGGGAATTCTGAAAAGCCACAGAAAAGCAAATCCTCACACACAGGGGATCCTCAATAAGATAATCAAAAGATTTCTTGTTAGAAACTTTGGAGGCCACAACACAGTGGGCCAATAGATACAAAGTGCTTCAAAAACAGTAACAATAAAAACTGTCAACCAAGAACCCTATATCCAGTAAAACTGTCCTTCGAAAGTGAGGGAGAGGGGCGCCTGGATGGCTCAGTCGTTAGGCGTCTACCTTCGGCTCAGGTCATGATCCCAGGGTCCTGGGATCGAGCCCTGCATTGGGCTCCCTGCTCTGCGGGGAGTCTGCTTCTCCCTCTCCCACTCCGCCTGCTTGTGTTCCCTCTCTCGCTGTGTCTCTCTCTGTCAAATAAATAAATAAAATCTTAAAAAAAAAAAAGTGAGGGAGAAGTTAAGACATTCCCAGGTAACAAAAGTTGAGGGAGTTCATGACCACTAGATGTGTCCTGCAAGGTGAAACAAAAGGGCACTAGACAATACCTGAAGCCCTATCGAGAAACAAAGATTTCAATAAAGGTAAATAAAAGTATGGACAATTATAAAAGCCAGTATAACTATAACAATGGTTTGTAATAGTACTTTTTGTTTTCTACATGACTTATGAGACTAATGCATTTGGGGCACAGTCGATAGAGCATGTGACTCTTGATCTTGGGGTTGTAAGTTCAGACCCCACATTGGGCATAGAGCTTACTTTAAAAAAGAAAAGAAACTAATACATTTAAGGAAAAATTACTGTAAAAGTAGTATTACTGCAACTTTTTTTTTTTATTTTATTTTTAATTTTATTTATTTTTGAGAGAGAGAGAGAATGACACAGAGAGAGAATGAGAGGGGTGAGGGTCAGAGGGAGAAGCAGACTCCCTGCTAAGCAGGGAGCCTGATGTGGGACTTGATCCCAGGGACTCCAGGATCATGACCTGAGCCGAAGGCAGTCGCTTAACCAACTGAGCCACCCAGGCGCCCCTGTTTTGTTTTTTAAAGATTTATTTTAGAGAGTGAGTGAGCAAGAGCATGGGTGGAGAGAAGGGCAGAAAGGGAGGGAGAGGGAGAGAGAGAATCTCTCAAACAGACTCCATGCCCAGCGCAAAGCCCAGCACCGGGCTCAATCCCACGACCCTGAGATCATTAACCTAGCCAAAACCAAGAGTCTGATGCTGAACCAACTGAGCCACCCAGGTGCCCCCTGCAACTTTGATTTGTAACTCCAAATCTGGTCTTCTATGTAATTTAAAAGACCAATGCATTAAAAAGTATATTAGTTTATGTTTTTGGGTACACAACGCATAAAAAGGTAGCTTTGTGGCATCAATAACCAAAAGGGATGGGGTTGGAGGTGTAAAGGAACAGAGTGTTTTTGGTTTTGTTTTGTTTTTTGTTATTGGAGTTAAGCTGATATAAACTCAAATTACTGTTTTAACTTTAGGATGTTAAATGTAATCCCCATGCTAACCATGAAGAAAATAGCTGTAGAATATACACAAAAGGAAGAAAGGAATTTAAACATCTCATTACAAAAAAAAAAAAAAATCAACTAAACACAAAGATGACAGGAGTGCAGGAAATGGACAAAAAGCTGTAAGGCATATAGAAAACAAATAGCACAATGAGAGAATTTCCTCCTTATCAAAATTACTTTAAATGTAAATGGTTAAACGCTCCAATCAAGACAGATACTGGCAGAATAGATAAAAACACATGATCCAACATGGATGGACCTAGAGGGTATAATGCTAAGTGAAATAAGCTAAAGAAAGACAAATATCATGATTTCACTCATATATAGAGTTTAAGAAACAAATGAACAAAGAAACAAATCAGACTAAAATACAGAGAACAAATTGGTGATTGCCAGAGGGGAGGGGAGAGGGAATGGGTGAAATAGATAAAAGGGATTAAGAGTACACTTATCTTGAGCACTGCAAATGTATAGAACTGCTGAATCATTATATTGTACATCTGAAACTAATAACACTATGTTAATTATGCTTCAGTTTAAAACACACACACACAGGGGCGCCTGAGTGGCTCAGTCGTTAAGCGTCTGCCTTCGGCTCAGGTCATGATCCCAAGGTCCTGGGATCGAGCCCCGCATCGGGCTCCCTGCTCGGCGGGAAGCCTGCTTCTCCCTCTCCCACTCCCCCTGCTTGTGTTCCCTCTCTCCCTGTGTCTCTGTCAAATAAATAAATAAAATCTTAAAAAAAATAAATAAAACACACACACACGAGTGAACTAGATGCTGTCTACAAGAGACTCACTTGAGATCCAATGACACAAACAGGTTGAAATTGAAAGGATGGAGAAAAGATATTCCAGGGAGATTAGGAGACTTTAATACCCCATTCACAATAACAGATAGAACCACCAGACAGAAGATAACGAAGGAAACAGGATTTAACACAGTAAGCCAACATACAAGGCACACTCTACACAACAGAATACACATTCTTCTCAAGTGCACACAGGACATTTTTAAGGAGAGACCATAAGTCACAGAGGAGAGACCATAAGTCACAAATTAAGTTTCAACAGATCTTAAAAGATATCATACACAACTATCTTCCTTGATGAATTTAGAAATCAGTAACAAAAAATTGGAAAAGTCACCCAATTGTGAACAACATACTTTTAAACTACCAATGGATCAGAGAAATCAAAGGGAAATTAGAAAATACTTAAGACATGAATGAAAATGAAAATACAACATTCCAAAACTTATGGAACACAGAAAAAGTAGTGCATTATAATGGGGAAATTTAGTGTTATAAATACTTACCTTAAAAAACAAGAAAGAAGGGCATCTGGCTGGTGCAGTTGGTGGAGCTTTTTACTCTGATCTTGGGGTTGTGGGTTTGAGGCCCATGTTGGGTAAAAATCTAAAAAAAAAAATAAGAAAGATATTAAATCTACAACCCGATTTTACAACTAAAGAAACTAAAAAAAAGTATTAAACCCAAAGTGAGGGGAATAATAAAGACTTAGAGATCAATGAAATACAGAATATAAAAACAATAGAGAAAAATCAATGAAACCAAAAGTGGTTCTTTTAAAAGATAAAAAAATTGAAAAACCTTGTTAGATAGACTAAAAAAGAGAGAGAAGACTCAAATTACTAAAATCAGAAATCAAAGTGGAGATTTTACAGAAATAAAAAGGACTCTAGGAGAGTACTATGGTTGTAGGCACTGAGTAATATATAGAATTGTCAAATCAGCATGCTGTACACCTGAAACGAAAACAACATTATGTGTCAGTTATACTTCAATTAAAAAAAAAAACAACTATATTGGGGCACCTGGCTGGCTGAATCAGTGGAGCATGCAACTCTTGGTCTGAGGGTTGTGGGTTTGAGCCCTGCACTGGATGCAGAAATTAATTTAAAAAAATAAAATCTTTTTTAAAAATTAAAAAAAATAAATTTACAAACCACTACAGATATTGCTATGAGAGAGAGCACACGAGAGAGAGTGAACTATGAACAACAGTATGCCAACAAGTTAGATAACCTAGGTCAAAGGGACAAATTCCTGGAAACACAAAACCTACCAGGACTAAATCACAAAGACAGAAAATCTGAATAGACCTGTAATAAAAAAATCTCCCAACAAATAAAGAGCCCTGGACCTGATGGCTTCACTGGTGGATTTGAGCAAACACTTAAAGAACTAATACCAATCCTTCTCAATCTTAACAACAACAACAAAACAAAAACAAAAAAACAAAACTGAGGAAGGAACACTTCCTAATTCAGTCTATGAAGCCAGCATTACCCTGATATTAAAGCCAAAGACACTACAAGGAAACTACAAACCAATATCCCTTATGAACACTAATGTAAAAATCCTCAACAAAATACCAGTAAATAGAATTCAGCAGCACATTAAAAGGATTGCACATGATGACAACGTGGGGTTTATTCCTGGAACGCAAGGATGGTACAACATATAAAAATTGATCAACAGGCATGCCTGGGTGGCTCAGTCGGTTGGGCGTCTGCCTTTGGCTTGGGTCATGATCCCAGGGTCCTGGGATTGAGTCCCGCATCGGGCTCCTTGCTCAGTGGGGAGTCTGCTTCTCCCTCTGCCTGCTCTGCCTGCCACTCCCCCTGCTTGTGCTCTCACTCTCTGACAAATGAATTAAAAAAAAAAAAAACTGATCAACACAATAATGCCACATCAACAGAATGAAGGGAAAACCACCACATGATAATCTCAAGTGATGCAGAGAAAGCATATGGCAAAATACTACATCTTTTCATGGTTAAAAAGAAAAAAAAAAAAACTTGGGTGGGGGGATGGGTTAGCCCAGTGATGGGTATTAAGGAGGGCACGTATTGCATGGAGCACTGGGTGTTATACGCAAACAATGAATCATGGAACGCTACATCAAAAACTAATGATGTAATGTATGGTGACTAACATAATAAAAAAAAACCCACTCAATGAACTAGGAAAATAACTACTTCAACATAATAAAAGCCACGTATGAAAAATCCACAGTGAACATCAAACTCAGTATTGAAAAAAATGAAAGCATTTACTCAAAGTTCAGGAACAAGGGAAAGATGCCTGCTTTAACCACTTCTAATTTAACAGTACCGAAATTTCTAGCCAAAGCAATTAGGCAAGGAAAACAAATAGCAGTCACTCAGATTGGGAAGGAAGAAGTAAAATTTTCTACTTGCAGATGATATGATCTTATATGCAGAAAACTCTATAAAGATTCCACACACACACAAAAAAACCTGTCAGAATAAATGAACTCAGCAGAGTAGCTGGATACAAAGTCAACACACAAAAAATAGTTGCATTTCTATATACTAACAATGCACAATCCTAAAAGGAAATTAAAAAACAATTCCATTTAGGGGCGCCTGGGTGGCTCAGTTGTTAAGCATCTGCCTTCGGCTCAGGTCATGATCTCAGGGTCCTGGGATCGAGTCCCACATCGGGCTCCCTGCTCAGCCTGCCACTCTCCCTGCTTGTGCATGCCCTCTGACAAATGAATAAAATCTTGAGAAAAAAAACCATTAAAAACAGAATTACCATATGATCCAGCAATTCCACTTCTGAGTATATATTCAAAAGAATTGAAAGCAGGACCTCAAAGACATACTTGTACACACATGTTCATACCAGCATTAGTCACAATAGCTAAAACATGTAAACAACCCAAGTGTCCACTGATGGGTGGATAAACAAAATGTGGCATATACATCTAGAATAGTATTCAGGCTTAAAAAGGAAACTCAATATGCTACAACACAGATGAAACTTGCAAGTTATTATACTCAGTGAAATAAGACAAATTCTGCATGATTCCACTTCTGTGAGGTACTTAGTGTAGACAGAATCATTAAGACAGAAAAGTATAATGGTAGTTGCCACAGACGGGGGAAGGGGAGAATGGGAAAATGAGGAGTTGAAGGGGTCTGGTTTCATGTTTAAAAATGAAGAGTCATGGGGATGAATGGTAGTGATAGTTGCACAAGAATGTGAATTTATTTAGCAACTTTATTTACACTTAAAAATGGTTAAGATAGTAATTGTTGTAAGTGTATTTTTACCACAATAAAAAGAAAAAAATGAAGTTCAGGTGGATCAAACACCTGTCAAGAACAAAAAAGTATTAAAAGATTAATATAACCACATAAAAATGTTGCTTGACAAAATGCCAATAAGGTAAAATTAAGATAAACAGAATATTTGTAATTTCTAATTACAAAATGAATTTCCTCAGTGCTAGAGCTCTTAAATAAGAAAAATAGGCAGGGGCGCCTGGGTGGCTCATTGGTTAAGGGTCTGCCTTCGGCTCGGGTCATGATCCCAGGGTCCTGAGCTCAAGCCCCACATCGGGCTCCTTGCTCAGTGGGAAGCCTGCTTCTCCCTCTCCCTGCCACTACCCCTGCTTGTGCTGACAAAATCTTTTAAAAAAAGAAAAATAGGTAAGAGATAATACACATGGCCTTGTAACAGATTATAAAATATTCAACCTTAATAAATGAAATTTAAACCACAAGGAAACCCCACTTTTCTTCCATTAGTTTGGTAAGGGTCAGAAACTTTACTGGGCATCCTCCTATATTGGTGGGGGCTGAGAGCTGGGGGGTCAGTAAATTGATAGACAGTCATAGCAAAATGCTCCTTTTTACTTCACTTCTAATGATTTATCTTCTAGATGCATAAATGTCCAGAGATACAGGGACTACTTAAATGGATTCTTATATATGGCTATATATACGATATATATACATATGATATGTGATACACACACACACACACACACACACACACATCAGCGCACCAGCCAGAGGCCAGTCCGTCGTGGGATTTCCTGAGGAGCTTAAACAGAACTGGGTTATAGAGCGGGCACCAGCAGCCGCCTTCTTTCCTCAACTGTACCCACTGGTTAAATGTACATGTGGAGTTTCTATCCAGATGTGATACTATCGTACTATCATAAAGAATGTAGATAGTCAGACAAATGTTTCAGAGATGCACGGTTTGGTGAAAACGGAAGCTACAGTGCCGGCAGCTGGTGGTTGTGTACGCTTTTGTTTAAGAATACAGGCCGATCGAAACATACTCATGTACTAACGTATGCACAGAATATTTTGGAAGAATATACAAGAAACTAGTAACTAGTTGATCCTGGGGAGGAGCTGGGAGGTCAAACAGGGTGACTTCCTTTACAAACTCGTCGTATTGTTTCTCAAAATGAAAGCAAAATGTAGATTTAGTGCTCATTTTCATGTTTAAATACTGCGAAGTGTCTTTCCCATGATTGAATGATCAAATGTTTTGAGTCAAATGCTACTAATTAAGAACCAGGTCTGACATTTCTAAAACAGTGAACATTTATATATAAAGTATATACATTTGAAAGTATTTTTCAATCATATATTCTAATGAACACAATATGAGAATCCCAAAGAAAGGGAAAAAATAGAAATAAATCATGATCAAATCTCAGAGCTATCTGTTGGAAGAAAAAAAAATGGAAAGTTGGTTATAACAGTAAAAGGGCTACAGCTTAAAATAAGCAAGTGACCCATTTGTTCATTTTCATAGGTAGTTTTATTTGGTTTTTAGAAAAATATATACAATAACTGGACCTTCAGTTCTTTTAAATAGTTTTAAATTAAAAGTATGCAAGTGAGAAGATGAGTAGATTCCCACAGAAAAATACTGTTTAGTAAAGGAGCAGACAGGAATTTCTGCAGCAAGTCAAAAACATTTCTAGGAACCACAGGAACTGAGTAAGGGCAGTCAGCTTAGCTCGGACAACACAGTAGGAGTGAGGGGTTTGATCTTGCTTCTTTAGTTTGACTTTAAGAATGATTTACATACTTGCCTATGCTAACCATTACAGCTTTGAGCACAAACATCTGAAGGAGGGGTGGTCAAACCAGAGCTTGCCTTTCAGTTTGGTATCGGTTGGATTTAGATGCATTATGATGACTTGTCAGTCACAGCTCAACTGGTAGCAGATGTAACAAAGCTCAAGGCTCGGAGTATTTGTTAATGCCATTTATTTTGGATTAGACCCCTGCTTTCTCCTGGACATTCTTCTTAATGAATTCACAGTATCCAACAGTGTTTGTGAAAGCTACTTCATTTGGGCAGCCATCTGATTTCTACAGTTTTGAGAAGCAAGGAGGCGGTAGGAGTTGCCTTAGTTTTGTTTCAGCTCTGCCCTTTTGCCCCTATATACCATACACTACGTACTATATACTATAGTAACTCCAGGCCTGCTTCCCTTAGGAGCATGGATCTACCCATCCGCTGGTTCTAGGGCTTTTCAAGGAATCACAACCTAATCAGCGCGCCAGCCAGAGGCCAGTCTGTCGTGGGATTTCCTGAGGAGCTTAAATGGAACTGGATTACAGAACTGACACCAGCAGCCACCTTCTTTCCCCACTGCTGTTCGCAGCTGCTAAGTAAGCCAAACAACGAGGCAAACGTCATGAGCACTATCAGGCTGTGGGGTTTACAAACACTTGTCGGAGTGGGAGAGAGAGGTGAAAGCAGACAGGCAAGTTAGTAGTAGAGCTGGAGGTTGAATTAGGAATGAGAGGAAAGAGATCGGTATTTTGTTCTCTGTTCATCTATTTCCTGCTTAGTTTTCCTGATGCAACTAAAGATCTCCTTAAAGAGCGCTTTGTATTCCGGAGGTGCCGTGGTGGTGGGGGAACTGACGGGCTCCGGCGTAACAGAGGCTGGCTCCCAGCTGCCGGTGCCGGGCTCAGGCTGGGCGTTCGTCCCCGCCAGATCTTTGGCCAGAGCCCTGGAGGTCTGCACCGCCTTGTGGGACAGGGAGTCCTCCTCCTGCTGGCACTTCCTCAGCAGCTCCTCATACTTCACCTTCAGGGCACTGTACTGAGTGTCCACTTCGTGCAGAAGGGAGATGCCCCTCTGCTTCACGGCCTTGGCCCTCCGGATGCAGGTCTCCTCGTGGCCCCTCACGATGTCCCCCCCCGCCAAGCTGCTGAGCACCGTCTCACTGCTGCTGCGCTTGAGAGGCTTCCGGTGTGCCTCCGGCAGCGGCACGCACATCTCCTCTAGCAGGCTCTGGCTGTGGTCTTTGAAAGGGAGGAACAGAGAGTCTGCCACCAGCTTCTCGACGCCGTTCACAAAAGGGTGCTCCGGCTGCCGCATCTGCCGCATCTCGGCCACCTCAGCCTCCAGTTCCAGCGCCCGCGCTCGGTAGGCGTCCGCGGCTCCCAGCTGCTCTTCCAGCTCACTGTTCTCCTTGAGCACAAGCCCATACTCCTCCTCCAGAGTCACCCGCTTCTGCCGCTCCAGGCTCAGCTGGGCCTGCAACATCGTCACTGTTTTCTTCAAGTGCTCATTTTCTTCTTCATCGGGGCTTTGCTGACTTGGCAAGGAAGTGATCTTCTCGGCAAACACATGATCATACACAAAGTGTCTAGAAGAAAAATGGTGAAAAGAATATATCACCAAAAAAAAAAAAAGTATATATGTTACACAGGTCAACTGGGAATGAAAAGAGGGAGACTGATTTTTTTTTTTAACTCAGTATTTTTGAGGAACTGTGACAGTGATCAATTTTTTGCCTATTCTACATTAGAGCAGTGGTTAAAATGAAACTGTGTAAGGCTAGCAAATAAACACACGTGAGAAAACAATTTTGTGACTATTTTTTTAACCATTAAAAGTACTACAGAGGGGCACCTGGGTGGCTCAGTTGATTAAGCGTCTGCCTTCTGCTCAGGTCATGATCCCAGGGTCCTGGGATTGAGCCCCACACTGGGCTCCCTGCTCAGCGGGGAGTCTGCTTCTCCCTTTGCCTGCCGTTCCCCCTACTTGTGCTGACAAATAAATAAAATCTTTAACAATAAAAAAAATAAATAAAAAATAAAAGTACTACAGAACACTCATTCTCAAAGCCCAGATATATGACTGATACATGTCAAGGAAATTAGAAAGGCTCAGTGGTTCTTAACCTTGGCTGCATATCAGAATCACCTGGGCAGCTTTTTACCAGCACTCAGAGATCCTGATTTAGGCCTGAGGCACTCACTGGTATTTCTGTTGAAAAACTCCAACGTGACTTGATGAACAGTCAAGGTTGAGAGCCTACCAAATGCAGAAGCCAGTAGCTCTCCCGTGCAGAGTCCTAGGTAACTTTTACCTGTGTTTATTTGTGTGATGATTTGTATCGGCCTCTCCCTGAGACTGAAAGTATGAGGGCAGGAACTGGGTCTATTTTGCTTACCACTCCTCATGTCTGGCATAGCACCTGCCATATAATAGGTGTTCAAGAAGTAGTTCTTAAATATTCAGTCTCTTAACTCTAAAGTATAAAGGCATTTCTGTAGGAAAAAACTTGTTTTATTGAAATCTCGAGTTTTTCCACTCTAATGTGAAATACAACCCCAAAACCTGTAGTCTATCAGAAGTACTACACTTTAATTTAAACTAAGACCTAACACATGAAAAGCACTGAAATGAATATTCCCAAGGCTTTTAAAAATAAATTTTTGCAGAATTACTAATACCCAAGAACTCTATCAGTTGTATGTTTAAGTGGTTTTGCTCAAACCACTGGTAGTCTAATTGCCAAGTAGCATTCATAAAAGGGTACTTTTAATCTACTGGAGTCCAGAATGTGTCACGGACGTGAGATGCTCCCCTGCTCATCAATGCCCTAGAAGGGCAGGCTCTTACTGGCGGAGGTCGTACAGCTCTTTCAGACACGAGAAGCTGGGTGCCGATTTCTCCTGGTCACATTTCCCCTGGCTCCTCCTTCCTTGGCCAGATGACTTCAACTCCTCCACTTGGCTCTGGAGGTGATCAATGTTGGTTTGTAGGCATTCGATTGTTTCGGTCAGACTATGAGGAACAGACAGAAGCCATTTGCTGCTTGTCATATTAAATTAAGGGCATAAGCAGTGAGTAGAGATTAGTTGCCAGCCACTCAAACTGGGCTTTCTTAATTGGAAAGGACTTCTATTTAATCTCTATTCTCCATAAAGAATTAAATTAAACCGTACCCCATACTGACCCAAACCCACTACAGCCACATTCTCTTCTAGTTTATACTAAATGACTTCCCCTAGGGCTTCCTCAATGGATTCTAGAAAATTTACCTCAGAATCTTTTGCTGTGAGGCCTTGCTGTCAGCAACTAGCTTTTGATTTGTTTCTTCCAGTTCCCTTGCTGTGACATCTAATTGCTCATAAACCTTTGCATGCTGTTCATTCATCTGCCGTAGAAGCTCCACCTGCTTGGTCAGATACTGTAAGAGAAAATGATTGACCAGGTTATACATTAAACAGACAAAATACCGGCAGCGTTCTAACACCGACTCTCTGATTCTCTGACACCAACTGGGTATCCTACAATTCAATTCTGACACTACCTACCTGTAGTGATGCCACAGGTTAGAAGGGCTCGGTCCCATACCACTGTCCCACTTCAGACACCAGCTCCAAGACCCAGAGACCACCTGCACTGCTTCTGACCAACCAGCTGCAAATTTGAAGGTTTCCACAATCTCCCCTCAGGTTCAATAATTCACTACAATAACTCACAGAACTCAGGAAATCACTTTACTTCCACCGACTGACTCAGGAAGAGCCACATGGGAGAGATGCACAGGGCCCAGTATGGGGGGTGAAGAGTAGTGCCGAGCCGCCACGCCCTCTCCAGACGCACCACCCTCCCAGCACGTTCGTGTGTTCCTTGTTTCAGGGTTTTATTGAAGCTTCACTGCATAGGCATGACTGATGAAATCACTGGCCACGGTGACTGAACTCAATCTCCAGCCCCTGTCCCCTCCCCCCACAGGCTGGGGGTTGGACTGATGGTTCTAACCCTCTAATAACATGGCTGTATTCCTTCCGGCAACCAGTTCCCATCCTATCACTCAGGAAATTCCAAGTGTTTTAGAAGCTCTGTGCCAGGAACTGGAGACGAAGATCAAATACATGATTTTCATTATATCACAATACCACAGGTTTATGTGAAGAAAAACTTTAAATCCCAATTAAAATACTTGTCTAATAGGAAATAAGTACAGGCCATCCTTTATATGCTTACTTTTCTTAATGCTTACCAACATCCTATGTATGAGGCTGGTCTACTCTTACAAAGCATAATACATGCATAAAATTAATAATTCAACAAGAAAATCTAAAGTGAGACTGACAACCCCAGAAGAGAAAAAGCAATGGAACACATGATTGATGTTTAAGCAAAAATACCATGTTTTACAGAAATAAAGCCTAAAGTAGAGAATTTTAGATGACTTTTTGCTTGGAAAAAGATCAAATTTTCTTTTCCACATAAGCCATTCTGGACCAAAAAATAGGGAAAATAACATTAATTTAACCAGAAAGAGATATTTAGCTTACTATGATTCAAAGACTCTTGTTATTTTTAATATTGTGAGAGTGTTATCACCATAATCCTCCTCATTCATGAGAAATTTGCCAGATTATTCTGGTAATGCTAAAATTGCTTTCTAAATGGCCAAGGATAAAGGGGAATAATCACAGTCTTCATGACTCAGTGTTAAATTACATTGATTCCTTCTCCTACTCAACTCTACCAGAAGACAAAGAAACACAGTATATATTTCAAATGAAATATTCATAATATTTCCCTGGAACACAACTAGAAAGAGGAAAAAAGGTAGGTTCGAAGCATCACCAATGATCAAATGGTAATAGACCAAAGACACAGCTTTAAATTCATTCTATCATCTACCTACCTACCTACCTACCTATCTAGGCTCCATGCCCAGTGCGGAGCCCAATGTAGGGTTTGAACTCACAACCCTAAGATCAAGACCTGAAGAGTCGGACACTTAACTGACTGAGCCACCCAGGTGTCCCAAGACATGACTTTTATTTTTTAAGATTGATTTATTTATTCCAGAGAGCATGCATGCACACAGGGGAGGGGAAGAGGGAGAGAGGATCTTAAGCAAGACTCTGACCTGAACGTGGAGCCCAATCTCACGACCCTGAAATCATGACCTGAGCCAAAACCAAGAGTCAGACACTTAACCGACTGGGCCACCCAGGTGCCCCAAGAAAAGTGTTTTTAAAGTCATGTCTTGGGTACCTGGGTGGCTCAGTCAGTTAAGCATGCGACTCTTGATTTCAGCTCAGGTTGTGACCTCAGGGTCGTAAGACTGGGCCCTGCACTGGGCTCCACGGCTCAGCGCAGTCTGTTTGGGATTCTCTCTCCTCCTCTGCCCTTCCCACTTGCACTCTCTCTTTCTCTCAAATAAATAAATCTTAAAAAAAACAAAAAAACAAAAAAAAACACCCACTTTTCTTGGGGCTTTTTATACAACTATACAGTTGATCCTTGAACAACATGGGATTAGGGGCACCAACTCCCATACAGTCGAAAATCCATGTGTAACTTTTGACTCCTCCAAGACTTTAATAGCCTACTATTGACTGGAAGCCTTACTGATAACATAAACAGTTGATTAACACATTTTGTATGTTTATATGAATTACATACCATATTCTTACAATAAAGTAAGCTGGAGAAAAGAAAATGTTAAGAAAATCATGAGAAGGGGCACCTGGGTGGCTCAGTGGGTTAAGCGTCTGCCTTCCTCTCAGGTCATGATCCCAGGCTCCTGGGATCGAGCCCCCCCCTCCCAAATCGGGCTCCCTGCTCAGTGGGGAGTCTGCTTCTCCCTCTGCCCCTCCCCCTGCTAGTGCTTGCTCTCTCTCAAATAAATAAATCTTAAAAAAAAAAATCATGAGGAAGAGAAAATACATTTACACTACTGTTCTCTATCAGAAAAAAATCCTTGTGTAAGTGGACCCACACAGTTCAAACCTGTGTTCTCAAGGGTCAACTGTACAACTGTATTTGCAAAGCTAACAGACTTCTTTCAAAGAATGTGCTAAATGATTTTCAGTGGGCTCTTTAAATGACAATGTGGCAGAGTTGAATAAAAGCTTATGTGACCTTTTTAAAAATCTAGTTATGCAACTTGGTGGCAATGTGTTGAGAAAACACTTAACTCTCATTACTTCAACTTTCTCATCTGAAACTCTCGGGGCCAAAAATGTTTTTGGAAAGTTCTTTAAATTTTAGAAAGACAACATGGCACACACACCATACACTTTATAACATCCTCAGTGAGGTATGGGCAGCACCCTGTAATTGAGCGTTAATATTTCTGCATTGAAAAGTATGAATAGGGGCGCCTGGATGGCTCGGATGTTAAGTGTCTGCCTTCGGCTCAGGCCATGATCCCGGTCCTGGGATCGAGCCCCCCATCGGGCTCCCTGCTCCTTGGGAAGCCTGCTTCTCCTTCTCCCACTCCCCCTGCTTGTGTTCCCTCTCTTGCTGCGTCTGTCAAATAAATAAATAAAATCTTAAAAAAAAAAAAGTATGAATAAGGGTTATAAACAGCCTCACACCATCAGTTCAGGTCAGGGTTTGCTGCTAAATGAATTTACTGCAAGCTTAAGAAAAAAATAATCTTGTTTTACAGAGCCTTTTGGGTTCAGAATTGAAAATAAGGGGTTGTGGATCGATGACTAACCTATCTTGTAGGACTTAAAGTATTGAATAAGGTAAGTGAGCACACACCAACCACAGTCCCTACAGAAACTTGTGTTTATTCTTCACTCCCTCAACACCCACCAGCTTCTCCTAGGAGTAGGCCCTTAACCCTGCCTCTGGCTAGCAATGTCAGAGCAGGTTCCTGTCACTAATGGGAAGGTGTTCAATCTCTTAGGAACAAAGGTTTAGAATACAGGAATACATACAATAGGTACAGAAATTTCACAAGCTACTTTTATATCAAGTATATAGGTCTCAAGTATTATTTGGGACTGATTGACAACAACTGAAAAAAGGCTAATGCATAGACCAGACACTAATTATTAATTTACGACGAGCTGTCTCTGCCCAATGACTGGAATATTCACATCCTCTTAGGACACACCTGCCTCGTAAAAGGCAAGTGAGAGGTCAATTCCCACAGAAAACTTTTGGTGGGCACAAGATCAAAGAAAAGAGCCTGGTGGGAGGCAGCAGTAGCTAAGAGCATTGGCTCTGGAGTTAGAATTTGGTTTGAAGTTCTGCTTCACCACTTCTAACCGGGTGACCTTTGGCAAGTAGCTTAATTTTTCTCAGGCGAGATTTCCTCATCATCTATCTCACAACAGTTGCTGTAAGGTTCAAGTGTGTGAAGGGTTCAGCATGGCGTGGGCATATGGTAAAACTGCTCAGTAAGAGGCAGCTACTGTCATCTTACCTACAGTTATAGTTCAAAAACTTTGAGTGTGCTAAGATTCATCTGGGGGCTTTATTAAACTATGGGAACCTGGGCCCCTTTCCTCTAAAATTCTGAGTCAATGAGACTGGGGTAGAGCCAGCACTTTGCATTTTCAGCAAAACCCCCAGGTGATGTCAGTACAAGTGGTCCATGGATCACACTTATTAGAGAAATGTTGATCTTGGACATGGAAGTCTCCCTTCCCCTAAACTAATGTCTCTTTCTCTTGGGTCCAGGAAGCATCAGCATTCACTTGGATCAACAATGATTCTTTTTTTTTTTAAGGTTATGATCTTGCCTATTTATTTTTATTTTATTTTATTATGTTATGTTAATCACCATCATTACATCATTAGGTTTTTTTCTTTTTTTTTTTAAAGATTTTATTTATTTATTTGACAGAGAGAGACACAGCAAGAGAGGGAACACAAGTAGGGGGAGTGGGAGAGGGAGAAGCAGGCTTCCTGCTGAGCAGGGAGCCCGATGCGGGGCTCGATCCCAGGACACTGGGATCATGACCTGAGCCGAAGGCAGACGCTTAACGACTGAGCCACCCAGGCGCCCCACATCATTAGTTTTTGATGTAGTGTTCCATGATTCATTGTTTGAGTATAACACCCAGTGCTCCATTCAATACGTGCCCTCTTTAATACCCATCACCAGGCTAACCCATCCTCCCACCCCCCTCCCCTCTAGAGAACCCTCAGTTTGTTTCTCAGAGTCCATAGTCTCTCATGGTTCGTCTCCCTCTCCGATTTCCCCCCCTTCATTTTTTCCTTCCTACTTTTGTTTTTTTAACATATAATGTATTATTTGTTTCAGAGATACAGGTCTGTGTTCATCAGTCTTACACAATTCACAGCGCTCACCATAGCACATACCCTCCCCAATGTCTATCACCCAGCCACCCTATCCCTCCCATCCCCCCACCACTCCAGCAACCCTCAGTTTTTTTCCTGAGATCAAGAATTCCTCATATCAGTGAGATCATATGATACATGTCTTTCTCTGATTGACTTATTTCGCTTAGCATAATACCCTCTAGTTCCATCCATATCGTTGCAAATGGCAAGATGTCTTTTTGATGGCTGTGTAATATTCCATTGGATCAACAATGATTCTTAAGCTTAATGTTTACTGTTTCCCTCCTTAAGACTTAGTTTAATTGCAGCTCTTCACTAAGACGAAGCGATATGATAACTGTCCCAGCAGCCTTCTTTACCAGCTCCATGTCATATGTTCTTACAATCACACTTCCCCACAGTAACACATTAGCTGTCTTGACCTTGTGTGCTGCTTCCTCAGTCTACCCAAATACGGACTCTTTACACTTTACAAATAGCTAATTTTATCTACTACGTTTTTAAAACTTTTTATTACGGATAATTTCAAACATATAAATGGGAAAAAGTGGTTTAATGAGCCCTCATCTATCCATCATCCAGTTTCAACAATTATCATCAATCTTGTTGCATCTCTACTTTTCTTCTCTCATCTCCAATCATTTTAAAGCAAATCCAAGACATCTTAGGTCAGATATACATATTCATATATTTCTAAGAGAAAAGACTTTTCATTTTAACTACAATTTTAATCATACCTAAAAGAACCCCAATAATCCCTTACTATCATCTATTTGTGTTTCAGTGTAAATTAATTATTTTCCCAACCGTCTCTTAAGTGGCTCTTTCAGCTTCACCAGGTAGCTATTGATTCATCTTTATTTCACACTCAGCGTACCTTTACCCTAAAATTGTGGAGTTGTCTCACTCTAAGCAAGTTCCCCCTTCCTTTCAGGGATGTGTTTTTCCTGGGTGGTTCCATCTAATCCAGCAGTTCTTAACCTGAGGTCCACAGACAGAACTGAGAGCATCTGCGAATTTGAATGAGGGAGAAGTTACATCTTCATTTTCTCTAATTTCTGACACTTAGCACCTCCTTTGATTTTGAATGGAGGCAACGAGCCATCAGTAGTATGAGGGTGTACCTAGGACTTCATCACCAACAGAAATCACAGGTATTTTCATATCATGTGAAAGTGATTGCAGAAATCTTGATTTATTGGTTATACTCATCACTATTTGAAATTAGTTTTTAGATTGACAATTATATCTTGGTATTTAATCTATTAATAACAAAACATATTTCCATATCACACATTTATTTTTTCAATATTTTGATAGGCATTTCAATATAAGAGAGTCCCTTTTATTCTATATATTTTAAGAGGATCATCACAGACCTCACCAGACAGCCAAAGGGATCTATGGCACAAAAATGGTTAAGAACTCCGATTGTCCTTTAGGCCTCTGTTCAAACATAACCTCTTCAGAAGCCTTTCCAGACTACCCTGTCTCAAGCAGCACTCCTCCCAAGGCACCTTATTAATTTCCTTCAAAACAATTAGCACAATAAACAACCAAAGTGTTTGTTAGTGTCCAGTCTTTCTAACCCTCCTTGAAAAGGGAAGCCTATTCTCTCTCTAGTCCATTTAGCACAATTCCTGACATAGTAGGGATTCAAAAAATATTGGCTAAATGGCAGTTTTTTTCTTTCTTTTAAGTAGGCTCCACCCCCTCATGACCCTGAGATTAAGGGCCACATGCTCTACTGACTGAGCCAGCCAGGCCCCCCAAAATGGCAATTTCTAGACCTCTATTCACAACAGCTTATCGTGCTCTATACCACAACTAAGACTGCTAAAATGTTGAGACTTAATTGAAAGATTCTAAGAAGGGCTTTGGTTATAACCCTCTTGGGAAAAGGTCCTAATAGCCACTAATTCCTTCCCCTCTTTCCCCATTTATAGACTTGTCTGTATTTATTCCCACGGCAGATACCTCCCAGTAATCTGAAAGACATAATTCCTACCAGCTATTATGTGGGCCCAAAATTGTTGCCCCCTTTTATTTATTTAAAAGATTTTATTTATTTATTTGACAGAGAGAGAACAAGCAGGGGAAGTGGCAGTCAGCGGGAGAGGGAGAAGCAGCCCCCTCCTGCCCCCGCTGAGCAGGGAGCCCGATGTGGGACTCGATCCCAGGACCCTGGGATCATGACCTAAGCCGAAGACAGGTGCTTAACTGACTGAGCCACCCAGGCGCCCCATTGCCCCCTTTTAAAGATATAATAATGTTCAAATTAGAGTTGTGGCCAATATAAAGGAAACAAGTAAATATGCAAATAAAGTACAAAGGGGCTACAGCAGTCCCCCCTTATCCACTGGGGATACATTCCAAGACCCCCAGTAGGTGCCTGAAACCATGGATAGCTCTGAACCCTAAATATATGACTATGTTTTTCCCCCTACACATACATACATACCTATGATAAAGTTTAATTTATAAATTTGGCACAGCGAGAAATTAATAATAAAATGGAACAATTAGGGCGCCTGGGTGGCTCAGTCATTAAGCGTCTGACTTCAGCTCAGGTCATGATCCCAGGGTCCTGGGATTGAGCCCCACATCAGGCCCTCTGCTCTGCAAGGAGCCTACTTCTCCCTCTGCCTGCCGCTCCCCCTCCTTATGCTCACTCGCTGTCAAAAAAATTTAAAAAAATCTTAAAAAAAAAATGGAACAGTTATAGCAATATGCTGTAAGAAAAGTTACGTGAGTGTGGTCTTGCTCAAAAGATCTCATTGTGCTTATGATGACGTGAGATGATAAAACACCACGTGATGAGATAAGTAAGGTGAGTGACGCAGGCGCCATGACAGAGTGTGAAGCTACCAGGGACCTTCTGACCATGCGACAGAAGGAGAATGAATCATCCGCTTCTGGATGGGGGCTGACCACACAACTGAAACTTCGGAAAGTGCAACCACAGACTTGGTTGTATTTAAAAAAAAAAACAAAAAACACTACAGTAAGTCCCCTCGTTTGATATATAAACCTGTGATAAAAACACAATGAAACCATTTATGAAGAGTTTATGATGTTTTGATCTTAGAGGGCCTGGCTTTAAGGACAATCTAAAGAATGGCAGGGAGCTTGTTTTCACATGGTAGGAGTTTAATCTTATTATTATTAAATCAAAACTAATCAGAAAAGCCCTTTACTCCTCCATCCAAGAATCTGTAATAGGTTACCTAACAAAGAAGTCTGACTAACTTGGTCAGCAACTTAAAAGAAAAATTATTAGCTCTCTCAGCAAGTAGTGATATAGGGCCAGAGAATCAGAACTCTATGTGGTCAGACACTGCTTTAATGCTTGGTCTCCAAAGTTTCAAATTAGTATTTATCAAATTTTTTCTGAATGTAGAAGGAAATGGGTTAGTTGATTTTCTACCCTTCATTTAAAGGCACAGATACGCTTCTAATGTTCTGGTTTTCTTCATTCAGAATCTTTGATACACAGCCTCAAATGAATCTGACAGGACTGCCAAGATCCCAAAATTCAAGTGCCAAAAACCGCTCAAGTACAAAAGCATCTGTCATAGTAAATAGCAGAAAGGGAGACATTTAAGCAAAACATGGGGAGGGGAACACGAGAATAGCCAAAAACACAGGCAAAAATGTCAATTTCATAGGCCAGAGTATCAAAGTTTAAGTTCCATGAGTTATTGCACACGTGTCTTGGAATTTGTGTAGGATGCCACCTTGACTAGGAGTACAAGGTTCAGGTTGTGCACAAAAGCTATAAATAGGTCACCTTAACAACTGAGGCAAACCTTTAAAAAAGAAAGGAAAGCAAGATTAAAGTAACACCTATTTGTAATTGCAGAACCTTGACCTGGAATGCAGGAAAAGACAGACACAACCCCAACTAAAAACACGTAAGGAATGGAATGGAAATTTGGCTTTTAGGCAGTGTTGGGATTATCCTTATATTAAGGATTACCACCCAAATCCTCTGAATTTAGTATCAAAATGACCTTCTACAATACTGAAGAAATATTTCCTATTACCTTTGAAAAACCTCTTTTCCCTTAATAAAATATTTTATTTTCCCTGTAGGAAATTTTAAGGGTGAAAAAAAGGGCATGAATATGAAAATAAAAACCATCTATAATATAATATCACTATTAAAAGCTTGGCTTGTTCTTAAGACCAATTTTCCAGTAATTGAAAAGGATTTATTTTTTTTCTAAATTAAGATTCTTTCATTACTAAAGTTCTAACACGGATAAACTGTGCAACAATTTATAGTCTAAAATACATATACTTACATAACCTCATCCCCCAGAACAACCCTGTGCCAATGTAGAGCAAGCACTCTTACCACCATTACACAGCAGAGCAAACATGGTTTGGAGAGGTGATTCACATGCCGAAAGTCTCTAGCTATTTGCCACAGAATCGAGGGCTTAAACCTGAATCTTCTAATGCTGAAGCCAGAGCTCCTTGTATCACCTTAAAAAATCTCCAGAGGTGGATGGGCGCCTGGGTGGCTCCGTTGGTTGAGCGACTGCCTTCGGCTCAGGTCATGATCCTGGAGTCCCAGGATCGAGTCCCGCATCGGGCTCCCCGCTCAGCGGGGAGTCTGCTTCTCCCTCTGACCCTCCCCCCTCTCGTGCTCTCTCTCCCGTTCTCTCTCTCAAATGAATAAATAAAATCTTCAAAAAAAAAAAAAAAAAATCTCCAGAGGTGGAAACCCACAGTTTAGGAATCATTAGAAGTGCTCTGCAAATTGTTTATCTGTTCCTCTCTTAAGCTACTGATTTCAAGGGGGGCGCCTGGGTGGCTCAGTCATTAAGCGTCTGCTTTCGGCTCAGGTCATGATCCCGGGGTCCTGGGATCGAGCCCCGCATCGGGCTTCCTGCTCGGCGGGAAGCCTGCTTCTCCCTCTCCCACTCCCCCTGCCTGTGTTCCCTCTCTCGCTGTAACTCTATCAAATAAATAAATAAAATCTTAAAAAGATACTGATTTCAAGGGGTGCCTGGCTGGCTCAGTTAGTAAAGCATGTGACTCTCACATCTCAGGGTCATGAGTTCAAGTCCATGCTGGGCACAGTGCCTACTTAAAAAAAAAAAATAAAGGATACTGATTTCAACAAGTATTTATTGATGATCTACTATGTGTGAAAGACCATGGATAAACACAGCAACAGCCTTCAACGTTGCAATGGGAAATAGGTGGGGGCTGGAGGGGGCTAGAACAAATCAATAAACATACAGTAGAATATTGATAAATGTAGTAAAGGAAGCATAAAATGCTTTAAAATTTCCAAGGAAGACATAAGCTCTTGGAACAAGGGATGCCCTGAAGACCATACTACTTTAAGTGGTAGTGACAAGTCCTGTAGGAATAATGCAGGTTTCCAAGGAGAGATGCAACAAAAACATTAGGCTGTAGGCTTGCTTACATGATTGTAGGAATCTTTAAGAGAATCCGATTATGTCTGATGGTGTCAGATCTCATTACTCTCCAAAGTTTCTCTCCTCCCTCCTCATCCAGGAGAGAAAAACTTGCTCTGGAATCTTGAAAAATTAGACGATTCACATCAACACCGAATAAAAGTCATACAGGCTATAGGCATCTCTGAAGCTAATCATTACTTTCAATAGTTTAATTTCTTTTTCATTAAAAACAATTACTAAGGGGCACCCAGGTGGCTCAGTTGGTTAAGTGTCTGCCTTTGGCTTGGATCATGATCTCAGGGTCCTGGGATGGAGCTCCACAGCAGGCTCCCTGCTCAGCGGGGAGCCTACTTCTCCCTCTCTTCTGCCCCTCCCCCACTCGTGTGCGCACGCACGTTCTCGATCTCTCTCTCAAATAAAATCTTTAAAACAAAACAAAACAGGGGCACCTGGGTGGCTCAGTCAGTTAAGCATCTGCATTCAGCTGGGGTCATGATCCCAGAGTCCTGGGATCAAGCCCTGCATCGGGTTCCCTGGTCGGTGGGGAGCCTGCTTTTCCCTCTCTCTCTGTGTGCGCGCTCTTTCTCTTTCTCTTTCTCTCAAATAAAATCTTTAAAAAAAATTCACTAAAAAAATACTGATCAATTTTTATGAGGATTATTTGAAACCCACTCAGAGTCTTTGAAAGCACACTTGTAGTTCTACTTACAAAATACCCTTGACAGTTTCCTAGTTGTCTATTTCTATAATGCCTATAACATGTCACAGTTTGGGGGATTTTATCCTAGTATTTTTGCCAGTTCTGCACGATTCTTTATCCACTCTTAGTAGTTTGTTCCAGTACTATTTTTCTGGATTGTCTCATTTCAAATTTTTCTGGGTGGTAGGATAAGGGCCGACTTTCTGGTTTTCAACTATCTTTTTCTAACTTTAAAAAATGATCATGTATTACCTGTCTAGTCAGGAAAAGTCCCAATAAACATTCTGAAAAGTTAGTTTAAAACTTGTATAAGTGGTAAAGTTCAAACAGGCTAAACTAATCTAGATGTTAGAATACTGGTTAGTGGGAGTGACAACTGGCAGAACTGATAATGTTTTCATTTCTTATCTGGGTGTTGGTTGCATCAGTACATTTACTTTATGAAAACTCATTCAACTATATATTTAGGATTTGTGCTTTTTTTCTATATGCATATTTCAATAAAAAGTTTACTTAAAAAACAACTGACATAAGGTTTGAATTAAAGAAAGAGCCCTTATAAAGCTTAGGGGGTTCCTGAAGGTTACAATAAGAAGCACATAATGCAAGGGTCACCTTTTAGTAGGGAATTAGTCTCTTTGGCTGCCTGCTTCCTTTTATAAGAGCATCAGGCTTTCCTTGTTTTAGACTGTTGGAAGTCTACGTTGTGACTTGTGAGTCTGCACAGGAACAGATGTGACCTGAGCAGGCAAGAAGGCCAGTTTGTGCTGGGGGTGTGGGGGGTGGGGGTGGGTAGGGTCTTCTGGCTGGTAAGCGGGCTTAACCAGCACTGCCATTTCATCTCCCCATTTTGTCCTATCCTCACTGACTTTCATAAAGTGATTTATAAACATAAAGAAGAAAGCCAACTGCAATGGTAGAGAAGAAATCTATGAAAGTGTTGTTCTCAGCCAAAACACAGCTTTGGACTAAGAGTAAAATGTTGAATGCTACAATGCTTGGATCTATGAACTAGGGGGCTGCGTGCTCTATTATGGAAACAAGATTCATGAAAATGGTTCCGGAATATTCCAGATTAAATTTATTTGAATGGCTTATACATATATTTAATTTAAATTTATATTTAATCATTAATATCTGAATTGGATACTTCATTTCCATTATACTTTGCAACACCTTAAGGAAGACAATAGATGGTATAGTGTTATTTGTAGATTTATTTATTTTTTAAAGATTTTATTTATTTATTTGAGAGAGAGAGAGAGCGCACGAAGTGGCGGGGGGGAGCGGAGAGGGAGAAGGAGAAGCAGACTCCCCGCTGAGCAGGGAGCCCGATGCAGGGCTTGATTCCAGGACTCCAGGATCATGACTTGAGCTGAAGGCAGACACTTAACCGACTGAGCCACCCAGGCGCCCCTATTACTTGTAGATTTAGAGAATCTCAAAGATCTGTGGATTTTTTTCAGAATGTCAACAATCTGTCCTAACTGTTTAATCATCCTCAATACCACCGGGGGGGGGGGGGGGGGGGGCGGGGTTGGAGAAGGTAGAGAATAAGTAACTTAGATCATAAAGCAATTGTGTTTGTGATCTCCTGTGGTAACAAACAGGCATCATTCTCTTATGTATGCAAATATTTGTACTTTTTTCATTTATACTTGGGAGATACTCTAAAATAAGTATCAGTTATAGTATTCAGTTATAGTGATTTATAGGTGCTTTGACAGAAAACATCAATACCGTGTATTAAGACTATGTTTCTACCCAAATACAAATAGATGTATCTCACAGTATATGATAGTCTTCATGCATATGCCCTAGGACTGCTCTATGCAATCTTCTGATGAGCAAAGTCTATGACACAAAGCAGGTATGAATTCCTTGACCATGTATGATACTTAGCTAGTTTTAACAGTTGTTTTTTTTTTTTTTTTTTAAAGATTTTATTTATTTGACATAGAGAGACACAGCGAGAGAGGGAATACAAGCAGGGGGAGTGGGAGAGGGAGAAGCAGGCCTCCCGCCGAGCGGGGAGCCCGATGCGGGGCTTGATCCCAGGACCCTGGGATCATGACCTGAGCCGAAGGCAGATGCTTAACGACTGAGCCACCCAGCCGCCCCTGGTTTTAACAGTTTTAAAAACGCCCGGTTTTTCTGTATTTTTAGGTTGCTGGCCAACTGTACATTCAATTCTGGGCATGGCATGTTCTATGCTCTTTTGATACAGAATGTGCTAAAGATGGTAGCTGATGACTTTAATATCATTATAAGATATACCTTCCTAGAATTATAAAAGTATATTTCTCACAGAGCCAGTCACATCATTGGCTTATATTCATAGATCCTGATGAAGGAGAGGATACTGGATACACACATCTTAACTACAGCTACTATGTAAAATTAAGGATATTGAGATTATGAATTTGCCTTATTTTATTTTTATTTTTTTTAGGGTGGGTGGGAAGGGCAGAGGGAGAGAGAATCTTAAGCAGGCTCCATGCCCACTGCAGAGCCCAATGGGGGGCTCGATCTCACAACCCTGATGTCATAACCTGAGCCAAAGTTAAGAGTTGGAGGCTTAACCTACTGAGCCACCCAGGTGCCCCACTCAGTAAATTCTGATCACTGTTCTAAGGTCTTTCACATTTTTTGTGCATAAGGACATAAGAGTCCTGTTTCTCATGTACCAATTTGAGGGGAAGGAGTTGTAATTTTAAGTGCAAAGCTTTTTTTTGGGGGGGGGGGGAGGTGTGTGTGGAGGGGTAGAGCATGGAGCAAAGTATTCTAATAGGACAACTGTTGGGTTAATATCCAAAGTTATCATCTTTATTTATTTTTGTAAAGTTTTATTTTTAAGTAATCTGTACACCCAACATGGGGCTCAGACCCACAATCCCAAGATCAAGAGCCACAGGCTCCACTGACTGAGCCAGCCAGGTGCTCCCCAAAATTACCATCTTTACAGTCAGGTGGCCTACACATAACTGGACTACTTGAATGGGATCATTTACAAGACGGTACCTTGCATTTTATTTTTTATTTTTAATTTTTTTTAAAGATTTTATTTATTTTAGAGAGAGAGGATGCGCGTGAGCAGCAGGGAGGGGCAGAGGGAGATGGAGAGGGAGAGAGAGAATCTCAAGCAGACACCATGTAGATATAGAGCGAGGAACCTCTTGGGGGCTCAATCTCACAACCCTGATATCATGACCTGAGCCAAAATCAAGAGTCAGATGCTTAACAACTGAGCCACCCAGGTGCCCCAGCATCTTGCATTTTAATGCCTTAATCTAGTATCTTTCATTTTAGTTTGCTAAACTAGGGGAATTAAGTACTCTTTTAATTTAAAAAAAAAATCTACCAAAAATGTAAATAAGATCATAGCAAGGAGAAAGAGATATCCATTTTATGATTTTTTTTTTTTTTTTAAGTAAACTCTACCCATAACATATGGCTTGAACTTAAGACCCTAAGATCAAGCGTTGCATGCTCTACCCACTGAGCCTGCCAGGCATTCCTGACTCTCTGAATGGCACAAGAAGTTTAAACGCATTATGAAATCAGGTCCTACAACTTAAAATTTTTTCCTTCTAAACCCAAATTTAGGATGGTGTTTGGCAGTGGTTGGGGAAGGGAGTGAAAACAAGGAGGGACCCTCAACAGTGTGGCTAGTTGTTTCTTAAGCTGGGTGGTGAGTACACAGGTGTTCATTGTATTATTCTCTTATACCACTTGGCATATCTGAAATATTGCATAATTCATTTAAAAGAAAAAAGTAAAAAATGAAGTATAATATTCACAGCTTTACTGTACTTCACATACTGGTAAATACTGGGCCATTTACTTCTAGTACACTTCACCAAGGTGAAAAGAGAAATTTCTTTCACTAGGCGTATGTTGTGAAAGCATAAAGAAAACAGAAATCAGCCTCCCCACCCTCTCCAATGGTTCTTTGAAAGTTCTATTTTAGCAGAACATGATTGGTCAATAGCAGCAACATGCCACAATTCAAAGTGTAACTCTCTTAGTGAGTGAATTACCTCAATTTCCTGTAACTGCTCCTGATTGGTTGTGTACATCTGCTGAAGAGAATCCTCCAACTCTGTGTTCCGATCCAGTAATGTCTTCCCAAGTTCAGCAGCAAGTTGGAGATCTAGCACAACAAGTGAATCTTAGGATAATGCAAATGATCTCACTTCAACATTTTATATAACCCAGTCCTTAAAATAAGAATGAATTAAGACCTAACCCAACACATAAAGTTTAAGTCAGATCCCGATGGAAGGTGGAATGGCACAGAAAGATACTTGAGTTCTACTTAAAATTCAGTTGAACTGGGTCCCTCTACCAGGTAATGTGTCCTCTTATGTACCTTTACTTGTAAGACTGAAGAAAAGTGATCCACTTTATGGAGATGTATTCACTGGTTCAGAAATGATCATTCATGGTAGTGATGTCTAACATCATAATTATCTGCTCATGGACTGGACTTATTCATATCCTCATTGTCTATTTTCTTTCTGGAGATCTTTGAGCCAAAGTATAGGTAGATCTTTCAATAGTCTCTAAAGTTTCCATGAAATCTGGCTGCTGTGAATTCAACTATCAAAGTAAAGTTTGTGTTATAGATCCTGGCCTCCTAAGGAGACTAAAAATTAAGTCAAAAAAGGGAAAAATACACCAGTAATAAGAACACTGTCTACTTCTCTTCATCTCCCTCTCCAAGATGAACAAACCAGATAAGCAGCGCAGCAACAGTTTTTAAGGTAATTACATGTCAGTAGCTTATACTTTGAGTTAGCACAAAACTATTTCTATTTTGAACCTCATTTTTCAACTCCCTCTCTTCTTAGGCATATATGTACATAAGACAGGATTTGTATGTATTATACCCAATACCCCAAATAAAAATTTAATGATACAAAAAAGGACACTAGTTCTAATATAGTAACAGAAATACCTGCATAGTAAGTTTCATGGGAGGCCCTTTAACATAGTGAGAAATGCACTGAATTGAGTAGGAAGGCCTGAGGTCCAGTTCTGACTACCATTTACCAGGTTAACACTTTCCATATGGTGACTTTAAAGGTCCCTACACTTGGTATTCTTGTCTAGAGAGAAGACGGTCCTGTCAATGTAAGATTGCGAAAATCAAATGAAATAATGTATAAGGGAGGACTTCAGAAACTATGCTGCATACAAAGCCCAAGTATTATTAGTATGCATTGATTCACAAATTAATGTTTGTATTGCTAGGCACTATGCTACTAAGCTTTAGCTATAGAATGGTGAATAAAATGGATGAAGTTCCTGTCATCCTGACACTTCCAGAGACTAATGGGAGAAGCCAGACAGCAAATAAGTAAATAAACTTCCCAACATGATGAACACTTTTCATTCATAAATGCATGCATACATTCATTAATACCAGACACCGTTCTAGGCACTAGGTATATAAGAGTGAACTTAGCTAAAAAATTCTCCGCCCTCATGAAGCTTCTATTCTATTGGGAGAAACAGCATGATAGAATATAAAAAAATAGCAGTAAGTGCTAAAGAGGAAAAATAAAGTTAGGGGGATATGAAGAATGTGGATGTGGAAGGCTGACCTTTAAGAACACGTGACAAGGGTGACATTAGAATCAAGATGTGAAGGAACTGAATAAATGATCCCGTAGATCAATCTAGAGGACCAGCATTCCAGGAAGAGACAAAACAAGTACAAAGGCTCTAGGAAGAAGTGTGACTGGAGCTAATAAGGAGGCCAATGAGGCCAAAACAAAGTGTGTATGGGGGGCAGAGACGGTGACAAGTCAGAGGGGCTCTAAGCTCTAAGGCCAGCTTGTGTAGGCCTATGAAGGTCAAGATTTTGGCTTGACTCTCAGTGAAATGGAACCCAGTGAAAGCTTCTGACAGGGTGAGTGGCTGCTATGTAAACAGCCTGCAAGAGACAAAGATGGAAGCAGGGTGACAGGAGGATGCAGCAATCATCTGGGTGAGAGATGATGGTGGCTCGGACTACACTGGCAGAAATGGAGAGAAGAGGTAGGAATCTGGATACAGTTTAAAGCAGAGCTAAAAAGAATTATCAACCAATTAAATATGATGTGTGAGAAAGAAAAAAAATAGATGTGGTAATAATGAATAAAGGATCTGTTTTAGAAAGGGACGTCACAAGGAAAGTCTGAGGGGACATTTTAGCTGAGGCTTGAGGAATGAGGATCTCGCCATATAAAAAAGCCACACAGAGGCACTCCAACAGGAAAGAACTTGGTATAGTCCACGACCTGACAAAAAGTCAGTGTGACAGAAGCATGAAGGGGAGAGTGGGAAGAGATGAAGCTGGAGGGTAGGCAGCAATCAGAACATGTAAGATTTTAGCCCATGGTAAAGAATATTTAAATTTTATTCTAAGTATGATGGAAAGTCATTTTGCTTAATGTCATATAAAGTATTTATTATGGAAAAATATTTATTATGAAAACAGGGAACCTCACTACATATGCTCTTTAAACAATTTTTAGAGGTTGACAAACAAGGTTTTGCATTTACTCATTACCACCGATATTAAAACAGGTTTAACCTAGAGAAAGTGGTAAAAGAAAAGCCACAACTTTTGTTACCTGGTCCTGTCCATTAGAGTGCATAATTAGTATTCTACTTAGTTTTCCCTCATTAAGAAAAAACAAAGCATCAAAACCTACCACACACCACTCCAGCTGATTTTAAAACATTACACCCATTTATAATAAATCTATATATGTTGGTAGACAGGTGTTAAGATACATTCTCTTGTAATTTAAATATTAATGACGTCAATTAACGTACTTAAGACTTGAGATAACAAGTCTATGAAATAACATCTTCTATTCACAAGGCATAGAACCTTTACAAATAGCTCAAAGCATTTAAGAGATATTAATCTATCTTTTCAAGGTATTTAGCCTGGATTTTCAAATGAGACAATGTGAAGCACAAAGATGCTAACTGACCTGACCAAATCTACATGGTGAGTCACAGCAAAACAGAAACTACTGTCAACAGGTTCTAACTTCGCAGTCATCATACTGAGAGTACGCCATCTTTACACGGGGAGGTCCGCATACCTCTTTGTTCAGGTAGGGAGTAAATTTCCCGTTGAGGTACTTAATCTTTTCACTTGTTTTTATAGATGGCAATGAGAAATCAGAGTTGAGCTACTTGGCTTTTATTGCCCGCTCTGCCAGTGAGAGCACACACAATCCCAGGCAAGTTAATATCCTGTTTTCATTAAATGCAAAAGGAACTATGCAGATGCTCCAGAAATAATTATTTTGTACTCATAGGACATGTAATGTGTATACACAGCCCCACACAGAAGCCACCATGCTTATTTAAGACAAAGCATATAAACATTACCTAAACATTACTTAAGTCTCTCCTGGCCAGTTGTAAGGTGGTAATTCCTCACTGGGAAGGACCAGAGACTCACCAAAGGTGTTCTTAACTAGTGATCAAAACCTGAGGCAAACCCTCTTCCAGACTCAAGACTAACTTGAGACCATCTTCAACTATTTTGATTCAGTTATGAAACTATCTACTACTTAATACACAGCCGAAAAGAGATGCCAAGCACAGCAGTGTTCCAGTAAATAGCAAGCAGAAAAGAATTTGAGACTTGTCCTTATCTCAATCCTTATTTCCAGTTAAACAAAGCCCCAACCTGGTTCAGTAACCTGAAGTCTCAATCTCCTAAATATTTCATAGAAGTTTAGGATAGAATTCTGGCAAAACAAGTCTCAACTACAATTAAGTGTCTGTGAAGTCACACTGCGTAATAGGATATTACTTCATCTGTTAGTTTAAAGACAAGGGTCTTTTTTTGGTCTTAAAAAAAAAATTCATTTCCTGTTGTGTAGCATCTGGCTTCCATAACCAAAAGGAGCCAAAAGCTGGCAGTAGGCCCAAGAAGGGTTTCTAAATAATTAGTGGGGCGAATGGGAGAATGCTCGATGTCCTTTATATTTTTAATTAAGACACAAAAGGAAAGGAAACAATATAGTTTTGAAGCCTTATGCACCTGGTCATCTCTATTTTACAATAAGGATTTTCATTAAGAGGTTGTCTTTTCTAAATCCTAGTGAACTGAGCTAGGCAGCCACACATTTACTGCAGGCTTGAGAATTACAACCTACCAATACCTTCGTATGTTTAATATTTTCACTAATTAATCTTTGGAAGTGATAATCATCAACTTTAACAGTGTAAACTATAAGCTTTAAACAGTTACTCTACTCAGCCCTATGCCAAAGCAAAGGATAAGCTCTGGCAGCGGAGTGATTTTTTACAAAGAATCTTTCTTCCGGAATTCTGAAACCTTTAAATTCCACTGCTATATTTTTATTTTACTGCAGTTTTCACAAACTATGAGGACAACACATTCCCATGGTAGCTGTAGTCTGCAGCAGTAATTCAACAACATTGGGGCTGAAAGCTTTTCCTATTACAAAATCAAATGCGTCATTTGGTGATGCTTCTGTGTAACTCCTGTTGCCAACGTTACTATAATTGGGAAAGCAAAAAACCTGAATATAAACATCAAGAAAAATGATGGTGCCAGTTTTAATGACCCTTCAACAATGATTCAGCAAATTAGCTGTACACATGGAAAATGTACTCATCATGAAAAGAAGTAGAACTATGAGGGTTCCTTTAAGATTTAATTTGCCGTTCCATATAGTAGGAACTTGAAACCTTATTCTAAGCTTGCACAGCTCACCAAATGACAATTATAATAGCAGCTGGACTAAAAGAAAACTCAGTTTCTGAAGTCTTTCCACCTTGTTCTCAGGGGCACACTTCAAAGCAAGCACCATCATTACCTGCGCAGAAGGCTCCTGCTGTCCCAGAAAGGATCTTACCCATAGAGATCATTGTCAGTATTCTTACTGTGCCAACTCAGCTCTCTGACAAAAGACAGTCCCTTTATCAAAGTGTTCTGTAAAAGCAAAGGGTTTTCTCCTTCAGCCTGTACAAGCTTTACATGTTTCTAACAAGGTATAAATGGTGGTCCATAGCCTTCCGAGGTTAGAATTTTTCAGCAGTTTTTATTTAAAAAAGAATTCCCCAGCAAACTTTGATATGGTCGATTTACTTAAATAATGCTTCTATTGCTAAAGGAAACAAGTTTGTAGTTTAATGACTTTGAGAACAGGATCTTAAAAAGTCTTTAGCAGCTCTCCCCAAAGAAGGCTTGTTCAGTAAAGTTAACAGTGAGGATGTTAAAAAACAAAAAAACAACAGGGGCCCCTGGGTGGCTCAGTCATTAAGTGTCTGCCTTCGGCTCAGGTCATGATCCCAGGGTCCTGGGATTGAGCCCCACATCAGGCTCTCTGCTCAGCGGGAAGCCTGCTTCTCCCTCTCCCACTCCCCCTGCTTGTGTTCCATCTCTTGCTGTCAAAATAAATAAATAAAATCTTAGAAAAAAACCCCCAAAACCAAAAAAACAACAGATGTCTGCACTTGATAAAATCCCATTAGATGTGCTTATCAATCTGTTTAACAGGACTTCCTCCCAAACTGTATTCAGCATCTAATATCTACTGAGGGCCTACCACGTGCCAGGCACCGTAGTTGGGCACATACCAGGAGGCAACATCTCCAGGCTTCACTAGTAAACAGATTCCTAGACTGTCAACTCCAGGAATAGGATCCTATCCTATCTATCCTATCTTGTGGATAGGCACTGTGACCCCAGTGCCTAGATGAATACCTGGCACAGACGCGATAATAAATTTTTCAGAAATTAACACACCTAAAAATTCGTTAGAGGTTTAGGTGTTCTTTAACATATAATTTTTTAAAATTGGGACAAAGATATCCTTTTATTCACAGTGCAGACTTCATTCTTCTACAGGCCATATTCACGAGTTATGATTGTTGGAATTTCACATCTACTCCTACTCCACGCACTTGGTTATGACATATAGGGTTATGTCAAAGTCCATTGTGATAACAGATGTAAAAGTCTTTTGAAAAGCAGAGAACAAATTCCAAAAGCAAACTGACATTAAGGAGGTTCGGACCTGTGCTCATTAAGGTTTCATTAAACTTGAACATCTGATGGCTTTGTTTTGATCAGAGGTTAAAGAGTTCCACATGTAATGCCAACATGTTGCATTTGTTTCCCATAGATTGACATCTTATAACTGGTTGTTCCTAACAACTTCCCACAGGGTGGAAGTGCAGTGTGGACTAAAGCACCTGATGGAAGAGAGCCATGAAAACAGTAATCCTGTGTGAGCAACTCAGTTCAACAAATACAAAAACTAAGCCTCTATTATGTGCTAAGTTTGCTAGATTTAAAAAAAGGGGGCCTGCACAGATCAATGCTTGCTAAAGAAAGATATTTAGCTTTGATTATACAAACTGCTTCATTTATTGTAGGGAAATGCTGCAATTGTGCAGTGGTTTCCTCATTAATCTTGGAGAAAGTATCAAACTAGGCCATCAATCCTTATGGGGAATTTTGAAAACAGGTTTTGTTAAAATATAAGACAAATTTGCCTGTGGACACTGAGAACACATGATGGCCCATACTGCAGTGCAGCCACTGAACAGCTTGGGCTATTTAAGTGAAATGGTGAACCGCTTTGGTTCAAGTGACTGTCCGCGACATATCAAAAATCACCTTTTCCCAAGAGTTGCTTGTACTTAGAAAAGGCAAACAAGACAAGTTATTCAAGCCTACATCCCCCCCCACCCCAAGTTCAGTGATTGCCATGAACCAACATCACGGTCATTTAATATTCAACTAAATGAGATGTTAATTTTCAGTGAAAGTTTAAAGCTGAAAAAGTTGCTTTTTACCGAATTGCAGAGACGAAGATGCCTGAAAAAAACTCCTAAGGAGTGTTCGGTATAGTGGCTAAGAAAGTTGGTTCTGAAGTGTGGAGTGGAAATCCTAGCTCCCCCAATAACAGTATCTATCTACTACGTCCATAGCTTGACGGGAGGACTAAATGAGCACCAGTGTTAAGAACCCACAAAAAGCTTCCCCAATTGCAAATTCCTGCTATTAATACGCAAAACAAGGTGGGGGCACTGGCTCCAAATTTGAAGGCTGCTCTAAGATTTCTCTCTGGAGACATCTTTGGTAAGAAATCTAAGGCAGGCCAGGATCTGAATGCCTGTTTTTAACTAAAAAGCTAGAGCGCAAACTGCAAGAAGTGGCGGAGGCAGAAGTGCCTCAAGTCACTTTCACTTGGCATCTGGTGAACTACGCATAGGCAAAAAAAAAAAAAAAAAAAAAAATTCAACTTTCTAACACCCAACTGAAGAAGCTGTAAACCGATGATAAAGGAGAGAGAGGGTCTGGGCAGTGACTACGACTCCTCGTTCTGAGTGTGTGGGTTCAAAAATGCTGGCCTCGGGCGCCTGGGTGGCTCAGTCGTTAAGCGTCTGCCTTCGGCTCAGGTCATGATCCCAGGGTCCTGGGATCGAGTCCCACATCGGGCTCCCTGCTCTGCGGGAAGCCTGCTTCTCCCTCTCCCACTCCCCCTGCTTGTGTTCCTCCTCTCGCTATGTCTCTCTCTGTCAAAATAAATAAATAAATAAAATCTTTAAAAAAAAAAAATGCTGGCCTCCACCCTTGACTCGAACGAAGTCGTTTGGCCGTTTTAGCCTCGCTTTCCTCATCTGGGAAATGGGGACAAGAGAAGTTCCTCTCCGAGGAATGGATGGAGCGGGTGAGGTGGGCGGGCCCGGCACGGTTCCTGCCACACAGCACTGCTACCCCTACCACCTGCAGCAGCTCCCACTCGGTTCGGGCTTGGGGGGCGGGTCCCCCGGAGGCGCTGAGGCCGCGGGGTGCAAGCCAGGAAGAGGCCGTCCCGAGCCTCCGAGGAATGCGGTGAGGATTCAACCAGCTAACCCGGGAAGCGCTCCCAACGGCACCCGGCCCACACGCAGGGATGGTGAGGGTCACTGCGCAGAAGCGGCCTCCCGGCGGGCAGGGCACACGGCCGGTGCCCACGCCAGGTGAGCGTCGGACCTTCCCGCACCTGGCGTCCGCTGGCCGCCGGCAAACGCAACTTTTTAACGGTTTCGCGCCCGACAGCCTCCCCGGCCAGGCCGCCCGCCCGAGGGGGGGCGACCGCGCCCTCACCTTGCTGGAGGTCCTGGTGGTCGTACCACGGCTCGTCCTCCTTCATCTCAAACTCCTCCACTAGGTTTTCCGCCAGCATCTCGGCCGGCTCCTCCGGGGGCAGTGGCCCCCGCCCCCGCCGTCCCGCCTCAGCCGCTGCCCCGGGCGCTCCACCGGCTCCTCCGCCCTCAGCCAGAGCCGCCCTCCGGCGGGACGCGACGCCACCTAGGCTCCGCCGCGCCTCCTGACCAGAACTGCTGCCCGCTGCCGCCGCCGCGGGGCGGCTCACACCGCACGCCGCGGACCGGCTTCCCGACCCGCCTCGAGCCGCCCAACGGCCCCAACGGCTGGAGCTCCGGCACGAGCGGCCGGGCCGATGCCCTGAGCCGGCTTCTCACGCTGCAGCCGGGCCCAACGTGGCACTTTGGCAGAACCCTCCCTGGCCGGGGCCGCGATTCAAACCCCCGGCGGCGCCTCGGCCAATCGCGAGCGGGCCGGCGGCCGAGCGGCAGCCACGTCGTCCAATCCTGTCTCACTGCAGGTCCGCGGGTCGCCCGGTCTCGCGGGCAAGCAGCCAATGGCGACTCCGGAAGAAACAAAGAAGGCGGGGGAAAGGCGAAGGGGTGCGGCCGAGGGCCCCGCCCTCTCCTCTGCGTTCGGTCGCTTCTGGGCCAGCGTTCCGAGTCCTGGGTGTGGAGGTGGCGGCCTCCGCGGCGCCTGTGGTGGGTGTCGGGCAGGCCAGTTAGCCGGTGGACAGGCTACGCGGTCTCGAGGGCCGGTAGTCCGGCCCCCGAGCAGTGGGCGGTTGTCGTGGGGCGCCCTTCGTGCAAGCGGAGGCGCGAAGGGTGCCGGGAGCCCGGGGTCCGCTGCCCGGCTGGCCCCTTCTGGTCTTTTGACTTCCAGATTTGCGCTCCTCGATCTGGGGAAATTAAGGGTCGGTCGGGAGTTTAGGGCTGTTAGCTGTTTTCTCCTTGATCATCTGATCATCTCCAACCCACTGAGAGTTGTACTCACTTCCCCTGAAAAAGAGGGCCCATTTGAGTATCGGGGGGCGGAAAAGGGTGCAGTTGAAGGTATCTCCTTAGAAAAAAATTACAAGCACTTTTGCACACGATTTTTAAAAGGTTCATAGATCGCCAGTTAAGTACCCGGGGTAACGACATTGCACCTGGAGGGAATTGAATGCCTAGCACTTGATGGCCAGCAGGGCAGTGAACTTCGTTCTCCACAGAGTTAAAACTGATACTGTTTGTGGGGTGCGGCTTTGACCATCATCGTGCAGACAAAACACAGAAACTCTTATATGGGGTGACCGGAAGGTCACTGTTCTCGACCTTGGTGTAAAGGTAAAGATACGGCTGACAGAAGACGGCAGCGCTCTCTCCCATAGTAGAATGCCAAATAATAAATGTAGAAGGAATAATGGTGTTGGAAAGTAATAAAAGAGGAATGGTAAACGCAAATCCTTTTCTTCTGAATTCAGGTGTACTAAAAGGCAAAATGTTACTGATAACTTTTTATTGCTAGGTTAAAGAAGAAAGGTAGGTTAGCTTACAGCCTTTACTGCCCTAATTGTCAAAATTCAGGTAGAGATATAGTCCAGAGCCAAAAGAAAATAAAGCCAACTATCTTAATCTAAAAGTAAGTCACTACACATTGAGCTCTTTGGAAAGAGAGATGATTGGATTTAGGATTTGCTGACGGTGATTTGTGGAAGCTGAAGGGCTAGAATCAGGCATTTGACCTTCAAGAGATTCATCTCCCATAGTCACTGATCCGCAAGATTGAAAGTGCCAGCTTTTTTTCTTCATGGCAAATAACTCATTGGACTCCAAATCAAATTGGTCAGTGTATTGAAACGTTCTTTCATATTCTCCTTCGAAAACAAGAAAGATATGGAAAGTTAACATTATTGATAGTTTAAAATGGCAAAAAGACAGACTTTATGTCTTTGGTGTTTGTGGGTTCTTTTTAAGGACACCTTTTGGGGAAACTTTTTTCCCTGGGAAAGTGTGAACAAAAATTGCATTGAAAAAGAGATGTTAGCTTTCGCTGCTCAAAGCCATGCTTTGGAGGGGTCTCCATCATTCTTTTTATAGTCTGCTTAGTCAAAACTTAGAAGTAATCATGAACAGCCTCTTCCGTGACATTAATATTACTTGGTGTAGTAGTAGGTTAGTGAATAACAACCCAAGTTGATTCTAAAAGGAAGGGTTTGGGTTTTCATTTAATAATTCATGGGTACATTGTACACCTGCCCAGCCTAATCATTATACCGTTTTGCTATTTAAACTCTTCTGTATAAAACCTTTTGTGGTAAAGAAGAACCAGTTTCAGAAGTTTTTTGTCCCTGCTCGTAAAGATAACAATATTCTTGTTTGTGTTTTGTTGCTGTAGTAAAATCAGGTAAGGAGAGTTTTTAGATAGTAGTGGTGGCTTTAAAAAAAATTGTAAGTGGTGATTTTCAGTTTGATACTGAAATAAGTACTTACTATGATGAAAATAATATAAAGCAAAATACTGGTAGTTCCTTTTGCAAATGAAAATAAGGGGGATTTGGAACTAAAGGTGTTTTTACTTCCTCCTCTCCATATATATAAACAAAGACAAGTTCAGGCTACAAGAGTTTTTCATAATGTTATTAAATAAAACCTTATATTCACATGTTTCAGACAGGGTCGGTGCTTAACTCAAATTCTTTTTTAAAAAATTTAACTCGGGGCACCTGGGTGGCTCAGTCGGTTAAGCTGCTGCCTTGGGCTCAGGTTATGATCTCAGGGTCCTGGGATCGAGCCTCACATCGGGCTCCCAGCTCATTGGGGAGTCTGCTTCTCCCCCTTCCCCCCATCATGCACTGTCTCTCTCACATAAACAAAATCTTCAAAAAAATTTAACTCGGCAAGTTTATGACCCTTTGCAAAATTCTGAGTTTATAAATACCCACCTCCTGACTTAATGATAGATCAGCTCAGAAGGTATGGCATGCTTCTTGTTTCAGCATGCCTGAAATAAAACTAAGAAAAAGAAGAGTGCCTACATTTTGGTGGACTAAATTTGTTTCTTGGCTTTTGGTTCAACTGACTCCCTTGTTTTGGCCTTCTTGGCAACCCAGTCTGCAATCTTCATTCTCACTTAGGCCAAAAGTAACTCTCTAGAATGGGGTCTTCACCGGTAGTTCCAGCTTTTTCAAATCTGAGTATTACCTTTAAAGCCAAAAATATTGGCTGACCGCCACATAATGGTACTTGTACTTTTCAAGTGTTCGCACACTGCATAATGACAAAAAAATTCAGATGGTATCTTATCATTACAACAGAATCTACAAACATTTTAAGAATAGTAGTGCACATATGAGCAAAATATTCTTTATTCAGTCTACAGACAATGCTTGGTCTGCATATGGGTTTCATAATCCCTTTTAATTGTAGGGCCCTACTTCCTATAGATTTGGAATCATTTTTGGCTCTACCCAATGCAAAGTGAAGCTCAGGGACTTAGATAATTTGGTCATTTGTTCACTCCTTGCTTGTAGTGTGCCCTCCCCTAAGAAATTGAGCAGTATAGAGTGCAGTGCCTGCTTAATTCCCAAGGATTATTTAAGCAAGTAACTTCTCTTGAGTTATCTGAATATTTGTCTGTTTTGTGACTTACTAAGATTGTGCAGACCTGGCCAAATATTCCAGGAAGGTAGGGATAAAACAGAAAAATCATGGTATTATCTTCAACTATAGTCAGGGATAAAAAGAAGATGAATCTGTACCCACCTCTTGCTTGGCTAACCTTTTCCTATTTTCCAGTTGCATAAATCAAGTCATTGAAAGACTGAGACAATAGGCCAGATTTAAGAGGGACATATATATCAGAGCAAAGACCAGAATGTGTTCTTTCTTTTTTTTTTTAAGATTTTATTTATTTATTTTGAGAGAGAGAGAACAAGTGCATGCGAGTGGGGGGAGGGGCAGAGAGCGAGAATCTCAAACCCAACTAAGGACTTGATCTCACAACTGTGAGATCATGACCTGACCTGAAATCAAGAGTTGGACGCTCAACTGACTGAGCCACCCAGGCGCCCCCAGAATGTGTTATTTCTTTTTTCTTAAATTTTTATTGTTATGTTAATCACCATACATTACATCATTAGTTTTTGATGTAGTGTTCCATGATTCATTGTTTGTGCATAACACCCAGTGCTCCATGCAAAGCGTGCCCTCTTTAATACCCATCACCAGGCTAACCCATCCTCCCACCCCCCTCCCCTCTAGAATCCTCAGTTTGTTTTTCAGAGTCCATTGCCTCTCATGGTCCATCTCCCCCTCTGATATCCCCCCCCTTCATTCTTCCCCTCCTGCTACATTCTTCTTCTTCTTTTTTTTTTTCCTTAACATATATTGCATTGTTTGTTTCAGAGGTACAGATCTGTGATTCAACAGTCTTGCACAATTCACAGCACTCACCATAGCACATACCCTCCCCAATGTCTATCACCCAGCCACCCCATCCCTCCCACCCCCCCCTCCAGCAACCCTCAGTTTGTTTCCTGAGATTAAGAATTCCTCATATCAGTGAGGTCATATGATACATGTCTTTCTCTGATTGACTTATTTCACTCAGCATAACACCCTCCAGTTCCATCCACGTCGTTGCAAATGGCAAGATCTCATTCTTTTTGATGGCTGCATAATATTCCATGTGTGTGTGTGTGTGTGTGTGTGTGTGTGTGTGTGTGTGTGTGTGTATATATATATATATATATATATATATATACACACCACATCTTCTTTATCCATTCATCTGTTGATGGACATCTTGGCTCTTTCCACAGTTTGGCTATTGTGGACATTACTGTTATAAACATTGGGGTGCAGGTACCCCTTCGGATCCCTACATTTGTATCTTTGGGGTAAATACCCAGTAGTGCAATTGCTGGATCGTATGGTAGCTCTATTTTCAACTTTTTGAGGAACCTCCATACTGTTTTCCAGAGTGGTTGCACCAGCTTGCATTCCCACCAACAGTGTAGGAGGGTTCCCCTTTCGCCGCATCCCCACCAACATCTGTCATTTCCTGACTTGTTAATTTTAGCCCAGAATGTGTTATTTCTAATATCCATCTTAGATATGTCCTTTGGGCCAAAGTTACAGTCTGTCCAGAGAAGACCAAGAATAAATATTCCAAAGCAAGTCTGTAACTACTGAATGGTCAACTTTATACTAAGATGAAAGGTTCTATTCCTTCTGTCTGACTTTAGCTAAAGGATGTCACCTCATTGTTCCTTTTCTGTTGCACCCTCCCAAGTAGGGAGGATAATAATGCCATAGACACATCTCCTTGGCCTCTAGTTAAGCATATCCAAACTCATGGATAAATCTCGCTTTTATAACTTGGAAGAGTTATTAAAAATATATTCAAGTAGGGGCTCCTGGCTGGCTCAGTCGGAGGAGCATGTGACTCTTGATCTTGGGGTCATGGGTTTGAGCCCCATGTTGGGTGTAGAGATTACTAAAAAAAAATTTTTTTTTATAAAGATTTTATTTATTTGACAGAGAGACACAGTGAGAGAGGGAACACAAGCAGGGGGAGTGGGAGGGGGAGAAGCAGGCTTCCCACTGAGCAGGGAGCCCAATGTGGGACTCGATCCCAGGACCCTGCGATCATGACCCAAGCCGAAGGCAGACACTTAACGACTGAGCCACCCAGGTGCCCCACTAAAAATTTTTTTAAAATATATATTTTTATTCATATATATATGAATTCATATATATATATGAAAGTAAGTTACACTCTATGAAAATTAGGGTCCCTGGCAACTTCTCAAAAAATGTTGAGTGAATGGATAAGAAAGTAAAGTGTTGACTCTGGTGATAGTTAGTGGTTTTTGATTTTTACTTAACTAAAATTAAATTAGTGTCCAGTGGAATTTTGCCACCCATCACCTATTGTATGCAAACAGTGAATTTAACCATTTTCTTTTTTTTTTTTTTTTTAAACAAAAGGAAGAAGAATTCCTTTGCATGGAAAATGATACTTATAAGTATCAAACCCATTGCTTGGGCATATTCTATGATAACATTAGGGACTGAAATGCTAAATTCTGTCTTCAGTTTCTACTATGTGAAGCTTTTTTTACATCTGTACAAGATTTCAGAAGTGGCCTTTTACCAAGCCCAGGTGAGATGGAGCCCTCATTGTTATATCACCTAGGACAGAGTTTCTCCTTCCCCACAGTTGTATGTTATTATGATTTTCCAAAGAGCTGATTCTTCACACAGCTGACTTTTCAAGAAAAGGTTATCCATGTCCAAGATCCTCTGTTTGAGGGCAAAGAAACTGTTAAAAGATTGCCACTTAAAACATAAAAGCTTTAGAGTTTAAAGGGAAAGCTTTGGTTATCTGGAAAATTCACTTATATGGAACAATTAGAATTATTATTAAGATATTCTACGTCTTGAAAAGGTCCATGGTAATCACAAATTGTATTGTAACTCATTATCAATTATGTAGTCAGAGTGGATAGAGTTAATGGTCTTAAAACCCTTATATTTTATAATGTTACTCATTTATTACCAACAACAATATACTTGACTTACTTAGTATTTTTTGGCATTTTACAATGGCAAACATTGATATTTTAACCTTTCCTAATGGAATTACGTAAAACTCCGTCATGGTATATATACAGGTCATCATTCTCTGCGGAGGCATGGACTTGTGTGCCTTTTGGGGAAGCCGTTTAACATAATGACTGAAAGCAAAGATTCTGGGGTCATCTGCCTTGGCTCAGACCCTGGCTCTGTCATTAATCAGCTAGGCAAATTGATTAACTTCTGTGGTCCTCAGTTTCATTTGTAAAGTAGGGATAATTGTAGCACCCGCTTCATAGGATCATTTTAAGGATTTAATAAATTGATATAAATATTTGTACAATGCCTAAACACAAAGTGAATGCACTTTGGCTTTTGGAGTGGTATTAACCTATTGGATTATGGATATTACGGGATATACACCTCCTGCTGGTTCTCAAAGCAGTGAACTTTTCCTCCCCGCCCTCCCCGCCCCCCCTTGGTTTTTGTTACTTTCCGTTAAGTAAAAATTCAGGAGTCATTTTCATCAATATAAACCACACTAAAATAATCCTGTGTTGTTGTTTCTTTTTTCTCCTAGATGATTTTAATGATCTGGAATGCTCTTAATGACCTGACTGGGTATTTTCACAACAACTCTCAGGCCGACTGCTGTTCCAGTCAACATTGTTCCGTTTTTTACAGTGCCCCTTTATACTCAGTAGCCTTCCTGCTTCCTTGGTTCCCTTGGAAATACTATCAAGAAGGTGACTGGCTTAGTGGACTTCACCTGGTGGTATCATTATGTGCTTTTGATAGCACACTTACCTTTGTTCAGCAAGCCCAGTGTACACTGTTTGCAGAGATTTTCACGAGACACGAAAGTCGGCTTTAGCTTATTAAAATTAGCCAAATGACATCACTGGTAGGATCCACCAGTGTCCTTTTCTGTGCCCTCATCTCCGATAACATGAAAATTTTACTCAATTTTCAAGCTGTTGCAGTGGTCATTGCTATTCTTGCCGTGGCCAGCATTTACACCGGCATATACCACATGAAACACTTTGAACCTACAAGAAGCCCTGGGGAAAACCTTTTCTCAGAAAGTGAACAGGATCTCCCCTGGACATCCGTGGTCTCATTGATGAGACAGATCTTGACTCAGAAAAACTTTCGCCTTTTTCTGATAATGAATTTCTTCCAAGTCTTCCACTTAACCTTCTTCAATAACTTCATGATGATCTTTGCAGATAATCTCATTCCTAAGGATGTTCTTCCTTCTTCCTTAAGGAGCATCATGTACGGGGCAGGCTTTATTTGCCCACAGGTATGTGATGATTCTTCCTGTAACTTTCTACAGGGATAAAGGTTTAACTCTTACCTAGCTGAGGAAATTAAAAACCTGATTGTATCAGTAGTTTGACAAAATGACACACATAAGAGACCTAAAGACAATAGTCAATGATACTGCAATAATGTATGACAGATGGTAGCTACACTTAAGGTGAGCACAGCATAACACAGAGACTTGTGGAATCACTATGTTGTACACCTGACAGTAATATAACATTGTATGTCAACTGTACTTCAATTTAAAAAGGAGAGAAAGAGAGAGACCAAAGATTCAGAGCCCCAGGTGTTGCATAAGATTCGGTAGAAACATAATGGAAACAAGAAATGAAAGGAAAAAGGAAAAGAGAACCTAACGAGAGCGAAGCCACACGATATTGGAAACATTTAGCTTTTGAATTTTGTTCTCCTGAGCTTTCTCACTTAAACCGTAGCAGAGGTTTGGATGGAAATAAATGGCAATTTTGCTTTACCCGGGCATTTAACGTTCCTGTAACTATTATAAGGAAAAGGGTTACTTGATCAAGAATTCTTGAAGCCAGGTTTCAAAACACTTGGCTAAAAGACTGAGTCCTGGAATTCCAGAACGTTATTAAAATTCCATGCTCATGACCATTACTGGAAAGGTCATGTCCTCCTTCAAAAAGTACACCAGCCTGCTGGGTTTTTTACACTAGTTGGAGAGTTGATGAATCATATTGCTTTCCTTCACCTAAATATATCACCCCAAAATATGACTTAACCTAGGCTATGATATGGGTTTTTCCTATTTTCATAATTAAATAAGTAAAATTCATTATTCTCTTCAGAAAATAAGTCATTCTAGACAGATGAGTTTTTACTGTTTACATGTTTACATGGTTTCAAAAATATTTAAACCATGTGGGATAGAAATAGTTCTAAAATATTTTAAGTTTTGCCACACTTTCTTATTATGCAAAGCATACAGGATACAGTTTGTCTTTTTGAAGATTAGCTTGAGGCCTTTGTCATAGTTTGGTTACCGTATATATCGTAATAATGGTAAGTCACATTGGGTGCTTACTCTGTGCCATGAACCATGCCGAGCACATTGTACACATTATCTCACCTAATCCTCACAACCACCTTCAAGGGAGAGACTCTTCTTACGCTTACAGATGAGAACAGGGAGGTTCAGAGGCATCTGCCTTTAGAGTTATGCACTTTTAGATTCCGTCTCTAAAATGTACTATATTTACATTGTTTACTTAGCAGAGTGTACCAAATAGAGTATCATTTTTGGGTTATCAGAACAGTCTCAGGTACTGGGTGTGCATATTGAAATGATGCTATTCCTTCAGGGTAGTTTGAAGTTTGTCAAGCTGTTTGCTCCTGTGTTCAATGACCCAGAGTGGGGAACTGTTTGAGCTCTTGTCTGCATTATCAGATTCTAAAATATATATACATTTTTATATAAATATGTCTAATAATATATATATATATATATATATCTTCCCACTTTTAATCATGTACTTGTCTATAGTAGCTCCTCTAAGTAAAAAAGAAAAAAGTTTGTTAAACTCTTATGTTAAAAATAAAAAGAGTAGGGGTGCCTGGCTGGCTCAGTTGGTAAAGCATGTGACTCTTGATTTCAGCATTGTGAGTTCAAGCCACATGTTGGGTGTGGAGCCTACTTAAAATAAGAATAATAATAATGATAAATAAAAAATAAAAAGAATAGATTTTTTTCACAGCTTCATTGAGATGTAATTCACATATCATACAATTCACCCATTTAAAATGTGCAATTTGGGGCACCTGGGTGGCTCAGTTAAGCATCCAACTCTTGGTTTCAGCTCAGGTCATGATCTCAGGGTCGGGAGATGGAGCCCCACAATGGGATCCATGCTCAGCGTGGAATCTACTTGGGATTCTCTCTTCCTCTCTTCCCTTCCCCCCAATTCATGTTTTCTCTCTCTCTGAATAAATAAATAAAATCTTTTTTTTAAGATTTTATTTATTTATTTGAGAAAGGTCTTATTTATTTATTTGAGAGAGAGAGCACAAGCCGGGTGAGGGGCAGAGAGAGAAGCAGGCTCTCTGCGGAACAGGGAGCCCCATGTGGGACTCTATCCAGAGACTCCAGGATCATGACCCCAGCCAAAGGCAGACACCAAACCAACTGAGCCACCCAGGAGCCCAATAAATAAAATCTTAAAAAAAAAAAATGAGCCACTGGGTGGCTCAGTCAGTTAAGCATCTGCCTTTGACTCAGGTCACCTGGGATTGAGCCCCATGTCTGGCTCCCTGCTCAGCGGGGAGTCTGCTTCTCCCTCTGCCCCTCCCCCTGCTCATGCTCTCCCTCCCTCTCTCTCTGTGTGTGTCAAATAAATAAATAAAATCTTTAAAAAATTTTTAAAATGTGCAATTCAGTGGTTTTTAGTATATTTACAGATATATGTAACTATGACTACAGTCAATTTTTGAACACTTCATTACCTCAAAAAAAAAAAATCTCAGGGGCGCCTGGGTGGCTCAGTCGTTAAGCGTCTGCCTTCGGCTCAGGTCATGATCCCAGGGTCCTGGGATTGAGCCCCGCATCGGGCTCCCTGCTCGGCGGGAAGCCTGCTTCTCCCTCTCCCACTCCCCCTGCTTGTGTTCCCTCTCTCACTGTGTCTCTCTCTGTCAAATAAATAAAATCTTAAAAAAAAAAGTCATACCCTTTAGCTATTGCCCCCATATTTCCCTGTCCTCCCTCCCCCCAGCCCTAAGCAATCATTACTACTTTCCCTGCTTATTCTGGACTTCTATATGGATGTAGCTTGTATCAATACTTTATTCCTTTTTATGACCAAATTATATGCCATTGTATAGATACACCACATTTTGTTTATCCATTCATGAGTTGATGAACATTTGGGTTATTTCCGCATTTTGACTATTCATAAGTAGTGCTGCTGTGAACATTAACACAACTATTCACATGGACACACACATGTAGGAACTCTATGTTTCACATTTTGAGATACTGTCAGACTATTTTCCAAAGTGGCTGCACCATTTTATATTCCCACTGATAGTGTACTAACATTCTCCAAATCTTCACTAGCAGTTTCTACTACCTGTCTTTTTGGTTATAACCATCCTAGTGAGTATGAATAGCATCTCACTGATGTTTTGATATGTATTTCCCTGATGGCTGATGATGTTGAGAATTTTTTCATATGCTACTGGCCATTTTATATATCCTTTGGAGAAATACCTATTCAGTTCACTTGCACAGTTTTTAATTGAGTTGTCTTTTTACTGCTGAGGTGTAATAGTTCTTTGCATATTTTTGATACAATCTGTTATCAGATTTGCAAATATCATTTGCAAAATTTTTGTCCCATTTGGGTTATCTTTTCACTTTTTGATGAAATTGAAAAGTGTGAGCCTTATTACTTTGTTCTCCTATTTCAAGATTGTTTTGGCTATTCTGGCTCCCTTGCAAACTCATGTGAATTTTAGAATCAGCCTGTCAATTTCTACAAAGAAGACAGCTGGGATGCTGATAGGATTGCTCTGAATCTGTAGATCAGTGTGGGTACTTTCCTATCTTAGCGATATTAAATCTTCTGACCCATGAACACAGAGTGTTTTCCATCTATTTCAATCTTTTAAAATTTCTTTCAACAATGCTTTGTAGTTTTCAGAGGATACGTTTTGCCCTTTTTTTGGGTTAAATTTATTCCTAAATATTTAGATAGATATTTAGTGAAGACCTGAGGGGCTCTTTCAAAGCAAAATACATGAGCTTTACCAAGTAATTCCCATAGATGTTTTTCGTTTCCTCTTAGTTCATAGCCATGTTCTGGGTAGAGATCGCCAGACGGTTGAATTCTGATGGAGTGAAGGACTGTTGTGCATCTGAGCAGATCATAACTTCTTTTTTTCTTTGTTTTTGTATTACAAAAGTAATACATGTTTTTTTTTAAAGATTTTATTTATTTATTTTTGAGAGAGAGAGCGCACACAAGCTGGGAAGGGGCAGAGGGAGAAGCAGACTCCCCCCGCCAAGCAGGGAGCCCAACGCGGGACTTGATCCCAGGACCTTAGGATCATGACCGGAGCCAAAGGCAGATGCTCAACCAACTGAGCCACCCAGGCGCCCACAAAAATAATATGTTTGCTGTAAAGATTCATGCACTATTGAAACATCCATGAGTTTTGGGTATCCTGTTTTTTAAACTTAATAAGTTATGGAAATTTCCATGTCATATGTAAATCTACTTTTTAAAAATAGCTGTGTTGGGGCAAATTACATCAGTGTTCGTAATTGAACTGTAGGTGGATTTTAGGCTATTTCCGGTAGTTTTCTGTTACAAACTATGCTTAACAGCTTTTAACACAGGCTCCAGTTGTTGTTTTTCATGATCTATTAAGTACTTGGAAAAAATGTAAGAGTTGAAAGAAAGGCATCTTTTGTTGTTGTTACAGCTTTATTGAGGTATGATTGACCCTCAATAAATTACGTTTATTTATACTGTGTGACTTGGTACATTTTGACATATGTATGTTCCGTGAAACCATTACCACAATCAAGATAGTTTACATACTCATCACCCCCCAAAGTTTCCTTGAGCCCCTTTATAATCCCTTCCTCCAGCCCTTCCCCACCCTCCCTCATCCCCAGATAAGCACCCACCTGCTTTTGGCACTATAGATTAGTTTGCATTTTCTAGATTTTATGTAAGTGGAATAATATAGTAGGTACTATTTTTTTGGTGTAGATTCCTTTGCATGTTTTGTGGATATCAATTTTTTTTGAGAGAGAGAGAGAGAGAGAATGAGCTGCAGGAGGGGCAGAGGGAGAAGCAGTTTCCCCGCTGAGCAGGGAGCCCGATTTGGGACTTGATCCCAGGACTCTGGGATCATGACCTGAGCCGAAGGCAGATGCTTAACCAATTGAGCCACCCAGATGCCCTCAATATTTCATTCTTTTTTGTTGATGAAGAGTATTCTATTGTACGGATATATCACAATTTGTTTCTTCATTCACTTTTTGATTGGCATTTGGGTTGTTTCCAGTTTGGGGCTATCACAAATAAAGCTGCTATGGACATTTGTGTCTTCGAATGGATGTATGCTTTTCTTTCTCTTGGGTAAATACCTAAGAGTGGAATGGTTGGGTTGCATGGTAGGTATGTGTTTAACTTTTAAAAACACTGCTGAAGTATTTACCAGATTATTTTACACTCCTACCAGTAATGTAAAAGTGTTCCATTTGTTCAACGATGCTTATGATCAGTCTTTTTAGTTTTAACCATACTAGTTTTAGTATGCAATAGTATTTTATTGTGGTTTTTGATTTACACTTTCCTAAAGACTACTGATGATGTTAGTGCATTTTTCATGTACTTACTTGCCATCCATATACCTTTTTGGTAGATTGTTTGTTCAGATCTTTTGCCTATTTTTAATTGAGTTGTTTGTCATCAACTTTTACTGAATTGTAAGAGTTCTTTACATAGTCTAGAGACAAGTCCCTTGTTGGATATATGTTCAGCAAGTACTTTCTCCCCGTCTCTCTTGGCTATACATTTTTAAACTTTTTATTGAGGTATAGTTGACACACAATGTTACATTAGTTTCAGGTATATAACGTGGTGATTCCACGCGTCTGTATGTTATGCTGCGCTCACCGCAAGCGTAGCTACCGTCTGTCACCATACAATGCCATTACAATACCCTTGGCTGCGTTCTCGATGCTGCACCTTTTATCCCTGTGACTTATTCATCTTGGCTATTACATTTTATTTTTATTTTTATTTTTTTATTTTATTATTTTAAAGATTTTATTTATTTATTCATGAGAGACAGAGAGAGAGAGAGAGAGAGAGAGGCAGAGGGAGAAGCAGGCTCCCAAGGAGCAGGGAGCCTGATGCGGGACTCGATCCCAGGACCCTGGGATCATGACCTGAGCCGAAGGCAGACGCCCAACCATCTGGGCCACCCAGGCACCCTTGGCTATTACATTTTAAGGGAAGCATGGCCAAAAGATTTCAACAATCCCTTTTCTCAAACCCTCAAACTAACATGAATTTCTGTTGATCTCAATAAAAAATCATTATAAAGTGGAAACCCAAAGTTGCTTTAAGTGTATTCTTAATTTCCAGAGAAGTGACACTTACATAAATTATTGGGGTAAAAAGAAAAAAATGACAGCTGATTGGAATTTGTTGTTTTTATTATTTATTTGTCTAAGTCACTTTAACTGTTGGGTATAGTGATGAAGGATAAGCACCATATTTTCATTTTCTCAGGCTGTCTTCTCAGGGCTTTCTTTTTGAGGAGTTGAATAGTTGAAAGGAGAAAAGAACGAACACATGCTCATTCTCTCTAATAACTGTTTTAATAGGTCTGTGACTCTTCCACATCCCATTCCCCTCAGAGAGGCAGGATAGTAAATGGGTTAAGAGCATGGAGTCTGCCAGGGAGGAGTCCCGCTCTCCTCTTACGAGCTATGTGACCCTGGGTAAGTTACTCAAACATTCTGTGCCTCAGTTCCCTCATCCGTAACATGAGAATAAAAATAATGCCTAATGAATAGAATTATTATGAGGATTAATTGACTCAAAATATACAAAGTACTTAAATGGTTCCTGGCACAAACTAAACACTCTAGAAATGTTAGCTTTTATTATTAAGACTTGATGTGGCAAGTATTTTATTTGATTTTCACTACAAGAACACACTGATTTTATCTGTTTTGATTTAGGCTTCTTTGGCATAGGTTTGCCAACAGTTATGCTGAGATACACTGTTCACAAACTCCTACTCCATAAACATGAACGGAGAGCCAAAACCCTCAGTTTGTAGAAGACTTGATTTTAGTAAGTGAAAAAGCAGTCTCTCTCAACATTTTTATCATTTATATCATTGGCTCATATCTTTTTGTATATTGGGCATTATAATAATAACTAACAATTGAGAACCTTATATGTTGAGTATGTGCTAGATGAGAGAGAGAGACAAGATAGACAGCAAGAGACAGAGACGCACAGAGAAAGTGTTAGTTGGAGGAAATGTCCCTTAGGTAAAATAACTTGTCTATGATCACACAGCTGGTAAAGTAGTAAAGTTGAATTCAAACCAAGGGACGTCTGATTTCAAAATCTTTCACTTTCTACTCTACCACATATTTCTTATATTATTATAATTTCTTGTGTGTGCGGTTTTTTTAAAAGATTTTATTTATTTGTTTGTCGGAGAGAGAGAGAGAGCACATAAGCAGGGGGAGTGGCAGGCAGAGGGAGAAGCAGGCTTCCTGCTGAGCAGGGAGTCAGATGTGGGGCTCTGTCCCAGGGCCCTGGGATCATGACCTGAGCCAAAGGCAGACACTTAAAGACTGAGCCACCCAGGCGCCCATAATTTCTTGTGTTTTATATACTCATGTATTAGAGACCAAGAGCAAGCAGCTTCATTTCAATATGTGGAAATGTGTAATTTTACAATATTATTATTATATGGAGGGCTATAATGGGACTTGCTGGGGTGTTCTATGTATTTTCTCTTACAGAACTCTTAAGAAATGCCTTGGATCACATCAGTCACTGAGCCATTGTCTTTAGTATCCAGAAAATGAGCTCTTGTTCCTTGAAAGTAGAGAAGTAAGCCAAAAAGTTTGTTAGGGGGAAAAAACCCTTTTGTTTATTACAGTACATTTGTATTCTACTTACATCATTCAAAATTCTCGTGTAATGTATGTAAATTTGGTTAGTGAAAACTTTTCAAGGCTAAACAGTGTACTTTTTAATTGAAAACAAAGAATATCTTCTGATCTTTGTTAATGTACATATGTATATTTAGCACAAACTTTTCACTCTAGAACAATGAACTTTCTCAATGATAGCTTGAAATGCAGAAAAAAAATGTTAAGTCTGAGCTCTCAACATGAGCCTGTTAGAATTATGAAAATATGTAAGATTAGGCAAGAAACAAAACCCAAAGAAATGTGGATAGAATCGTAAACTATTATTTATGGTACTTGATTTTGGCTAAAAATTACATTTCAGATATATTACAGTAAGAACAATAGAAATATATATTCACTTATTCAATAAATATTGTTTTACCTACTGTATGCTGGGTAAATTCTGGGCTTTAATTCCAAATCTTAAAATCTGGATTTATATTAGATTTTAATTGGACTTTTCACATTACCATAAAGCAATGTTGATTGTTTCTCTCTCTCTTTTTTAAGATTTATTTTTTTTTAAGATTTTATTTATTTATTTCATTGACAGAGAGAGAGAGAGAGACTGGGAGAGAGGGAACACAAGCAGGGGGAGTAGGAGAGGGAGAAGCAGGCCTCCAGCCAAGCAGGGAGCCCGATGCAGGGTTCGATCCCAAGACCTTGGGATCATGACCTGAGCCGAAGGCAGTCACTTAACCAAGTGAGCCACCCAGGCGCCCCTAAGATTTATTTATTTATTTTAGAGAAAGAGTGTGCCAGTGGGGTAGGGGAGGGGCACAGAAAGAGGGAGAGGGGAAGTAGACTCCCCCCTGAGTGCAGAGCCCATCTCAGGGCTCCATCCCAGAGATCATGACCTGAACAGAAATCAAAAGCCAGACACTTAACAGACTGAGCCACCCAGGCACCCCATGTTGATTGTTTCTAAGCGATGGATTCTTTCATATGGTTGGTTTTAGTAAAATCTCTTCATATTAGTGTGAAAATGAAAATGTAGGAAACCATTTTCAGGTTTGTTCGTTTTATAGGAAATAATAGCTGTTTCTTTGTTATTATGGAATATTACTATCCTTAGTCAATTTTTATGGATATATATGAGTAATAGCATTTCTAGTCACAATAGACAGTATTACTTGTGCGTTTCAACTGATATTACAATTCAGAAGCAAATTTATTTTTTTGCTGAGAACATTTACTTTGTCATCAGCAAGAGTAAGCCCAATTCATGGTGTTCCAACTTATTAACACTATGCCACTCTGTTTCCATTTCAGTGCCTTGTACTTATCAGTCAGTCCTGGCTGAAGAAGTTTGGTTACTATAAAATTATCTTAATTTCTTTCTACCTAGAAGGAACAGCCTCCATTGTCATGTTATTTCTCCGACAGCAATATTATTACTTTTTGGCTCTTTATCTCACTATTATCGTGTAAGTAAATGCCAGTGCCAATCCCCAAATTACACTAGGATTTTTTTTAATTTTTTTTAAAAGATTTTTTATTTATTTGATAGAGAGAGATGCAGCGAGAGAGGGAACACAAGCAGGGGTAGCGGGAGAGGGAGAAGCAGGCTTCCCGCCGAGCAGGGAGCCCGATGTGGGGCTCGATCCCAGGACCCTGGGATCATGACCTGAGCCGAAGGCAGACACTTAATGACTGAGCCACCCAGGAACCCCTACACTAGGATTTTTTTTTTTTTTTTAGAGGGGGCAGGGGCAGAGGGAGAAGGAGACAGAGAATCTTAAGCTGGCTCCCCACCCAGAGCAGAGCCTGATGCGGGGCTTGATCTCAGGACCCTGAGATCATGACTTGAGCTGAAACCAAGAGTCAGGCACTTAACTGACTGAGCCACCCAGGCACCTCTCACAGCTTCTTTTTTCAAGTTATTTCATACATTAGATTTTGTAGTAAAGTTCCTCTTTTTAACCCATTAAAGTGCATCATTTAGTAAATGCTGCTGCCAAATAAGGATCTTGCCCCCAAATATGTTCTTTGTCTTTGTCCCCATCTTGGGAAATGGCCCTATAGTCTGCCTAGGCATCCAAGTCAGCAACTTTGTCTTTGTCTTCTCTTTCTTCTTTGTCTCCTACGTCCAATATGCTATCAGTTTAATAGTAGTTTTATTTTCCTAATATGTCCTGAATCCATCCCTTCTCTGCTCCCATTGCCATTCCTTTAGCTCAGGTCCTCATCCTCTCAGATGGAGTAGTATACGGCCTCCCAGATGGTACCCTTGTCTCCAGTCCCTCCAAACCCTTCCTCCACACTGCTCCTAGAAGAACATGTCATTCCTTTGCTTAACAGTCTTAAGTGGCTTCTCACTGCTTTCAAGATAGAATCCAAATGATGACAGATGAGGCCTTTTGTTATATAGTCCCTGTTTACTTCTTCATCCTCATTTTTTATTACTCTTCCAGTTTCACTGTACTCCACACCAAACAGGAATACTTCGTAGTTCCTGGTTCAAATACCTCATGTCAACATGCAGCATTCTGTGCCTGGAAAGCTGTTCACCATTTCCTGCCTGGCTCTCTCCTGGTGTTTCTGAAGGCTGCAGCTCAGGGATGTGCTTCTCTGAAAAGCCTTCCTTGATGTCCTCATCTGGATTAGGTGTCCCTCCTGCATGACTCCCATGCCCTCTGCTTATCTGTGCTGGAGCGTTTACTCCCCTGCCTGGGACTGCCTGTGGCCTCCACTGGACTGAGCTTATTGCGAGTAGGGTCTAGTCTCTTATCGCTGTGGCCCCATTACCTACTACAGTTCCTACAAATAGTTGATCATTAGAAAATGTGTTTTGGGTGGAGAAACTAATAATCCTACCCCAGGTCCCTTTTGGAACAATTTGAGAAAATGTTCATGAAGATTTATTTGCATTTTGAACAGATTGGTAGTGGAGAGTAGAGTAACTAACTCAAAGGATTGAATCTCGGCAGAATTTCATGACATTACAACCTCACATAGATAACTATTCTATAAGTATATAATGGTGGCCCTGCCTATATCATATTTAAAATGACATTTTTAAAAGATTTTATTTTTTAAGTAAACTCAACACCCATCGTGGGGCTTGAAGTCATAACCCTGAGATCAAGAGTTGCGTGCTCTACCGACTGAGCCAGCCAGGCACTCCCCCCCAAAATGACATTTTTATAGTGATTTTTAGAATGAAAATTTTTTTGCCTTTTTTTTTTACTTAAACTATTCCCCCATTTTTATTCTCCTATCATAATTAAAATGTTATATGTTCTTGTATAGTTCTTAATTTATCCCATTCTCGATAGCAAGAGAAAAGCGTCTGATTAATTTCCCTGGCCTGTTTTGTTCTTTAGAATCAGCCCATAATTTAATCAGATTAAATGAGAAGGTAGTCATTTGGGAATGAGGAAACAGCATAAAAACCATTTTTAAAAATACAGACTTAACTATAGAGAACAAAGTGATGGTTACGGGGAGGTGGGAGGAGGTTGAATAGGTGAGATGGGGATTAAAGAGCGCACTTGCTGTGATGAGCACCAGGTGTTGTATGGAAGTGTTGAATCACTAAATTGTACACCTGAAACTAATATTACACTGTATGTGAACTCACTGGAATTTAAATAAAAACTAAAAAAACCCCAAACCATTATTTATTTATTTTTTAAAGATTTTATTTATTTTTTGGTCAGAGAGAGAGAGCAAACAGGTGAGGCACGAGGCAGAGGGAGAAGCAGACACATATTTTGTGTATTATATGTATTATATACTGTATTCTTACAATAAAGTAAGCTAGAAAAAAGAAAGTGTGAATAAGAAAATCATCATAAGGAAGAGAAAATACATTTATAGTACTGTACTGTATTTATTCAAAAAAGTCCCCATATAAGTGGACCCATGCTGTTCAAACTTGTGTTATTTGAGGGTTAAATGTACTATAAAATAAAGATATATTAGGCACACACTTCTATCCCCCCCAAATATTATATAGATATGAATACATACTTCTCTTTTAAAAATGAACTAACCGGGGTGCCTTGGTGGCTCAGTTGGTTAAGTGTCAGCCTTTGGCTCAGGTCATGATCTCAGGGTCCTGGGATTGAGCCCCGCATCGGGCTCCTTGCTCCGTGGGGGGCCTGCTTCACCCTTTCCTGCTCCCCCTGCTTGTGCGCTCTCTCTCTCTCTGTCATATAAATAAAATCTTTTTTTAAAAATTAAATATAAATAAATAAATAAATAAAAATGAAATAACTATTTTTGCTTGGGATTTTAAAAAATGGTTTTGGGGGACACCTGGGTGGCTCAGTCAGTTAAGCGCCTGCCTTCACCTCAGGTCATGATCCCGGGGTCCTGGGATCGAGCCCCACATCAGGCTCCCTGCTCCGTGGGGGGCCTGCTTCTCCTCTCCCTCTGCCTGCCCCTCTGTCTGCGCTCTGCCTACTTGTGCTCTATCAAATAATAATAAGAGTCAACTGTACATTATTTCATTTTTCTTTCTTACAAACAAAATTTCAACTGTCATTTGATGTTTGTTTTTTTTTAAACAAAATCTGTGGCCCCTAGTTATATGCATATTTTATATGTATATTTTAAAATTGCTTCTAGGGTGATTGTGCAAGCTTCTTTTTGCTTGTTTAACCTGCCACTAGCTGATATGGTTGATGCAGATTTACTGAAGTTCAATCGGCAGTAAGTACATTTATTCAAATATTAGCTACAAGAATATCACGTGGAGGCAGGACCTATCAGAGTCTGCCTGTTACATTACCACTACAAATCATGTATCTAAGAGACAATCATAAGACGCATCATTGGGAATTAGAGAGCAGAACATAATAGGATATTCATAATTGTTTGCCCTGGGCAACTTTCCCCTGCCTTTGAAAGGGCATCATAATTTTTTATCCCTCAGGTTCACACAACCAATGCTACAACAGGATTAGATCTCAGAAACCAAAGTGAAATCTCAGATAGCTTTATGTTCTACCTATTGCAGTATGCCTTATTATACTGGCTGTTAAGGCAAAGTGGCCTTTGCTCTGTAAGAATTAAAATTAAAAATAAAAAAAAGGTCCGTCTTATCTTTTTTTACTTGAAAAACCGTAAGCTGCTGCTGGTGAGAGGTTTTGTTCTTTGGTATGGTGTTAAGCTGTAAAATTCACTTGATTGGTAATGTTTTCTGACATGTGCCCTATTTACAGATTAGAGAGGAATGTGTTATTTTAACATAGGTACATTCTTTATCAGCTCTGTGGAAACATTGAGACAGCATGGCCTCTTTTTTTTTTTAATGAAATTTATGTTGAGGAAAGCTTTGCCAATCCAGCTGCTTGATTTCCACTTTACATAATTCCTTTCCTGTTTCAGGGTTTTGTTACTAAGTTATGTTTGGGTTGATAAGCAAGATGCTGAACTCCTTACAGTGCAGGACCATATCCTCACCAGTGTCTAGAAAAGTGACTGGCTCAAATCACTTTTTTAAAATGAGTAATTTAACAAGAAGAAACTTCAGTAAACATCTTACAACTCTCAAATTCTTTTTTTTTTTTTTTAAGATTTTATTTATTTGCCAGAGAAAGAGAGCACAAGCAGGGGGAGTGGCAGAGGGAGAAGCGGACTCCCCACTGAGCAGGAAGCCCAACATAGGGCTCAATCCCAAGACACTGGGATCATGACCTGAGCCGAAGGCAGACACTTAACCGACTGAGCCACCCAGGCACCCCTCTCAAATTCTTTTTGAATGAGACTGGAAACAAGTAAATAAAATGTCTCAAACAGTTGGAAAGAAAAGGGCACCAACATTTACCACATGCCAATGTGTACAAGCATTACGTGGCTTTTGCTCATTCAAGTCTCACCCCAGCCTTGTATGGTAGATATTATTTAAATATGTACTGATTGCCTCCTAATGTGTCAGGCATTGTGGTAAATGCTGGAGATACAATATAAGAGGCCTTGTAACAGATTCCCTCTAAAACATACTCTCTCTCTCTTTTTTTTAATTTTTAAAAAAGTTTACTTACGTATGTATGTATGTATGTATGTATGTATTTATTTATTTATTTATTTTTAAAGATTTTATTTATTTATTTGAGAGAGAGAGAATGAGAGAGAACACATGAGAGGGGATAGGGTCAGAGGGCAAAGCAGACTCCCTGCCAAGCAGGGAGCCCGATGCGGGACTCGATCCAGGGACTCCAGGATCATGACCTGAGCCGAAGGCAGTCGCTTAACCAACTGAGCCACCCAGGCGCCCTATTTATTTATTTTAGAGAGAGAGCATGCAAGCAGGCGGAGGGTAGTGAGCAGAAGGGAAGAGGGAGAGGGGGAAAGAATCCCTAGTAGATTTCATGCTAAGTGCAGAGCCCAATGTGGGGCTTAATCTGACAACCCTGAGATCATGACCTGAGCCAAAACCAGGAGTTGGACGCCCGATGAACTGAGCCGCTCAGGTGTCCCTTTAACTTATAAAGTAATCTCTGCACCCAACGTGAGGCTCAAAGTCATGACCCTGAGATCAAGAGTTGCATGCTCCACCAACTGAGCCAGCCGGGTGCTCCTAAAACATACTCTTTATGTACACGGCATGCTGTATGCTTTTGACAAGTGGCTACTCTGGAGGATACCTGTGCTTTTCTGGCAGCATAAGTTGTATCCTTACTTCATGATCCTGGGGTCCTGGGATTGAGTCCCGCATTGGGCTCCTGGCTCAGCCTGCTTCTCCCTCTGCCTCTGCCTGCCAGTCCCCCTGCTTGTGTGTGCTCTCTATCTATCCGTCAAACAAATAAAATCTTTGAAAAAATTAAGTTGTATCCTTACCAAGAGTTAGTACTTTTTGTTTTAAATCTGTTAATGTCAGCTGCAAATGTTATTATAATGACAGTATTTAATTGCTTAGGATCTATAAGGGTGAGATGAAAGTTATCTCTATGGAAACTAAGTTGAATGCTTTATAAAGATTAGACAAAGGTAAGATGTAAAAAAAATACTATTAGATCTGTTGTGATGAGAACTATAAATGTCTTGAGAGAAAGTCATAAAAACCTAAAGCTATTATGTTCTCAGATTGCCTTGTAAACAACTTTAGGTTCTCTCTGTAATTGGCAGTAGAAACTGTAGATCATGTAATATGGATACTGTCCTTGGGAGAAAGATGGCACAGTACTTTCACCCATGGGCCCATACTCAAAGGAAAAACCCAAAGAAAAGACTGATGAATGAGTACATTTCACTTAAAACAGAATAGTTAACATCTCTTCTTCTAAAAAGGATTGTTTTGCTCTAGCCGATTGTTGACTGTCCTGATCATATCAGATAAAAACTTAATACAATGGGGGCGCCTAGGCAGCTCAGTCGGTTAAGCATCTGCCTTCGGCTCATGTCATGATCCCAGGGTTGGGATTGAGCCCCACGCTGGCCTCCCTGCTCAGCTGGGAGCCTGTTTCTCCCTCTGCCTGCCGCTTCCCCTGCTTGTGCTCTCTCCCTCTCTCTCTCTCTCAAATAAATAAAATCTTAAAAAAAAAAAAAAAAAACAACTTAATACAATGAGCCAAAATAGACGTAGCCCTTACCCTGTGGTACTGACAGCCTAGTGGGGAAGATAGACAGCAATTGTATTACAATATTATATTATCATACAACCATAATTATCCTCATTTTCAAGAAACTAAGACTCATGAGAGGGGTTAACTTTCCCAAGGTAATATAACCATCAGATTGAAGGACTGGGAGTGAAACCCAAGTTCTTCCCATCAAACCATACTTCCTCCAATTCTCTTGCCTCATCTTTCTTCCCTTTCTTTTTCTTTCCCTTCCTTCCCCTTTTCTTGCCTTTTCTTCTCTTTTTCCTCCTTGGTTGCAAGGTTTCCACCATTAGTGGAAATATGACAGGATTTCAGTTTATTCAGTCAATGCACTGAATTTATTGATTTTTATATGACATAACTTAATTATCAAAAATGATATGGCAGGATTCTTACTTAGAACACATTTAAGTAACCCTTCATGAAACCTGGGCTGAGAAACTTAAGTGTGAATCCCAGCTCTACTACTTACTAGCTGTGTGACTGCGGACAAGTTCATCTATTCTCCCATCTCTAAAATAGGAGTGACAATGTCTTCCTCATAGGATTGTTGTGGGTTTTACAATTTTTTTTAAGTAGTCTCCTGCCCAGTGTGGGACTTGAACTCATGGACTGAGCCAGCCAGGCACCCCTGTTGTGGGGTTTAAATGACTTAACACAGGACAGGGCACATACAGCTCTCACTTATCAACCACTTAAGAGTCTAGCTGTGTCTCTCTTTGATCTGTTTCTTCATTGAAAGAGTTTGGTTCTTCTAGCTCTATAACCACTATCACTGAGAGGTTAACATTCTATAACTACTATACTATTTCTACTATTGTCTGGTTAGGGTCAAGGAGGACTTAATTGACAAAAAGGTCCTTGAGATATATATATATATATATATATATATATATATATACACACACACACACACACACACATACATGCTGTGTGATACAGACCCATGCTATCTTTGTCTGTTTCAGGTTACCCCTTTCCTCAATGGTTTTTGGCATTGGTGCTTTGTTTACAAAACCAGCTCAGTCTTTAGCTCCCATGACGATACTCTCTAAGCTAAAAGAGTATGGATATGGAAACCCAGATAAAAGGTAGAGTAAAAATGCCTTTGAAATAATGTAAAGGAAATATGAAAGCAAACTCAGACTTTTACATTGATTACTAGGCAATTATCTTGGACTTTGGATATTATTAGTCATTAATTCTCAGATTTCGAGTAAGCTATAACAGAGAGTATTAATATCAAAGAAATTTTCATAGGAGTATCTTTAAGGATGTTCCTTAAAGGATACTACAAATGTCTATATAATTCACACTAAACTACATATTGATTGTTTTTATCTTTTTATCTAAGTCATTTATTCACGAATGTTTCTGAGGGCATGCTACTATCTGCCAGGTTTAAAAGTGCTGGGGATACAAGATGAATAAGGAGCCTCCAAGGAGCCCCACAGATTATAAAACACTGTGATAAGGGCTCTACCAGGAGCATAAAATGGGGCACTGTGGTCATACAGAGAAGAGATTCCTCCTTCAGTCTCCCTGGACAAGGGAGCACCTCTGAGAAGTGAGCTGAGTTTTGGAGGATGAGTTGGATTTTCCCTACTGAACACTGAAGAACATCATTCCAGGCAGAAAAAACAGCATGGAAAATGTCTGGAAGCATGAGAGAACTCTTAATAAGCTATTCATTTATTCACTCAACAAATGTCATTGAGAGCCTACCATGTCCTATGCTCTGTGATAGGGTCAGTGAATGGCAGTGAACAAACCAACAGAGATCTCTGTCCTCATAGACTTAGCTCTAACAGGAGACATGCAGACAAAAATTAAATAAAATATGTAGTATGTTAGCTGGCAATAAGTTTTTTTGGTGAAAAATAAAATAAGACAGGGAATAAGAAAGGTTGGGGAAAGCTGCATTTTTAATTAGAGTGATGGAAGGTCCCAGGAGGTGACATTTGAATAAATGCAGGGAATTGGGAAGACACCATGGAGGCCCTCTGGGAGAAGAGTGTTGCTGGCAGAAAACACAGCAAGTGTAAAAGGATAGAGGGATACCATGCCTGGCTTTCTAGATCTCACAAGGAAGAAGTAAGCACGAGGGAGGCCAGGTCTTGTAGGTCCTTGCAGCCCTGCTTTGTTACTTTGGTTTCACTGTGAGATAAATGGTGGTAGTGAGGCAGTGGAAGATTAATTTATTTTTTATTTATTTGCTTTATTATTATTTTTTTTAAGATTTTATTTATTTGAGAGAGAGAGAGCATGTGCAAGCAGTGGGAGGGGTAAAGGGGGAGGGAAAGGGAGGGGGAAAGAATCTCAAGCCGACTCACATTGAGTGCAGAGCCTGATCTCACGACCCTGAGATCATGACCCTGAGATCACGACCTGAGCTGAAATTAAGAGTTGGTCGCTCAACCTACTGAGTCACCCAGGTGCCCCTATTTGCTTTATTTATTTTTTTTTTTTTTTAAAGATTTTATTTATTTTTTTTATTTGAGAGAGAGAGAATGAGAGAGAGCGAGTACATGAGAGGGGGGAGGGTCAGAGGGAGAAGCAGACTCCCCGCCGAGCAGGGAGCCCGATGCGGGACTCGATCAAGGGACTCCAGGATCATGACCTGAGCCGAAGGCAGTCGCTTAACCAACTGAGCCACCCAGGCGCCCTATTTGCTTTATTTTTTAGAGCAGTTTTAGAAAATTGAGCAGAAAGTACAGAGCTTCTCTATATTCTCTGTCCTCCACCAGATACAGCCTCCCCCACATCAATATCCCCCCCATTTCCAGAGTGGTACATTGGTTACAATCAATGAAGCTACACTGACATATCATTATCACCCAAAGTCCATGGTTTACATTTGGGTTCACTCTTGGTGTTGTACATTCTGTGGGTTTTGATGAATGTGTAATGACATGTATCCACCATTACAGTGTCATAGAGAATAGCTTTACTGCCCTAAAAATCCCCTGTGCTCCACCTATTCATCCCACCCTTCCCTCTAACCCGAACGACAAGGATATTTTTACTGTCTCCATGATTTGCCTTTCTCAGGATGTCAGATAGTTGGAATCATATAGTATGTAGCCTTTTCAGATAGATTTCTTTCACTTAGTAATATGCATTTATGTTTCCTCCATGTCTTTTCATGGCTTGGTAAATTATTTCTTTTTAGTACTGATTAATATTCCATTGTCTGGATATATAATTTATTTATATATTCATCCACTGAAAGACATCTTGGTTGCTTCCAAGTTTTGGCAATTGTGAATAAAGCTGTTTAAACATCCATATGCAAGTTTTTATGTGGATATATGTTTCTCCTTTGGGTAAATACCAAGGAGCACAGTTGCTGAATTGTATGATAAGAGTATGTTTAGTGTTATAAGAAACTGCCAAACTGTCTTTGAAAGTGGCTGTACCGTTTTGAATTCCCATCAGCAAAGATATAAAGAGTTCTTATTGCTCCACATTCTCATCAGCATTTGGTGTTGTTAATGTTTTGGACTTTAGCCATTTTAATAAGTGTTTATCTCATTTTAATTTGCAGTTTCCAAATGCCTTATGATGTGGAACATCTTTTCATATGCTTGTTTGCCATTTGTATGTCTTTGGTGAGGTGTCTGTTCAGGTCTTTTGCCCATTTTTAAATCAAGTTGTTAATTTTCTTATTGTTGAATTTTAAGATTTCTTTGCATATTTCGGATAACAATCCTTTATCAGGTATGTCTTTTGCAAATATTTTCTTCCAGTCTATGGTTTGTCTTCTCATTCTCTTGACATTGTCCTTAGCAGAGCAGAAGTTTTTAATTTTAATGAAACCCAGTTTATCAATTATTTCATTTTTTTAAATTAACATATAATGTATTATTTGTTTCAGGGATGCAGGTCTGTGATTCATCAGTCTTACACAATTCACCATAGCACATACCCTCCCCATGTCCATCACCCAGATACCCCATCCCTCCCACTCCCCTCCACTCCAGCAAACCTCAGTTTGTTTCCTGAGATTAAGAGTCTCTTATGGTTTGTTTCCCTCTCTGGTTTCATCCCGTTTCATTTTTTCCTCTCTTCCCCCATGATCCTCTGCCTTGTTTCTTGATTCCACATATCAGCGAGATCATATGATAATTCTCTTTCTCTGATTGACTTATTTCGCTTAGCAATAATACCCTCTAGTTCCATCCATGTTGTTGCAAATGGCAAGATTTCATTTTTTGATGGCTGCATAATATTCCAATATATACCCCACATCTTCTTTATCCATTCATCTATCGATGGACATCTAAGCTTCTTCCATAGTTTGGCTATTGTGGACATTGCTGCTATAAACATTGGGTGCATGTGCCCCTTCGGATCACTACATTTGTATCTTTGGGGTAAATACCCAGTAGTGCAATTGGGGTGCATTGGAGTGCATGTGCCCCTTCGGATCCGTACATTTGTATCTTTGGGGTAAATACCCAGTAGTGCAATTTCTGGGTCATAGGGTAGCTCCTTTTTTTGAGGAACCTCCATACTGTTTTCCAGAGTGGCTGCACCAGCTTGCATTCCCACCAACAGTGTAAGAGGGTTCCCCTTTCTCCGCATCCTCGCCAACATCTGTCCTTTCCTGACTTGTTAATTTTAGCCATTCCAACTGGTGTGAAGTGGTATCTCATTGTGGTTTTGATTTGTGTTTCCCTGATGCTGAGTGATATTGAACACTTTTTCATGTGTCTGTTGGCCATTTGGATGTCTTCTTTGCAGAAATGTCGGTTCATGTCTTCTGCCCATTTCTTGATTGGATGATTTGTTCTTTGGGTGTTGAGTTTGATAAGTTCTTTATAGATTCTGGATACTAGCCCTTTATCTGATATGTCATTTGCAAATATCTTCTCCCATTCTGTCAGTTGTCTTTTGGTTTTATTGACTGTTTCCTTTGCTGTGCAAAAGCTTTTTATCTTGACGAAGTCCCAATAGTTCATTTTTGCCCTTGCTTCCCTTGCCTTTGGCGATGTGTCTAGCAAGAAGTTGCTGCGGTTGAGGTCGAAGAGGTTGCTGCCTGTGTTCTCCTCAAGGATGTTGATGGATTCCTATTTCACATTTAGGTCTTTCATCCATTTTGAGTCTATTTTTGTGTGTGGTGTAAGGAAATGGTCCAGTTTCATTCTTCTGCATGTGGCTGTCCAATTTTCTCAACACCATTTGTTGAAGAGAGACTGTCTTTTTTCCATTGGACATTTTTTCCTGCTTTGTTGAAGATTAGTTGACCAAAGAGTTCAGAGTCCATTTCTGGGCTCTCTATTCTGTTCCATTGATCTGTGTCTGTTTTTGTGCCAGTACCATACTGTCTTGATGGTTACAGCTTTGTAATAGAGTTTGAAGTCCAGAACTGTGATGCCACCAGCTTTGCTTTTCTTTTTCAACATTCCTCTGGCTATTCAGGGTCTTTTCTGGTTCCATACAAATTTTAGGATTATTTGTTCCATTTCTGTGAAAAAAGTTGATGGTATTTTGATAGGGATTGCATTAAATGTGTAGATTGCTCTAGGTAGCCTAGACATTTTAACAATATTTGTTCTTCCAATCCATGACCATGGAATGTTCTTTCATTTCTATGTGTCTTCCTCAATTTCTTTCATGAGTATTCTATAGTTTCCTGAGTACAGATTCTTTGCCTCTTAGATTTATTCCTAGGTATCTTATGATTTTGGGTGCAATTGTAAATGGGATTGACTCCTTAATTTCTCTTTCTTCTGTCTTCTTGTTGGTGTATAGAAATGTAACTGATTTCTGTGCATTGATTTTATATCCTGCCACTTTACTGAATTCCTGTATGAGTTCTAGCAGTTTTGGGGTGGAGTCTTTTGGGTTTTCCACATAAAGTATCATATTATCTGCAAAGAGTGAGAGTCTGACTTCTTCTTTGCTGATTCGGATGCCTTTTATTTCTTTTTGTTGTCTGATTGTTGAGGCTAGGACTTCCAGAACTATGCTGAATAGCAGTGGTGATAGTGGACATCCCTACCGTGTTCCAGACCTTAGGGGAGAAGCTCTCAGTTTTTCCCCATTGAGAATGATATTTGCTGTGGGTTTTTCATAGATGGCTTTTATGACATTGAGGTATGTACCCTCTATCCCTACACTGTGAAGAGTTTTGATCAAGAAAGGATGCTGTACTTTGTCAAATGCTTTTTCTGCATCTATCGAGAGTGTCATATGGTTCTTGTCCTTTCTTTTATTAATGTATTGTATCACATTGATTGATTTGCAGATGTTGAACCAACCTTGCAGCCTAGGAATAAATCCCACTTGGTTGTGGTGAATAATCCTTTTAATGTACTGTTGGATCCTATTAGCTAGTATTTTGGTGAGAATTTTTGCATCCATGTTCATCAGGGATACTGGTCTGTAATTCTCCTTTTTGATGGGGTCTTTGTCTGGTTTTGGGATCAGGTAATGCTGGCTTCATAAAATGAGTCTGGAAGTTCTCCTTCCATTTCTATTTTTTGGAACAGTTTCAGAAGAATAGTTATTAATTCTTCTTTAAATGTTTAGCAGAATTCCCCTGGGAAGCCATGTGGACCTGGGCTCTTGTTTTTTGGGAGATTTTTGATTACTGCTTCAATTTTCTTTCTGGTTATGGGTCTGTTCAGGTTTTCTATTTCTTCCTGGTTCAGTTTTGGTAGTTTATACATCTCTAGGAATGCATCCATTTCTTCCAGATTGTCTAATTTGTTGGCATATAGTTGCTCATAATATGTTCTTATAATGGTTCATATTTCTTTGGTGTTGGTTGTGATCTCTCCTCTTTCATTCATGATTTTATTTATTTGGGTCCTTTCTTTTTTCTTTTTGATAAGTCTGGGCAAGGGTTTATCCATCTTATTAATTCTTTCAAAGAACCAGCTCCTAGTTTCATTATTTTGTTCTACTGTTCTTTTGGTTTCCTTGATTTCTGCCTTAATCCTTATTATTTCTCCTCTCCTGCTGGGTTTAGGCTTTATTTGCTGTTTTTTCTCCAGCTCCTTTAGGTGTAGGGTTAGGTTGTGTATTTGAGACCTTTCTTGTTTCTTGAGAAAAGCTTGTATTGCTATATATTTTCCTCTTAGGACTGCCTTTGTTGCATCCCAAAGATTTTGAACAGTTGTGTTTTCATTTTCATTTTTTTCCATGAATTTTTTTAATTCTTCTTTAATTTCCTGGTTGACCCATTCATTCTTTAGTAGGATGCTTTTTAGCCTCCATGTATTTGAGTTCTTTCCAACTTTCCTCTTGTGGTTGAGTTTGAGTTTCGAAGCATTGTGGTCCGAAAATATGCAGGGAATGATCCCTATCTTTTCGTACTGGTTGAGACCTGATTTGTGACCCAGGATGTGATCTCTTCTGGAGAATGTTCCATGGGCACTAGAGAAGAATGTATATTCTGTTGCTTTGGAGTGGAGTGTTCTGAATATTTATCTGTGAAGCCCATCTGGTCTCGTGTGTTATTTAAAGCCCTTATTTCCTTGTTGATCTTTTGCTTAAATGCTCTGTCCATTTCAGTGAGGGGGGTGTTAAAGTCCCCTACTATTATTGTATTATTGTCAATGTGTTTCTTTGATTTTGTTATTAATTGGCTTATATAATTGGCTGTTCCCATGTTAAGGGCATAAATATTTACAATTGTTAGATCTTCCTGTTGGATAGAACCTTTAAGTATGATATAGTGTCCTTCCTCATCTCTTATGTTATTATCTTTTATGTCTCTTATGTCTTTGGTTTAAAATCTAATTTGTCTGATATAAGGATTGCCACCCCAGCTTTCTTTTGATGTCCATTAGTGTGGTAAATGGTCTTCCAACCCCTCACTTTAAATCTGAAGGTGTCTTTGATTTTAAAATGAGTCTCTTGCAGATAGCATATCGATGGGTCTTGTTTTTTTATCCAGTCTGATACCCTGTGTCTTTTGATTGGGGCATTTAGCCCATTTACATTCAGGGTAACTATTGAAAGATATTAATTTAGTGCCATTGTATTGCCTGTAAGGTGACTGTTACTGTATATTGTCTCTGTTCCTTTCTGGTCTATGTTACTTTTAGGCTCTCTCTTTGCTTAGAGGACTGCTTTCAATATTTCTTGTAGGGCTGGTTTGGTGACCTCAAATTCTTTTAGTTTCTCTTTGTCCTGGAAGCTTTTTATCTCTCCTTCTATTTTCAATGACAGCCTAGCTGGATATAGTATTCTTGGCTGCATATTTTTTTCATTTAGTACGCTTCAATTATTTCTTTTTTTTTTTTAAGATTTTATTTATTTATTTGAAAGAGAGAGAGAGAGGGAGAGAGAGCACAGAGGGAGAGGGAGGAGCAGACTCCCCACTGAGCAGGGAGCCCAATGTGGGGCTCGAACCCAGGAGCCTGAGATCATGACCTGAGCTGAAGGCAGACACTTAACCGACTAAGCCACCCAGGCGCCCCCCTTCAATTATTTCTTTCATAGATTGTGCCTTTGCTGTTGTATCTGAAAAATCATCACTATACCCAAGTCATCCAGATTTTCTCCTGTGTTATCTCCTAGGAGTTTTATAGTTTTGCATTTTACATTTAGGTCTGTGATCTATTGTGAGTTAAGTTTTGCATAGGTATAAGGTCTGTGTCTAGATGTTGCATGTAGATGTCCAGTTATTCCAGTACCATGTGTTGAAAAGACTACCTTTTTCTGCATTGTATTGCCTTTGTGCCTTTATCAAAGATTAGCTGATTATATTTATGTGGATCTATTTCTGGCCTCTCCATTGCATTCTATTGATTCTCTTTGCCAATACCATACTATCTTGATTTTGTAGCTTTATAAAAAAGATTTTATTTATTTATTTATTTGAGAGAGAGACAGAGAGAGCACAAGCAGGGGCTGGGCAGAGGGAGAGGGACAAGCAGACTCCCTACTGAGTGGGGAGCCTGATGCAAGACTCGATCCCAGGACCCTGAGTTCATGACCTAGCTGAAGTCAGATGTTGAACTGACTGAGCCACCCAGGCACTCCTATAGTAAGTCTTGATATCAGGTAATGTCAGCCCACTGGCTTGGTTCTTCTTCAGTATTGTGTTGGCTATTTTTTATCTTTTGCCTTTCCATATAAACTTTGGAATCAGTTTGTTGATATCCACAAAATAACCTGCTGGGATTTTGATTTGGATTGTGTTAAATATATAGATCAAGTTAGGAGGAGCTGACATCTTGACAATATTGAATCTTCCTATCCATGAACATGGAATATCTTTCCATTTATTTACTTCATTTTGTATTTCTTCCATCAGAGTTTTGTAGTTTTCCTCATATAGATCTTATACATATTTCGTTATATCTATACTTAAAGTCCTTAATTTTTAGGATGCGAATATAAATGGTGTTATGTTTTTAATTCCAAATTCCACTTGTTTATCACTGATACATAGGAAAGCAACTGACTTTTGAATATTAGCCTTGTATCTTGCAATCTTGCTATAATTGCTTATTAGTTCCAGGAGATTTTTGTTGTTGATTCTTCTGGATTTTCTACATAGCCAAGGATTTATTTTTTAAAGTTTTTCTTACACCCCTATCCCCAGTTTTTTAAAAAGATTTTATTTATTTGACAGAGAGAGACACAGCGAGAGAGAGAACACAAGCAGGGGAAGTGAGAGAGGGAGAAGCAGGCCTCCCGCGGAGCAGGGAGCCTGATGCGGGGCTCCACCCCAGGACCCTGGGACCATGACCTGAGCTGAAGGCAGACGCTTAATGACTGAGCCACCCAGGCGCCCCCCCACCCCCATTTTATTATGAACATTTCATTTTCAAATATACAAAAAAGTTGAAAAAGATGTATAGGGAAGACTTATATATTCACCAGCTCGATTCAACTATTTATATCTAATTACATTGGTTTTATCACATATTGATCACTCATAATATGTGTAATATGTGTAATATGTACTCACAACTGGGTAATTGCGTGTTAAGAAATGAGTTGAGTATACACAGGAAGTGAATGTGGACTGTTCTAGATGGCATTTCTTCTATAGGATTTGAAGGAACTCTTTTCAATCTCACCTTCTACATCTACTAAGTGAATGTTTTCCACCTGCACTGGGGAAGTTGCTTGAAATACAGGTAACATCGGGCGCCTGGGTGGCTCAGTTGGTTAAGCGACTGCCTTCGACTCAGGTCATGATCCTGGAGTCCCTGGATCGAGTCCCGCATCGGGCTCCCTGCTCGGCAGGGAGTCTGCTTCTCCCTCTGACCCTCCCTCCTCTCATGTGCTCTCTCTCATTCTCTCTCTCTCAAATAAATAAATAAAATCTTAAAAAAAAAAAAAGAAATACAGGTAACATCAAAAGTCTCAAGCAGTGTTGTGGAAGAAAACTATGGTGGCTGGGAAGGGGAGAGGAACCGAATCTGGGGTAGAAAGGACTCAAAGCTCATTCACTGATAAATATGAGAGAATGCAGGAAGAAGGGGTGCATTTAACCTGTGCCCCTCTAAATTTTCTTTGAGAATAGAGGCCCTAAAGTAATGTTTCTTAACCTCATTTCACATTAGAATCACTTAGAGCTTGAAAAAGTCCTGATATCCAGGCCACACCCTAGACCAGTTAAATCAGAATTCCTGGAGGTGAGATCCAGACATTGGTAATTTTTTCAAGCTTACTAGCTTATTCGATTGTGCAGCCAATGTAGAGAACCTAGAGATTTACTTCCTTGGACACAGAGGCTCTAGAGACTAATTCTTCTTGACTTGGGCAAAGATACATTGACAACCAGACACGTTGGCAAAGTAGTCTTCTGGTCCAGTAAGCATTATTAGAGGTATGAACTTATTTAGGGCACTCGAGTATCATTTATCTTTGAGTGATAACTTAACATTTGGTATCTGGTGGCCTTACACAGCTATTGGTAATCTGAAAGTCCTGACTGAAGTCCAGAGGCCAACTGCACACTTAATAGGATATGGTTAGGTGATCAGAGAGTGCTTTGAGATTCATGGTATATGAATTTAGCAAATGTCTATTTGGAATAAATTTCATGCTTGTAAGAGAGTTTTCTAATATCTGATTAATACTTTACTGTTACCACATGCAGATCCGTATGGTTCAGGGGTATTATTCTTGCCCCTGCCATTTTTGAAAAATGGTCTGTGATTTCTTGCTACAGTTAGAGAAATGTTGGTCCTAAGGGGTATATTATTTTACTAAGTTTAATAGATCTAATTTCTTCTTTTTTTTTGGTAAAATAGAGCGTCTTTTAAAAAAAATTTATTTATTTATTTGAGAGAGAGAGAGAGGTAGAGCACAGAGGGAGAGTGAGAGGGAGAAGCCGAAGCCCCAACATGGGGCTCAGTCCCAGGACCATGGGATCATGACCTGAGCCAAAGGCAGATGCTTAGCTGACTGAGCCACCCAGGCGCCCTGATCTATTTTCTTCTTATTGACCCAAGGATATACTACTCAGTAGCCTGTAAATGTAATGGTTAGTTTATTGTTAATGGAGATTCATAAATGGGGTACTTGGGCAAGAAAACCAATGTGTAATCTCTTCTAATTATAGAGGATAAGGTACTTTATGTCATAATATTGGAAATTGATTATCTTAATTATTTTATACATGTAACTTCTATTAAAAATGCAGCAAAGTCCACACTTTTCACAAAAAAAATATGATAATAAAATTCTAGTATATTATAGAAAAAAGGTTACTCCTCCTATTTGGCCAATTAAGCATGCTTGCATTCTTTTGTCAGCAAACATTTGTGGAGTACCTAGTAGGTGTTAGCAGTGAGCTGGGAGTTGAGATACAAAGAGTCGTGAGGCATGACGCTTTTTTGCCCTTCAGAACTCACATGGCATTGGTGGTGAGGCAGACCGGAAACAGAAAGTCCAGTACAATGAGCTAAGTCCAAGGTTGAGATAAGCAGAATGCAAGAGGAGCCCAAGCTGGGCACTCGGCTGCTTGTTACAGGATGCAATGCACTGCACTGACTCCATGTGGTAGCACTGTCTGATAGTCCTGGCCAAATTCTTGCTGCTTGATGAGACATTCTGGAATAGAAAGATGCATTTCCCCAGTAGTCAAAATCTGCCAATTTATTTGTTGAATTACAGTTGTCATCTGTGGATACTCTGCAGGAAACTCAAAATACATTACTTTAAAGATACTCTTCTAGATCAGTCTGCTATATATTCAAGTGTGTTTTTTCTAAAGATTGTTTATTTATTTGAGAGAGAGAAAGAGCAAGTGAGAGTGAGAGTGAGAGAGCATGAGTGGGAGAAGGGGCAGAGGGAGAAGCAGACTCCCCACTGAGCAGGGAGCTGGATGCGGGGCTCGATCCCAGGACCCTGAGATCATAACCTGAGCCAAAGGCAGATGCTTAACCAACTGCACCATCCAGGCGCCCCCCCCAAGTGTTTTTTTAAATGTTGTAAATGCAGCTTTCCCTTTACTTCTCTTTTGTCTGAAAGCCTCACAATACTTCAAAAGTTATACTTGCAACAAAAGTTTAGAAACATGACTTTTCTCTTAATGATGTAGTAAACAATACTGTCTTAAACTCCAGCAAAGAAGCAGATCAAAAATGAACTGCTTCAGGGGTACCTGGGTGGCTCAGTTGGTTAAGCAACTGCCTTCAGCTCAGGTCATGATCCTGGAGTCCCAGGATCGAGTCCCGCATCAGGCTCCCTGCTCAGCAGGGAGTCTGCTTCTCCCTCTGATCCTCCTCCCTCTCATGCTCTCTATCTGTCATTCTTTCTCTCTCAAATAAATAAATAAAATCTTTAAAAAAAAAAATGAACTGCTTCAGGGTGAATAATTGACAAATAACAAATAACCTCAAGACTTTGTCTTTTAAGCAATGAAAATATTCTTGGTATTTAATTATATGTTGCTAATCATTAAAATCAATTCTAAAGCTGTTTTTTGAAAATAAGTGCTTTCTATAGTGATTTACTATAGCAACAGCCTGGAAATTCTCAGGCAACAACTCTCTTCTGCTTGTTTAATGATTTCTGTTTCATATTAGGACTAAATCGGTGGTTTTATTCAGTACTAAAGATTAGGTTACCTAGACTAGAAATGAGCTAGTCTTACATATTATACTTGGTGCTGGTGGATTTTGTTCTTTCAAGCTATCAATTCAATATCATGCTGTTGATTCTGCTGTAGTTCTGAAATACTTATTGTAAATTCCTTGGTTAATATTTTTACATACTCTTGACCTATGAAGCCACTGATGTGTAGAGCTTTGAATAGGAAAAACAAACAAACAACCCCTTCTCTGAAGAGCTCATGCAGTTTACTATAGGGTCACTGGAAGAGCAAGAAATAGTCAGTAGTTAGGACACTCCTTGTATTCAGAGCCTCAAATTTTAAGATATGACTTCTTCTCCCTCCCCCATCACTGTCTATTTGGGAAGAGAGAATTAAAAACATAGGGGTGCCTGGGTGGCTCAGTCGGTTAAGCGCCCGCCTTAGCCTCAGGTCGTGATCCCAGGGTCCTGGGATCCAGCCCCACATCGGGCTCCCTGCTTGGCAGGGAGCCTGCTTCTCCTTGTCCCTCTGCCTGCCGCTCTGCCTACCTCTGCTCTCTCTCTCTCTCTGTCAAATAAATAAAATCTTTTAAAAAACATATACAAGGGGCGCCTGGGTGGCTCAGTTGTTAAGCGTCTGCCTTCAGCTCAGGTCATGATCCCAGGGTCCTGGGATTGAGCCCCGCATCAGGCTCCCTGCTTGGCGGGAAGCCTGCTTCTCCCTCTCCCATTCCCCCTTCTTGTGTTCCTGCTCTCACTGTCTCTCGCTCTCTGTCAAATAAATAAATAAAATCTTAAAAAAAAACATATACAAAATATTACAGCTGCAAAGAAGTGTGTACATATAAACAATATATCTGTTGGGGTTGCTAGAATAAATATTGAGATAATCAGTGTTTAACAATGTTCTATACTAAGTCCATTTGCCAAGTATCATGAACAGGAGCCCTTGTACCATCCCAAATTAAAAACATTTGGCCCAAAAGATTATGATTGAGGCTAACTCAGTTTACTAATGATGTGTCAGAAATGGGGTTGTGATGTAAGCTTATGTGGAGGAAACTCTATCCACAAGTTCATAGGACCACAATAATATATATCCTGTGTTTTACCGTGGAATTACCAGTGATGATGATTTCCTCCCCATTGTTTGCGTCTTTCTTCTGTATATAGAGTGATAATGTTCCATTGCAAAGGAACCACCTGAGGACAAGATTATGTCCAAAGGAGGAGATAATCAATCTCAGGGTTTGTTTTGTTTGTTTTTTGTTGTTTGTTTTTTGAGAAATATTGTACTGTTGTTTTTTTCCAGTTAGTCTTTAGAAGACTAAATGAAAACATTAACAATATCTCCAACCTCTAAAGAAAAACAGGTGTATAGACAGTTAGATTCTTACATTTCCTTTTCAGCAATGTGATCATATCAAGCTGCTAGTGATCTTGGTATTTGTTATAGGTCATTGCTTTTCATTGAAACCTTCTGAATTCATTTTCACGGAAAATGTATGACTATTCTTTTTTTTTTTTTAAGATTTTTTATTTATTTATTTGAGAGAAAGACTGAGCAAGAGAGACAGTACCGGAACAGGGGCAGAGGGAGAGGGAGAAGCAGACTCCCTGCTGAGCAAGGAGCCTGACGCGGGGCTCGATCCCAGGACCCCGGGATCATGACCTGAGCCGAAGACAGACGCTTAACCAACTGAGCCACTCAGGTGCCCCAGTATATGACTATTCTTTAAATTTTTTTTTTCTGGGGTGCCTGGGTGGCTCAGTCAGTTAAGCATCTGACTCTTGATTTTGGCTCAGGTCATGATCTCAAGGTGGTGAGATTGAGCCCCTTGACATGGAAAGAAGTATTTGAGCTGAGTTCTGAAGAATAAGTAGGCACTAACTAGAAGGCCTCTGCCTAGAATCATGTGCAAAACCTCCCACCATCACTACCTCCTCCTCTAAAAGCCATAGCTGGGAATGTATGTCCTTGGTGCGCTGGACTGGACTACATTGGTTAGGAATGGCCACCCCTTCCAATCAGTGCTCCAGTAGACCACCCTTCATCTTGAGCCCTACTCAGTCCAAGAAGTGATTGGTTATGACCTACCGACCCATTGTTCTTGTGCTGCTACTTTCTGGGCTCTGAGACAAACACAGAGGCTTGGGTCACAGGATGGGCCATCCAACACATACCAGATGTAGCCTCTGGAAGTAACAGATCCACCAAAGGTGCCATTGAAATGTGGTGTCACTTCTGCTCCACACAAACTATCTACGGAAAACCTCATTTCTGGGGGCATGTAATGTTTTGTCTTCCCTGTATTCCTTCTTTCCTTTAAGAAAAGTCCTCTCCCTTCTTCCCTCTCCAACTAACCACCCAACTCCCAACTCCCTTCTCTCTCTCTCCCTTTCCCTCTGCCCCGACCCCTGTGTACGCACACACTCTCTCAAATAAATAAATCTTTAAAAAATGTGTTTTTTCCTTCTCATAAATTCATATTATAAATACCACTTTCTCTTGTTGAGATTTTTAGTTCAGATCTAGATAAAAACCTTAGCTCCAAACTCACTAGCTGTGGAACTTTGGGCAACTCAACCTAGTTAAGCCTTAGTGTCTTCTTCAGGGTTATTGTGAAAATTTGTAGCAATGACAGAAAAGTGTCAAACAGGGCCAGGCACATAGTAAGCCTGTAATCCATGTGACACCATCATTATTCTTACGAGGGTCTCATCAGGCTCATCCTAGAAAGGAGAAGTTCCTTTCCTATTCTTGAGGTAGCAACAGATTATGTGAACTCAAAGTTTCCCATCCTTAATTCAAAAGCATCTGTACTGCCACAAAATAATATTATGGTTTAGCAAGTATAAGCTAAGACAAGAAAATGAAGAAAAAGACCCCAAACAGCAATATTTTAGAATGTTATAACCTGCACGTAGGTGTTTTTTCTTTTGAAAGCAGAACATTATGAGAGAAAATTGGGTGCAAAAATTTTTTCCATAAGCAAGAGATGCAATTGCTATTATTATTATAAGATAACATTAAAGATATTTGTTTATTGTTTCTGCCTCCACTACAATGTACGCTTTGTTGACAATAAGGATCGTTGTTGATTTATTTACTCTATATTGCAAGCACCTAAAACAGTAAGTGTGCAGTAAATATTTATTGATCAAGCAAAATTATAAGTGGAGCTTAGGAATTATTTTTCTACCAGAGATTCACTCAAAAATGTGAAGGTTGGAAAACATAAAAAGCCCAACTGGTCAATAGGTTCAACCATATCCAGGTAGAGGGAACATAATGTGAGAGAGGAAAAGAAATTCCCTACATCCTGGACATCTTTCCCAGATTAGAATTACATTTTAAGAGAAAGAAGGAATCTTAAGAAAGGAGCAGAAAGACCAGGGAGATTTTTTTGAAGAGCATCAAATGATTCAACAAAGTAGTGGGGAAATGACCTCTGCTTTGGAGCGCATGAAACAGTAAAATGGTTGCAGTTTTAGTAATAATAACAAGGTATGCCTGAAAGCACTAGGTCTTAAACCACAACAAGGTAGTTATCAAATCGCCCTACTCATTTAAATGTTCATCCCCCTGCATTTCCTCGAGCTTCTAGCCTAAAGCTTTCTCTCTGCAGTATTGGTCGCGTGCTCACAGAGGCTTTGCCTCTGCAGATTACCACAGGAGTTCCGCATGCCCCCTCTCACCATGGTAAAAAGAGAAAAAGACGGTTCTGTCTTGGAGATAGAATATCTCCCGGAGAGAACCCTTGGCGGGTGGAATCCAATTTCTTGATATTTCTGAAACTGGGATCTGTCATAACTAGAAAATGCCGAAGGATAACGGGCTCCTGCTGCTAACCAAACACTCAGATAAAAATGCACAGAAGTGCCTCAGCCAAGCACAAACCAGTCTTTTCATAAAACACTGGGCTTCTGAGCACATATTGTAGTAATTCCGTGTCCAGCAGCTCATGGTCCATGGCTCTGTGGTTCTTTTCCCCTTTAAAGGTCTTGATTAGGCCAATTCCTTTCTTCTTTGTGTTTGAGAAATATGGATTTAGGCTGCTTCAAACTGAAACTTGGGTTTCCATTACCTTGTTGGCATCTTGCACCCATTGTCAATCCAGTTCTCTCATCTGGTCTGTCTTGTGGTTCCAGTCAGTGAACAGTCAAAGGTCGTGAGACAGGCATGTGCGCACCTACAACATCACGTTCAAAAGTACAACCATGACCTTGTCTTCTCATTCTCAAAAATCTGTGCTCAGCTGTTTCAAACCTCCTGTGTCCTTGTTAGTAATGGCCAATTAGAAATCACTGAATCCTTTCCCTATAATGGTCAGAGGCTGCCAATTTATGGTAATTTGGACATAAGTGCCAATGGGAAATGTACATTATTCAAGCTACTTTGGCTGTGACAGAAACCCAGTGCAGGCTAGCTGAAATAAAAAAGGAACTTGCCAGCTCTTATAACTGAAAAGGCAGGCAGAGGTAGAGCTGGGTAGGTACTCAGATTACGATAGGAACCTGTTTTCTCTGTCCCTGACTTTCCCTCTGTATGGAGTGCAGCCTTTTACCACATGGCAGCAAGGTAACTCCAGGCTTACTTGGGCCCAACAGTCCAAGATCCTAAAGGAAACATGTGCATTTCTCTCAGTAGCACAGCAAAAGTCCCCCAGTGGACCCTGAAAAGCTTTCTGTGAGTCACATACCCATCCCTGACTCAGTAGTTGTAGCCTAGGCTGGAGTTCTGACTAGGTCTGGGCATGTGCCTGAACTTGAGGGTGGGGGTTGGGTGGTCAGTTGGGGAGGGAAGAAGGGACAGGATTTTTTTCTTAAAGGAAAGAAGGAATACAGGGAAGACAAAACATTACATGCCCCCAGAAATGAGGTTTTCCATAGATAGTTTGGGTGGAGCAGAAGTGACACCATATTTCAGTGGCACCCTTGGTGGCTCTGTTACCTCCAGAGGCTACATCTGGTATGTGTTGGATGGCCCATCCTGTGACCCAAGCCTCTGTGTTTGTCTCAGAGCCCAGAAAGTAGCAGCACAAGAACAATGGGTCGGTAGGTCATAACCAATCACTTCTTGGACTGAGTAGGACTCAGGATGAAGGGTGGTCTACTGGAGCATGATTGGAAGGGGTGGCCATTCCTAACCAATGTAGTCCAGTCCAGCGCACCAAGGACATACATTCCCAGCTATGGCTTTTAGAGGAGGAGGTAGTGATGGTGGGAGGTTTTGCACATGATTCTAGGCAGAGGCCTTCTAGTTAGTGCCTACTTATTTTCAGAACTTAGCTCAAATACTGCTTCCCCAGGGGAGCCTTTTCTGGACTCCACTTGCCAAGAGTAGGCCAGACCCTCTGGCTATGTGCTCCTATCTAATACCTTGTGGTTTTCCATCACAGCACTCAATGCACTTAATGCAGTGACCTTTTATTTTTTTATGATTTTATTTATTTATTTGAGAGAGAGAGAGAGAGGAGAGAGGGGAGAGCATAGAGGAAGAGTGAGAGAGAGAAGCAGACTCCCTGATGAGCAGAGAGCCCAATGTGGGGCTCAATCCCAGGACCCTGAGATCATGACCTGAGCTGAAGGGAGATACTTAACAGGCACCCCTAATGCAGTGATTTTATGTTGCCATATGTAAATCACTCTTATCTGTGATTGCTTGATAAATATCTAGCTCCTGCACTAGGAGGTGAGCTTCTTGAGGGTGGGAACTATTGAATACACAGTACTTAGCCCAGTGTCAGCACATTAATAATCACACAGTACCTTTAAAAAAAAAAAAAAAAAAAAAGATGAATGAATGATACCTAATTTCTGGTAACAGTGACTGATTTTAGTATGAAAATGTAACAAACTGCCTCTTCTTCTTCCTAAACTATCACATAGTTTGAACTTTTCACTTATTTCCTCACTTGCCTAAATGAATGAGGTGATATTTTAGGTAGCCTAGGTGACCAAAAAACAGCAGCAGACTGGATAGTCAGCCCCCAAATAATCAGGAGCCCTCTTTTACTATATACGATTTAAATGAAAAAAATATATCAGGAACATAATCAAAAATCATATAAATCTGGAGCTTAGTGAAGTTCTTGGCAGAAAACCAGGACATGCTACTTCTGAATATCACTGTTAACTATAGTTTCCTCTTGTAACCTCTAATTGTGTTGAATAATAATAATAAGTTTAGTAATAAAAATGAATGCCAAATTCCCACCATTTTGTTTCAAACATGTCAGAAAGGGGCGCATGGGTTGTTAAGTGTCCGACTCTTGGTTTTGGCTCAGGTCATGATCTCATGGGTTGTGAGATCTTGCCCTGCATGGGGCTCTGCACTCAGCAGGGAATCCACTTGAGTATTCTCTCCCTCTTCCCCTCCCCCTACTCATGCATGCTCGCGCATGTATTCTCTCTCTCTCTAAAATAAATAAATCTTTAAAACACGTTGGATGGTAATTTCAAGCCTGGAGTATTATGAGCATGTAGATGTATATACCTATGCATTGCGCCTCACCTCCGCCCTCCCTCTTCCCATGTACCATGTGTGTGTGGTCCTTCAGGCTTTATGATCACAGGTTTATATGTCAGCCTCCTCTGGTATGGGCAACCGGAAGGTAGGGATTATTCAGTTATTCAAAAAAATCCAGATTATTTAATAATATTTCTGTTACTTCTTTAAAAAGCAAAACTGTTCTGAAACTTTTTATTATGTAGCTTTGAATTAATAAGAAAAGAAACCACTAGAGAAACTAATTATGTTTTAAATCTTTTTTTCTTTCCCTAGTACAATTTTAGATCTTCATGATGCTATGTTTAATTTGATTTGCCTGGTCCCCCTGGGCATTGCAGTAATTCCGATTCTGGTTTGGAGCCCATTCTCACTCAGGAACAAGACAGACTACACAGGGGCTCTTTAAGACCAATGCTGGCTATCATGAGATTCAAACAAAACTTCAGTTGTTTATCTGTTCTGATAGAGTTTACATTATACCAGAAGGCAAACTGTTCTTTATAACCTCTAATTTGTTTAGAAAACAAAACAGAGAACACAAAAAAATCCAACATGTTTTAGGGCTTTTTGATTATAATAATAAACTTAATAAGAAAGTTAAATATGAGTTAAGGCCTCTCTGTTGGCTGTTTCCAAGTGGTCTTTTGGCCTGGTCACAACCTGTTATTCCTCACCCTTGAATCACTCCGTGAGTTGGTTTGGTTTCCCAGAGTCCACCTGACTATGCATGCCACTTCCTTTTATTTTAAGCCCTATACTGCTTCTTCAGCTGGTCCTATTAGTGAAGACATCACTTTTTTTCTTCCATTAAGTAATACCATATCACCATCATCTGTAGATTCCCCTGTGACTGATAGTGGTCAAATCTGGGGGATTCAGGGACCAGAGAACCCATATAACCCAGATTTATACTGCTCAGGGTCTTAGGCACAAAGCTTTTAGTTATGAAGAAACAGGAATTCAACTTCAGCTATCTTAAATAAAGAGGTTTCTTGTAAGGATCCAGTAGGCAAATTCATAGGCATAGGGGACAGGACATAAAATAGAATTGAATCATAGAAAGACTAGAGTGAGAAAGGCAAGGGCTGAGGTAGCTTTCTCTGTCTCTGACATCTTTATTTCACTATTCCCTCACTCTCTCTCAATCTCTCTCTCTCTCACACACACACTCACAGACACACACACTCACACACACTCACTCACACACACACACACACACATTCAAACATACACTTAACTGAGCACCAGAGCTTTCAGGTTAGTTGCTTGCTCTCATTTAACTGACTCAGACTCTGTGTGCCTGTTGGATTCTCTCTTTTTTAAAAAGTTTTATTTATTTATTTATTGTTAAGTAATCGTTACACCCATAGTGGGGCTCGAACTCACAACCCCAAGATCAAGAGTTGCATGTTCTTTTTTTTTTTTTTTTTTTTAAAGATTTTATTTATTTATTTGAGACAGAGAGAATGAGAGAGAGAGAGCACGTGAGAGGGGGGAGGGTCAGAGGGAGAAGCAGGCTCCCTGCCGAGCAGGGAGCCCGATGCGGGACTCGATCCAGGGACTCCAGGATCATGACCTGAGCCGAAGGCAGTCGCTTAACCAACTGAGCCACCCAGGCGCCCCAAAAGTTGCATGTTCTTCCCAGCCAGGAACCCCTGTTAGATTCTCTTACCCAAGAACAGTCATTGCTTAGCATGACATGTTGTTTATATTGGTGTGCTGAAGATGCTTGACAACTGGCTCTCTGAAAAAAAAGATGTACACATATATAACTTTATTATACATTTCACTGATAAAAAGGATGTGTAGCATATGAACTTGTAAATATAATACAATATACCTACTCCTTATTGTAAATTTCATACACCTATAATTTCAGTGTGACTTGTTATTTCTTTTTTTTGTTGTTATTTCTTAAAATTCCACTGTTAGTCTTTTTTTTTTTTCAAAGATTTTATTTATTCATTTGAGACACAGAGATACAGAGAGAGAGAGCATGAGCAGGGGGAGAGGCAGAGGGAGAGGGAGAAGTAGACTCCCCGCTGAGCCAGGAGCCCGATGGGGGGCTCGATCCCAGGACCCTGGGATCATGACCTGAGCTGAAGGCAGACGCTTAACCATCTGAGCCACCCAGGTGCCCCTCCACTGTTAGTCTTTATAATTCACAACAATAGTCATGAAATCAAGACTATGAATAAGCTTGATTACTATTCAGTTCAACAAAGAACTCACGTATGTCATAGACCAAGGAGTGTAGTTACAACCTAAATGTTGTTTTATATTTTTGCTTACGTTAACTAGTAAGACAAAACTGAAATAATAAAGACATACTTCTGAACTTTACTCGATCATTAATGATGTGAGCAACTTCTCTGATTGACTGATGATAGGTTTTGAATACTAGAAAGAATATGTCCTCAATTTCCCGTGCTTTTCACAGTGTAACAGCTATACACATGACAGTTTTGAGTTTTAGCTGCATTATTTTTTTTAAGACTTTTATTTTATTTTGACAGAGAGAGATACAACAAGAGAGGGAACACAGGCAGGGGGAGTGGGAGAGAGAGAGGCAGGCTCTCCACAGAGCAGGGAGCCCTATACAGGACTTGATCCCAGGACCCTGGGATCATGAACTGAGCTGAAGGCAGACGCTTAACGACTGAGCCACCCAGGCACCCCTTGTCTGCATTATTAACATTTTCTTTACTACTTTCTTAAGTCTAGACCAGAGGCTGGCAAACTATAGACTGTGGGCCAAATCCAACCTATGGTCTCTTTCTGTACAGTCTGAGATATAAGAAAAATTTTTGCATTTTTAGAGGCTTGTTAAACAAATAATTATTGTGTGACAGGAACTGTATGTGACTCACAAGCTGAAAATATCTGGCTCTTCTTTTTTTTTAAGATTTTATTTATTTATTTGAGAGAGTGAGAGAGAGAGCATGAGCAGCAGGAGGGGCAGAGGGAGAGGGAGAAGCAGACTCCCCACCCAGCAGGGAGCCCAACACAGGACTCCATCCCTGGACCCCGAGATCATGACCTGAGCTGACGTTTAACCAATTGAGCCACCCAGGCGCCCCTATCTGGCTCTTTACAGAAAAAGTCTGCCAACCCCTGGTCTAGATAATCAACAAAACAAAACAATAATATATACTGATTTCCATGGTATAAGTAAATCCATTATGGCTACTTTCGGCTATAAATGTGATATTACTGAATACAGATTTAGGGGAAGTGATGCTCAGTAACATACGATTATAAGATAAAAACAAAAACAAAATCAGAGAGGGAGACAAACCATGAGAGACTCTGGACTCCGGGAAACAAACTGAGGGTTACAGAGGGGAGGGGGGTGAGGGGATGGGGTAGCCAGGTGATGGGTATTAAGGAGGGCACGTGTTGTGCTGAGCACTGGGTGTTATATGCAACTAATGAATCATTGAACACAAGATCAAAAACTAATGATGTACTATATGTTGGCTAACTGAACATAATTAAAAAATAAATAAAAAAGTATAAAAACCAGCTTAAAAAATAATAATAATACCAGATGTACATGCTGAATCACCATACAGATATAGCAGGCATTGATTACATTAAAAGCATAAGTAATAGTAAAATATAGTAATGAGAAAGTAATGTTTTGAGTACTTACCACTTTCGTTTTTAATATCATTTCCTTAATCATAAACTTACATTATTTATTTTTTAATAATTGCTATGTTTAAAAACCAGCTTGAGGAATTCCTGAAAAGTTGACAAGTCTCTCACCAGCCAGGATGAGCAGGCTCCAGCATAGCACTGGGTGCACATCATAAGAGTACTCACTGGGTTGCTACTACTTGGTCTGTGGGTAGATGTTCAGGAAGTAGTGGAAGCAATGTAGGTAGAGTAAACCTGATTCATATGCTGAGTTTTCTGATCCAAGCCAGCATACTGCAGTAAGAGAATTCAAAATGGTATATTTCCTGAATTTGTTTTCATTTTGTTTTCCCTAAAATCAGTAAAGTTCTTTTAGGGCCTGGAGATAGGGAAAACTAGGGATGGGGATGGTGACTGTATTATTTTCCAATCCTGAAATGGGGATCTAAAGGTGGTGAAGAAGTTTGGACTTGTGCAAACTTTAATATGCCCCATGAGGAAAGAATCAGTGAACTTAAAGATATGTCAATAGAAATTACTCAAGCTCAAACACAAAGAGAGTGAGGGAAAAAAAAGAATAGAGCACCCAAGAGACTTAGGACAATATGAAAGAGTCAAACATACTTTTTAATGGAATTCCTCCCACCCCAAAAGAAAATGGAACAGGTTAGAAGAAATATTTGAAGAGACAATAGCCAAGAATTTTTCAAAAAATAATGAAAGACATCAAACCCAGAAGCTCAAGCTCTAAGTAGCTCAGAGAACCAGGAAAAAACCAGGATAAATATTAAAAACCCTACAACCATACGAAACAAAAAACACCTAGACCCATCATATGCAAACTGATGAAAACCAAAGATAAAAATAAACCACTGATGGTAGCCAGAGAAATAAGATACATTACATGGAGAGGAACAAAAATTGGATTAGCAGCACACTTTTCATCAGAAACAATGCAAAACAGAAGACAATGTAATGACATCTTCAAAATGTTGAAAGAAAAAAAACTCGTCAACTTAAAATTTTATAAACAATGCAAATATCTTTTAAAAATTAGGGTGAAATCAAGACTTTCAGACAAACAAAAGGCTGAAAGAATTACCAGCAGATTTGTATTACATAAAGTGTTCAAGGAAGTTACCAGATGGAAACTTGGGTCTACACCAAGGAATAAAGATCTTTAGAAATGGTTAAAATGAAGGTAAATATAAAAAACTTCTTTTTTCTTATTTTTAATCACTTTAACAGGTGACTGAGGATCACTTGTATCTTGCTGGTGAAAATGTAAAGTGGTACCACCACTCTGGAATACATTTTGGCAGTTTCTTATAAAACTAAACATGCAATTACCATGAAACATAGCAATTGCACTTTGGGGCATTTATCCCAGAGAAACGAAAACTTGTATTTACACAATAACCTATAAATGAATATTCATAACAACTTGATTCATAACAGCCAAAAACTAGAACAGCTTAACGGTTAAAGAACTAGAACAAATTAATGGTTAAACAAACTATGATACATATAAACCATGGAATACTACTCAACAATAAAAATTAACAAACTATTGATATACACATCAACTTGGGTGATTCTCCAGGGAATTATACCGAATGAAAAATCCAATCACAGAAGGTTATATACCATATGATTCCTATTATATAACATTTGTTGAAATGAAAAAAATCTTAGAAATGGAGGACAGATTAGTGGTGGCCAGAGGTTTAAGATGGGAGTGGGAAGGCTTAGAGATGAGTGGGGTTATAAAGGGCGACACAAGCAATCCTTGCGGTGATGGAATTGTTCTGTATCTTGACTGTGGTGGTGGATACATGAACCTACATGTGATAAAATTGCATGGAACTAACACCCACACATGTAAGTAAAACTCTGGAAATCGGTGTCAAAATCCTGGTTGTGATAATATGCTATAGTTTATAAGACGTTACCATTAGGGTAAAATGTGTAAAGATTACATGGGATAACTCTGTACTCTTTCTTACTATAGCATGTGAATCCACAATTATCTCCACAAAATTTTCAATACAAGATAATTGACTATATAAAATAAAAATAGCAGCAGTGTAGGGGCCCCTGGGTGGCTCTGTTGGTTGAGAGACTGACTCTTGGTTTTGGCTCAGGTCATGATATTGGGGTCTTGAAATCAAGCCCCGCATCTGCTCCGCTCAGCACAGAATCTGCTTGAGATTCTCTCTCTCCCTCTCCCTTGGCTCCTCTCCCTGCTCGCGCGCACACGCTCTCTCTCTAAAATAAATAAATAGGGGCGCCTGGGTGGCTCAGTCGTTAAGTGTCTGCCTTCGGCTCAGGTCATGATCCCGGGGTCCTGGGATCGAGCCCCACATCGGGCTCCCTGCTCCGCGGGAAGCCTGCTTCTCCCTCTCCCACTCCTCCTGCTTCTGTTCCCTCTCTCACTCTCTCTCTGTCAAATAAATAAATAAAATCTTTAAAAATAATAATAAAATAAATAAATAAATCTTTAAAAAAATAGCAGCAGTGTATTTTGGAATTACAGTACATGCAAAAATAAAATATAGGATAACAATACCCTAAAGATGAGAGGGAAGAATTTGTCATATATTGTTATAAGGTTTTTATACTATATAGAAAGTATATTGTTATTTTAAAGTAGGATGTGATTAATTGAAGATGTATATTGTAAACTTTAGAGCAACCATTAAATATATATATTTTTTAAATTAGGCATGAATAATAAGCCTATAGTGAAGATAACATAATAAAAATTACTCAACCTAAAAGCAGGCAGAAAAAGAGGAAAGAGGGCCAAGAATGGAACAGAGAGAAAACAACTAGCTAGGTGTTAGATTTAATCAATATTACATTAATACAGATAGTCTAAACACACCAATTAAAAGACAGAAATTGTTAATTGGACTAAAAACAAGATCTACCTACACGATATGTACAAAAAAAAAATCCACTTTTATTTTTTCTAGAGAGAGAGCGAGTGACTGAGAGCAAACTGGGGGAGGAGGGGCAGAGAGAGAGAGAAAATCTTAAGCAGTCTCCATGCCCAGCATAGAGCCCAATGTGGGCTCCACATTGGGGGTAGAGTTCACTTTTAAAAAATTATAAAATTGTGGATTTGCCTATTTCTCCATTCACTTCTATTAGTTTTTTGCTTCATGCATTTTGAAGTTCTGTTGTTAGGTACATACACATTTAGGATTATTATATTTTATTGGTAAATTGACCCATTTATCATTATGTGAGCTCTCTCTTTATCCCTGGTAATATTCCTTCTTCTGAAGTTGACTTAAATATTAACATGGCCACTCCAACTTTCCTTAGATTACTGTTTACATGTTACATTTTTCGATCCTTTGTCTTTTAACATGTCTATATCTTCATATTTAAAGTGGATTTTTGTGGGGCACCTGGGTGGCTCAGTTGGTTAAGTGTCCAATTCTTAATTTCGGCTCAGGTCATGATCCCAGGGTCCTGGGATCGAGCCCCGCATCAGGCTCCCTGCTCAGTGGGGAGCCTGCTTCTCTCTCTCCCTCTGCCCCCACCCCCAATCCAAGCTCGTGCGCTCACTCTTCCTCTCTCTCAAATAAATAAATAAAATCTTTTTTTAAAAAAAGAAACTAGACAAAGGAGAGCAAATTAAACCCAAGCAGAAGGAGAAAATAATAAAGATCAGAAACAGATAAAATTGAAAACAGATGCCTGTTTGAATAGCTATCACCAAGAAAATTAGAGATAAGAAATGCTGGCAAAGATGTGGAGAAAAGAGAACCCTGCGCACTGTTGGTGGCAATGTAAATTTGGTGCAGCCACTGTGGAAAACAGTATGGAGGCTTCTCAAAAATTTGAAAATTGAACTACCATGTGATTTAGCAATTCTACTTCTGCAAATATATCTGAAGGAAAAGAAAACCCCCTGTTGAGATATCTGTACTCCCATATTTATTGCAGCATTATTTACATAACCAACACATGGAAACAACCTAAGTGTCCAAAGATAGATGAATGGATAAAGAAGTTGTAGTGTGTGTGTGTGTGTGTGTGTGTGTATATATATATATATATATGCAATGGAATTTAGCCATAAAAAGAAGGAAATCTTACCATTTGTGACAATACAGATGGACCTTGAGGGCATTATGCTAAGTGAACTAAGCAAGACAGGGAAAGAGAAATACTATATGATCTTACTTATAAGTAGACTCGAACAAACAAACAAAAAACCAACAACCAAAAAAACCCCAAACCAAAACAAAACTCACAGAAAAAGGTCAGATTTGTGGTTACCAGAGGCAGGGGAAGGAGAGGAGGAAGGTGATCAAAAGGCACAACTTTCCAGTTATAAGTAAGTCCTGAGGATGTAATGTACAACATGATGATTATAGTTAACACCGCTGGATGGTATATTTGAAAGTTAAGAGAGTAAATCCTAAGAGTTCTCATACAAGGAAAAAAAAACCATTTTATTTTTTTCTTTTTGTATCTATATGAGGTGATGGCTGTTAATGAAACTTATTGTGGTCATCATTAGACAATAGATGTAAGCCAAGCCATTATGCTGTATACCTTAAACTTACACAGTGCTGGGGCGCCTGGGTGGTTCAGTCGTTAAGCGTCTGCCTTCGGCTCAGGTCATGATCCCGGGGTCCTGGGATCGAGCCCCACATCAGGCTCCCTGCTCCGCGGGAAGCCTGCTTCTCCCTCTCCCACTCCCCCTGCTTGTGTTCCCTCTCTCGCTGTGTCTCTCTCTGTCAAATAAATAAATAAAATCTTAAAAAAAAAAAAAAAAAAACAACCTTACTCAGTGCTGTATGTCAATTATATCTCCGTAAAACTGAAGGAAAGAGATATCTGCACTCCCATGTTTGTTGCAGCATTATTCACAATATTCAAGTATGGAAACAACCTAAGTGTTTGTTGATGGGTGAACGGATAAAGATGTGATATAAATACAGATATAGATATTATTTAGCCACAAAAAAGAAAGAAATCTTGTCATTTGCAACAACATGGTTGAACCTGTAGGACATTATGCTAAGTGAAGTAAGCCAGAACAGAAAGACAAATACTGTATGAGGGGAAGTTTGAAAAGTTGAACTCATAGAACCAGAGAACAGTGGTTGCCATGGCATGGGGGGTGGGGAAAATAGGGAGAAGTTGGTCCAAAGGCCCAATCTTGCAGTTATAATAAATAAGTTCTGGGGCCCTAGGGTAAAGAATGGTGACTGTAGGAGCGTCTGGGTAGCTCAGTCAGTTAAGCATCTGCCTTCAGCTCAGGTTGTGATCCCGGGGTCCTGGGATAGAGTGCATTGGGCTCCCTGCTCAGTGGGGAGTCTGCTTCTCCCTCTCCCTCCCCCCAGGTTGTGCTCTCTCTCTCTCTCACTCCCTCTCTCAAATAAATGAAATCTTAAAAAAAAAAAAAAAAAAGAATGGTGACTGTAGTTAATAATACTATATTACAGGGGCGCCTGGGTGGCTCAGTCTGTTAAACATCTGACTTGGGCTCTGGTTGTGATCTGGGGGTTCTGGGATCAAGCCCCGCAACCAGCCCCATGACTGACACTGTGCTCAGCAGGGAGTCTGCTTCTCCCTCTCCCTCTGCCCCTCCCCCACTCTTTAAAAAATACTATATTATATACTTGAAATTTGCTAAGAGAATAGCTCTTAAGTGTTCTCACTGCGTGTATGTGCGCACTTGCACACACATACACAGACACACACAAACCTAACTATGTGAGATAACAGATGTGTTAACTTGATTATGATAATTATTTCATAATCTATATGTATGTTAAATCATCCCATTGTACACCTTTAAAAAAATCATGTTGTACAATCTACATATATAAAATTTTTTTAAAAAGATTTTATTTATTTATCCATTTGAGAGAGAGAGCATGAGTGGAGGAAGGAGCAGAGAGACAGGGACAAACAGACTCTACACTGAGCATGAAGCCCAACGCGGGGCCTGATTCCATGACCCTGAGATCACAACCCCAGCCGAAATCAAGAGTCAGATGCTCAACCAACTGAGCCACCCAGGCACCCCCATATAAACAATTTTTATTTGTCAATCATACCTCAGTAAGTCTGGAAAAAAACTGAAAACTCCTGATCTTTGAAAGATATTGTTAAGAAAATGAAAAGGTAAGCCACAGACTGGGAGAAAATATTTGTAAAATCCCTATTTTGATAAAAGACTTGCATATAGAGTATTTAAAAAAATTTTTAAAACCAGGGGTGCCTGGGCGGCTTAGTGGGTTGAGCACTGGACTCTTGGTTTTGGCTCAGGTCATGATGTCAGGGTCGTAAGATCAAGCCCCAAGTGGGGATGCTGACTACGGAGTCCACCCGAGCTTCTCTCTCCTCCCTCTGCCCTGCCCCCCTGTGTGCACACACACACTGTCTCTCAAATAAATAAAGCTTAAAAAAAAAAAAAAACAGGGGCGCCTGGGTGGCTCAGTCGTTAAGCGTCTGCCTTCGGCTCAGGCCATGATCCCAGGGTCCTGGGATCGAGCCCCACATCGGGCTCCCTGCTCAGCGGGAAGCCTGCTTCTCCCTCTCCCGCTCCCCCTGCTTGTGTTCCCTCTCTCGCTGTGTCTCTCTCTGTCAAATAAATAAATAAAATCTTAAAAAAACCCACAAAAACCTCTCACAACCAATTAAAAGATAAGAAAGAACCAAATAAAAAATGAGCAAATATTTGAACAGACATTCTACCAAAGAAGATATACAGATGGAAAATAAGTACATGAAAAGATCTTTAACATTATTGGTTATTGGGAAAAGGCAAATTAAGACCACAGTGAAATACCACTACCCAACTACTGGAACGGCTAAAATAGAAACTGACAATACCACGTGGTAACAAGGCTGTGGAGCATCCAGAACTCATACAGTCCTGGGAGAATTAAAATGGCACAGCTGCTTTGGAAAACAATTTGATAGCTTATTAGAAAGTTAAATAGACAAAGAATCTGACATAGAATCCAGAAATCCCATTGCTAGCTATTTGCTCAAGAGAACAAAAAACTATGTTCACACAAAACATGTACACAATTGTTTATGGCAGCTTTACTCACTATCACACACATAAAAAAAAACCTGGAAATAACTCAAATGTCCAACTGGTTAATAGGTAAATAAATTATGGTACATCTACATCATGGAATGATACATGTCAGTAAGAAGACAGATTTACTGATACATCAGTGTGAATGAATGCCAAGCACATAATGCTGAGTAAAAGAAGCCAGACTCAAAATATTATCTACTGTATGATTCCATTTAATATTCTGGAAAGGGTAAAACCATCGGGGCAGCAAACACATTAGCGATTGCCAGGATCTAAGGTGGGGAGAGAGGTTGACAACAACGGATGCTGGGAATTTTTTTTAGGGAATGGAAATACTCTGTATTTTGATTGACAAATGCATAATTGTATGCATTTGTCAAAACTCAGAAATTGTACACTACAGAGGGTGAATTACCTGACTTAAAAAAATATTTAAAGACCACAGAAATTGTTTTCATTTTCTTTTTGGGAGATTGTCCTGAAGTGATTACACAAATGCCATTTGACTTGCTATTTAGATATGTCATTTTTGGGGCACCTGGGTGGCTCAGTCGCTTAAGCGTCCAACTCTTGATTTCAGCTCAGGTCATGATTTCAGGGTCATGGGAGTGAGCCCCGTGTCTGGCTCCTAGCTGGGTGTGCAGTCTGCTTGGGATTCTCTCCCTCTCCGTCTCCTTCCCCCTCAGTCCCTACCCCTTCTGCCCTTCCCCTCTTCCCGCCCCCCACAATGCTCTCTCTCTCAAATAAATAAATACATCTTTTTAAAAAAGGAGATGCCATTTTCTTCTTTTAGGTTATCTCAACATTTTAAAAATCATTACCTCATTAAAAACTTCACGACTACCGAATACTTTTTTTAGTAATTTTTTTTATTAAAGTACATATTGCTTCTGCTAAGAACCTCTTCCCTGCCTTCTCCCTGTGAGCCACGTTACAGACCCCCTATTTGCAGCCAGATTCTGAATCAGTACACCTGGGATGACCCAGGAACTTGCACTGTAACTAGCACCACCGGGGATTCTGATGCTCGTGGGCTGAGGACAGCTAATAAACACTAGGAGGCAGTAGAGTATTGTGTGAAGAATGTGGGTTCTAAAATCAGACCGCCTACTTAAAAATCCTGCCTCAACCACCCACTGGCTGTGCAATGGAAGCTTTATGTGCCTTGGATTCTTCCTGTTTGGAAAAAAAACAAAAAGGTAGTAACAATAGTATCAACCTCATTAGACTGTAATGAGGATTAAAAGAGATGCCACATGTAAGACACTTAGCACGACATCTGGCATCTAGTGTCCTCTGTCATTGTTTCTAGTGATCTGTTCATGAAGAGCAAGGCTGTGGCCCAGATCTAGAATTTCATGTGGTAGAAATACACCCATTTTCATTTCTAGAGTGCTTTTCCTCCCAAATGCCTCCCAGAGAACTGGGCAAGCCTCACACTATGGGGGAGGGTGATGGATATGGGGACTAAGAAATGCAAGGATTTTGACTTCAGGTCATAAGCTGCTGACAATTTGTCAAGCATACAACTATCAAAAGAATAGATGTCTCCGCTTATAAACTTTGTCACAGGATGTACTTTTTGCAGTAAATTATTTCCTATTTTGTGGCACGCTAGGGAACTCTGAATTGGTTAGATTTATTGTTAGTGTGGGAAAACAGTTAAACCATTTCTCTTTTGTACTATGTAAGTACAGGTATGTTTGTATTAGCATTTGGGGAAAAATCCACAGAATTCCTAATTCACAAAAGAAAGTAAGCAGGTGAAGGAACAGATCTTGTAACTGGAAGTCTTTAATCCAGATGAACATGTACAGGTGGTCTTTATTAATTACCATTTTTACAGACAAAATAATTAAGGTGATATGATTTTCCAAGGTCACATGGGGAATGTCAGGGACGTAACAAGAATCTGAGTTTCCTGCCTCCTGGTATGAAGGCTCACCCTGTTTTTGATGATAAAGATGAGAGCTGGATAAACTGATATGGGGTTTCGGGACTAGGAGTGTGTGGTGGGGCAAAAAAAAGACCCTGAAAGAGAACCACAGGCATGTCTGAACAATCTGGGAACATTCACATTCCTACCCATTGCACTTTTCAGACAAACGAGGTCTGATATTTGTTGGGTGAAGGAAGGCTGGCTGGCCATCTTCAGTCCTCATTAGGAGAATGATGTGGGTAAATCACCACTGCCTAATGTTTTGCTGGTATTGAAACTTGATATGTGGGTACACTGAGAATGGAATCATTACCCACAGGCACATTAACAGAACTCTCAGCCCAGTACAAAAAATAAAAAATAAAAACACCCAAACCTATTTACTAATTTACACTGAAAAATTTATCAATGAGACTGATCCTTGCATTCCCCATCAGCACATCCCCGCCATGTGGTGAGCTTGTAATGAGGGACGTGGCCATTTAGAGTGATGTTAATGGATGATGTCATGGAACCTGGATAAAATGGATGCACCAATCTCCATCCACACAGAGAGACATCTGCTGCACTGAGCCAAGTGGAGGGTACTGCCTCCTGGGCTGATGATGGAGATCCATGACCAAATCAGCCTGCCTTTCCATTTTCTTTCTTTCTTTCTTTTTTTTAAGATTTTATTTATTTATTTGACAGAGAGAGACACGGTGAGAGAGGAAACACAAGCAGGGGGAGTGGGAGAGGGAGAAGCAGGCTTCCCGTGGAGCCAGGAGCCCGATGTGGGGCTCAATCCCAGGACCCCGGGATCATGACCTGAGCCGAAGGCAGCCGCTTAACCAACTGAGCCACCCAGGTGCCCCTGCCTTTCCATTTTCTAAAGCTGACACTCCTCCCCACCTCCACCCACAATGAGCTGTTTTTTCTGTAGATATGTTATGACCTTCCTTCAGTCAATCTGCAGTCAAGTTTTGCCTTGGAGACCTGCCTCTCTAAAAGGTGACTTTGCATCTCTTTGCTCTAATCCATTATACATATGCTTTTACAAAGTGTGATTTTTTTAGACAGCGATTTTATTTCCCTATTTCTAGAATTTTTTTCAGGGCATTTTTTTTTTTTTCCAGGGCAATTTTAACAGGGTAGTTCTGATGATCAACTGCATGTACTGCCTATCATGTCAAAAAGACCTGACTTGGGGGTGCCTGGGTGGCTCAGTGGGTTAAGCGTCTGCCTCCGGTTCAGGTCATGATCCTGGGGTCCTGGGATTGAGCCCTGCATCAGGCTCCCTGCTCAGCAGGGAGTCTGCTTCCCCTCTGCCTGCAGCTCCCCCTGCTTGTGTTCTCTCTATCTCTCTCTGTCAAATAAATAAATAAAATCTTAAAAAAAACACCTGACTTAATTTTTTTTCTTAAAACATCTTTAAACATATATGTCAAAAATGTAATGTATTCCTGACGCTTGTGTCCAGATATAAATTCTAAATGGGGTAAAAGAGCTAACAAATATTAAATGTTCTCAGATATGATATGCTCTACCATGTGTCAAGATGAAAATATGCCCATGTCTAGAACAATGGAGAAATTCCAGTCCATGTATCAAAGAGGGTATTGGAGAATCTAAAAATTAATCCACTGTACTATCAAATAACTACAGGGATAACTTAGATTTTTTTCCTTGAAGACTTATTCCAGGGCACCTGGGTGGTTCAGTCAGTTAAGCATCTGCCTTCCGCTCAGGTCATGATCCTAGGGTCCTGGGATCGAGCCCCACATTGGGCTCCCTGCTCAGCGGGGAGTCTGCTTCTCCCTCTACCCCTCCCCACTGCTCATGATTTCTCTCTCTTTCTCATGCTCTCTCTCTCTCTCTCAAATAAATAAATAAAATCTTAAAAAAATACTTATTCCATTGGATAATCATAATGAGCCTTGTAGATGTGGTAAAAATGATCTGTAAATAGGTCTCTTTATGAAAATTTAAAAAGTGCATGTAACTAACCTAAGGGAATTTGTTTAAACTTATAAGATGTTTAAAAAGCACCAAATCTGGCTCCAATGTCATTTATAGTTTTGGTTATAAGATGGACTTTTCCTGGAGGTAGAGCAATGTGTTCTATATTCACAGATAACAAACTATACTTTAATGAGGTCCCTGGGCAAAGCTGGCTTCTCACGCTCTTACCTCCCAGAGCTGGTGTGGGAGGCTGGAGGAAGAAGGTGGAATGGGAGTGCTGTTGGTGGAAGGAAAAGCTGCCAGCTTCTAATGCCTACCCCTGTTGTATCTAAAACTTTTCTCGAAAGACTTGAGCATACAAAGCTATTGAACTTGAAATAAATTTTCTATTGTAGAATAGCCTAATAGCTGTTTCCGGGATTGACTTGATTTTAGGAAACTGTAAGGAACAAAGGATGCTTGGTAAGAGGAAATCATGAACCAGAGGAAAACAGCTGTAGGGGTCTCACCATGCTGAGGTTTTGGTTATTTAATAGCCAAATGCCTTTCCTCTGGGTTTAATGGTTTGTGCATATAATACGTTTAAGGACAATCCTAGGCTGAGTTGTAAAGCAAACTGACATTAGTTGTGGCTATTAAAAAAAAAAATCAATCACTGTTTTCACCAGAGAAGGGAGATAGTTCTGTCTGATTTTCAGGTTGCTTGATTGCTCAAGTATCCTCTTTCATAAACATATTCTTCCTCAATCATCAGACCAGTACATGGTTGTGCAAAAATAAAATGGTCATCTTCTTTCCATGCCAACAGAGATGTGGTTCTGTGCTATGTTATACAAACTCTTTAAGATCCCTTATGTTTATGTATGTACATATATATTTTGTCTACTATGAAATATTTAGATTTTAAGTTTTAAAGCTTTCTCATTGTACCGTGCAATTTTTTTCATGAATTTCATATAAACCATAAGTTTGAATGTTTTATGGTTACAAAACAAAAAGGCTTTATAGTTTCAAAATAAGCATATGAAAACACAGTGGCATGAAGTGACATGGCTCATGGGGTGGAGAGGAAGCGGCCATTCACAAGACCAAACCCACATACATGCAGGAGACAGCAATTAAGAGGCCAAGGATAGGGATGTTTTGAAAATATACTTAAAACAAGATCAAAGGAGATCTTTGGACCTTTGAAAATGCCCCAGAAAGTGAGTGAAAAACAATAGCCTTCTCTCTTTTTTCAGAGCTCTGACTCAGACCTCCTACTAGAAGGACATTGCAAAGTTGGAATACGTTATTTTAAAATACTACATATATTCCTTTAAGTGAGTTAAACTATTATGTGCAATTTTTTTTGAAGGATCCTAAAAGCAGTCATGTATGTGTACAACATAATTACATAGGTGGCCCACCGTGAGTCTTCACATCCTAGGAGGCTCCAAGGGCACCCCTATTTCTTTTCTCACAATCACTGGGTACACCTATAATCCAGAGGAACTTGGGCAACTCAGAAGCTCTCAAACTTAGCAAGGAGATGTCAAAACGAGGGTTGCAATGCCACACTTCCTCTGGGCAGCTCTCCCTGAACACTCCACTCCCCATACCCTAGTCAAGTCAGATTCTTCTGTTGTAAATTCTAACAATATCCAATTCTTTTCTAGCACTCAGCAGTTTGTAATTATATATTCATTTTCTGATTCCTTGGGCAGGTCTGCCTCCCTACTGGACAGACAGCAAGCTGTATAAGGCACTGTGTTTATTTTTTGTTCTACTTAGTCCAGTGCCTGGTGTATGGCATGTATTCAATAAATATTTATTGACTATATGAAAGTGGTATTTGTCTTTCTGATGTTATTCCTGACATAAACTGAGACAGGTATGAGATTACCATGGTGTGTGACGGGGGGCAGGGGAAGGAAGCGATGGGGCTCAGAAGTTTCTAAGCAGGTGAAATGCCATGGTTGGCATGGAGTTCTATGTATCAGAGAGAGAAAGGCTTTCCTACTAAGAAGATAGGCATCCTTGACAAGTAGATGGTTTCCATTTGCTGCCTGGTTCTGTGATTTTAGGTTTGAATGTTTTCTAGTTTTGTGTTTTATCTTCCCCCCCCTTCTCATCCTTCCTCCCTTAGTTTGAAGTCTCAGGAAGAAACCTGGGAATAGACACATTATGAAGAGGAGCTCTTATCAAGGGCTCTAAGGGAATGTTTTATGGCGAGTAGCTTTGCAGAGACCACAGTCATGTTAGGACTGAACATCCTTATTATGATAATTTTGGTTGAGACTTTCAGATCATCTGATTCTCACAGAGGTATTGTGATATAGGCAGCTCAGAATCATGGCCCTTAGTTTATAAATGAGGAAAGGGGGTGGGGATCAGAAGAGGCTGAATTATCCAACTTACAGTGAAAACAAGGGCAAATTAACATTTTTTTTTGGAGAGTTTACTATGTGTTGAGGCAGTACATTAAGCCCTTTATATTTAGAAAATATACTTTAATCATTACCACAGCCCCATGAGATAGGTAACCATTACTATTATTCCCATTTTACAGATGAGGAGACTGAGACCTAGAGAGATCAAATTATTTGCCTCAAATTGCATTATCAAGAAGCACAGAGCCAGGCTTCAAACTCAGGTAGTCTGTGTCACACCACCATGCTAATGAGTAGCACTGGGAGATCTCCAAGAGTACACTGTGTTATTTGAACTTGCTTCTATAGGTCTGACTCCTGGTTTAATTGCTACTTTATGTTGCCAATTTTTTTTAATCTGTTTGCAGTTTCACCTGAGCTTAGAATGTATCACTCAGAAACCAGTGATCAGGGGCGCCTGGGTGGCTCAGTTGGTTAAGTGACTGCCTTCGGCTCAGGTCATGATCCTGGAGTCCCGGGATCGGGTCCCGCATCGGGCTCCCTGCTCAGCGGGGAGTCTGCTTCTCCCTCTGACCCTCCCCCCTCTCATGCTCTCTATCTCATTCTCTCTCAAATAAATAAATAAAAAATCTTTAAAAAAAAAAAAAGAAACCAGTGATCATTACCTATAACTAAAATTAGGTCAACCAGGTTCAGATACAAATCCCCTATATTTACTAATTAAAATAACTGCTGAATACATTTACTAATTTTATTTTTTAGAGGTGCTCATTGCTTAATTACTACAGGGCACATCTACTGAATATACTGGGGAATACTTGTACTATTCTCTGACACTCTACAAAACATTAAGGGGTATTTAAAAAAAAAGTCCATGAAAACACGTGATTTAGTTCTTTTTAGACTACTATCTCTTCAAGGAGATGACAGTGACCTACAGTAACTGGCACATTTTGTGCCCTCCACAGATCCAAGTCCCTCTTTCTATGGGTTCCCTTTACATTGTATTTTGTCACTGAAAAGAGAACATGAAAATGTTGTAATCTGTAGCTGATAAGAACAATTGCAACAAAAGGTACCCTTGCTTACAGTTCTAGAGAGGGAAGTGATCCAGTCAAGATTTGGGGCTTGTGCACAGAGCTGTGACCCAAGTCAGACACCTGAACTCCTGGTCAGGAGGGCAGTGAGCAGAGGTCAGTACAGGGGTGTCATTTATGTATCTTTGGAATATCACTGACTGCATTTGAAAGTCACGTTAGAAAGGATATTGGCTGGTTTTGGGCTTCTTGTGTTATCTGTGTCTCCTCCCCTCTCCATTATGGATAACTGAGGTTTTTAATTGAGGTTTTAATAAACAGCAGTGACATTCTAGTAGATGAAGGAAGGGGGCAGTCCCCGAGGGCAATCTGAACTTCTGCTTAGTATATTTACTCTTGCTGTTTTCCTTCCTCCTCATTTGTAATTCAGGAGGCTCTCTGAGAAGAGAGAGACAGCGAGGCTTGAGGCTTCTTAGATGGATCGAAGGATCACGAGCTGGGATACCAAGTTCTATGAAAAGGTCTGCTATTGAATTTGCTCTACCTTTAGGCAAATCATTTGATTGTGCTGTGCTTTGGTGTCTTCCTGTGCTTGCTAAGTGTAAATAACATGTATTTGACTATTTTGTGATTATTACAGAGTCTTAAATGTGTGGGTGATTTATTTTTCCAGGCCAGCTGCTCAGGTATAAAATGAAAATCTGCTCCTTTGAGATGCTAGGCTCCATGGCCGTCAACTGACCTCCAAATCCTTGAGTGCGGCAGCTGTCTAGTTGCTTCTTGTTCATCTGACACAGTTTGCAGTCTCTGAGCTGTGGCTCCTCAGGTTTACTCTATAGTTGGGGGGCATACCTTTTTGTCTCCTTTGTTTTCAGGAATGAAATATGTCACTTTACATACTCTTGCAGCTTTCACCCTCCTCCCCACCCCCTCTAAAAGTATGAAGGCTTTCTTTTGGCACAGAGCTGCTTTATCTGACACTGATTTCAAGAGATAGCGGGAGAGGTGACCTGGTAAACACACTGAATTCTTTGGACTGGCTAATATAGTTCCCTTTTGATGACGTGGGCCAGGACCACTAGAGGTTTGAACTAGATTTAGGAAGGTTCCTGCTCTTTGCAGTTTTGGCAGGAAGCCGTCAGGGAGTATACTGAAAAGAGAGAACACAAAGTATCCTCCCCCTTTCCCCGCCCCGTGTTTTTGTTAGTTATATAGTCTACCTCACATTAGGCAACAAGACGTCCCCGTTAACCAAAAAGTGCGGAGCTGAGATTCTTAGAAGCTACTAAAAATGTTTGTGGGTGGAGGACGATTTTGTTCCTCATCAGTGGATCACCATACCACTGTTTCACAAATGACAATCTCTGAAGAGCAATATTGGAGTAAACGGAAAGGCTTGTTTCTTTGGAACTAAAAGAAAATGTATTTACATTATTTCTAGTGCAGTGAAATTAAAAGCAGTTTCTAAACAAACCTGGAAAGGTGTTGAAGCTAGAGAACCTGTGAAATATGTTACTCCTTAGTTGTAGCTTGGTTGTAGCAGCAGGAAGAACTTCAGACACGGGAACACAGGGTAACCCTTCAGTTCTGAAACGTTGCTAAGTCTCCTCGTGCTAGAAATGATCAAAGAAACATCCCGCTGAATGACTGCTTCCAGAGCTGAGTTTGCTTTAAGAGTGTTGGGTCCAACTTCCGCCTGTTAGTTCAAGGAAACTAGCAGCAAGGGACTCTGATTTGTGTGTGTGTGTGTGTGGGGGGGGCTGGTCTTCATTTTTGGGCAGGGTCGTCAGTACATCAAAATATTACTTGCAGGTGTCCCAGCTGCAGTAGCTTCCAACAAAGGCAGAGCTTTCACTGATGCCGCTTAGAAACATGTAGCCAGCAACTTGCCAGGCTCGGGGGACAGGACTGGGAGGAGGGGAGGGGTTGGTGATATCCTTCCCCCCCCCCCCCCCAGATTCCTGACGGCTTTGTAGCTCCTCCGGAGCAGGGTGGAGGCCCTAGGGGTGGGGGTCTGGCTCGTCGGCTCTAAATGTAAATAGGAAACCACGCAGCCGAGCCAGTGACAGTTAAGAACTGGCAGCGTCCGTCCCAGGCAAGGTGTTGGTCTGACAGTATGGACGTACGAACGGCAGGAGACTCCCCTCTCCTCACCCCCGGGTCGATCTGCACAACCAGGTGGAAGTCCTGCCGGGGCCGGGGGAGTGGGGGGATGAGGCGCCCAGAGGCAACGACTAAAGCGAGGAAGGACCAGAAGACCTAAGGGCACCACTTTGGAGGGACCGGACGGTTTCAGGAACTACCTTCTGAAGTATCGCCCCTACCCTAAGAAAATTAAAATCATCTCCGCCATTACATGGAGCCCTAGCCCAGACGGAAGGCGGGGACGCGCGCCGGCCGAATGCGCGCTCCCTTTGTCCCGCCTCCCGGCCCGAGGCTCAATGAGCCGGGGAGCGCGCCCCGGTCTCTCCTACGTGCTCCGGGTGGAAACTGGCGCCGGCGGCGGCAGCGTTCCGCGGGCGGAAAGGAAGGGGGAGGCGGGAAGGCTGCGCGCCGCCCGCTCCTCCCCACCCCCCGCCTCGGCCCTGAAGGGGCTGGATGGGCAAGTTGGGCGCGATGGCTCGAGCCCGGGCGGCGGCGGCGGCGGCCGGAGGCGGCGGCGCCTCCTCCTCCTCGCCCCGGCGCCGGCGGTGATCCGAACGAGCGGCCGCGGCCCCCGATGAGACTGTTCGTGGGCTGGCTGTGCCTGAGCCTGGCGTCCGTGTGGCTGGCGCGGAGGATGTGGACGCTGCGGAGCCCGCTCACCCGCTCCCTGTACGTGAACATGACGAGCGGCCCCGGCGGGCCGGCGGCGGCCGCGGGCGGCAGGAAGGAGAACCACCAGGTACGCGGCCGGCCGGGGTCGGGCCCGGGCAGGGCTGGGGCGGGGGCGTGGCGGCCCGGCCTTCCCGCGCTCGGCCCGGCTATTGTGCGGGGCGCCGCGGCGAGAGAGGGCCCCCCGGGCCGTCGCCCCCGCCGCCTCGGCCCTTCAGAAAGTTTTCCCGACGTCTTCCCGGCCGGGCGCTGCGGCCGCCACCCCCGGGCGCTCGGCCCGGGGCCCCGCGGCGCCTTTTGTTCCCGGGCGCGGGCGGAGAACGGCCTCCCCGTTCCTCCCGGGGCCCCAGGGTGGGCCCCGGAGCCCCGCATTGTTCCCGGCTCCCGGGCGGTGATCGCAGGCGCCCGGCCGCAGGGCGCAGGAACTTTGGGGCGAGCGCGTGGCCGCGGGCATCCATCTGGCCCGGGGCCTGCGGTGTAAACGACCAGACCGAGCCCATTACCCTGGACTGCCTTCGTAACCCCCGGGAATCAAAGCGAAAAGCCGGTCCCTCTTTTTGTCTGGTCGAATCTCTGAGCATACAAAGGGCCATAAAGAAATTTAACCGTGCATCGTGAGCCATTTAACTCTCCGGGCTTATTCGAGTGACATTTTCCCTCGGCAGTTAAAAAAAAAAAATGTGTTTGACAGGTCCTCACACTCCCATCCTCCTGCACCTTCCCCCTCCGACCTAAGAGAGATCTCCTTTAAACTTCGGTGTTGGTTATCTGACCGGAAAGATGTGGTTAGAAAAGAAGATGATGCAAGCTTTTCCTGGAAGGGTTTTTTAAAAACAGAATTGGGCAGGAGTGAATTCCTTTCAGAGTTGCGGATCGTGAACCGTGCGAGGTGACCGGTTAGGTCTTTTCATTAGCTGAGTTTTGTGCCACTTAACAGAAGTATGTGCTGGTCAACTGCAGAATTAAGAGTGATATTTCATTTTTGACCGTAATGTAGTTTGTGGTTAACCTTGCATTCATTGAAAGGAGGCTTTCGAACTCTGCCGGAGTGTTGGCTTATAATTGCTAGCATTTATAGTGCATTTTGCCTTTCCAGAGAGCAGTAAGCGATTATTCCCCATTTTGTGTCTCATCGTTTTCATAGATTTCTCATTTTCCTATGTTAGGTTTCTTATTATGCCAGGCGTTCAGAGAGTTTACACTGGGGTGGATTCCGTGTATTCTAATGAAAGTAAAGAATTATCTAAGGACATAAAGCAATTCATTAAGAAAAGTAGTGTTTAGTTTTTATCTAGTAATTACTGATCGTGGCCCCTTTTCTATTTTTAAAGGAAATCATAAATTTCCATGAAATTTTTTGTGATCCCACAGCTTTGTAATTTGTTAGGTAATCATGTCTATGATATTGTTAGGAGTATACTTCAAGTCAGTAGGTGATCTTCAGTTGTAAAACCACATTCTTTGCAACAGGTTAATTACTTAACACTAATCATTCTCAGAGAAAACCCTACAGTACTGCAGTGATAATATACAGTTACCAGAATGTCACATAGCCATATGGAATATGGATGGTGGTGTAAAACAATGAATTAGAAACGTCATTTTCAATAATTGGTAGAAATAAGGTTCTGGGTTGGATAAAAAGGAGGCAGGATTACGGTTGAGTCTCTTAGCTGTAGGTATTTATGACTCCTGATTATGTCTACTATAACACACTTGATATGTTTTCACTGCTTATGGAAGAATTGGTTATATCTTAAAAATTGAAAAGCTGTTTAAGTAGTTTGGTTTTTCTGGAATCTAGGTAGACTATAGCTGTAGACAATGCCTCACAATATCTCCTAACAGGAGGTACTTTCTAATTTGTACCTTTTTAAAACTGAATCAGTTAGGTTCTGAGGAAAACTGATACTGGTTTCAGATACCTCCTTTACTTTGTTACACTTCTGAGATACTCAGGTGTGTGTGTACACAGGTGTGTTTTAACCAGTTGGACTAACAGTTTGGCAGCTACGTTCTCCAAGGTGAAGACTAATCTGGTACTTTCTGAATATTTAGCGGGGGGGGGGATTGGCGCTTTTCCTTAGAGTGATCAATCCAGAGGTTATTTTGAGGTGATGCGTTGACGTTATGAAAATATTGCCCATGAATAAAGATTAAAATGAACAAAAGAAATGTGTGTGTAGAAACCACAATGAGATAAAGTGAAAGAGGGGACTCTCCCCTCTGCAGAATGCCTGCGTTGATGATTTATATTCCAGGATCCTAGGTTTGCCTTATAAACTTTCTGACTTGTGAAGTAACTTAACTCTAACATTCTTTCCCCCTTCAAATTTATAGTTTCATGCAAGGTTTTCTGGTGTTCATTTGGGTGTGTGGGTTCCATAGCCAGCCACATCTGGTTCTTTTGGATTTGCATGAAAGTTGGGTTATGGATTTAATTGAACCGTACTTAGCACAAGTTTTCTTTATGGTTATTTTATTAAGAAATTATGGTGGAGGATTCTCTGGTTAAAAGAGAGGTCTTGGGAAATGTTTATCATTAAAAATTAGTTTCTATCGCCTGGAGATGAGATGTAAGGCTGCTTTGAGCTAAAGTCGCTCTAAAATAGTAGGAGCAGCACCATTTTAATAACTTGGTTGGGTGTGCTAGCTTCAAAACTGGGATTATTTTTCACTTTGGGAAAGGGAGGAGCAAGGAAGGGCTTCTCTTAGAGCCAGGATATGGCTTGCAGGCCAAATTGGGCTCACTGACCTTTGATACAGCCTATGAAGGCAGATCAGTTTTACATTTTTAAACGGTCGCAAAAAATATATAATATTTTGTAATATGTGAAAATTTCTTATATGAAATTCAGATTCCGGTGTCTACAAATAAAGTTTTGTTGGCCTAGGGCCACCACATTCATTTACTTGTCTACAAGTGCTTCTGCGCTGCAGCGGCTGAGTAGCGTGGTTGGTACTTTATGACCTACGAGTGGCCCCTTCTAGAAAATGAGTTTTCCCCAAAGAAACTTTCCAGCTTCCTTCATCAGCAGCACATTTCTTAATCACAGGTTGCACAGTGGATAGTTTGACTCATTGGGAAGAAATAGAGCCAGGCAGTGAGAAACTAGATATGTCACTTTTCAGTATTGGCAGGCTTGGAACTTAAAAAGAAGATCGCAACAACAAAAACTTTGGATCTAGTGTTTTTGATGCATTGTACCTACTACTTAAAGTTAATGCAACTATTATGGAGCTCCTGAAACTTGAAAGGACTCTAAGGCCCCACTAACTAGGTTCTTGATAATAACAGTCATTCAATAGTTTCTGAGTCGATGGAGCAAAAAAAGAATTGTTATGGGACTCTGTGGAACCAGGCCAAGACAGTTTCTTCAGGTGATGTACTGTAAGGATTTTTAAGAGCACAGGTAACATTGGTTATCTGGAATTAGTAAGGTGTAACTTAAAATTGCAAGTTTGTGTATATCTGCCTTATTTTTTCACCTTTTTACGTAAGTCCAGAACTGTGTTATGTTACAAGCAGTGATAGATTTAAGATAATTGAAACGATTGTTTTTTTTCCAAATAAAAAAAATACTTGGACATCACAGCCATAGGTCAAAGGTTGTGCTGTGGACAGGTTCGGCCTCCTGTCCCCTCACTCCTCATTTACTCGTGGAGGCTGACCAAAGTCAGGCATGAGTTAACAATGTTAGCTCAGGAGCAGTCGCCAGCTAGCCAGATGGACACTGGTGGATTTGTGTCCTCTTCTGAACTGCCTTCCAGAACCTGGAGGCCTTTGTAGCTGAATACCAAAGAGATTTTGTAAAGAGTTTCTTTCCTTATAATCTGTGTTGAAACCCTGTATAAGTGTTTGCCTCAATTTCCCGGAACACTAAGATCTCTCTCCTGCTGGATATACCAGAGGCCTTTATGTTCCCCTTTGAAGGTGCTTGAGGGCACCCTGGTAATTGCCAGTAAAAGACAGCTGTGTAGACCTTCTGAAGCTTTGGTAAAATCTTAGGATTATAAAATTCTAGCAGTGAGTGAGTATTTGAAATGAAAATTGCCAATAATTTATTTATTAAATCAAAGCTGAAACAACTTAATCTAATCCATATGAATTGTTTCCCTACATGGACGTGAGGGTGCCCTGTCATTCACATCTCACATAAAGAAGTTGAAAATCTCACATAAAGAGGTTGTTGGTTTAGGTTTGTGTCATTTGTGGAAAAATAATGAATGGTTTGAAGATTTACTCTTATGCTGTGCTTAGCTGCAAGAAAGTGTCAATGATTGAATGTCTGGACTGATAGGACTCATTGCAGAGCTTAGAATGTGATTTTTGAATCTTTAGCTGTCAGGTCAATGTCGTCAGGCCTGGTCTGACCACCCACAGTAGTAGAAAAGATTCTGTGTTCATGGATCCCATCAGTGGAGCCTTTCCAATTGTTTTTAGTGGTACTAAATGCCTCAGGTCTTTGGTTACTCATTCCTTTTGAGAATGGCTGGGTGCCCAGACCTACAGTGTGGCTTTTAGGCATTCCCTTGAACTTCAGTTCTCTGACTGGCTTTTGTGGGCCTTGGACAGGAAGGGGAAGGAAATCAAGTTATTGTGCTTCTATTGTGCGCCAGACGCTTTAATGTATCATCCTCTCTCATCCTCATAACAACTCCCAGAGGTAGGTGCTACACCCCCTTTTTTGATAGAAGATTGAGCCTAAGAGAGATAAAACTTGCTCGGGAGACAGTTGGTAGGTGGCAGATTTGGGTTTTGACCCCAGCTCTGTCTGGTTTCAAGGCCCAAGCTTTCCCCACCTTTTCATGATGTCTCTCCTAGGAAACTTTGTGTTGTCAGAGGGTCTGTGAAAGTAGGCTGCCTCCTTAATAGGTAACTGCCTCCACTCTAGTGGACCTCTGTGTAGACACTGAAGCTATGTAACTATACAAAAATACCAGTTGGAGTTTTGCAGCTTGTGAGTTACACAGGGATGGGACAACTGTTCCACGTTTTGGCCTTCATCCAGTTTGTGCATACTTTGGTCAAGCTTAATGTTGGAAAAAAAAAAATCTTACCTATGGTGTCTTTTTTTCTGACACCAACTAATTCTCTGGCACTGGCTGGGTGTCCTACAATTCATTTCTGTTCTGACACAACCCAGAATTAACATCCGTCCAGAAGTTTAAGGGCTCCATCCTAGAAGACTGCCCTCCCTTCAGATGCCAGCTGCAAGTTGTGGGTACACAGACTACCTACCCATGCTTCTGCCCAATTTGGTTACAAATTCTGGGGTTCTCACAACCCTCCATCAGGTTAGATAATTTGCTAGAATGACCCAGAACTTAGGAAAATACTTTACACGTTTACTGGTTTATTATAAATTATAGGCTGCAATTCAGGAAGGGCCAAATGGATGAGATACATAGGGCAAAGTGTGGGGGCGGGTGGACGGTGGCACAGAGCTTCTGTGTCCTCTCCAGGTGAGCCACCCTCCCAGCACGTCAGTGTGTTCAGCAACCTGGAAGCTCCCAGAACCCTGTTGTTCAGGGGTTTTATGAAGGTTTCATTACCTAGGCATGACTGATTAAATCATTGGCATTGGTGATTGAACTCAATCTCTAGCTCCTCTCCCTTCCCTACAGATTGGCGGTGGGGCTGAAAGTTCCAGTAGTACCCCCCCACCCATCATACTAGCATGCAAAATATTCTCTTATCACTCAGGAGATTCCCCCAAGGGTTTTAGGAGCTCTGCCTGGATCTAGGGGTTAAAGACCAAATATTTATTTTTTAATTATACCATATTACCTAAAATCAGGACGTTGGCTTTTTAAAATAATTTTCTAATTCCAGTTCTACTACTGTGCTCAAGTCCTTTGTATTTTGGAAGAAAGGACTATTATATAGCACACGTTTGACTATTGAGGAACTCAAAAAGAAATTCAGAAAAACTTCTAATTGTATCCCTCGGTCTGATAAGCAAATATAATCTTATAGGAAAATTGCATTTATGCTTTGAAGGAATGATTCATCCACCAAGGTTATATAAAGCTTAGGAGATGTTCAGGGGCTTAATCTGTAAGACCTGATCTAATACCTTATTATTTTGATTAGTGAATACTGTCACATACACGTTAAGAACTCATGTCTACCTGATTTGGCTGTTTATGTGTCTCATTTTTAGTATCTTTACAGTCTTGCTGCAAGTAGGGATAACATTACTATTTACTGTAATTTTTAGAAGATGTCTTGGTTGGTTATCACATTCGACTTTGTACTTGGCATCAGCAGATGACTGCATGGCATAACTTGGTTTTTTTTTTTTTTTTTTTTAATGTTTTATTTATTTATTCATGAGAGTCAGAGAGACAGAGAGGCAGAGGCAGAGAGAGAAGCAGGCTTCCCGCGGAGCAGGGAGCCCGATACGGGACTCGATCCCAGGACCCTGGGATCATGACCTGAGCCGAAGGCAGACGCTTAACGACTGAGCCACCCAGGCACCCGGCATAACTTGGTTTGATTAGAATTTGTTATTTAGAATATTCCCTTACTTATTTGGATTGAAGAAAATTCAAGTAAGCTTTAAAGGAGGATGCTAAGATGACATTTTTCCAGACACCGGTCTCCAGCTGAGGAGGCCAGCCTACTGTAAGTAGGATGGGAACACAGTCCTTCCAGTGTGAACATTTAACAAGCATGATGCTTTGTTCTTGCCTGCGCACCTTGGTCTCTGTCGTCTTTGAGGAGCACACATTCAAAGAACTCACCTGCTTGAAAGTGCATGGGAGCCTACAGACAGGCCACCAGTGCTGTGAGCTTGTTACAGCTTTTCATTTAAGCTGGATTGTCTGGAGAGAGGAACTCCAGGGGACCGCCAAATGGTTGCAGGGGCTCCTGCATTGATTTTCTCTCTATCAGCATCTAATCTTAGAGCAAGGGACTGCTTATTTAAGGCCTGAAGGTCCTGGCCAAGATCATAATCCCATTATGATTCTTTTGGTTCCCTTGGTTTCTGATTTTTTTCTCCTCTGGAGTGTAAGTTCCTGGAGGCCAGTGCATCTTTATTTTCCCTGGATCACTGTTAAGCTGTGATAATTAGGAAACACTAATGAAATGTTCTGGGTTGGCCCATGTAGTCATTCTCAAGCAGTAGTGATTTTGCCTCCCAGGGGATGGACGTTTGGCGGTGTCTGGGACGTTTTGGGTTGTCATGACTGGTGGGGAGTGCTCCTGGCATCTGATGGGTAGAAGCTAGGAATGCTGCTAAATATCCTATCATGCATCGGACAGATCCTGTAACAAAGGATTATCTGGCCCCAAATGTCAGTAATGCTGAGGCTGAGAAACCCTGTAATTTAGTTGCTATCTAGATCAGATTATCTTTTCTCTAAGCACACCCAGTCCAGTTTAGTTGGACAGAATGGTCCTGCTTTCTTTTCTTTAAATGAAATCTCCGACACACTGGGTAGACTAAAGAGAAGCTTCTTTGAAGGAAGCTTTTATAAAACAACACGCACCTAGAATAGGAACCCGAATCAGCTGGAAGTGCTTAGAAACCCCAGGTTTCCCGTTTATCCAGAAGTTGTGAGGTGGTAAATGAAATAAATGTGAAGCACTTGGCCAGGTGCCTGGCACAAGGTAGGTGTTCAGTCAGTGTTGTCCTTTGTTGCTTGCTTGTGCTGATGCAATTTTGTGGTGAGTGGGTAGGTTTAACCACTGTTTGCAGAAGTGGGTTTAAGCAAGGCCTTTCAGGGGCACCTGGCTGGCTCAGTCGGTGGAGCATATGACTCTTGATCTTGGGATCATGAGTTCAAGCCCCACATTGGGTGTAGAGATTACTTAAATAAATAAAGTAAAATAAGAAAATAAGAAAAGCAAGACCTTTCAAAAACCTTGGAGTTTTAGAAACTGACAGAAACCCAGTGACAGCTATCTCCGTGGCTGTCCTTATATCCCCTCTAGGATTTTGCTAGAACCTCCAAATTCTATCTGTGAGGCTGCCTGTGATTTTTTTTTTTTAAGATTTATTTATTTGTTGAGAGAGAGAGAGAGAGCGTGTTAGCAGGGGGAGGGGTGGAGGGAGAGGGAGAGAGAGAAGTGGACTCCCTGCTGAGCAGGGAGCCCAACCAGCACTCCATCTCAGGACCCTGAGATCGTGACCTGAGCCAAAATCAAGAGTCAGACACTTAACCCACTGAGCCACCCGGGCGCCCTTAGGCTGCCTGTGATTTTAACAGTGATTGATTTGACGAACATTTATTGTTCATTGTATCTGTGCCAGGCACTGAAGTCAGTCACTGTCCCTACCTGTATGAAACTTTGTCTCCCTGGGAGGATAGACACTGAACATACAATTATGTACAGTTATTCAATTCAGTGGTCATAAATGTTGCTGAGGAGGTATATGGTATATAGGAGAGGGTATTCGAAAGGGGGAGGGGGGACCCTGCCTAGTCTGCAAGTTCAAGGCAAACATACTTGAAGAAATATTTAGGCTTAGGTCGAATTAACCAGGTGAAGAGAAAGTGGGTTGCGGTGATGGGGGAAATGCAGGGGACAAAGCAAGCACCATGTGAAACAGCCATGAGAAAGGAGCCTTCCAGAAAAAGAGAGGGGTACAGTGTTGTGACATAGCAAATGACCAGGGGTTATGGGTGGCAGACAGTGTTAGGAGGTAAGGCTGTGGACACAAAATGGACAAACTGCGTAGGGCCTGGGAAGCCATATTGAGCATTTTGGGTATTAGCTGTAGACTTACGTGAAGCAGGGTTGTGATGTGATCAGATTTGCATTTAAAAATTTGCATTTTTAAAGAGGTTTGCCGGGTCACTTAAATTTTCAAACCACTTTTAATTTCTGGAAGATAGAAATGCCAGAAGTATGTGTATGTAAAAAAAAAAAAACACCTTTATTGAGATATAATTCACATACCATAAAATTCATCCTTTTAAAATGCACAGTTCGGTGGTGGTTAGTGTTTTCACAGAGTTGTGCAGCCATCACCACTCTAATTTCAGAACATTTTCATCACTCCAGAGAGAAACCCCGTATCCATTAGTAGACACTCCCTCTTGCCAACTACAATCCACTTCCTGTCTCTGGATCTACCTATTGGACACTTTATGAAAGTGAAATCATATCATTTGTGGCCGTTTGTGACTGGCTTCTTTCCCTTAGCATAATGTTTTCAGAGTTCATCCATGTTGTCACATGAATCAGTACTTCACTGCTTTTTGTGGTTGAATAATCCCTATTCTGTTGTATGGATCAGTCATATCTTGTTTATCCATCAGTTGATGGGTATTTGGGTTGTTTCCACTTTTTGGTGATTACGAATAATGCTGCTGTTGGAGTTGACTTTTGTATCCTGCAGGTGGTCAGGAGGAACATGGATTTCAACCTTTATCTTTAAGAAGGAGGGCTTTACTCCTTTTATTCTGTAGCACATTCTGTTCAGTAAGCAGTTTCTTTTCTTTTTTTTAAGATTTTATTTATTTGAGAGAGAGAGAGAGATAGAGAGAGCAGGAGCAGGGAGGAGAAGAAGGCTCCCCGCTGAGCAGGGAGCCTGACACGGGGCTCGATCCCCGGACCCTGGCATCATGACCTGAGCCGCTGGCAGATGCTTAACTGACTGAGCCACCCAGGCGCCCCAGCAGTTTCTTTTCTGAAACCTCGTTTGGCTATAAAGGTTCAACCACATGTGTTAATGTCAACAAATTGAGAGAAATGCTGTTAAGAACTTGAGTTTTCCTCTTGGCACTTGAAAGCAATATTTGCAGTTAATGATGCCAAGTCTTGCTTAGTTCTGGAAGTCAGAGTCCATTGTTGTTCCAGTTGTCCATTTACAAGTGGATGCCAAGGGAATTCTTTGCTCCTCTGTTTCACTTGAATGGCTTCTTGTCCACGTTAATAGAATGTACCTGATTGCCTACTACCAAGGTGATGGCTTTCATCTTGATTAGTCATTTCAGAGAATAAAAAATAAATAAAAGTCAGAGTGGCCTCAGTATTACAGAGTTCAGAATGTGCACCAGAAGGTCATGAGTATAATAAAAAATGGTTTATGACCTGCACTGGGGCATAACTTCAGGCACAATGAATATTAAGAGTTAGTTAATGATTAAGCAAGAACATTTTCAGACCAAGGAAAAAAGTGTAGGCAGTAAATAAAAGAAGCTTCAGAGCTTATCATATAGAGTAGAAAAAATGAAAATTGTTTTCAAGTCCGAGCACTTTTGGTAAGTGTTTAAATGGTGAATTAACACAAATCAGTCAACAGTTGGGAGATTTGGTATCTAGTTTGGATATAGGGTTTGTAAAAAAGATGAGTTAATCTTTGTGATTTTAATGTGCCTGTTTGCTTGTTTGTATTAGTTTCTACCTGGTTCCTTTCAATGTTAGTGTCAGGAATGTTACCCAGGATTTCATTCAACATTTAGCAAGCTTCGGCTGACTGTAAAATTGGTCCACCAGTTGTGTAAGCGGTTACGGGACACCTGCTGATAAGTGGTCATATTTGTGATGGGGCAGCAAGTTACTTTTGGCCAATAGACTGTTTATTGGGAAAAATTGATTGTTTCTTAGCAGATAATGGATTAATAATAACTGGTCAACCCTACAGTTTCATCATTGTAATTAATGGCCTACTCTTATTTATCAGGCCATGTTAGAGGAATCTCATTGCTGTTATTATAGGATTCTTCTGTGTGTCTGGTACTATATTGAGGATTTGGCTGCATTATCTTGTTTAATCCTCTCAATACCCTACTAGGATAGATAGATACCAGTGACATCTCTAGTCTACAGATGAATGAACGAGGCCAGAGATTAAGTGACTTGTCTGAGCTTACACAGGAATGGCAGAGCCGGGACTTGACTGTGGAGCTGACTCTAAAGCTGGCCTATCCTACAGTCTACCTCCCCCCTTCCCTGGTATGCTAACTCTAAATGAAAATGGAAAACATTTATTGTGGAGGATTACATTTCATCCACGGTTGAGGTTCTTGAGTTTTGTTCTCAAAAGTGCATTCTGGTTAGAGCCTGTTCCTAGATACCTGGTTCTCCAGCATGTTATCACTTTGTCTTCTCATTGTTACAGTGTGACCTTAAGTAACTTCTTAATCTTTCTCAAGCACATATTGCCCCTGTCTGTGGGAATGTCATATGACCTCGCTATTTCTAAAGGCCTCTATATAGCCTACAAGAAGAAAGGCAGATTAATCTGGTCACTGGAGTGTTAACTTCTGCTGCTTACTCTGCCATTGATTTGTGTGGTGGTTTTGAATTAAATCACTGCATTATGTGACTGTTTCCTTATCTAAAAACAAAGTTAATAATGCTAGTTTTTGCCTTCTGATGTTGATTTTCAGTGAAGGAGAAGCCAGCAGAGCTTTCCTAGATCTCAGGGTACTGCGGGTAGAGAGACTGAAATACTGGGCCAGGGCTCAGAACACCTGGACGGTGGCCTGGCTCCGCCACGTACTAACCTACGCAAGCTGCATGACTCAGAAACCTCGTCAGCCTTCCCACACTCCCCCCCACGACCCCGTGTGAGAATTAAGTGAGAAGTTATGTATGTAGAAGTATTTTATGCTTTATAGGTCATCTAAGTATAAGAGATGATGATTATCCTCAAAGTGCCAAGTGCCATGAGATTATAATATTTGGAAATACTAGATTTGATTTAGTCCTCTGGCTTTTGTTTTTGGACTTCTTAGATGACACTTTAGTTGTGTGTTTTCACTTTTTCTTCTTCTTTTTTAGTGGTATGTGTGCAACAGAGAGAAATTATGCGAATCACTCCAGGCTGTCTTTGTTCAGAGCTACCTTGACCAAGGAACGCAGATCTTCTTAAATAACAGCATTGAGAAATCGGGCTGGCTATTTATCCAATTATACCATTCTTTCGTGTCATCCGTTTTTAGCCTGTTTATGTCTAGAACATCTATCAATGGGTAAGTGAATCTTACGTATTTTTTCCTTATCCTTAGATTTATAAAGAGAAAATGAAAGAGAAAAGTTATTTTGTTGAAGGTGTTGACTACCTCAGCTACAACACTTCTACTAGTCAGAATCCTTGGCAGTGGGTCCAGTATCTTCAGCCTTCTGCAGTTATGCTTTTTAAATTCACCACAACTTGATAAAGAACCTCCTTAGGCTGTTTTTCTACGGTGGGAGTTCTCCTTGGAGCAGTGTTTCTCAGCTTTGATGTGTACAAGAACCAACCTGGAGATCTGGTTAAAATAGCGATTGTGAGTCAGTAGGTCTGGGGCCTGAGATTCTGCATTTTTAACAAACTCCCAAGTGATGCCCATAATGCTGCTAGTTCCCTATGGTAGAGAGTAGCAGGAACTAAGTCCTTAACATAAGCTGAAGAGTAAAATCTTTGCCTTAAGCACACTTCCTAGGAGCAGGTTTTTTAGGGGGATTTAATTAATCAACGCAGCAACATGTGATGGCTTATTTCAAGTGAAGGGTCCAAAATCTGTTCTTACATAAGGTCTAGGCTCACCAGAATCTTTTAAGCTTCCTGTGGAAGTACCTATCTCTAGAGTGGTTCTTGCATATAACTCCATGGAAGAAACTTCAGGAATATTTTTTATCTTTCCTTGGCCAAATTTTCAAACATCCCCAAGGCCAAGGCCCAAGAATCTAGAATGCCAAGGAGAAAATCAGTAGGGCTCAGAGTTAAAAAGCCTTGTTGGACTGCTTAAAGCCACGCTTAAAGCCACTTTTTCTTCCCCTTGAGGTTTGGAGCCAGCTTCTCCCGAATGTCTGGATCCCCAGTCTATCATCTGGTCGTTAAATATGTTTTTAGGCACCACCAGCCATTTCTCAAGATTTCTTCCTTGATTTCCTTCATTGTTTATATGAAGTTGCCTTGTTTGCTTTAGCAAACAGTTGTTGTTTTTGTATCGGTAGTTGAGTTGATACAACTTGGTCTGACATTTTGTTTCTAAAATTGGCTGCTCTGAGGGTCTGTTCTGTACTATATTATTTTTCTTTGGAAAGCGGACAAGTCACTGTAGCAGTAATTCTTATCCTTTATGGGGTCCTTTACCTCTTTAAAAATGAAAAAAGGTAGGAGTCCTCTCTTCAAGTAGTGTTTACATTCAACATTTCACATAGAATTTTGGGAGATTTCAAACTCTGAACCACCTCTCCCCTTCACTCCTACCCCTACCCCCAGCTTCCACCCCATTGGATCCTGGTTAAAATTCCCTGATTTGGAATTTCACAGTTTGGTCAAAGACAGGCAATACATTTAATCAATCCCTTTGGGTTCCCTTATCTATGGCTCTCACCTCCCACTCTCCCAAAACATGTCTTGTCCTGGGTCCTATCTCACCTGAAAGCTTAATTTTGAGCCTGTTGGTACTTTCCATCCATGATAGATTATTACCATGAATGCCTGTCTCTTTCTGAAATAATTACAGGCATACCTCATTTTATTGCACTTCTCTTAATTGCACTTCACAGATACTGCATTTTTTTTTATTTAATTGGAACCTTGGGATAACCATGCATCACACAAGTCTATCAGTGCCATTTTTCCAGTAGCATTTGCTCATTCTGCATCTGTGTGTCATATTTTGGTGATTCTCACAATATTCAAACTTTTTCATTACTATATTATGATAATCTCTGATCAGTGATTATGGCTTGGTGAAAACTCAGCTGATGGCTAGCATTTTTTTTTTTTTTTAGCAATAAAGTATTTTTTAACTAAGGTATGTACATTGTTTTTTTTAGACATAATGCAGTTGCACACTTTATAGACCACAGTATCATGTAAATGTGACTTTTCTATGCACTGGGAAACCAAACAATTTGACTCGCTTTATTGTGATATTTGCTTTATTGAAGTGGTCTGGAAGTGGACTTGCAATATCTCTGAGATATCCTGTACTGTATGGTACTTTCTTGAATTAAGAAAATACTTACCAGTCTTTCTTTATATCATCAAGGGGAAGGCCAAGTCAGGAGAGACTTGATAGCTGTTTTCAGAGTTTATATTATAAGGAAAATATTGATAAGGAAGCACACCTCCTCTATAGATTCTATATCTAGAGAGAACTTAGATTGTGGCCAGAGAACCTAGGATGGTTATTAAACACTAACAGCCCCCCCCCATGAACATCACTAACTTTGGAAATTAAAGACAAATTAGGGAGCCATACCTCTCCATGGTATGTGTTTGCTAGAAACTTTGTATTGAGCTAGGTGAGTGTCTTGGTATTTTGGGTGGGATACTTACTGTGTGGGACTGACCCACATATAACAGGAGATCTAGCTTTTCTGGCCTCCCTGACTAACTGACAGCATTCCCAAGCCATTGGGACTACCCCAGACTCCCCCACCTACTCCCACCTACTACCCCAGACTCCCCCACCTAGTCCCACTGCCCCCTAGAAGGCAGAGTTGGTCCTGGTTGAGAAACACTGGGCTTGAATTTTGATTTGACAGTTTTAATCTTTTTGTGGAGCCTCTGTTGCTCAGGATCTTTGAAAATAGGACAGTGTTTCTCTCTCTGGTGCCTTTTAAATGTAGATAAGTCAGATGATCTCCTGAGCTCTGACCTCAGATGACCTCTAGCTCTAGAGTTTTAGGATTATCGCGTCAAGGTTCCTTACATCCCAAGAAGTTGGCTAGGGAAGGATGTTATTTTATAACTAGGAAAGTTTAAGCCAAATAACTGTTTTTGCAACTTGCTTTTGATCCTGTGGCAAGTCAGCACCGACTTTGGGAACATGCATCCCCCGGGCCATGCGGCCTGTACCCTCTTCCTGCTCTGACTCTGGCTTCTGTGGGAAACTTTGTAAAGCTCTTCCAGTAAGTTCAGTCCCTTTTCGCAGATTTGCTTTCTGCAGCCTATTGTTCCACTAGAAGATTAAAAAAAAAACAACTGTCTTGGAGGAAATCGCTTCTCTCTGTAAGGGATAGCATGGTGTTTAGCAGTCTCTGATGTCCATGCCCCCTAGTTTTCAGCATTTCTGTGGGGCAGAAGATTTACTGCAAACACACTATTAGATATGGTTAAACTCTCCTAAGGCGTTAATGGGTAAAGGGGAGAGAGGGAGTTTGTTATATGAACTCTGCAGTTTTAATCTTCTCTAAAACTGGTCTTACCAGGAGCACCAGGTTGCATGCATCTTTCCAGTCACCATGTGACATGTTGTACCTTATGTTTTTTCCAGAAAGTAGCAGTACAGTACAGGTTTCCCTGCCATTTCCTAGATCCGTGGTTTTCAAACTGTGTTCCAGGGTCTGAAGAGGAAGTGCCTCAGGAGCTGCTTCAGGCTGCAGGAAAAGGCCCAGATGTGGCAGCTTCTCCAAGGCTCTTAACCTTATTTCTGCAGCAGCTCTCCATTTACCATTCTGTGTCGTCTCTTAGCTCCACTTCATTTCAAGAAAGGGTTCTACCGCTTAAAGGGAGTTGGAGAATCCCTGCCCTGGAAAGACTAGGATTTGAGAGCTAAAAAAGCAGAGCTAAGCGGGGAGTGCATTCTGCTCCCCAGCATGATGCTTCCGTGAGACTTGGTTTGAGCCACAGCTGCTGTTCCGAGAGTTCTCTCTGATCCCCATTTAACTCCTCTCCAGCTCTTTTTTTAAAGGCATTACTGTGGTTTTGAATGTTTTTTAGGATCTTAAGAAATAATAGGACCCAGACAATTGTGTAATATATAAATCGATGGAAGTATGAATCTATTTTTTAAATGCAAATTAACTGATAAAATAGGGACCACTCTTCTGCTTTTCTCTAGTGTCTCTTAAAAATCCATGATAGTGAAGCAGTTTTTTTCCGCACCCATTGTTTAGTTTGGTAACAGCTTTTTTTTCCTGTTTGATTTTTCTGCTTAGTGTTACTGGCTAGTGCTATAGTCTGATTCTGTTGGCCTGTGACAGAAAACATTACTCTATCCATCTCTCCTTCCTAGTTTGACATAAATTCTTCACATTCACCTTTTAATTTATTACCCATTCTTCTTCCTTTCCCTTCCTCTCTCATTCGTCCTGTTTTGTTTCCACTTTTTGCTCCTCCCCCTTCCCCACTCTTTATGGGGTATTGTAATCTCAGAGCCGAATGATACCTAGAGGTATTTTCTTATTTTACTAATTTTGCTTTTAACCCTATAAATCATATAAAAGGTAATGTATAATTTAACCGTATAATCACATAAAATAAAGGTTTTGTAGGTTCAGGAGGCTGTTGGGGCTGAATTACTGTAGTTGCTCTGAATGTATGTGGGGGTGCTTAATTTGCATGGACTCTTCCATTTTTGTCCTTTTTTTCCAGGTTGCTAGGAAGAGGCTCAATGTTTGTGTTTTCACCAGATCAGTTTCAGAGACTGCTAAAAATTAATCCAGACTGGAAAACCCATAGACTTCTTGATTTAGGTGCTGGAGATGGAGAAGTCACAAAAATCATGAGCCCTCATTTTGAAGAAATTTATGCCACTGAGCTGTCTGAAACTATGATATGGCAGCTTCAGAAGAAGAAATACAGGTATAATTTTTAGACATGGTTTGGGGTATATTTCTTGGTTTTAGATGTATTTCTTCTTATTTAGTATATGTGCTGCCAAATCGAGCGTTTGAGGAGTATATTATTTAAAGGATATGAATCAAACAATTTTCCGTGATTAGAAATTTTTTAAAACTTTCCATATTACAGTAAAGTAGAAACTGAGAGAGAAATCATCTTTCCTTGTCAGTATTATTTTGGACTAGAGGAGACGGCACTGTAGAAGGAGAAGGGCAGGTGAAGGACAACTTGGTAAAGGTAGAGCAGATGTAGAGACTTTTCCCTGATTGGAATCTGACATTCTTAAACCTGGATTTTGTTTTTGTTTTTGTTTTTCAGTGAAAAAAATTTTTTTTACTGTGGTAAACTACATAACATAGAATTTACCATTTTAGCCATTTTTAACCACTAACTGTAGTATTAAGTACATTTATGCAGTGTAACCATCACGACCATCCATCTCTAGAACCTTTTAGTTTTTCCCACTGAAACTCTGTACCCATTAAACACTTATTCCCCAAATCACTCCCCCTCACGTTCCCCGGCCCCTGGCAACCACCGTTCTGTGCCGTGTCTCTACGAATCTGACAATTCTGGGAACCTGAAATAGGAATTATACATTATTTGTCCTCTTGTGACTGGCTTATTTCACTAAACATAATGTCTTCAAGGTTCATCCATGTTGTGGCATGTATCAACATCTCCTTCCTTTTTAAGGCTGGATGATACTCCGTTGTAGGGTTATACCACACTTGGCTTATCCATTCATCTCTCAGTGGACACTTGAGTAGCCTCCACCTTTTAGCTATTGTGAATAATGCTTCTGTGAACACGAGTGTACAAATAACTGTTCAAGTCGCTGCTTTCACTTCTGGGTGTATACTCAGAAGTGGAATTGCTGGATTATATGGTAAGACTGTGTTTAACTTTTTTAGGACTTGTCACACCATTTTCCACAGCAGCTGTACCATTTTACATCCCACCAGCAATGTACAAGTTTTTCAGTTTCTCTGCATCCTCCTCAATACTTGTTATTTATTTTTTTGGTAGTAGCCATCCTAATGGCCATGAAGTGTCAAATCTTGGTTTTAAGGCCATCTCCTAGGGGCACCTGGGTGGCTCAGTTGTTAAGTGTCTGCCTTTGGCTCAGGTCATGATCCCAGGGTCCTGGGGTCGAGCCCCGCGTCGGGCTCCTGTCAGGCTCCCTGCTCGGCGGGAAGCCTGCTTCTCCCTCTGCCACTTCCCCTGCTTGTGTTCCCTCTCTCGCTGCATCTCTCTCTTTCAAATAAATAAATAAAATCTTTTTAAAAAAATAATAAGACCATCTCCTGCTTGAAAGACTTAGGAAGAAGGTGTTCTTTATTCAGTATGGATTCTACTGAATGGGAGAAGAAGGTGCTGGGTACTGAATGTGGGAGGTGAGAATAGGGCCTGCTTCCTCCCCTGATGTTTTGGAAGCCAGGCTGAGCCTTACAAAAAAGGGAAAGAAGAATTATGCACTCACTTTCTGTCCACCTAAGTTTCTGCTCATACACACTAACCCTAGAGACTGAGCATTGGTGTAGCTCTTGGAGCAGGACTGGATTGAACTTTGGCAAAATATGGAAATTTTTAGCTTGAAGAAAAGACCAAGTCGGAAGGGGGTGGGGGGGGAAGGTTACGATCAACAAATGTAATGGGGTTTTATATGGAAAGAGAGTAAGTGCTGTTTTTGGTATAATCATGCACAGCTAGCTCTCAGAAGTTGAGGTAGAGTTTAGGGACATTTACCTTCCTAACAGCTTGAGCATCCAAGTCCTTGCCACTCTCCGTGTTTAAATAGCTGTTAGGGATGCTATTATAGGAGACTTCTATCTGTGTGAGGTTGAACTCCATGATTTGTAAGATCCCCTTTAGCTCCAGCAGTCTGTCTTAGATTAGATCCTGGAGGGCCTGTGTGGTAATAACTGAAGTATTTCTTCACTTAGACATTAATGCATCAGGGGCACCTCAGTGGCTCAGTCGTTAAGCGTCTGCCTTTGGCTCAGGTCATGATCCCAGGGTCCTGGGATCGAGCCCCGCATCGGGCTCCCTGCTCCGTGGGAAGCCTGCTTTTCCCTCTCGCACTCCCCCTGGCTTGTGTTCCTTCTCCCGCTTTGTCTCTCTCTGTCAAATAAATAAATAAAATCTTTAAAAAAAAATTAATGTATCATTTCAAAAGTTGGAATGTTTTGGCCTTCGTTTTAACAATGGCTTAAATCATGCCTAATTCCTAATCTGGTGCTCTCCTCCCACTTAAAAAAAAAAATGTTTTGAAAGTGCGAATGGGGAGGAAGGTGTTTGAAACGTCTTCATTCCCCTCCTACCCACTCCTGCCCCTTTCGTTCCTTGCTTGTCTTTGAAGCCCTTTTTGAGACTAAATGCCTGAATGGAATTATCAGTGAAACTTAGACGTTTGAATTAATAATTCATTGTATCTAGCGTTTAGACACTATGTAACCTAGTAGTAAACTTACCTCCATATGAAAAATACTTAGTTTACTTTTTTTCCTAATGTATAGCACATATGCCAAAATCTATTCACAATTTTACCTAAATAGGAAATTCATGCTGGTTGATATTCCCTCCACCATATTATTAAGATTAAAAACATGTTCACAGAAGTGGTGTTTTTCGGCACAATCTGAGGTTTGGTTTTTTGGTTTTTTTTTTTTTAACAATCTGAGATTTTAATGAGGAAGTAGTATCTTACTAAGGTTGGGGTTCATTCAACCCATGATGGCAGGGCAGACTTGTAGCTTAATACCTTGTTTTTTGGCTTGGGAGCTAGCTATTTTTTGTTTCTCTTCAATGTCTGAGTTCATGAAAAACTGATTTTTTAATAAAGGTTCTAGATATCATTTTTGAAATAATACACAGAAAACAGCCGAGTTTTTCCTCTGTGTTGCTAAGATATTATTTATGCCAGAAAACCCAATTGTAGAACTTAAGGATATGGCTTTGATTTTTAAAACAAAACAATAATTTTTCTTTATACTGTTGGTGTTTTGCTTTTTATTTAGGATTTATCAAAATGTTGATTGCTTTGTCACTGCTGTAAAATATATTTTAAATTCTGGATGCCTGCGTGGCTCAGTCGGTTAAGCATCTGCCTTCGGCTCAGATCATGATCCCGGGGCCTTGGGGTTGAGCCCCACATCAATCTTGCTAGGTGGGCTCCTTGCTTGGTGGGGAGCCTGCTTCTCCCTCTCCTTCTGCCTGCCGCTCCCCCTGCTTGTGTTCTCTCTCTCTCTCTCTGACAAATAAATAAAATCTTTAAATATATATAAATAAATAAATAAATATATATATATATATAATATATGCATACATATATATAATATACATATATATTTTAAATCCTCCTGGAAGGTAAGCTATTACTTTAACTTGTTTTCTTGAAAATAATAATTCCAAGGTTAGAAATAACCTGTTTTGCAAAAGCCAAAACAGGTTTTTGCAATTTATGAATTTAAATAGGCTGTTTGACTAAGGTATTAATATACAAAGGAAAGGATTATACAGTTAATTTTTGATTGTGTGCACCATTGAACAGTTCCACAATTCAAGTGACAGTACATAAAAAAAAAAAAAGGTTCTGTGGCAGGGAAAAATTTTGGCAGCATGTTTTCCTTTCTTGGTCTGCTTCACCAAAAGTTAGTGGCAAAATTAGCTTAGGTGATCTGAAGGGAAGTTAGTAGATGGTGGAGGGAATACGGGTGTGGGAAGATGCTGAGCTGTGAGGGGGGCGGGTTTAGAGTTAAATTCACATAGACCGTTCACACGTGGGTGATCAAAAAGGAATTGTATGTACATTTTTAACACCAGAGAACAGATCTTTAATGTAAATTTGAAAGATGCCTGACTTTAATCCATTATCTGGAGGTTTGGGATCTTTCTTGAAAAGAAAATACTGTAGTTAAGAGTTCTGTTTCTCATGTTAACATCCTCTTTATTTTCTCTTTTTAATGAAAAGATGTTGGAGACTGCTCTTCACTCTCGACCCACCACCCTGATGGCATTCATTCACAGACCCATTGTCAGGCTCTTTCTCACCTTATCTGGGGAGGGCGGGTTCATTGACCTGAATAGCGCATGCACTAGGAGAGTTTCCCAGTTGTCAGTTTTACTCTGCGGGTGACTTGCAGTGTGATTTGGACAAGTCACTTCTTCCACTGTTCTCATGAGGAAGTCTTCACCATGTGTCTTATTCCTGGGCTAACATGCAGTTTGAGTGGAGCCAATACATTTGTCTTCGTTGGTGGAACTGAGTTTATAAGTGAAAAATCACCAAACAGAAGTAAAGATGAAGTTGGGCTTCTAAACATGTAGCTGTCACTGTCCCTGTGTTAAAGCCTTAATTTTCTGTTAGGAGCATGTCTTTTCTTTCAAAATCTGCAGGTAATTCAGAGATGGATTTTGTGAGATTATTCTAGATTAAAACATGGTGATAATGCTTGGCTTCTGCTTCCTTATAGACGGGCCTAAGACTTTTTGTTTTGTTTTAAATCAAGTATATAATTTGTTTTTGCAATTTATGAATTTAAATAGGCTGTTTGACTAAGGTATTAATATATGAATAGTCCTTTTTAATGGTTCATCTCGGTTTTTAAAATGGGAATTGAAGGGCGCCTGGGTGGCTGAGTTGGTTAAGTGACTGCCTTCAGATCAGGTCATGATCCTGGGGTCCTGGGATTGAGCCCCGCATCGGGCTCCTTGCTCAGCCAGGAGCCTGTTTCTCCCTCTCCTGCTCCCCCCTGCTTATGTTCTCTCTCTGTCTCTGTCAAATAAATAAAAATCTTTAAATAAATAAATAATAAATAAAATGGGAATTGATAGTATTTGTATCCCAAAAGTAGGATCTTTATAGTTTGAATGAGCTACATCTAGTTTCTAAAATCATCACTGCATGGGGTGCCTGGGTGGCTCAGATGTTAGGTGTCTGCCTTTGGCTCTGGTCATGATCCCAGGGTTCTGGGATCGAGCCCTGCATGGAGTTCCCTGCTCAGCGGGAGGCCTGCTTCTCCCTCTCCCTCTGCCCCTGCTTGTGTTCCTTCTCTCACTGTGTCTCTCTCTGTCAAATAAATAAGATCTTTAAAAATAAATAAATAAAATCATCATTGCAGTTACAAGTTCAGTACAACAAAGTGAGTTTGGAGCCCTAATGCCCCACTCAATTCAAGCAACAAGGGAACCTGACTAGTCCCTTGAAGTTTGTTAGAGTGTTGTTTTGGAGGAGGCTTTGGTTATTTTTATTATTTTTATTTTTATTTTTTTAAGATTTTATTTATTTATTTGACAGAGAGACACACAGCAAGAGAGGGAACACAAGCAGGGGGAGCGGGAGAGGGAGAAGCAGGCTTCCCGCTGAGCAGGGAGCCCTACGCAGGGCTCGATCCCAGGACCCTGGGATCATGACCTGAGCTGAAGGCAGATGCTTAACGACTGAGCCACCCAGGTGCCCCCGGAGGCTTTGGTTATTTAAAAAAAAAAAAAATCTAGGGGTGCCTGGGTGGCTCAGTTGGTTAAGCGTCTGCCTTTGGCTCAGGTCATGATCCCAGTGTCCTGGGATTGAGCCCCGCGTCAGGCTCCTTGCTCGGTGGGGAGCCTGCTTCTCCCTCTCCCTCTACCTGCTACTCTGCCTGCTTGTGCTCTCTCTGTCAAATAAATAAATAAAATCTTAAAAAAAAAAATCTAGACTGAAAAGAAGATGCAGCTGAGTGGTTTGTGCTCCTTTTATTCTACTATTCGAAAATGCTCTCAAATATCACTATGCTAATGAGTTTTCTAAAACAGCCCTCATTATACTTTTTGAATTTTCTAAGATAACTGTGCTGTATCTGCTTAGCATTATCAGAGACTTGTTTACCAAAGATCCTTTCTCCTGTTTCCTTCCCCCTCCCCCGCATCGTAACATGCCTCACATGCCACATTCTGATTGTCATAACCAAGCAGGAGTGAGTAATGTACAGAATTGCCTTAATCGTGTGGCTAACAAAGACTCTTGATAAGAGAATTCCTTCTCTCGGTGGATAAAACATTGTAAAGGACTTAGAAATGTTCTGAGAGAGAGAGGGAGGGTGAGATCGAGAGACTGAGGGCTGAGAGTGGTGTGTTAACTGTGCTTTTCCCTTACATGTAAGTTTTAATAGGATGTCCTGTGCTTTATCGTTTTCTATGTAGTTATTCAGATATGAAGATTCTAAGTCTGAGATGGCATCTGTCTCCTGGGAACAGAGATGTGCTCAAAAGGCCATAGGTTGTAAATGGAAATTATCTTATACCACCCCCAGCCATTCTTAAAAATAGGAGGGACCCCAGGAATAGAAAACATGAATATCTGATGTATTTTATGATTAAATTCCAATGGATGTAGAAAATAGGGTTTTTTGTTCGTTTGATGTTCAAGAATTTGATGGCCTATTTCAAAAGATTTATTTATCCATTTTAGAAAGAGAGGGAGGGTGGGGGGGGGAGAGGCAGAGGGAGAGAATCCTTCAAGCAGATCCCCCACCCTGTGGCTGAGCACAGAGCCTGATGTAGAGCTTGATCCTATGACCCATCAGATCACGACTCATGTGATCATGGCTCATGAGATCACGACCTGAGCCAAAACCAAGAGTTTGATGCTCGACTGACTGAGCCACCCAGGCGTCCCTACTAACCTTGATTTCTGAGCTTAGAATTACTAACTCACAGTTCCCTGGATCTCAGCAACTAGTTGAGTTACTAAAAGAAAAGGTGACTTCTTGTATTTTGCTTAAAGTTGAAAAGAGGTAGTTTTAAATGAATGAAATGTTTTTAGGTAAAAAAAAAAAAGGAATTTGGTGGCCTAGTTATAATCATTTTTATCACTTTATATCTTCATATGGTATTAAACATGATTAGTTCTTATAAAGGAATGTTTTTAGATTCGGAAATAGGTGAAATGCTAAATTTAAAGGAATAGGGTTGCTGTTTTTCTTTGCCTGGCCATTTTATTACTGCAAATATAAATGATAAGTGAATGATCTTGCATTTACTTTGATTTAGAAGATAAAGTTAGAGCCTCTACTGGCATGTCAGTTATTCTTAAAGATGTCTTTAAGCGGGTTTGTATCAATCAGGTTCTTTCTGATGTTTTCAGAGTGCTTGGTATAAACGAATGGCAGAATACAGGGTTCCAGTATGATGTCATCAGCTGCTTGAATTTGCTGGACCGCTGTGATCAGCCCCTGACTTTGTTAAAAGATATCAGAAGTGTCTTGGAGCCAACTAGAGGCAGGGTCATCCTCGCCCTGGTTTTACCCTTTCATCCCTATGTGGAAAACGGTAAGTGTGGTCAGGTCGCCTCTTACCCAGCATAGAGATTTATTAGTGTTTGTGATTCTGTTTTCCTAGAATAGCCTAGAATTTGAAGGAATATGGTTAACTCATGTAAAATATCACCTTGGTTAGTGCTCATCTTAATGCGGATTTTGTAGAATTCTGGTACTCCCTTTGCAGTGGTAATAGTGAATACTCAGCTGGGTCTGCCCGCTTGAAATTGAAAACCTGAAATGTGTCCATATTTTCTGCTCTGAAATCGAGCCTAAACCATTTGTTTATTAGCTTATAAGCTGAGTCAAGAACAAAGTGATGCCTTTTAATTTACCTGTATATATTGCTGAATGTCATAGCTGATTTGTACGTTACATCTCTTGTTCCAGACTCTCAAAATGATAAATGCTATTATCTTTTTTACCCTTCTGAAGACCATTTGTGTTCCAGCATGTATCATTTCTTTGTGTGACATTTGGTTTTGTGATTGCATAGTCTTGCTCTTCAACAATACTGAATGAAGAATATATTAAAAGAAATAGTTTGATTTCATAGGACTTCATATTTACTGTGACCTGGTTGTAGCCACGTTAACTCATGGTTTTAGCTAACACGGTTTGCATTTCAGGTCATGTTGAAAGTTTCAACTTTAAGCGTCTCCTTTGCATTTTCATAAGTTAATGTGCAGTAATACAAAAATTATTTATTATGTAAGTAATACATGTTAATATTTTAAAATCTTTAGTTTTCCCATTTTACTGCCTAGTTCAGCCTTGGATTCAAAAGCTCCAAGAGCTTGCAGACATTTTTAAGAAATCCATTACTATTTTGCAAGCGTTGTAGTTATCAAATATCTGTGAAAATCTGTCTTAGGGAATAATGCTCATGTTTGCTTATCACCATGGAAATCCAATGTAAATCATTGCCACTCACTTGCTCCTTCATTTCTTTTTCTCCTTATTTTTCCCCCTCAGGTCATAGTCCCTTCAGATTAAATGCTTACTTTAACATTGACCAAATGATTTTAGATTTATGTTGATGATGGGGGAAATGGAGAATTCTTTAGACATAGGAGAGTGGGAAAGAGTGCAGGTAGACCTGATAGTCCCTCCCCCATCTGACTTCTCCATTTTTACATTCCTGGTGTAGAATCACTTGTCATGGTAAAGAAAACATTGCTTTAAGTGTGTGTGTGTGTGTGTGTGTGTGTGTGTGTGTGTGTGTGTGTGTGTACACTACAGTGAAAACCCTAGTAAGTGTCCTTGATCAGCACAGGAGTTTTGACCTGCTCCGTTTCTGACCTGGGCCGGTTCACCCCTCCTTAGGCAACCTGGTGGTCCCCCGCTCCCAGGAGGTCACCATATTGATGCCGAACTTAGTGCGGACACCCGATTGGCATAGCGCACTACAGCCCAGAACTCCTGGGCTCACGCGATCCTCCTGCCTCAGCCTTCCGAGTAGCTGGGACTACAGGCACGCGCCACCGTGCCCGGCGTAAATGTCCTTGATAATTCAGCAACCTGACCTTTTTTCAGTGCTGTTCACTGTGTAATTAAGTCTCCGCTCCATCTCTGTATTGCAGTCACTAGTCATCAGGTTGTAAGGTCCCAGTTTCCTGTGTCCTGTTGGGCAACCACATGATAGAATTTGAGCGCTATTTCCTGGCATAGCAGGAGGTGGAAGAGCAGGGGAAGAAACATCAATCTAACCATGAATTTTATTTCCTTGTGTTGCTCACACTAAAAATTGAGAGGAAATCCAACTGGACAAGGCCTAAAAACAAGCTCCTTGATTGTGGGCACATAGCGCAGAGTTGCCTGTTGAGTCCAAGGAGTCTGACACGTGACACATAGCAAACCTGAGACAAGAAGCTTTGTTGCTGTGGGTGACCTTTAGTGACCTATACATTTTGCAGATTGCTCCACAGCACTCTATTATTGCTTCCTTTCTCTAAGTCACTAATTAGATCCTGATGATTTCCATGTGACACGGTGTGAGGACTGTGAACTGCAGAGTGACCTTGCCGTGTGAGTTCATAAATACTGGGCTGTTTTAAGAATATAGGAGTGTGCTTGGCCTACTTGGCTCAGTCTAGTTTTTAACAAAAAGCAATTGTAGATGAAATGATTTTTTTATAATTTTTGGATTTGTCTTTAAATCAAACCACAGCAATTTTGTTACTTAGGTTAAGTTGGAAAAAATTTAAAATGTGTTCTTTCTAATTTCAATTGCAGTTTATTTGGTTTATTGACCCAGTTTTGGTTAGGGGTCATTAAATGTTTAATTTTTTTAAAACTAATTTTTATAAAAAATGCAGTTCACGGTAAAAAGAGTTCAAGCTGCTAGCAGGAGGGTATACATGAAAATTTTCTCATCCATTCCAGTTCCACAGTCTTGTTCAGGTCTCTTGAATACTCTTCTTAAGATAGTCTATGCAAATATAATTCTGTGTGCACGTGAAAAGAATGATTATATAGTTAAATCCCATTGTAAATCCTTTGGTTGCCTTTTTCCACTTAAGTGTATCTAGAAAATTATTCCTTATCAGCTCATAATGTACCTACATCATCATCTGGATATAAGCAGTGGTATGCTGGAGCTGGTTTTACTGGCTCATGAGAGCTGATTATTACATTGTCATGAAGTTAGTGAACTGGTCATTGAACATGACTGTTCTTGAAACTGACCATTGTATGGTCAGTGGTGGGAGCACTTAAATCTTGGAAATTGGCAAACACTACAATAGCCTCTCCCCTCTCCAAGGTGGTTGGTAAACATTTACCAGCACCCCACTGGATGTATAACTTTACTTGATGAAGCCCCTGTTTATGTACTTTTAGGTATCACCAGTTTGCTTTATAAATAATAGTGAAATGAACAGTCTCAGGCAGGTCTTTGCACATGTGTAAGTATGTTTTAGGTTGCTTTCTGCTTTAAGAAACAGAAGGAGCTGGGTGCTGGGTGGCCGGCCAACACTTGGTTTCGGCTCATGTTGGGCTCCTACCAGTGTGGAGTCTGCCTAAGACTTTCTCCCTCTCTCTCTGCCCCCGGGCACCGCCCCCCGCCCCCCCCCCCGTGGTCTCTCTCTCTCTCTCTCTCTCACACACACACACAAATAAATCTTAAAAAAGAAACAAGGAACAACTAAAAGTTGCTTTTAAAAATTAAGAGTTTATTTTAGGATAGCGATTCTATGGTTGGGTTAATTCTGTTATACAGCTGTTCTGTTGAAGTTCAGAGCTTGCTTTCTTTTCTCCATCTTCAGTGTATTGGCATTCCTCTTAGAATTACAAAATAGCTAATGTAGTGCCAAACGTCATGTGTAGGCATGACAAAATCTTGAAAAGAGAGAGGGGCAGAAGGGTGGCTCAGTCAGTTAAGCATCTGACTCTTGATTTCCACTCAGGTCATGATCTCAAGGTTGGAGCCCCACGTCGGGCTCTGCGCTGTGTGTGGAGCCTGCTTAAGATTCTCTCTTTCCCATTCCCTCTGTGCCCCCCTAGCCCCCCCGCCCCCGGAAAAAAAATCTTGAAAAGAGAGGACGATTCTTCCCCAAACATCATTTTTTTTTTTCATTAGTGAGGGAAACCTTCCCCAGAAATCTCCCCATCACTTTAGGGCCCATTGTCAAGGATAGGGGCACATGTTCCTACCCAGCCAGCAACTGGTGAGGGGTCTGGGACAGACATGGTGCACTCTCTGGGTCTGGAGGGAGCCCTCTGCCCTGAGCATATTTACACTGTTGAACTGGGCTTGCAATGAATGTGGAAGGGAATTGGTACTCTTATGCAACGGATTATCTTCATTCATTTAAAAAAGTATTTACTGAGTGCCTAGGTGCTGGAGATATAGCAAGTGGAAAACACGCAGATAGTCTTGCCCTCATGGAGCTTATTTCTAGTGAGGAAGACAGGAAACGAATGGCATGCTGTTGGTGATAAATGTTACAGAGAAAATGAACTATAAAAGCAAGAAAGGGGCATCTGGAATTGGGGGTTGGGTTTGGGTGCTGTAATTTTATTTTTATTTTTTATTTATTTTTTAAAGATTTTATTATTTGAGACAGAGCAAACGAGAGAGAGCACAAGCTCTCTGTCAAATACATAAAATCTTAAAAAATATATAAAAACAAAAACCTGAAGGAAGTTAGGTCTAAGGTTATCTGTGTGATCCATTTCTAGAGGTGGAAGTGTTTGTGAAAGACAGTTTTCCAGATAGCTAGCCTGGGATCTTAACCCCGTTTATGGAATAATCATCTTTTCCGCAGTGCTTTGAAATGCTACCTTTATCATATACTGAAGTCCCGAATGGGTTTGGTTTTATTAAGATTCATCCTTCCGTGTGTGCCAATACCAAACTGTTTTCATTACTGTAACTTAGCATACATTTTCATGTCAGAGCACCAGCCCCCTTCTCGCAGTTCCTTTGCAGATTTTTGTTGGCTTATTTTATTTAACGGATCAACTGTAGCACTGGTTTAGCACTAGTTAATTTATAGATTAATTTAGGGAATATTGAGTCTTCCTAGCTAAGAATAGGATGTGCCTTTCATTTTATTCAATTCTTTATCTTTAGTAACAAAATTTTCTTCATAAAGGTCCTACGCAGTTTTTTTTTGATTTATTCTAGTGGTGTGTTTGTGGGTGGGATATTGTTAAATAGAAAATTTTCTTCTATCATTTTTTTAACTTTCAAACTTTTTCCCAGCTTTTGGGAAATTGACAAAAATTATATGTATTTCAGGTGCACAGCGTGATGATTAATGTACGTATACGTTGTGAAGTTATTACTACAATCTAATGAATGCATCCACCTCACATAGTTACTCTTTTTTGTGTGTGATATAACACTTAAGTAAGATCTATTCTTTTAGTAACCTTCAGGTATACAGTATAGTATTATTAAATGTAGTCATCATACTGTACATTAGATCCCCAGAACTTATTCGTCACTGGAAGTTTGTGCCCTTTGACCAATGTCTCCCTATTTTCCCCACCCTCCAGCCCCAGGCAGTCACCACTCTACAGTCTGGTTCTACGAGTTTGACTTGTTTAGATTCCACCTATGAGTGAGATCATGCAGTGTTTATCTTTCTGTGTCTGGCTTGTTTCACTTAGCATAATGTCCTCCAGTTTCATCCATGTTGTTGCAGACGGCTCTTTCATCATATTTTAGAATGAATGGTAGGTGTACATACCCAAGCAATTGATTTTTTGAGTATATACTAATTTTGTAATCATTTATATTTTTAAATTGTTTTATTGTCTCTAGTAGCTTCTGTATTGATTCTCTTGTGTTTCCTTGATCTGCAAATGGTTTTGCTACTTACTTTTCATATTTAAACTTTTTTTGCCCAAGTGAATTGGTAGTTAATTCCAGAAAATGTTTTTAAAAATGGTAGGCATTTTTGTCCTGTTTTTTACTTTAATGAGAATATTTCTACTTTAAATATGATGCTGTCTTTTGGCTTGAGATTGCTGTTGTTTGGCTTGAAATACATATTCTTTTAAATCTTGTTTCATTAAGAGCTTACAAAGTCAGGAATCGCTGTTGAATTTTGTTACCTGTATATTCAATATCTGTGGAGATAGTCATTCTGTTTTTTCTCCTTTGACTTGTTAAATTAATAGTACTTGTATACTGTGTATCCACCCTTGCACTTCTGGGCTTAGATGGGATAGTCTTCTTGTAACGCATTGCTAGAGTGTATTTACAAAAATTCTGAATAAATATATTAGCAAAATATTAATGAATAATAATTGATTTATATCTGATCTTTATTTGGAGGATGTTATCTTCGTTATGTTTTGGTATCAGTGTTCTGCTGGCTTTGTAAAAAATAATTTGGAATTTTTTTCTCCATGCGCTGGAACAATTTAAATTGCATGTGGCTCTCTGTTCTTGGAAAGTTTGGTAGAATTCACCTGGGAAACCAGCGAGACCTGTGCCTGTTGAGAGGTAGACTTTGGCAACTTCCTTACTTTCTTCTAGGGTCATTGTTCTGGTTAAATTAGGCATATTAAGTCTTAAAACTCCCATAAGTCTAAATAGAAATAAGCAAGACTCTGATAGGACTATTGCATGGAAAGAGCTTGGGCTTTGAGGGCTGGCCCTGTTTGAAACGTGGGCCTCTTGTTAAGGTTAGTGTTTCATCTCTAAGAGTGGGGCTAATCCTTACCTCAAGGTTTGTCCTGAGTATTAAAGAATCTAATGTATAGGAGAATGCCCTACCGTGTCTGTCTCAGTGTTGATATTTAATACGCGTTAGATATAGGTCATCCCATTCTGTCCTGTTACTTCGTTTTTGTTTGTGGCTTTATTGATCCTATTTGTTCACAGTCCTTCAGTTTGAAATATTTCTCAGTGTCCTTCAGGTCTGTTTGAGACTTCACTCTTTTCACAGTAATCATCATAATTTGATGACTTCATTAGGCATCGCAACTTTGTCTCCAAATGTACACTCTCCATTGGTTTATGTGACTTGTCCCCCCAGAATCTTCACCCTGTGCCTGTGAGCCAGGGGTCTCCGATTCACTCAGGTCTTATGTAGCAGAGAAAAAGAAATTACTTATTCTGAAAATCCTGCTAACATCTTTCGGTATGTGGTTTAAGTGCTCTTGTCTAGAGGGTAGGGTGTGAAGACACTAGAACCACGTCTTTGTTGTTTCCCTCTTGTTGGGAGTAGTTTCAGTATTATTCTCTTCTCATTGTCATGGGAAACTCTAAACAGAAAGCTATAGCTTAATTTTTTCCAGTGAAAATTCTGGATGCTCAGCTAGTAGGAAAATTAATACTGCCAGGGATTCTGCGTACAGTGAGGGGTGAGGGTCGATGGCTAGGGAGTGAAGTGTGCTTCATATCTCAGTTGACATGCTGAAAAAATATTTTTCTATAGAAACAGTGTTCATTTGTATTCATATAAATGCATTGGAGTGCCTAGTTTTGACCAGGCAACACTAGGCAGTGGAAATACAAAGATAATGACAAACCTGCTTCTAGTCTTAAGATATTTAGAGAATCATACAGAAGATAGATGTAAGCAGACAATGGCAGGATAGTCTGATAAGAAATATGACAAAGTACTATGGGTTTAGAGAATGAAAGACCCATTAACTGCTAGGGGAGGTTATGGAAGGTTTCATGTAGGAGGTGACAGTTGAGCTATGTTTGTACCTGAGAAGCATTTTACCAGGCAGAGGGAACAGCATATGCAAAAGCATGAAGAGTGTGAACAAGGTGGGATTAGGGAAGGACAAGGTCAGTGTGGCCCAAGGGTGGCATGAAAGAAAGGCCCTTGACTGGATAATAGTCTAGTACCCAGTAGATGTTGTTGGCTAGATGGATGAATGAAAGAATGAATATTAATATATACATCAATAACTGATATATATGATGTAAGGGAATGTAACTACTTTCCCAAAGGAGAGTATATCCCAATTTCAGCTTGAACAGCAATCTTGGAAACACAGTCCTTGTTGCATTGGGTAAGGCTTATTCTAAATCAAATACTAATTTATCTTAGGGATTTTGTCTGCTAGTTAAGTTACACAAAGAACAGTGTATTTTCAGCCCTGGGAGTACCAAAATGTAATGACTCCCAGAAATGAAAAGTAAATGATCTAATCTAACACATTCTATTTACCTGGATAGTTAGTGCTTACCCTTTTTTTGCCATCTAGCTTAGAAATTCATTTATTTCATCCAAGCCAGCAGTCTCAAAAGTAGGACTATACACCCAGGAGAACACAAGACCGTTTATTTTGGGTTATAGGAAGAAAACATTAACATTTCTATTTCTACGACTTTGTATGCCAGTTGTTTAATTTACACACATACATGTACACACACACACTGTACCCAGCACACACAGATGCACCACATAGGCGCTCACACACACATACACACAAACACACGCTCCCCCCTCTCTCCTCTTGCCATTTCTTCCTGGCACATGTGATAACATGTGTTGGAGACCACTGATTCAGGTCATCATTGCAAAACATTTTCATAGGGATCTTAAAATATTTTAAAATTCTGGGTTTTAAAAATAGAATTCACCTCATTTAATACCATTTTAAAAGAAACACTTTAATGAAATAAAAATAGGTTATAATTCATTTTTAATAACGAATGCACACTTGTGGGTACTTTAAATAGATTTTTACAATGAGGTAGCTTTCAAAGAACAATCCATACTGTGTTTTCTCAGTGACATAGTAATGATTCCATAAACATCTTTGCTGGACCCCACCCCTTATCTGATACTCCCCTCCTAAATCAGTTAAAAATATATTGCAAAGGCACAGGCAAACACGTGTCTTGCCCACTGCTTCCCTGGTGCTGTTATTTGGCCCAACAGTGACATCTAGAGTTGGCTGAGGCTTCTGTGTTCTGAGGTTCTGAGGTTTTCTGTTTAACCTCCCGCGTCGGAGCTTCTATATTTTAGCTATCATATTCTTAGTCTATTTTCACTTTTTGTTGGTAGCATGATGTAAGTCATTTTGCATATGCAGGCAGGAAAATGTGCACTCTACTGTTACCCAGTGGCAATACCAGGAGAACAGTGTTTGCTCCAGGGTACTTTGCAAGATGGTTTTTCTTTTCTTCTTCCCCCCCTTTTTTTTTTAAACTCAAATTTTGGCACTTCCCTTCCTTTTTCCCCTCCCTCCCATCTTAGTCTCAGTGGCCCATCACTTCCACAACCATAAAGACAATTCTTCCACTCAAGACAGAAGCAGACAGAAGCATGGGGTGTGACTTCTAATCTTCAGGGTAGGAGTCCTCACATACCTCGTATGTCAAATGACACAAATATAGGATATATGTTAGGAAAATGGAAATTTTTTAAATGTTAGACTACTCAGAATTCTCCTGGCAAGTTAGGAAGTATTTTTCAGTTGTATTTTGTAGGATTTTAGTATTTTGGGTAATTACTTTTAGTGATAGTTTCCTTGTAGTGTGGCATCCTTCCTTTTCCATTTACCTTTGATTGGCTTTTTAAAGCCCTGATGGGCGTATGTCCGATAACACTGCCATAACTTCTGGATTTGGACTTTCAGTGACTTAATTGAAAATTAAAACATTTCTATGGTCTTTCATAGTTGGAAAGTGCTCTTCTATTTTCGTTAAGTGTTGCCTTTCTCCTGCAAGAGTAAATAACAAGCCATATTTAAGGTTGTGTAACTGATGATGTCCCACTGCAAGCAACATTTAAACTAGTATGCCCTCCTGTGCCCTCTTGCATTCTGTGTCCCCAAGGAGCCGCCAGTAATCTTAAAGGTCCAGTTACTATTCTTCCTATATTTAGAGTAAGATGTGGAACTGAAAATTAATTTTCTTTTCTTTCTTTTTTTTTAGCATTTTTTCATTCTTTATTATATTTTATTAAATATATTAAGATTCCCTTCAATTGCATTTTTGTTGTCCATATTGTTGTAGAAGCAACAGGATAATTTGGCCTGTAGTGTTTTCCAGTCTTGGATTTGCTGACCGGAAATTTGAGATTTTGAGATGCTGTTGGGAGAGTCCTGGTTTACATAACAGTACTTACTTCTAGACTTGTCTTCAGGACACTTATCATTGTCTGTTTGCAGAAAAAGATGCTCCGGCCTCAGTAAGGAAAGAGTGAACAGGCATTCATAATTATTCAGAGTGATATCTTAGGTGATTAGACCATTTCTTTATGTATTTGTATACACACTGAAGTATGAAATGACTACTTAGACCACACTCTCTCCTGGATGAAAATCCTTTTTAAAAGTTGTATTAAAAAAAAAACACAACACCTCATATCAGACCCTTGTTACATTTGCCCTCTTGGCAGCTGTTTAAGAAAAAAAATCCTTAGTTGTGTATTAATTCATTATATTATAGTATACATTTTAATTTAAATCTGAGCGGCCTGATTGTGCACCCTGGAAACTGAGTATCTGTTCCACTAGCACTAAAACAGCATCTTGTTTGAAAAACCTGTTATAGAGGACTTTAAAGAGACACTGTCAGATATCTCACAGATAATATGAATGCATTCTTCCTGCCACTGTAACCGCAGACTGAAGAAATACTTGATTTTTATTTTCATTAGCTCCTCTTTTCTAATGTGAATTTATTTCTGCCTTGTTAGCAATAAGTGATGTTTTCTGTATAATTTGACCCACAGTTGTTTGCAGCATTTACTTACTGCCCGCTACTGCATGCATGCAAGGATCTTTTAATCCACAAAAGCATCCTTGTCTGAATTGAAAACATTGCCTATACCCAGTGTGTTTCTGAAAGATTCCATGTCACTAAGATGTCAACCTGGTCTCTATTTAATATTGTATCAGATGTCCTTTGTTATGTATTTATCAAAACAGGTTCTATATAAAAATGTATTCTATGTGAAAGTCCTCTTTCATATTCCTCTATAGGAAAACATGATTATTGATGGCTTGCTGGTGGCTTAGCTTTTTCACACATGCTTTATATCTGCATTACATCTCTTTGATATTTTACACTCACAGGTTGTTGTCTTGTTTCCACCTGTCTCTTACTATATAGTTCCTGAGCAATTTCCTGAAAAATACGTCGGGCACTCTTCTTCTGTAAACACAAATGAGAAAAAATTCCTGTCTCTCTTAGGACTAGAAGGGATGATTATTGCACATCATCTTAGCTTTGTCTTTCTTTACTGCCACCAGTCAGAACCACTACCGCCCCCCCCCCCCACACCCAACCCCCAGCACATCTACACTGACCATTAACTCTTGTATTTTGAGTATGTTAGGTAGGGTTTATGGTTGAGAATGATCACATTTAAATCATAGTTTACCACTTGAGATTATCCTTGAGTTCTCAGTAATAAGAAATGGTTTCTGTGGTTGAAAGTTACCATGATATTCTCTGTAATTTTTTCATTATTTTGGGTTTGAAATAATTACAACCAGCCACCGTTTGAAAGGTATTTTACAAGCGTTGGTCTGTACCTTTTGTGAATCTTCTGTTTCTTTGTTTCTTAAAGAGTTAGATTTTGACTGTAAAGAAGAAAAGGAAAGTCTTATGAGACATTTTATGCACTCAAAACAGTTGTGGCAGACTTTGTACCATATTAAGATTAAACTAACTTAACATTTAAATGATATACAGTTAGAGTTAATTTCTATGTAATTCCTGAGATGCTTTTATTATATTAATAAAATAACAATTCCTATTGATGTTGACTATAGGCTTTGTTGTGATCCTAATATAGCATATATGTACCCCCTCTTATAGCCTATGAACAGCCAGAAGATATTCCTTCTCAAAAACTTTAGGCCTTTTAAAAATATTTTAAGGCAGCTTCTAGTCTCTTTGTTAACCCCTTTTTGCTCTTAAAGGCTGTTCTTAGGTCTTTTATAGATAACAGTAATGCTTCCCAGCGGAAAGATCGCAAATAAGATAGTTATAAAGAAGGATTTCTTATTCTCATATTACTGGTTTTAAAGAGAAACCATTGCAAGTTTTGTACTCTGATTAGTAATAATTTTAGTGATGAGAATTTACACTTCCATAGACTGTTCCTGCAGGTGGTGTTTCCTGCAAATGTACAGGAGGATGTTAATTAGGTGAGCAATTTCTGAGGCTCACATGTGGAGAGATGGAAATCATTTCCTTACGATAATATTCAAGGCTATAGGGACATCTAGTGCAAGGAAATTTGACTTACTTTGGAAAGGATTACGAAGATCACGAGTGCACCAATAATGTAGATAGAGAGCAGTGATACAACAGCTATCAGGAGGCTGTGTGGTTCCTTCATTTCTTTGTTAATTACAAAAACAGGAAGAGCCACAGTCACTATTGAAACATATTATTGCAAATACATACATAAAGTATAACTGGAGCTACAAGTGTTAGAGGCGAAACATGAACTGCTCTGCTTGGCTCTTCTTTTTTTTTAAGATTTTATTTATTTATTTGAGAGACAGAATGAGGGAGAGAGAGTACAGGAGCAAGGGCAGTGGGAGTGGGAGAAGCAGACTCCCCTGCTGAGCAGGGAGCCCGATGTGGGGCTCGATCCCAGGACCCTGGGATCATGACCTGAGCCGAAGGCAGACGCTTAACCGTCTGAGCCACCCAGGCGCCCCTTGGCTCTTCTTTAAACATTATTCAGGGTCTCTTGATTCAGAAGACCCTCAAGCAGGTGATAGAATTAAAAGCAGTTCATCAGTTCTTTAAATATGTTATACCAAAATTGTTACTCATTTTGAAAACTAAAAAAATTTTAAATTCAATTAATTACTTATAATGCTCAGAATCACTTTTTATATAACACATTATTTGAAGTTAGATAAACATTTTAGGACAGTTTGTTCAAGGACATTTAAAATTTCTTTTGATAGAAATGATGTACAAGGGTCACCAACAGTCTGTTCGTGGAGTTAAGATATTTTTGCCATGTATTTGTGAATGCTGACATTTGTAACCTTGACCTGTTTCGTATAAACAACTGAATAGTGCAGTCTGTACAAGGATCTGAGAAGGCCATATGTGGAGGATCTTAGGGCTTACTACACCTTTAAACGACAGGCATTGTTACACGTGCCCCTTCTTTCTAATAAAGTTTTGGAAGTAGAATTATTGAATCCATTTTCACATTCTGAATTTCTCCCTCCTTGTAGGAAGTGTCCCATGCTCTGGGTGGGGATAGAGCAACATGCCATGTCTTCTATTACCTGATTATTTGAGGCACAAAATACAATTAGATTTGTAATTATCTGAACAACTTGTACTTTTCAACGAAATATCCCATAGATGCTCATCCTGTGAACTCAGTTTGTACAGCATACATTTTTGTAACAAATTAACCATATCTGTAAAATTTTTTTAAAAAGTTTCAAGTGCTAAATTAGGAGTTCTGTAGAAGAGGCAGGAAATTGCTGTGTCTGTTTTAGTAATACTTCCATTTCTGCTCTTAGAGAAGAATCTGTCTTCACATGAACTTGCAGTCTTGAGACCTTTCATCTCTTTACAAACTATTTTTGGTTTTGGCTAACGTTTTTTATAGAAGACTAATACAGGTCTCCAAAGTTGTTGTATATTTGTTTTAATATCTTTAGCTGACATTTATTTAAGCATACTTGCTATAAGCCAGGCATCATCAAAAGTGCTTTATATGTATTAACTCATTTATAATTTATCTTATGGGTGAGAATAAACTAAGGTTAAATGACATTGGGATACCAAAAGCCCATTAGAACACCCCTAGTAATTAAAAGCAGGAATTATAATACAGGATGATCTCGGGTCCCTAAAGTCCTATTTTAAAATGGTAGGGCTGGTTGATTTTGAGTTAATGTTTTAATGATTTCAGTGCTCATCGTACCAGAGTCCTTTTTAACGGAAGAGATCCAAAAAAGTCAAGGACTATTTCCCTTCTCTTCTTTCCCCCAGAATTGTGTGAAGCTTTTTTCCTGAAATTTCTCGATTTTTTGATTTATAGGATGTAACTGGGTTCAAGACCCTCACTTGAATGAGGAAATTGTCATAGGTTTTAGCAAATCTCAAGAAGTCAGTGTCACACCGATCTCTTTCTGTTTTTCTGTCCGTGTAGAATGGGTGGGGTCAGAGGTCCCCCCAGTGGCTTCTCCTCAAATTTGTGTTTATTCTCCATACTGCCTTTTTTTTCCCCCGCAGGTCCAATTTATTGGTCACTTCTGCTTTGTTCTAGATAGTGCAATGCCAGCCCAGTTCCCGAACAAGCTGCTCACTAATCATCCCAAGTTTCCCTTTGGACTTGGCACATTACCAGTCACTATCATTCACAAAAGGAGGACCTGCTGGCCAGCCTGCGCTAGTAGCGTCTGGTCACAGAGAGACAGCCCTGACTTTGTGTCTGTGGAGGCTGGGAGATGGGACTGGAGTAGTGCTTCAGTGTCCTGTCAGCTTGTGTCAGATCACGCCCTTCACTGGCTAGGGTTGAGTTAGCACATCTGTCCCTTCATCTCTGCATATAAGTAACGTAATACATTCAAAGGGCTGAGCAAAGCCTCAGCTGACTGACCTCTTACCACCAGTATGGTCCCTTCTCCGGTCCGCTTAGCTCCTGGTTCCTTTGAACTGGGAAAGACGATTCCACAGATGTAGATGGCGCTGTCATTCAGAGCCACCCTGTTTACAGTGAGGGAGACTGCTCTTTCTGTGAGGACTTCCTTCACTGTGAATTTGCCTGCATCCCCGGTGCAGCCATCCACGCATAGGTTCTCGGGCTGGTCCGCACCGTAGCGAAACCATAGGCTTTGTGGTTGCTCTGAAGGGCACCCCGTGTGGGAGAAGGAACACCGAATGGTCGCGGCCCCTTGAGTGTGGGCTACTTCGAGGTAAGGCGGTTGATGGACAAAGACCATACACTCACGTGTAGCACCTGTGGGAGGAAGTGCATGAGCCATGTTTAGGGGGCTTCTCACTTCCCTTTGCCTGTGCTTCTGTTTTCCTGACATTTGGGGGCTAGGGAACTCCAGAGTCCTTTCTTTTCCTTACCGCTTCCTCAGCACAAACAAGACTGTACTAATAAGACAGCAGTGGTCCTCACTTTTCCTAACCCCTCGCGCTCGCTGACCTTACCCTGCTGTCGGCTATGAGGTCTGGTTACTTGAGGACAGAGAGGTTCCAGTAGAGTCAGCGTTGCGGGCAGAGGTGGCAGCAGATCTGGAGTCAGGAATTGGGGGACCCCAAGTTGACTCTTGGTGACCTTATCAGCTTTCCCTTGATCGCTAAGCATGCTGTCCCATCTGTACCCCGGGCTCCCAGGAGCGTTGTGGTCAGGGCGGTGACCTCATGCAGGTGACGCTGCTGACCGAGCACAGGAGTGAAGGGATTTTCTTTTTCTTTGGCCTTGTGAGGGTTGGGATTGCTAGGAATTCATGGCAATTCACAATTACTCCTTTGTAAGCCTGGTTGTCCCTATAGGACACATAAAAGACAAGGTGCACACCTGGGGAAATACAGCCGTGGCTTAGCCTCCAGCAGATTTGGTTACCAAGCCGAGACCTAATGAGTTAGCCATGCCACAGTGAGCAGATTTGATTTCTCGCCTGCACCAGCACCCTGCTTTGTAGTCCCTGCTAGCTTCTGTCTCGTTTGGTGAACAGTGTTGTGATAAAGAGCACAGACTTGAGTTCAGATCCTAGCTTTGTGGTCTGGAGCAAAGTGGGGATAGTATATGCAGCTCAAGGAGTTAGTGGGAGGTTTAAGTGCATAAGGAGTACTTAGTTGGCTAAGCCTTGATAAGAATTTAATAAAAGGCAGCTAGTTCTGCTGCCGCGCCTGTCTCCACTTCTCCTGTTCCCATGGTGTCACGTGCCCGTTTGAGGGATAATCATGGGTATCTCAGCGGGTGTCTCCGCGGGCGTTGGCAGGCCCGGGACTAGACACCTCGTCCAGCGCTCTCTCTGCCGAATGCTTCATCCAGATTATGCCGCCTGGGTCCCCACCTTGGCCTTCTAATCCCAGGCCCGTGAGGTGGAAAGCCACTCTGAGGTTTATAGATGGGAAGATCTGCCCTAAACCCTTTTTGGGGTAAGGGAGGGTCTACGTAAAATAGTATTGGTTGAGACAAATTGGAATTTATGCAAGTTTTTAGTTTGACTTCTGCCTGGTCATGTGTTTCTACTTCTAATGGGGCTGCCTCTGAGTAGGAGACATGAGGCTGTATTTACCAGACTTAGGAGTGAGTCCAATCCCTCACCTGCAGACGAGTGAGGAGCCTTCTTTGGAATGTGTTCCAAATGGTCTTATTTGTCTGAGTTTGTCTTTTGTTACTCTAAATGAAATTGAAAAGTAATCCAAGTGGTCTGATGCTTGAATTTCAGACAAGATTTTTGTGTTTTGTTTTTTGACTTAATGGTTTTCTTAGTCTTCATCCAGAACTAGAAGATAAATTAAAATTAGAATCATGGCATTTGTGATGCAGATATATTCTCCCCATGTTTTAATTTTAGTATATGTACGATCTGAGATGAGCTGGGAGAATTTCTCCTCCCTCCTTGGTGGAGGGAATCAAAGAAAGATCACTTTAGTGTTTTAATGACCTGATAAATATAGACCAGAGGAGAGGGTAAGGTCACCTGGAGAAAGACCAGCAGGCTCCTCACTCGTCTGCAGGTGAGGGATTGGACTCACTCCTAAGTCTGGTAAATACAGCCTCATGTCTCCTACTCAGAGGCAGCCCCATTAGAAGTACAAACACTTTGCAAGTTATAATGATCAGTATATATTGGGGATTTCAAATGGAGTTGGGCCTGCCAAGATCTAACAGTTAACCAACAGCATCTCAGTCTGAAGTCCTTTTTCAGATAGTCTTAAAAGGGAAGCTGACTTTTAAAAATTTTGGAGAACTAATGTTCCAGGGAAGAAGAAATATTTGCAACTTTGGAGTTTCATGTCTCCACTTACTTCCGACTTCTGAGTGTCGGAGAAGAGCGGTCAAGGACTTCCTTTGAGAGCGCTGACGGGTGAGGAAACGCCTGCCCCTCCCCCGCACCAGTGACACAGCCTCTTCCCCAAAGAGAGAAGTTTGGGTAATGGGTCACACCAAGCCTAGTCCTGCAAGAATTTCTCTTTAAGAATTCTCTTACCCTATAGGATTCTTTTTTTTTTCTTTTTTTTTTCCAATGCAGTACACTCTGCAATGGCTGAAAGTTTATCTTCTTGGTGGAGGGAATAAAAGAAAGATCACTTTAGGGGCACCTGGGTGGCTCAGTTGGTTAAGCGTCCGACTCTCGATTCTCTCTCTCCCTCAGTCCCTCCCCCACCCCCCTCTTAAAAAAATCACTTTACTGTGATCCAGGCTGGAAAATAAATAGAAAACTGATTTGTGACACTTGATCACATGGAGAATTTCAAGCATGTGCTGTCGGCTAGCACGGTGAACTCCCTGCTGCGTGTTGCCGCAGTCTTGTCTCGCCTCTCCCCGCGCCTGCTCCTTCACCCCCCCAACCTGCTCCTTCACCCCCCCAACCTGCTCCTTCACTCCCACATGATTTTTGGGTAAATCTCAGATAGTCTGTCTTCATATCTGTCAGAGTAGATCTTTAAAAAATAAGGATTCTTTTTTAAAATAATACTAATGAAAATAGTTTATGAAAGTCATTTATATGGATTAGGAAAAAAAATCAGAATATTACTGAAATCACTCATAGTCCTTGTGCTCAAAATAACCATTGTTAACATTTTGATATATTTCTTTACAGATGAGAAAAAAACAATTTTAAGAGCTTTTGCTACCTTCCCTGTCCTATGACACAGACTTTGTGAGCAACTCTGAGATTATTAGCTTTATTACAACTATGATGAGATGGGTTATTAGAACCACTTTCTCCTTCATAGAGGAAAAAAGTATAAGCAGAATTTAAAAAATATATCTATTATGGGACGGTTATGCTCTATGGAAGGAGCCATGGCAGCTTTTTTTTTTTTTTTTTAAATGACAGGTACTTTTTAATTTACCGCAATCTGGCTTTTCAGACACCTTATTCTTTGAAAATATTCAGTAAGTACTGTGTAGTGCCTATCCTGTGCAGTGCGCATTTGCCGTGCAGATACGACATTGTTGTGACTAGCACACGCGATTTTAAGGACATTTTCAACCCTTTGTTTGGTGAGGTGCTCTTCTTTAAAGCATCAAAGGGAATTTTCAAGGTTAATCTGAAACTTCCTCAGCTATTCTTTTATTACACTATTTGTCTTGGGAAAAAAGACCATTTCCATAGCATTAGACATTGAAAAATTAATCTGTAGGGGCTTAAAATATAAATGCATTAGGTGAGGAATAGTGATTGATTAGATAAAATGGAGGAGAAAAGAAAGAATCTTACCGACATAAAAGAGAATCAGATTGATTTCCAGGCCGAGAATGATCCTGCCTCCCTTCACAGTCTCCATTTCTTGGGGTGTGCGCGTGCGGTCGTGGTCACTGTGCATTTGAGGAGAGTTGGCTCTTTTTTTTCTGTCTCTTTAGAAAAGGAAGAACTGAAGAGAGGAACTCTTATTAAGGAACAATAACCGGGAACTTTTTGAAATTGTGTAAAAAATTGTTTGTAATCCAGTTTCACCACTTAGAGTTGAGGTTTTAGCCTAGAGCACATTTCTAAATAATCATATGGTTAATTTTTTCTTGGGCTTGTAGATGTTTTGAGGGAGATTTTGATTTACACGTAGTGTGTATTCCCAGGAAAGGGTATCGTTTGACAGGTTGTTGGGACTTTAAATTTCCAGAGTAGTTGGGTTGCTGATGCCGGGGCCCCTGCTGTGTGCTCAGTGCTGGGCCAGGAACTGGAAAGCTGGAAGAAGCAGAAGGAGGCGTCTTCGTGTAGTGAGGAGAGAAGAATTAGTGACCAGTACGTCGTGGTACAGTGAAGAAACGTGTGGCATTAGCGGGTTGTACCTCAGATTTGTGTAACCCCCTGTTACTGTGCTGTTGAAACCAAGTGTGGGCCCTCTGTCGTGGTTCCCTCGTGCCCCCTCTCCTGCCCTGCGGAGATCTCGTCAGGTTCTTCCCTGGAAGCAGCAGAAACGGACTCCGGCTGACTTCAGTGAGGGAACTGAAAGGATTCGAGGGTAGCTCACAGTCACGGGAGGCTTGGAGAATCGTGTGGGGTCTCCAGCCGAGACGGACGCCTCAGATCGTGCTGTACGGCTGATCGGAAGGGTGTGCTGCTGCTGCCAGGCACTGGGGGCCGTGGCACGGACCACCTGGTGCCGCCCAGCTGCGTGGTCTCGTGGCCACTGCTCTGGGTCACTTGCTCTTCATTCCACGTGTCAGGCGAGTGTGTCCGAGCGTAGGCCACGCGCCGGTGCCTGCCTTCGCTGCCTCCCCGACACGATTCTGGGCAGAGGGTTCAGGTGCTGGGCCACCGAGAGGAGCGACAGATCTGTCCACTGTAGTGTGTGGACTCTTGGCACCTATTGATGATGCCTTTTCTCACAGAAAGCCACTCTCTGTCTGAAGTTAGTAATACTTTTAACGTGTGTGCATTCTTTCTAACATCACAAGTCCTAAAACCACCCCAGAACTGACACATACCATTATCTTTGTGTCCACGTGTCTGGACCCAATGCCTGGTGTGAGCTTGAAGGCCTGAAGACCTTATCCAGGCGCCTCCACCCCCATTCCGCAGGCATCTGACGCTCGTGGGCTTGGAAGGGACAGATTCAGACTTCAGGCGCTAGTCCGAGAAATGCTAGGCTGACGCGTCCCTTCTAGTGCTCTACCTTTCTCTGGTTTTGGAGCTTAACTTTTATAAAAGTGTTAAGAAGAGTTAGGGAGTGGATCACCTTCCCTTGAAAAACACACCGATGATCTGTCTTTATAAATTAAAAGCCTTCATTAGTCTATTTTCAGCCTGATAAACCTTTCTAGTTAATACATTGCATACATTTACTACATCATGGGTACATTTTCTTGCATTTATCCCTAAACCTTCTTTCACATTTTATGGGTAACTCTCTGCTTCCATTTTCCTGTATTTAATGAGGAGTTCTCCAAAACCATGAACACTGACAACCCAGTTGGTCTAATGGAGGGTAATATCTAAAACTGTCAGAGAAGGTAAAAGTATGGGCTTTGGATCCAGATAAACCTGGGATTACCTTTCTGCTCTTATCCTCACTAACCTTGCAGGCTTGGGCGAGTTCCTCAGCCCTCTGGGTCCATACTTCATCTCTGTGTCCTCCTCAGCGGGTATCGGGGAGATGAGTCATTGAAGCACCCAGTGCTTGGCACATACCAAGTCCTTGGCAAATGTTGTTCTTCCTCCCTTCTCTCTTTGAATAACTTGTTTGTTCAAGAATTTAACTTAATGTTTCTGTTTGTTTTAGTAGGTGGCAAGTGGGAGAAACCATCAGAAATTTTAGAAATCAAGGGACAGAATTGGGAAGAACAAGTGAATAGTCTGCCTGAAGTTTTCAGAAAAGCTGGTTTTGTTATTGAAGCTTTCACCAGACTACCATACCTGTGTGAAGGCGACATGTATAATGACTACTACGTTCTGGATGATGCTGTCTTTGTTCTCAAACCAGTATAAACACGTGGAGGCCCAAGTCTTCAGCGCCCACCCCAAGAATGTACACTCCAGAAGAGGGTCTGCGTTTGTGATTATGTGAAGGGAGGACCTTTGGGGACTGCCATTCTGAATATCATGTAGGAATTTAAAAAGCCAAAATACTAATTATTTCTTTGTAGTGTGTAAAAGGAATGTTTTTAAAAAACAAAACCCAACTCTTTGAGGATTTTTATCAACTCTTTACTCAGTATACAGGTCACACTCCAAGTATGGAAGATATTTTTTATACTTAATTACAGTAGGGACTCATTCCCAGTCAAAGCAATAGTCAACGACCTCACGTGGAACCAATAAATATGGATGATTGTTTTTAATAAAATGAAGACTGGCAATAAAGCTGTCCGTTCAATTGCAAATATTTGGTTATAAGGTATAGCCACTGATACTCTTTCATGTTTAGAAATTCTTCGTCATTATTCAAAAAATGTTTTTAATCATGCTAATAAACTTTTTTGGAGATGACTCTGGCATCATGTTTGAGTTAATATAAGGCTTCCTTCCCTAGGATCTTTTATTGCTTTGGCTTCAGGGGTGCCCAAATAGGAGCAGTATGTGACAAATGCAGTCAGGACTATGTTACTGGGTGGGAGCCAGGGGATTATTGCAGACTGGTGAGCCCTGAACCGAGGCAGTCTAGACCAACCCTTGGAAGAACAACCTCATTCAGATCTAGTACTTCAGGGACCACCCCCCGTTCCCCATTTCATGTTGCTTTGGGAAATGCAAAACACTGGCTTCTGAATTCTGCTTTTCTGGATAATCTCAGGTTCTCAGAATTGAAACATTTGATGGTGGCTGCTGACAAAATGCAGCCTAAAAATGTTTTAATTCCACTTCTTACTCTACATGTGTATACCTCTTTCCCAGAACCTGGTTCTTCCTGAAATCCGTAACTGAGTTTATTTGCCAAGAATATGGATTGATGAAGACCCTGTCAGACTCCTACATTCTAGAATCCGTGAGTGCCTCCAGCCATATACCCCCAAATGTTGCAATAGAGGAACTCATTAGCGAGATCAATAACCATTGTGCATATTCCAAAGAGAGCAGAGCACTTAACCCAGAATCTAAAATCTCAGTAATAACAGAGGCACGGATTTGAGATTGTGGTTATTAACAATATGTTATTCTCATGACTTTATTTCTTTTTTTCAGCCAGGTGTTTCATTAAATATTCTCATTTATATGCTCATAGAAGTCATCAAGTCAACACATTTACTGCAACACCTGGGTATAAAGGAGAATGAAAGCCTTGAGAAGAATTACTTTATTATTACATTCCCACATCCTCACACCAATATCTTCCACTGTTATTGTGTTGTCATAAGAAGAGTTGGGTTATATGATTTATGCAAAATTGTTATTGGTGCATTCTAGTGCTTTTTTTCCTCCCAGGAATTCAAATAAGTGAAATGCGAATACTTAGCACCCTGGATTATAAAAATAGAGGAAATGAGTAAACTTAATGTTGTTCTTAAACAGTTGAGTTTTGTTTCTTTATAAACTGTCATAATCTTGCTGTTTAGACTGTCGAACAAGAGTGCAAGAGTAATGGATGTTCAAAGAGGCAGGTTGCTGCAAAGTGTTTCATAATTGTGAAATCAAGAATTAATTTGATGGTCTATTAAAAAAAAACCTCGCTTCTTTATCCCCCCAAAAAGCAGAGAAAGCACACTCATTTATGCATTTCAGAGATACAAATAGTTTCTCAAAATCAGGTTCTCTGAAGACCAATATACTAACAGTTCGGTTTTAGGATGAAAATTTAGGGGCGCCTGGGTGGCTCAGTCGTTAAGCGTCTGCCTTCAGCTCAGGTCATGATCCCTGGATCCTGGGATCGAGCCCCACATCGGGCTCCCTGCTCGGCAGGAAGCCTGCTTCTCCCTCTCCCACCCCCTCTGCTTGTGTTCCCTCTCTCGCTGTGACTCTCTCTCTCAAATAAATAAAATCTTTAAAAAAAAAAAAAAAAAAAAGGATGAAAATTTAAACCAGCAAATCCTAGCACATTTGATACTTGGTCTTGAAAGTCTTGGTGGTGTGTCGCCACTCCACTAGGTGGCAGTGTTGCTTACTGAGTGTCAATGGCTTCCGCCTGCCCCCCCCCAAATGGAATCCTGTTCTTTTCCCCAAAGTACAATAAAGCTGCCTTCTTGTCTGCACCATTCCTCGTGTAAGTGCTTCATATCAAATTTAAGGTTGTGCTGGAGAAATTAAGAGGAGCTCTATTTGTGGTCAAAGCAAGTTAACCTATTGACCTGGAAGGTCACGGGGAAAGGCAAGGCAAGCTGCACCTGTGATTCACAGCCCCTTGCACCTGCAGCACGAGCCCCTTGAGTGTTGAGCCACTGGTTGCAGAGACGGGAAGGAGAGAAGGTACAATACCCTCAGTCATTTCTCCCTTGTGCAGAGTAGTTAAAAGCGATAGTGTATTTTGCCCTTCTATATGTCTTACCAGTTTCTACGCAGTTGACCTTTAACAGCAAAGAAGCTGGGCTGGGAAATAAACTGAAACTTAGTTGTTTCAAGTCATCTTTCTGATTAAAACTTTGTTTTCCCTTAGATCTGAGTACAGCGTTGAAATAGACTCATTACTGAAGATGTTTTCATCAATTGCTTCCCACTACTTGGTTACTGATTGAAGTGTTTCATGGTCCTTTTCTCTAACAACTGCAGCACATATTCAACATGGACTTCCAGTGGCTGAAGTGATCCCCCACGTTTGTGCAGATGGCTGTGTACCCCCAAATTCGCTTCTAGCCAGTGCCTCCATATTACAGCTGGAAGACCCTGCGCCGAGTCGGGGCTGTCTGGTCTGACTTGCACTACCTAGGCACCCACTGAGCACATACTTGGCTTAAAATTGACCTGAAACGGGATGCTCACAACCTTACAACCAACTTAAAAGACAAAATGGCAGGAATTGGCAGAAGGAAGTTCACATTGTACCCACGCTAAGAAACATTTGTTCGTAATCTAAGTGAAAATATGCACCCAGAATCATTAAGGAAATATTGCCGCAATATAAAATTCAACAGCCTGCCTTTTTGCAGTTAGTGGATGATGAGGCGATAGGCGACAGTGAACGGCACAATAAAAATTAAAATTTCATATCTACTGTAGCTATGTATAGGCATTCATATTTTGCTGCTTCCTTTATCAATTCTAATATATTTGTGTTGTCTTTGTCTACTATGTAGGAATTAATCTGAACTTTTTTAAGTTGTCACTTGCTCTTTAAAAATTTATTTTTAAATAAATTTTTATTTTCATATAATGTTAGATTTGGAGAAATCTTACGGAGATAGCACAGAGAGTTCCTGTACACCTTTTACCTCGTTTCCCTAATGTTAACGCTTTATGTAGCCATGGTGTGTTTGTTAACACTAAGAAATTAGCATTGGTATATTAAGTAAACGCCAGTACTGGGATTTTGCCCATTTTCCCATTAATGAACTTCTTCTGTTTTAGGAGCCAATTCAGAATATCGTATCCCATTTAGTTGCTTACTTTAAAAATTATTAGGGGCGCCTGGGTGGCTCAGTTGGTTGAGTGTCTGCCTTCGACTCAGGTCATGATCCTGGGATTCCGGGATCGAGTCTCGCGTCAGGCTCCCTGCTCAGCGGGAAGTCTGCTTTTCCCTCTGCCCTTCACCCTGCTTATGCTCTGTTGCTCTCAAATAAATAATTATTAGTGTTTGCTGACATGACCCCATTATCTATCTTCCAATTTTTTTTAAGTTGTAGTAAAATAAACATAACAAAATTTACCACCTTAGTCATCTTTAGGTGTACAGTTCAGTGGTATTTAGTACATTCATACTGTGCAACCATCACCGGCTATCTTTAGAACTATTCATCTCGTAAAACTGAAACTCTGTGCCCATTAACGACTTCCCATTCCTCTAGCCCCTGGAAGCCACCATTCTGTTTTCTATGAATTTGACTACTCTAGGTTGCTCATGTATGTGGAATCATACAGCATTTGTCCTTTTGTGACAGGGTTATTTCACTCAGCATAACGTTCTCAAGGTTCAGCCATGTGGTAGCATGTGTCAAAATTTTTCCTTTTTTTAAAAAAGTATTTCATTTATTTATTTCACAGATATAGCGAGAGAGGGAACACAAGCAGGGGGAGTGGGAGAGGGAGAAGCAGGCTTCCCACGGAGCAGGGAGCCCGATGCGGGGCTCGATCCCAGGACCCTGGGATCATGACCTGAGCCGAAGGCAGACACTTAACAACTGAGCCACCCAGGCACCCCCTTTTTAAAAATTTTTTAATTCCAGCATAGTTAGTTAGCATATAGAGTTATATTAGTTTCAGGTGTACGGTATAGCGATTCAGCAGCTCCATATATCACCCAGTGCTTGTCAAGAGAAGTGCTTTCACTTCTTTTGAGTATATGCTCAGAAGTGCAACTGCTGGGTCATATGGGAATTCCCTGTTTACTTTTTTTAGGAATTGCCATACTGTTTTCCACTGCACCATTTACACTCCTAACACTGCACAGGGTTCCAATTTCTCCACATTCTTCCAAATGCTTGTTCTTTTCTGTTTTTCTTCATAAGTAGCCATCCTAATGGATGTGAGGTGTTATCTCATTGTGGGTTTGATTTGGATTCCCTATGATTTGTTTTTATAGCACAACTCGTATGCCATTGGGTTTCATTTACTAGTAATTTGTGCTTTGTGGCTCGCTATTTATATTGATATCACTGAATTGGAATCCGTGCTCACTGATATCAAAGTACTTCTTTTTAGCTATGACATTTTATACTTTTGGAGAATTAGGAGAGTCCTGTTACATAACTAGAACTTAAGATTTCCCTCTGGATTTTAGAGTCAGTATGCTGTAGTCTCATGAACTAAAAAACAGTATTTTTGTTACAAGACCATTTAAAAATCATTTTGAATATATGCAAAAATGAAAGGATTTACCCCCCCCCAATAAATGACCATGTAAAATTGGAATGCCTTATACATCTACACTTCTTAAGTTCTGGAAAATAATTAAGAGCAGGTACAATGCCCGAATGTTGTTTTCTTATAGCCTGTTTAGAAGTCAACACAGAATATTGTGTCTTGTTTTGTTTTCAGAATATTGGCTTTAAATACCCTTCAACTGACCTCAACATTTTTCAAATGGTAGAGTTGAGGTGGTTGAGAATACATTGGCCGTCCTTTTTATACTCAGCAGAACAAAACAGGTTTTCCTACACTTGATTTTGCCACCATTTTTTTTTTTAGTTTTAAAAATTTAATTTTAATTTTTTAATGTAAGCTCCATACCCAACATGAGGCTTGAACTCACAACCCCAAGGTCAAGAATCACATGCTTTACCAACTAAGCCAGTCAGGCACCCCTGCTGCCTTGTTTTTATTATTTATAACGTGGCTGTGACTGATCATAAAGCCCTACTGGCTTTTGCATTATAAGTAACATGTTTGTTATAGACAAAGTAGAAATACACACAGGTGAAAAGAAGAAAGTGCAAATAAACTTCACCTAGCCTACAACCCTGAGAGAACCAGTATTAACATTTTAGTATATGCCCTTTCAGACTTTTTCTACACACGTATGTACCTCCCCCCACACACATTTATAAACTTTTAACATTAAAAAAATGTAAAAATGAAAAGATACTCTTACCCTTCCAGGATGAATCATGTGAAACTCATAGACACCTGTTTTCTAAATCAAAACTTGACAAAGGATGAAAGACATTTCCCAACATTTAAGGCTTGAGAGTGAGCTTCTTGTTTAAAGGATTAAACCAAGAGCTGGGGATAAAAGAATTTTTTTTTTTTTTGAGAACACTAAACACTAGCATTATATAAATATTGACCGGATGAGCAACAGAACAGTACAGGTGGCCATTTCTTTCTCTTTTTTTTTTTAAGATTTTATTTATTTGACAGAGAGAGAGACACAGCAAGAGGGAACACAAGCAGGGGGAGTGGGAGAGGGAGAAGCAGGCTTCCCGCTGAGCAGGGAGTCAGATGTGAGGCTCTGTCCCAGGGCCCTGGGATCATGACCTGAGCCGAAGGCAGATGGTTAAAGACTGAGCCACCCAGGTGCCCCTAGGTGGTCATTTCTGAAGAGAATCTCTAATTTTGCCAATGACAAAATAATGTCGGCATTAGGCATTTTAACTATTTTAAAAAGTTCAGGTATTGAGATGTGTTTTGTTAAATATGAAGGATTGCAAGGAAATCTCTAGAATTCACAATTCTATTTTCACTAGAAAAGAGGTAAAAGTTATGCATAATCCCAAACCGTAACACTTCAATCGACTCCCTTCCAGTTTTAATAAAAGTGCATATTAACTTAACATTTGACTTTTTGGGGTTCTAAAATCATTTCCTTGTATTACTATTACATGGTCTTTGTTAATGCCCATTTTAATGGCTATGTAACCCATAGAGTTGCTGTATCACACTTGATGTAACCATTTCTTTATTGGTGTACACTTACATTGGGTCTTTTTCTACCACCACTTGCTGTGTGTGTATATACTTAATGCTGGGGCAGTAAATATTTTGGTGCACGAGCCTTTTTTAACTTGGGAGGAATTTTTCTTTTTCCCTTCAGATAAATCAGGTCACATTTACAGACCAACCGGTCTGAACATATTCACAGTTCTTATTATTCAAAAAAAAATTTCATTATGGAAAAATCCCAAGCACTTAAAAAGGAAGAAAGGTAATAATTACCCCTCTTCACTGGTTTCAACGATTATCCACGCATGGCTCAATCTTGTTTCACCTAGGCTCCTGCCGCTTCGGGACCCCTTCACTTCCAAGCAAATCCCAGACATCATGTTTCAGTTTTGCAGACATATATCTACAAAAGAGAAGGACTTTTAAGAGAACCACATTACAATGCTCACACCTAAAAACTTCACTTTTGCCTATCCAGTGACCACACTGCTCCAACTGTCATAATTTTTTAACAGTCTGTTTGCATCCGGATCAAATAAAGTCCCACGTTGCAAGTGCTGGCTCTTTTTCTTTTTTAAAGATTTTATTTATTTGATAGAGAGAGACACAGTGAGAGAAGGAACACAAGCAGGGGGAGTGAGAGAGGGAGAAGCAGGCTTCCCGCCGAGCAGGGAGCCCGATGCGGGGCTCGATGCGGGGCTCGATGCGGGGCTCGATGCGGGGCTCGATGCGGGGCTCGATCCCAGGACTCCGGGGTCATGACCTGAGCTGAAGGTAGATACTTAACGACTGAGCCACCCAGGCGCCCTATGGTGGCTCTGTCTTCAGCTCTTCATCCTCCCTGGCCGGCCGCAATCTCAGAGAGGGGCCAGGCGGCGTGCATTCCGTGCGTCTGCGTCTGGCACGCTCGGCTCTGCGACCCCCCGCCCCCGCCCGGCTCTCTGTGCGGGGGTTTCCTCTCGAAGCCAGCGGGGAGGAGGTCGCGCCACGCAGGCTGGCGCCGCCCCCGCCTCTCCGGCCGCCCCGGGGGAGCCCTGCGGCCCCGCCCCGCGGCCCCCCTGCGCGCGGGACTCAGAGCGGCCGAGCGGGCACCGCAGGTGAGGCGCGCGCGGCGGTCCCCGGGCGGAGGACCCCGCGAGACCGAGCGCAGGGGACGTGCGCGGGTTGGGGGCGCGCCGCGGGTCCTCCCCAGGGAAGGGGCCCAAGGGGTTCATGGGGCCGGGGCGCGGGCGCGGGCGGCAGTGGAGACAGAGAAAGGAGAGTGGGCCGAGGGCAATCGCAGCTTTAAGGGCTCTTGGGGGGGGGGGGGCGTCCATGGGAGGGAGAGCGTGCACAAACTTCCAGGAAAGGGCTTCGAACCCACTTAATAGTAGTAACAAGAACAGCAGTGATGGCAGTGATGGTTTGTAATAATAATAGCCGTAAAAACAATAGCATCAGTAATAATAGCTACTGTTCATCGAGTGATTCTATGTGCCAGTGCTGGGCTCCGTTCTTTACCTATTTTCTATACGAGGCAAATTCTTTACATATTTTCCATATTTTAGCTCATAGCTGTTGTGAGCAAGAAATGGGCAAGTGTAGTTAAAGCAAATTCAGCACCGACTGCGCACTGGATAAATTTATGAACTTGAAAAATGTTTACAGAGTCTTGGTGAGGAAGGTACTGTTGCCATACCCATTGTACAGAAGAGAAAATGCAAGCCCAGAGAGGTTAAGGACTTCGTTGAAGAGCACAAGTTGGGTGGGTCCAAATTAAAGCGGCGCTCCTATCCTTGAGAAGGCTCCTGCCACCTGGAGTTTGAGGTTCCAGGTGCTGAGCAGGAAGGCTGGGGAGCAAAGCTGGTCAACGCTTTGGATCTTTTGGCTCTGGGTTTGGGAACGGCCCTTCCACTCGGTAGTGTGTGACCTTGGGCCGGTCATTTGACTCCTTGGAACGTGTTTCCTCCTCTCTGAAGTAGCAGTAATGGTAATATTTGCCTCAAAGGTTTGGGGCGCCTGGGTGGTTCAGAAGGTTAAGTGTCTGCTTTCAGCTCATGTCATGATCCCAGGGTGCTGGGATTGAGTCCCGCGTCGGGTTCCTGCTTCTCCCTCTGCCTGCTTCCCCCTCTGCCAGCCGCAACCCCTGCTTGTGCTTGCTCGCGCTCTTTCTCTGACAAATAAATAAATAAAATCTTTAAAAAAGGAAAAGGGTTCTGCAAGGATTCAGTGAGACAGTGTATGTAGAGGGGCATATGCTTCGTTCTCTCTCGTTTGGTGGTTCCTGGAATTAGGACTACTATGGAGCCGGGCAGTCCTGCATTGGGACTGCCTTTCTGTCATTTGCGTGCTGTTCATTTGCTTGCTATGTGACCTCATGTGCCCACAGAACTCATCTGTGAAACCCAGTGGAGAAAAGCCTGGCGCTGATGGGGAGAATAAATGAAGGGAGGGCCTGGCGTGATGCCGGCACGAGGCAGATGCTCAGTGAGAACTTTCTTCCTCTCCTTTTATCACAGAATCCCAAGCCTTCCATTTTGCTCTCCTGAGACCAAAAGAATGGAAGGGGAATGACTGTCCAGAGTCTTCCCATCAAGGGAGGGGCTGGGGCAGGAGCTCAGGCCTCCGTCCTCTAGTCCAGAAAGTAACCACTCCTTTGAGTTCTGTACCCACTGTGAGCCTGGCCATTCTAACACCAAATCCAGTTCAATCAGCCTGGCGTTCTGCAAGCCAGACCAGTTAGCCCACTTCGCACTGATAGCAATGAAAATTGTATTGTAATTTTTGGGGAGAGGGGTGGAAAATCTCCACGTTGGTATCTGGATGGCCCATAAATGTGGGTCCATGATGCAGACCTTAAACGGAGCTGCTTTACAGACAGTAAAACTCCATGTAATTGCGAATTGTTGGTTTGTGTCTGGGATGGGGTGTGCCAGCATTGGGGAAAACCCCCCAGCATTTCAGCAAGTTTCACAGAGGATGAAATGTCTCTCATCCGTAGGGTGACCAACTTATCCTGGTTTGCCTGCAACTTTTCCTGTTTTAAAAGTGAACCGCGTGTCCCAGGAGAACCCCTCAGTCCCAGGAAACCAGGGTGGTTGGTCTCCCTGCTCATCCAAACGCTCGCTCCCTGTTGCTCAGGAAACTGTGTTCATTTCTGGTTTGTGGTTATTGTTGCTGTTTGCATTTTAGGTTCCACCAAAGCAGCCCCTAGCCTGCTTGATTTCTGCCAGTCTGCAGTGGGGAGCCTTTGGTGGGGAGGGGGAGGGGCCCATGGAGACAACGGTCAACCCCCCAAATCATTATTGCCCTGCACAGTCCATTCAATCCTTCTGGCCAATCTCCTGAAAGAGAGTGACCCAAAGGGCTTTTAATTAAAACCAAATCCCATACTGGTGATGCTCTGGGGTTTCCTTGGAACGAAGACATTATGTGCAGCAGAAAGCGGGGCATCTGTTTCAGTAATCCTATACCTCTCCGTTGAGTTAATAGGGAGACCCTGGCAATAAAGCACAAGAAGCCTCATTGTCTGGGAAACTGGAGAATTATGAATGAGGCCAATGCCCCAGGGCAGCTGACCAAAGGGAAGGGAAGAAAAAAGGGCCAAAGTTTCCCCTAAAGCCCAAAAGACCCCCAACCCAGTGAGAGTTATTATGAGAGTTGAATGTACCAGCTGGGGGGTGGGATTGGTGGGGCAGAACACATCTACAAAGGGCTTTGGGATCCCCTTCCCTCAAAATCTGTTGGAATGTGTGCCTTTTGGTGTTTGTAGGTTTCAAAAGTTTCAGTTTGTTTTTGCCCTGGGCAGTAAAATGAGCATAATTGTTTGCAAAGCTGATTGTGGAAGTCCCCTTGGGGGTTAGAGGATCCATTTGCTTAACAAGCTAGATAATACCAGGGAAATCTGTAAGAAAGAATACAGGGCCGCCTATAAAATAATCTCAGGAAAGCGTGGGTGGGCATGATGGGGGTTCCCTTCAAGTTCCTGTTAATACCCCAAGAGGGTAGTATCCCGTCATTGGGATGTGGGCTGCCTGAGAGTCAGGTGAAGCAAAAAGGGCAGCTCCCAGTTTTCATCTGATTTGACCCATAAACAGATTTTGAGGGGTTCCCCCCTCCTTCCACTTGACCTGAAGGACCCATCCCCACCTGTTTCCCCCCCTAGTTCCTCCCCTCCTGGCAGCTTCCATCTCCTTTCCCCCTCATCTCTCCACACTCTCTCACTAAAAACACACAGTCTCTTCCGTTGCTTTTTCTTTTAAAAATCATATATGTGCAGAATTTCAAACACATACAAAAGCAGACATAAGAGTATAATGAACCTCATGTACTCATCACCTAGCTTCCACTGGCAAACCCATCCTCACCTCCCACCTCCCTCCTCCCCTATTATTTTGAAGCCATCTCTCAAACACCACATTTCTTCTGTAAATATGTACGTGTGTCGCTTGGCGAACTTTTTCAGCAGAGGAACAGAGAAGAAATATTTTCGGCTTTGTAGACCACACTGGTCTCTGTTGCACTGATTCAGCCCTGCCACTGAAGCTTGGAAGCAGCCACAGACGATACTGGCATGAACGGGCCTGGCCCGATTCCCTTACAACTTTGCTTATGGACACTAACATATAAATTTCATACATGAAATTCCCATGTGTCGAGAGATATCGCCTTTTTTTTTTAACTATTTAAAAAAATAGCTTATGAGGGGCACCTGGGTGGCTCAGTTGTTAAGCGTCTGCCTTCGGCTCGGGTCATGATCCCAGGGTCCTGGGATCAAACCCCGCATCGGGCTCCCTGCTCAGCAGGAAGCCTGCTTCTCCCTCTCCCACTCCCCCTGCTTGTGTTCCTGCTCTCGCTGTGTCTCTCTCTGTCAAATAAATAAATAAAATCTTTAAAAAAATAAAATAAAAAATAAAAAAATAGCTTGTGAGCCCCAGAAAACCAGGCGGCTTGTTTGAATTTGGGTTGTGGTTTGGTGACCCCTTGTTCGGGGGGGGTCATTTGAGAGATCACAGGACTGTCGGGTGCACCCGGGAGCTGGCGCCCGGTAATCGGAGGCTCCTCATCCCCTCCCCTGTCCTTGGAATGTGCACCGTGCCCACCATTCCCGCACTAGGAGCCGTTTCAAGGAAGCAAACTCCAGGTAGCGAGTAGGTAGTAGGTCTCCAGGTTTCCACACAACAGGTTTCCACACAGTAGGTCTCCAGGTTGCCCACAACTTCTGTGTGAGGTGGCTCTGTTGCCAGGTGAACTAGGGAGACCCCGGGCCCTGGGGCCTCGACCCAGCCAGACCCGAAGGAGTCACCGAAGGTTCTTGGTCTTGTCATGAGAATGAACTCGAGGACAGACCCACAGCTCGGTGGATGACTAACACAAGCGGGAAAGTTTATTAAAGTGCAAAGCACACTCTCGAGATATGAGAGCAGCGAGCTCTAGAGAGGGAGAGAGAGAGAGTACTCAAGAGAGAGCGCGCAAGAGAGCTGCCTGTCGTGAGGGTCGGGTTTCTATCCTTTCTGACAGCTGTCAACTCAGGGGTGAAATAGTCATGACTTGGGGCGGCAAGCAGGGTTTTGTGATTTTTCTTTCTAATTTGGCCAGGGGTTTCCTGTCATGGCATCCGCCATCTTGGGCCTGGCTGGTTTGATCTGGCTTCCTGTGGCGTGCTGCCAGGACAGGGCTCTGACCTTCCCGATAGCTGGCCATGACCTCCTCGTTGCTGGCCTCCAGGCATCCTGTCAGAACCTAACCAACTGTCCAACAGCTACAAATCTGAGGTTCTCACAACCTCTTCCTCAGGTTTGGTCAATTTGCTTGAGCAGCTCACAGAACTTAGGGAAACACTTACTTTTACCAGTTTATGAGAAGATACGATGAAAGATATAGATGAAGAGCTAGATGAATAGCTAGATGAAGAGATACATATGACAAGGTCTGGGAGGGTCCCCAGTGCAAGAGCTTCTGTCCCTGTGGAGTTGGGGTGTGTCACCTTCCTGATGTGGATGTGTTCACCAACCTGAAAGCTCCTAAGCCCTATACTATTGGGATTTTATGGAGGCTTCGTCACACAGGCATGATCAATTATTAACTCCATTTTCAGCCCCTCCCTCTTCTCTGGAGGATGGGGGTGGGGCTAGAGAATCATGGCTTGGTTTTTCTGGTGACCAGTCCCCATCCAGGAGCCAACCAGGAGCCCACCCAGAGTCGCTTCAATGGAACAAAAGATGCTCCTAGTACTTTTACCACGTAGGAATTTACTAAGGTTTTGGGAACTCTGTGCCAGGAACCCAGAGCAGAGACCAATATATATTTTGATGTCAATGGTTTCCTTTCTCTTAGAATCTCGGTCTTGTGCTACCTGTTGTCCAATGTCTGGAAGCCTTCGCTTCATTGTTTTGGTTGGTTTTCTAATTATTTAAGGCAGGAGGGTTTATCTCCTCCCATCAGACCTGGAAGCAAAAGTCCAACTTATTTTTATTGGTGAGTGATGTTGCATTGAATGATACGTATTGAATCTTTCACCTCTGCCTAGACAATTGAGTTGTTTTCGGTTTTGGGCTATTATGAATGAAACTGTACAAGTGTTTGTGTGGACGTAAGTTTTAATTTCTCTTGGATAAATACCCAGGGGTGGAATTTGTGGATCATAGAGTATTGCATATTTAACTGTGTAAGACACTGCCGAACAGTTTTCCAAAGAGGCTCTTCTTGCTCCACATCATCATCAATACTTGGTATTGTCAGTCTTCTTAACTTTTAGCCATTCTAGTATATGTAGTGGTATCTTTTTTTTTTTTTTTAAGATTTTATTTATTTATTTGACAGAGAGAGAGAGCAAGCATGAGCAGGGGAAGGGGCAGAGGGAGAGGGAGAAGCAGGCTCCCTGCTCAGTGGCTCTCCATCCCAGGACCCTGGGATCATGACCTGAGCTGAAGGCAGACACTTAATTGACTGAGCCACCAGGCATCCCCCCCTTTTTTTTTTTTTTAAGATTTTATTTTTAAGCAGTATCTACACCCAGTGTGGGGCTCAAACCTACGACCTCGAGATCAGGAGTCGCATGCTCTACCGAATGAGCCAGCCAGGCGCCCCTATGTAGTGGTATCTAATTGTGCATTTAATTTGCATGTTCCTGATGACTAATGATGCTGATAATCTTTTATGGGTTTACTGGCCATTTCTTTTGTTTAAAATGAAGCTTAAGTTTGTATCTTTTCTTGCCTCTATCTTATCTTCTACTTACTGAATTGTAAGAGTTCTTTTTATAGTCTAGATATAAACCCTTGTCAGATATGACAGAGCCCGTGCTTCTAATCACTCCTCTCTGCTGGATTGAAGGAAACAGGAGGGGATGTAAGAACATAAACAGGCCATTGTTGTCATCAAGGAGAGAGATGATTGTGTCTTTGACTAGCATAGGGGTTTAGATGGAGCAAAGTACTTGGAATTTAAAATGTATTTTTAAAAAGAGCTCAAGGGGTTCTGGGCCTATTTGTTTTTCCCTTTTGTCTTCTGAATGCTCTCTTTCTTTTTTTAAAAAAGATTTATTTATTTATTTTAGAGAGAGAGAGAGAGAGAGGATGGGGGAAGGGCAGAGGGGGAGGGAGAGAAATCTCCAAGCAGACTCCCCATTGTGCGTGGAGCCCGACTCGGGGCTCCATTCCAGCACCCTGAGATGATGACCTGAGCCGAAATCAAGAGTTGGACGCTTAACTGACTGAGCCACCCAGGTGCCCCAAGTCTTCTGAATGTTCTTAAATATATTTTAAAAATACAAGCCTGATTCACTTCTATGCTTGAATTAACTACAGGAGGATGTCCCAGGAACCTAGGACATATTTTCTTTTCCTGTTCCTTTTTCTGAGCCATGGAGTGGCAAGTCATAGAGTTCCAGATTCCAGGCAGGGTAAGTCCTGAGGGAGGAATAATCTGCCATAGTTTCCACACATCTTAGGGAAGGTAGTGGGATGGATCAACTTAGGTACAGGATGCCGTAGAGTGTTCGGGATGTGTGCATACGTGTGAGTATGTGTGTGCATGCACACATATGTGTAGGATTTTCAGGATTATTCTAAAAGGGTTTTCAAACCAGGGTTTTCTCACCCTGGGCACATAGGAGCACAGGTATAATTAAAATTCACTAAAATTTTCCTTCACGAGTGACTTTTTTGGGGGGGGGGATCTTTTCCTAACCCATATGTATATTTCTGAAGATTACAAAATTCAATTCTAGTTATACCTTCAATGGCTTTCTTACAGATTTGCATCCATTGTTGCAAAAAATGGCGGTGAGTATCCCATTTTCTTTTAATCTAAATCTCCTCTACTGGAACTGCCAACTTTTGGATGTTTTACTTCACGTTATTTCTTTGCCTTTTAGGAAGAAATAATAGATGGAAGCTATCTGAATGGTAATGTCCCCACTCTGTCCCCACTTTGCTGCTTCTAAAAATTTCAAACAGAATGTGCCTGTGATCTCTCTGGAATGATTCTTTTAAAGCTGTCTTTTTATTTTATTCCCGTGTAGCATTACTGGATCTCATACAGTTTCAAAGGTAACCCACCCTAGAGGGGAGGGGAAGGGATGGACTAGATGTTCAATAAAAATTCCTAAAGGTCGGGGGGGGGGCACCTGGGTGGCTCAGTCGGTTAGGTGTCTGCCTTTGGCTCAGGTTGTGATCCCAGGGTCCTGCTCAGCGGGGAGCCTGCTTCTCCCTCTGCCTGCAGCTCCCCCTGCTTGTGCTCTCTCTCACTCTCTCTCTCTCTCTCAAAAAAAAAAAAAAAAAAATTCCTAAAGGGAAGTCTCTTAATTGTAGAAAGTAATGCATACGTATGTATGCATTACAAAAAAATATCAACCAGTGCACAGGTGTTTTAAAGTAGATACATTTGTTTCACAAACTTTTATTCCTCTCTGTTCTGGTACAACTGCTAACATTTATTGAGTGTTTACTATGTAGCAGTCCCATTCTTAGCACTTTGTTCATAGAAACATATCCAATCCTCACAGATCCCCCAAGGAAGGTCCTGTTTTTTTCCCATTGGACAGAACAGTGAAACTGAGGCACAGGGAGGGTGAATCAAGGTCATACAGCTGGGAAGTGTGGTGGAGCTGAGGGGTGTATCCAGTAGTGGGGCTTCAGGGCCCATTGCCCTGTCATGTTATATACTGCATTCGGACTGCTGTTAGATTCTGGGGATGGGGGGCAGGGCACTAGAGAGTCTTGTGGAAAGACAAATATTAACAGATAATTCTAATATGATGAATACTATGAGGAGGAAGAAATGGGGATTTGGGGGCCCATGACAAGGACACTCAATTATGTTAAAGTGAAAGAGTCCCCATAAACATTCTTCTTCCTAATGTAACTAACTCCAGTTGATAGTTTTGGATATATTCTTTCAGGCTGAAATCTATCTATCTATCTATCTATCTATCTATCTATCTATCTATCTATCATCTATTTTTGTGTTCATTTATTCATCCATCTATTTATTTAGTCACAAAAATGGGATTATAAAGGCCTTCCAATTGTTTAAGGCAGGAATATTTATCTGCGGCCAGTTACTCCATCATAGCTGGAAACTGAAGTCCAACTCATTCCTTTTTTATTGATGGGTGACATTCCACTGAATGGACGTACGATATTTGTTTAACCTTTTACTTGTTGTTGGACATTTGGGTCATTTCCAATTTTTGGCTGTTCTGAATGAAATTGTGCATTTTCTATGTGGTTGGGTACTGTTTTAAGCACTTTATATGTGTGAACAAATAGAATCTTCACAATTTTTAGCTATATCACATAGAAAAGGAAACTGAGGCACAGGAAAATTCGGTAAATTGCCTGAGGCAGCACAATTAAGTGGCAGAGCCCGGATTTGAATCCGGGTTTTGAGTTCACACTCTTAACTATGCTATTCCAACCTCTCATGATATACATTGTATCTGCTTTTTAAATTTAACATAGTAAGGACATCTTTCCAAGTCAGTTTGTTTGGACTGTAGTTAATCCAAGTGGATTGTTACAGGAATTAGAATATTGCACACAGCTCAGAAATGATAATTGTCTTTGAGAGAATGGGATCCTGGAAGATTCTTAGATTGGGGAACTTCCCCACCACTGTGCCAGGTTAACAAATCTCCTACCTTCTCCAAACACAAAGTTCCTAGCATCCCCGGCCCATTCCCCACATCCTGTCTGAACTCTGGTCTCCTGGCCACTTGGCAAGTAGGGGAACTACTCATCATAGGGGAGCCTGTCATTGTGACCTTCTCCTGTCTTCAACTGAAGCTCCCATGGGTGGACGGCAAACCTGTCCCACAGAGTCCTGGCCTATCTGAATTCACGGAATGTTGCCTTCACCATCCCCAGCCTGCAGGTGTGTACCTGAGACTCATCCCTATCATATATTTCCCTCTCAGCACTCCAGGGTTGTAAACTCAGGGGCCAGGTAGGATGGGGAAATGGACTATAAGGTATAGAGCTAGTTTTCACTTCCACAAGGAAACGTGTTCTGTCCAGTTGTTTTGAAACATGATACAAGCTCTTTTGTGTTCTTCCTCCTTTCTACCTTTGAAGGAGACTTGGTGTATTAGGGTGTAGGCTGAGCTGCTGTAACAAAGAGACCCCAAATTCCAGCAACACAATGTAGTTTATCTCTATCTCTTGTTATGTAGTTCAGAGCTCAGTGGGAGATCCAGAGAGGAGAGGAAGCTCTCTTTCAAAAGACTATCCAGGGTTCCAGCTTCCTTCTATCTGGTTGCTTTGTCATCCTCTACAGAGTTGTTTCCCACGTGATTGAAATAGCACATCCATTCTCCAACTCAGGAGAGGGGGTGGTGGGAAAGAGGAAGTGAAGGGCGAGCATCTTCTCTTTAAGGACATGACTTGCAGGTTGCACCCTTCTTCCTGCCCACATCCCGTTGGCTCACAGTCCACAGTCACATGTCAGGAGTAAGAAGAGAGGCCTTTCTGAGAAGCCACCTAGTCTGCTAAAACTTGTGGGATTCTTTTGCTAAACAGAATTACAGGAGACTGGCTCTTTGGGTGTAATGATCAGTCTCTTGATTATGGGTCCAAAAAATATTTTTCTTCCCTTTTAACTCTAATGTAAGAAAGCACAGGCATAGTAATAGATGACAAAGATATTTGTGGAGCAGTAGGGCTTGCCAGGGACTGTGGCAAACTGGACAGCACGTGTCTCATCAGCATGATCGTCAGCCCAGGGTGGTATGTCGTATCTTTACCATTATATTGTGAATAGCACAGAAAATTGAGGAAATATTCTTTCGGTATTCAAAAACTATCCGAGTCAGCAAAGAAGTCATGTCATTGACGAATGAAGTTCTGACATCTGAATGAATGAAGTCCTGACATCTTTATTGTTTCAATTTTTATTTACTTTATAATGAAAATGAAAATGAAAATATCAACCAACATTCACATGAGAGCTACATTCAGGGAGTTGGTTGCTAACTCTTTACCAGGACACCCACTAGCTGGAGGTGGCTGTTGGCCTCATGGCATCTGCTTTCTTTCTTCTGTTCATCAGTCTGTGGCCACCTAAAGGCAAGTAATGCCTGCCCTTTTCTCTCCAGCAGTGTTTTCTCATGAGATGTGTATATTTTAACCTGACTAGTAGATATCTTCTCTCTCTTCCTTTGTAAAAATTTATTTATTCATTCGGTATATCTACTTATCTAACCTCTGATCTCTGCCAGGCATTGTTCTAGACACTGGAGACTCAGAAGAGAACAAGGCAGTCACACTACTACCTACATGGGCCTTTCATTCTAGTGGGAGAGTCACTGAGTGAATCATTATTCAACTCATTCAAGATAGGGAATAATGGGTGACACTTATTGATCTCTTACTATATGCTAGGCACTATTGAAAACACTTTACACACACTCCTTTCATCCTCATAAAAACCCTACATAGTAAGTTTCTACGGTGTCTGTTTTTCAGATGAGAAAACTGAGGCCCAAAGTAGTGTTGCCCGTTTAGCAAATAAAAATACAGTATTCCCGGGGCACTGGGCTGGCTCAGTCGGTGGAGTGTGTGACTCTTGATCTTTGGGTTGTGAGTGTGAGTTCTACATTGGGTGTAGAGGTTGCTTAAAAAAAAAAAAAAATACAGTGTTCCCAGTTCAATTTGATTTGCAGATGAACAATGAATAATTTTTTCAGTATATGTCCCATGCAATTTTTGGGACATACTTATGCTGAAAAATTATTCACCGTTTAACTGCAATTCAAATTTAACTGGGCATCCTGTGTTTTATCTACCAATCCTAGTTAAAAAGCTTGTCCCAGGCCACACAGCTAGTCGGTGGCAATGTGGGGATGTTCCCGTGGGTTGTCTGGCTCTAGAGCCCAGCTTTGCCCATGCCATCACAATATGCTGCCTCTCTAGAGCACCTTTATTTAACGGAGATTTAGAAAATAATTCCCCAGACAGCAGAGGTAATCTCTTTTAGGAGACACTTTTGTCCTCTCCTCATCACTTCCGAGGGGATGCCAAGAGGGAGTTTGTTCATGCTCCCTGAATTTTGTTTCTACGCTGGTAGCTTGGGGCGTGGGAAAGGGTTAGAGCAGTGCCAGTCGGGGGGTGGTAAACTTCCTGGACAGAGGCCAACTGCTCTGGACTTGAAACCCCAAACACCTATAGGGACCAGGCAGGCCACGGGGAAATCGGCTGGCTGGGTGGGTGGTGAATAGGAGTGTAATTACAGGGAAGAGCTGCTCCCCGGCCTGCTATTCTCATCAGGAAGGGGTTACGCCTAGTGTTGCCAAATCTTTGTGTTTTCCAAGAGAACTTGGAAGTCTGGATTTTTGTGGGGAATCCCCTGACTTTGAAACGTTGGCAGCTAATGAAAAATTTTGGAGCCAGCCAAACCAAACATGCCCACTAGCTGCCAGCTGGTGGGCTCTGCTGGGAAGGAGGTGGCCTGGCTGGGCTGCTGGCCATGGTGCTGACCATGTGCTCCTGTCCTGTCCTCACTGAGTCTTCTCAACACCCCAAATCCAGGCAGCCGTGGAACACCACCTGGAGCAGCGTCTGTACCAGCCGCAGAAGCTCCTGGAGGACCTGAGGGAAACAGATGCTCAACAATTCTGCACCGCCATGAAATGCCTCTTAGAAGACAAGAAGGACCTCTTGGTGAGGCGTTCTTGGCACCCCGGGAGTAGGGGAAATCCAGAGCCAGATGGTATTTGTTGAGTTGAATCCAACTGAGCCTGACTCAGGCCTTCTTTACGTCTTCCTCCCACCTTCTCCCTTCACAATCCCCCCAGGAGCTTGCAGACCTTAGCTTTCTCACTTACTTTTTCCGAAGTTCAAATGAAGAGCCTTATAGTATATATTCTTATGGGAACTAAGAGATGAAGGGTACAGAGGAGCTTCTAATAGTTTGGCTCAATAAACATCCATGAATGATTACTATGCATCAGTGGACACTGGGTTCAAAGATGAAAGACAACCCCTGCCCTCAAGGAGTTTACAGTCTGGGTAGAAAAAAAAACCAAACAGAAATAGACAAATTTCTACAAAATAAAGTTGGTGATCAAAGAGCATCACAGAGCAAGGTCTATGAGACCCAGAAAAATCCTTGGGACCCAGAAAGGTGAGGTTTAGAGTTTTCTTTATCAGAGACACTTTAATGTGGGAAACAGTGTTTCCTAGAAGGAGTTGAACCATGTAAACATTTTAATAGTCACAGACTTACTTTAATGTCTGTTATTAAAATAGAATGGGAACATCCAACCTGTGAGTTTGGTAGAGATGTATTGTTTCCTATTGAAATGAATTTAAGTTAAAAAAAAAAAGTATGAGGTAAATAATAGTAAAGGCAGTGCAAAGATACAGCAAAAATGAGGATGCTGGTCTATGAAAATGATATTGATTAATGTTTATTGAGGGTTTACTATGTGTCAGGTGTTATTCTAAGGGAACATTCATCAAACCGTTTCTGTAAAGGACCCGATACTAAATATTTTAAGCTTTGCAGGCCATGTATTCTCTGTCACAACTGCTCAACTCTGCTGTTGTAGCAGGAAAGCAACCATAGGTGGCCGGTAAATGAATGAGCATGGATGTGTTTCAATAAAACTTTATTCACAAAAACAGGCAGTGGGCCAGATTTGGCCTGTGAATCATAATTTGCCAACACTGTTCTCAGGGTTTAACATGCATGGACCAATTGAATCCCTTCCAGGACGTTCTGAGATAAGGACAATAATAATCTTACCATTTCAATATTCAGATAAGGAAACGGGCTTGGAGAGGTTGAATGAATAACCTTGCATACACAGCTCGAAAGTGGGAGGTTTGAGGTTGGAACCTGGGCTCCTGACTCTAGCTGTGAGTCCTTCTGGCATCTCGTGAAGCCCATGGGCCCCTTCTCAGAATAACTTGTGAAAAATCTATAAAATAAAACACAAAGGATTATAAAGGAAGCCAATTCTATTGAAGGGCATTTATTAAAATATGTAAAACAAACACATTTGGAGTATAGTAACTGATGTGCTTAACACATCCAATGACAAGATTTAACTCTGAGTCAAATAGCTTCTGTAATTTTGAGGAGGTATTGATTATAAAGGAGATTTCAAGGTATCTGTGACAACTGTAATGCGTTATGAAAGTTTCAGATTTCTACTGATGACAAATCCAAGGTCCTACTAGTGCTTTGGTGGCTTATTGTCTACATTCATTCCTGAAGGAAATGCTGGAAGTAAGTTCTGTGGCAGTAAAATGAAGGCGCAGTTTCTTCCAGTGTTCACATATGCCCTAAATTCTATCCACAGACCTCTGCTGCAGAACTCCTGAGCTGCATTCCTAACCACTACACTGTTTAGCCCCTGAGAGTAAATGACCGAAGTTAGGAAACACTCGGTCATGGTTAGAAGGGTGGGCTTGGATGCAGATACACCTGTTTCAGATCCTAGCTCCGTGTAAGTTTGGGAAGGTTGCTTATTCTATCTTTTGTTTACATCACCTGTGATCTTGAGATAATAATAGCATATGACATTTGTTGAGTGTGTGGTCTTTGCTCAGTCAGTGATGGTTATTATGTTTGCAGGGTGTGCTGGGTGAAAGATGGGTGCCAATCAAATTGTGACTAAGCCCTGTCAGCATTCCTGGGTTCTGTGGTTCAAAAGAGTCATTCATTCATTCATTTGTTCATTCATTCATTCATCCTAACAGGCTTTCTCAATATTTTCTGGATACCAGGCATTCCACTAGGCACATGGCTTGGGCGTCAAGGACTTTTCTGGCTCAACCCCTGCTGCACACCAAAGTCAGCTGCCTGGGCTCCACCAAAGAGCCGTTAAATCAGACTCTGTATGGCGGTGCTGGAATCACCTCCCCAGTGGTTCTGATGTGCAGCCAGGGTTGAGAACCATTGGCATGGAGGAAAGACAGGCTCATAAGCATCTCTAATGCATCATGGAGTTTAGCTCAAGGTGCACTTGGGAGCACTTAGTGGAGGGAGATTTGATTTTGAGCAAAGTAGGAGGGCATTTGAGAAGACTTCACCAAGAAGGTGATGACAGTTAAGCTTATCCATGAAGGATGAGCTGGATTTCGCTAGAAGAAGGAGGTGGGGAGGGAATTCCAGCTCAAGCATGCGCCTGAGGTGTGAGTCATGTGGTATACCTGGAGAGTGAGAAGTTGCCTAGTGTGGGAGAGGCAGGTGAAGGCCTCGACTTTGTTCTGTAATAGATGGAAAGTTCTAGAAGGTTTGACAGAGCAGTGATGTTAAACAGTGGTCCTGAATTTCTCCACTACTAAGTGTGGTTCCTCCCAGGGCTTCCAAATCTAGAGGCCTCTCACAAGACAATCCTAGCTTCTTTATTTTAGGAGCTGGAAGACATTGTTATTGATTTGAGAGAGATCCGGAAACAAGCCTTCCAGAGCCCTGGTGTGAACCGCAGCCTGTTTGTCATCACACTGGAGAGGTGTTTCCAGTTGCTGAACTCGCTGGAGTGTGTGGAGATCCTGGGCAGGGTGCTGAGGGGCTCCTCAGGCAGCCTTCTGCAGCCGGACATCACAGAGAAGCTCCCCCAGGACCTGTGTGAGGATGCTTTCAAGAACCTGTGAGTGTTTCCCCCAGCCCATGAACCCCACTCCTCATTCCTCAGAGGTAATATATGGCAGAGGGGAGAAAGCAAGGGGAGCAGGTTAACATGTGAGGCCTGGAGCAGAGCTTAACATCTGTGGAGTTTAGAAATGGTTTGATTAAAACAGTGCCTCCCAAATGTCGGTCATTCTGGTACCAACCTCACAATTTTTGCCCTATCTGTACACCACTGGTACTATTCTTTACTTGTTTTTTTTTTTTTTCTTTATAGTGACTCATTATTTTTATTTTTATTTATTTATTTTTAAAAGATTTAATTGATTTGACAGAGAGAGAGAAAGCACAAGCACGGGGAGCAGGAGAGGGAGAAACAGGCTCCCCACTGAGCAGGGAGCCTGATGCAGGGCTCAATCCCAGGACCCTGGGATCAGGACCCGAGCTGAAGGCAGATACCCAACTGACTGAGCCACCCAGGAGCCCCATGACTCATTCTTTTTAATTAACATTTATTTAAAAAGTAACTTTGACATCATTACTGTAAGGTCAAGTCATATTGGGACTAAATGGGACTGCTGCATATGGCAACAAGGAGGTCGTTGGTGACTGGGGCCATGAGGAGAGGTGTGGTGGGGAGGGGAACAGGCCGTAGTGGTTAAAGGTGATCAAGACACTTCATACCCAGTGGGGTGTCTATAATCAAAATGTCAGATAAATATTTGCAAATGACATATCTGATAAAGGGTTAGTATCCAAAATATATAAAGAACTTTTAAAACTCAACACTAAAACTCAACTTTTAAAACTTTAACACTCAGTTAAAAATGGGCAGAAGATATGAACAGACATTTTTCCAAAGAAGACACACAGATAATAGACACATGAAAAGATGCTCAACATCACTCGGCATCAGGGAAATGCAAATCAAAACTACAGTGAGATGCCACCTCACACCTGTCAGAATGGCTAAAATCAACACAAGAAACAACAGGTGTGGGTGAGGATACAGAGAAAGGGGAACCTTTCACACTGTTGGTGGGAAGGCAAACTGATGTAGCCACTCTGGAAACAGTATGGCAGTTCCTCAAAAAGTTAAAAATAGAACTACCCTATGATCCGGCATTGCACTACTAGGTATTTACCCAAAGGATACAAAAATGCTAATTTGAAGAGATACATGCACCCCAGTGTTTATAGCAGCAGTATCTGCAATAGCCAAATTATGGAAACCACCAAAGTGTCCATCGATTGATGAGTAGATAAAGAAGGTGTGATCATCATATATATGTATATCATGGATATTACTCAGCCATAAAAAGAATGAAATCTTGCCATTTGCAATGACATGGATGGAACTAGAGCGTATTATGCTAAGTGAAATAAATCAGGCAGAGAAAGACAAATACCATATAAATTCACTCACATGTAGAATTTAAGAAACAAAACAAATGAGCAAAGGGGAAAAAGAGAGAGAGAGACAAACCAAGAAACAGACTCTTAACTGCAGAGAACAAACTGATGGTTATCAGAGGGGAGGTGGGTAGGGGATGGGTTAAATAGGTGATGGGGATTAATGTGTGCACTTGTGATGAGCACCGGGTGTTGTATGGAGGTGTTGAATCACTATATTGTACCCTTGAAGCTAATATTACATTAGCTAACTGGAATTTAAACAAAAACTTAAAAACAAACAAACAAACCCAAAACCAGGATGTCAGATACTAACCAGTGTTGGTGAGGATATGGAGAAATCAGCACCCTCATATACTATGGGTGAGAATGTGAAATCATGCAGCCTCTTTGGACAACAATCTGGCAGTTCCTCGAAAGGCCAAGGACAGAGTTGTCCTCTAACCCAGCAATTCTGCTCTTGGGTATCTATCCAAGAGAAATGAAAATGTCTGTCCGCACAAAAACGGGCACATGAATGTTTACAGCAGCATTGTTCATAATAGACCAAAGGTGGAAACAACCCAGAGGTCCATCAGCTGGTTAATAGATAAACAAAATGTAGCAGGTACAGGCTGTGGAATAGTATTTGGCCCCGAAAAGGCCATGAATGAAGTGCTAATGCATTGTCCAACATGCATGAGCATTGGAAACATCATGCCAAGTGAAAGAAGCCAGTCACAAAGATGACATATCGCATGCTTCCATTTATCTGAAATGTCCGGAAGAGGCAAATCTATGGAGACAGAAAGTAAATTAGTAGTTTCTAGGGGTTGGGGTGACTCTAGTTGGCGGGTGATAGCTAAAGGGTATGGTGTTTCTTTTTGAGATGTTTAAAAAGTTCTAAAATTGAATGCGGTGATGGTTGCATAACTCTGGGAACACCATTGAATTGTACATTTTCAATGGGTGAATTGTATGATGTGGGAATTATATCTTCATAAAGCTGTTACAAAAAAAGAAGAGGGGTGCCTGGGTGGCTCAGTCGGTTAAGCGTCTGCCTTTGGCTCAGGTCATGATCCTAGAATCCTGGGATTGAACCCTGAGTCCGGCTCCCTGCTCAGCGGGGAGTCTGCTTCTCCCTCTCCCTCTGCCCCTCCCCCCACTTTTTGCACGCACACTCATTCTCTCTCAAATAAATAAAATCTTAAAAAATAAAAAAATAAAACAACAACAAAAAAGAAGTGACTAAGAGGTGAGGAAGTGGAGAGCACTCTTTAGAAGAAATTTAGATGTGAAGGACAAAGGAGAAATGGGCCAATAGCTACACATAGCAAGGGAGTGGGAAGGCTTTTTAACACAAGACAGCTTTGGGTCCATTGGCTGTTTTGACCCTGTCTCAAGTCCTCCACCTGTTTGTTCCGTAACTGACGCCCGTGTTCGTCATTTAGATCTGCGGTGTTCAAAGATCTCTACGACCAAACCTCGGCTCATTCCCAGAGAGCTCTCTACTCCTGGATGACTGGGATTTTGCAGACGTCCTCCAAGGCTACTGGTGAGCCTGGGCTTTGGAGTGGGATCACTTTTCAGGGGGAGTCCATCCTTAAAAGTAGTGCTTCCTCGGGCGCCTGGGTGGCTCCGTTGGTTAAGCGACTGCCTTCGGCTCAGGTCATGATCCTGGAGTCCCAGGATCGAGTCCCGCTTCGGGCTCCCTGCTCGGCAGGGAGTCTGCTTCTCCCTCTGACCCTCCTCCCTCTCATTCTCTCTCTCTCAAATAAATAAATAAAATCTAAAAAAAAAAAAAAAAAAAAGTAGTGCTTCCTCTCTGAAGATAGGGATTTGATTTCATTGTCATTTCTGATTTTTACCCATCCTTCCCACCTTCTGAAAAGGGTTTGATGTGGCTTATGGAATAAAACACATACCCCAGGGGCACCTGGGTGGCTCAGTTGGTTCATCGTCTGCCTTTGGCTCAGGTCATGATCCCAGGGTCCTGGGATCGAGTTCCGTATCAGGGTCCCTGCTCAGAGGGGAGTCTGCTTCTCCCTCTCCCTCTGCCCTGGCTCATGCTCTCTCTCACTCTAGCACTCTCTTTCCCAAATAAATAAATAAAATGTTTTTGTTTTTTTAAAGATTTTATTTATTTGAGAGAGAGAGAAAGAGAGCATGAGGGGGGGTGTGTGGCAGAGGCCACAGAGGGAGAAGCAGGCTCCCCACTGAGCAGGGAGCCCGATGCAGGACTCGATCCCAGGACCCCGAGATCAAGACCTGAGCTGAAGGCGGACGCTTAACTGACTGAGCCACCCAGGTGCCCCAAATAAATAAAACTGAAAACAAAAACAAAAACAAACCCATACCCTATTCCATCCATACACTTCCCACACGTTCAAGTCTCCAAAATAAGGATGCCTCTGCATCTTACAATCAATGGGCTATCCTAGTTTGTAGGTGGAATGTAAATAATGACAGTGTCTTGGATTCGAAGAGAACCTTTAGAGTAAGGTTTCAAGTTCAAAAATCTGTATCATAAATCTGGATTAGAGTGGGACGCGGTAAATTTTTAAAAGGAAATCTAGGCAATAAAGCACAGAAATTTAGCGCGAAGTTTCCTGGCAGCCAAGGCAGAAGTAGGTCAAGACTCATTTATTTTACAGATGTGTATTAGAGGAGTCAAATTCATGGAGCCGGAAAGTAGTGGTGGTTGCCAGGGGCTGGGAGGAGGGGGAAGTGGGGAGTCGTTGTTTCTTGGGGACAGTTTTGGTTTTGCGAGACGAAAATGTTCTGGAGGTGGATGGTGGTGATGGTTGCACAGCGAAGTGAACGCACTTAATACCACGGAACCATCCACTTACAAATGGTTAAGTTAGTAAACTTTATGTTATGTTTACTACAACTGAAAAAAAGAGAAAAAAATGACTGTGTAGATGAGTAATGCAGACAATGTCTCAGATGGCTTCAATTTGTTGAGTTTTTAATGTGAGCCGTGTAAACAGAATAAACTTTTTAAACACTTACCAAATCCTACCATGTGTCAGCAACTGGAGATACAGAGCAAAATAAGACAAAGTCTCTGCTCTCATAGAGCTCTTGTTTTATTGGGGGAGGGTAGGTGGAGAAAAGTTTTAAACCATCAATTTAAGAGGGAGAGAGAGAGAGAGAGAGGGCGCAGGCACCAGTAGGTGCTATGAAGAAAATAAAATAAAATGGATGAATGCTATGGAAAGGCTTAGTGCTTTCGACCAGAACAGGACTTGGCCATCGTTTTCCATAAAGGGTCAGAGTAAATATCTTAGGCTCTGTGGGCCTGTAGTCTGGCTCAGTGAATCAACTCTGATGTTCTGGTGCTAAAGGAGATATTGATAACAGGTGAGCAGGCGGGGCTGGGGCCCAGCGGAGCCTTATTTATGGGCCTTGAAATTGGGATTTCACAATTGTCACATGCCACAAAATAGTCTTCTTTTGATGTTACTTCCAACTATTTAAAAGCGTAAAAACCAAGCTCGCAGCCTCCACAAAAGCAGGTGGCGGGTTGGATTTGGCTGGTGGGCTATGTAGTTTGCCAGCCTCTGGACTGAAGAATCAGAGAGGACCTGACATTTGAATTGAGGCCATAATGAGAAATGGAACGGGTCCTGTGAGGCTTTGGGGGAAGGGTGTTGAAGGCAGGGGAACAGCAAACACAGAGGCCCTGGGGTGGGAATGAGCTCAGTGTTTTGGGGAAACATAAAGGAAGCCTGTGGGACTGGAGTGTAGTGAGGGCCAATCAATCCTTTTCCTGGAATTAAGCTCTGAGATTTGTGTATAAGGAGTGTCCCACAACAGAATAATCGATGTCTTCAGTGCGTAGCAGAATTCCCTCTGCCTGATGCATATTTACAGCCTCCAGAAATTTGAATCTCACCATGTGTAACCCTGAGAGAGCCACTCAGCCTCTAGACTTCCCTAAGTCCTCGTCGCCAGAATTTAATTAGAGACAGACGTTCCTTCTAAAATTCCTACATGCTATGTTTCATTATTATACTCAAGTGAATTAAAACGAATTCTACTTGGACTTTAAGCTTTTTATTTTTCATGAAGTTCCTTGAGGTAACTGGGAATACTTTGGGTGTTAAAAATATCCCGATCTTCGGGATCCTTGGTCTGCAGAAATACAGTTTATACTTTATAACTAATCTAAAATTAACAACTCAACTTGGTTCTTGATGAATTTAGTGGCTCCCTCCCCTACCCACACCCGCCCAGTTCTCTAGCCTTCTGGGACCAGCCCTTCTAATAACCAAGTCAAATGTCCAGAGTCTTCATCTCATCTAGGGGATCCTAGGGCGTTTATCTGTGCTCATCCCAAGAGCTCTGAGTCCTGGGCTGACGAGGGATCCTGTTGTTCTTGTGACCCAGCCCATACCACAGCTGACTTCACCATCTTGTCTGGGCATGAGAGTCATTGCCCCTGGCTTTTTGCAACAGCTCCTGGTGATGGAGTCACTGTGCCCTGTAAACGCTCCCCTGCTTCCTCCATTTCCCCAAAATGCCACCAACACAATGTTGTTGTGTGTAAGAGTCTTTTACTGAAGGATTGGAGGCAATGAGGGCGATTCTAGCTTAGTGAAATGTGAAGTCCAAATGGAGCCTGGACATGATGGTTCTTGAAGTCCCACTAACATCCCGCTGACGAGCAATTTCAAGTGCCTGAACAGAGCGACAGAATCTTCTGGGAATTCAGAGGAGGGAGAAATTACTGATGGCTGAGAAGACAAGACAAGGCTTTAGAGGGAACAGGGAATGTTTGAACTCAATTCTGAAGATAGGATTTCGGAGCAGAAGAGTTAGGGGCAAAGGCATTCTAGCTGATGAAAAGGGCCCACATGAGAGAAGATTTGGAGAACATTTGGGGTGCATATGAGGAAGGATGAGTAGTTGTTCTGGCTCAAATACAGTAACCTGGTGCTAATCAATAAGGCTGATAATGATTGTTACTGGTAGTAATAAAAGAGAGTCATATATATTTCAAGTTGCCAGACTATTTAGTAACTAAGTTAGCTAAAAGTAAAACTATATTTTGTGATCTTAACTATTAAAAAATAGTCTGCATTTTTTAAAGGAATCTTTTTTTTTAAGATTTTATTTATTTATTTATTTGAGAGAGAGAGAGCAAGTGTGAGCGGGGGGGGGGAGCAGAGAAAGAGGGGAGAGGGGGACATAGCAGACTCCGCACTGAGCGCAGAGCTCAACACAGGTTCGATCCCACGACCCCGAGATCATGACCCAAGCAGAAATCAAGAGTTGGCCGCTTAACTGACCGCACCACCCAGGTGCCCCCAAATAATCTGCATTTTTAGTAAGTTCCCAGGTGGTCCTGGTGCTGCTAGTCCAGGGACCATGCTGCTGAGGAACAAAGCCTCAGGTGGCTGGTATCTGTGATTGCCTATGGGTAGCGTAATGTCTCCTAGGTAGGAGGCTGTCCATGAATGGTTGTTGAATGAATGAATGAACATAGGAAGGAGGTCCTGACGTCAAAGATGGTTTTGATTATCACATACCAGGCAGGGGCTTTTATTTAGTTATTTATTTACGTATTTCTCCATTTATTTATTTTTTGCAGACGACTCTGTTTCATGGGTCAGTGCAGAAAACTTATGGATTTTGGGAAGATACATGGTTCACCTATCATTTGAAGAAATTGTGAAAATTAGTCCTGTAGAAGTAAGTGGGAAACGCACATTTCCATGTCCCCATCACCAAGCCATCTGGGGAAAGGTGTATTCTAAACCTCCCATGTTCAGCCAGTCAAGGTGCCCTGGAAAATTGGATACCCACCTCGGCCAATATATCTTGAGTCTCTGAAGAAAACTCTTGGGATGAGGCCTCAAGTGGTTGGTCATCAGATTGCATTTAGTGTAGACGAACCAAAAAAAGAACAAGAATTGTAGACTACCAAGATAGCTCCAACGTGAACAAACATGATATAAAGAAAATGTTGGCTGTGAACCAAAAATCATTTTAGGGTATTTTTGTATTCAAGAAAGGCCAAGGACAATAGCTATAGAGTTTCTGGTCCTTGGAAGCATGAACCCAAATCAAACGAATCATGGATTACTAGCGACTTCTATTTATAGCTATTTCTATTGATAGCTATTTCAGTATGAGCAATGATTGGATTTTAACTGTAGAGTTTACAGTTGAGAAATGTACAAGTTCTAAGGTTACTTTCACTCACTGGCCAACCTGTCTCTGTCCTCCTGATGTTGACCCAGTCACACTAAAGTCCCTTGGGCATCATGATTCTGGAATGCAGTCTCCAAAGCATGCTGCCAACAGGGAGGCATTCATAAAGACTTTAGGGTTTGCCTCCAGTTTTTATCATGTGTGTCTTGACTTTCTCCTAGTCAGTGAGAGAAGTGTTTGTATCACATGACTGGCTCTCTCAAGGGCCAATTGATCCAACAATGTCGGCTTATTATGAAACCAGACGCAGAACCAGGTTCTTCTTTTTCTTTATCTTTTTAAAATATTTTATTTATTTATTTCAGACACAGAGACAGAGCACAAGCCGGGGGTGGGGGGGCGGCGCGAAGGGGCAGAGAGAGAAGCAGGCTCCCAGCTGAGCAGGGAGCCCGATGTGGGACTTGATCCTAGGACCCTGGGATCATGACCTGAGCCAAAGACAGACGCTTAACCGACTGAGCCACCCAGGTTCTTCTTTTTAAGAAAAAATTTAAAAATTTTTAATTGAAGTATAGTTGACATATCTAGGTTCCTCTTTTGACCTAGGGGGCTGAGACTATTTCAGACGTCTTTCAATTTTATAATCTTCAGTTATAAAATGGATTAAACCTCAATTTTACTCTCCCAATATTGAGCGAACTTCTGCAAGTTAGGTGGAGATTAAATTGTTAGGAAGCTGGACCCCTGGGGAGGAATTTCTAAGATCAAGAGGTCATTTGCAAATTTTCTTCATCTTCTAAAAGTGTAGCGGAGGGAGGCGAAGCCCCACAGGGTACCAGCACTAAGGGGGAATTTTATATGGACAAAGAATAGAATCCACAAGGGAGAGACGACTTCATGAGCACAGAATAACAGTGCATAGAAAGATGGGAGACTTCAGCTTGACACCCTTGGACACCCAGGCAGAAAATGAATAAGAACAGAAAGAATCTGAATGGTGTATTTAATAAAGTTGAACCTATATATCTCTATCTTTCTCTATATTGTATCTTACCAAGGGAGCACACACTGGTTTTCATTACCCGAGGCCCATTTGTAAACTTATTCATCTAAAAAAAACACCCTGATGCCCCAAAGTGCAACATTTGTGGACCATATTCTCTGACCTCCCCATAACAAATCTACAAAGAAATGTGCAAACATGAGCTTTCAAAGAGTTCAATGGCTCAGATACTGAAATATAACACTTTCCTAAGTGTTGGGTTGAAGAGGAAGCCAAAACAGTTGTGACAGACCATTGAGAAATCAGTGACAACGGGAACTGTGCATCTCTGAGTCTCTGAGGTGGGGCACAGCATGGACCACCAGGGTGGGGCTGCTCGGGGCCACGTCAGTCCTCCTCACTGGTCTTCCTGCCCTCTTCCACCAGATTGGGCTGTTTATCAGCTATGACAATACCACCAAGCTGCTGGACACAGTTTACGACATCACACCCGAACTGGCCCGGGCGTTCCTGGAGAGGATCAGCTCCTCCAGCTTTGACATGAGGAATACCTCCACCATCCACAGGCAACGGGCAGGGGTTCTCTGAGTTGTTTCTCAAAATGTGACCGAAGCACCAGCTTCCTCTGAGCAGCAGAGGACCCTGGGAGGGAAGGGAGGTGGCTGGTCCATCTCTTTAAATAACCCCATGTCTCTGTGCACATGAGGGGAGGCATTTCCCCAAAGAAACACCCTTTGAAGGGGTTATAAAGTGGGGTGAGGTGGGAACAAATTCTTTCTGAGCCTCTCCTGTGCCAGGCATTTTAGGCAACTTTATCCAGTGCCAAGATTCCAGCTCTGAGCGTGGAAAGAGAATATCTTAAATACTCAATTCTCTGTCCAAGGTCAATGTGTAATTTCCATTAGGGTGGGTCAAGGATTGGAAAGAGCTTTTGGGTCCCCATATTTGTGAACCTCTTGTTATCCAGATTCTCAGGTGGGGGATCCACAGATGACGTCAGCTCTCTAATTTAGAGATTGTAACATGATCCTCCAGGGGGATGGGCCAGCAGCTGTGTACTTGGTGACCCCAGAAAGGGCTGGGATGTTAGTGGGAGGGAGTGTGCAGTGGGGAGGGGTTGTGAGCACTGTCTGACCATCTCTCTGTCTCTCAGGGGCAAATGTCACTGTATTAAATTTTGTCAAAGAGTCACTTGTAGAGAATGTTCTTATATGAAACTATTATACCTTCTTCCCCCATCCCTAGTAATATTTACCCATAAGCATGGGCCCCTTTTTCTATGGTTATACAAAAATAACTTATTGGTTAAGGACACGGGACCTGGAGCCAGACTTCCCAGGTATAATCCCGGCTCTGCCAGCTATAAATTGTGTGATTTTGGTTGCATCAGTTCACCTCTCTGTGCCTCTATTTTCCCTATCTGTAAAATGGGAGATAATAATCTGCCTACCTCGTTCAGGTCCTTGTAAGGATTACACACACCTGCCACAAAGTAACTGTTCAAGAAATATTAGTTATTCTTAACGTGGTTATTAATATTCAGTCTTTACATCTCCTGAGTCTTTTCTCATCCGACACATTTTCAAATCCTTCTGCTGACCTGATTGCTCTCCTGTGGACATGTCTGAGCATGTCAGTGTCTTTTTTTTTTTTTTTTTTTTAAGATTTTATTTGTTTATTTGACAGAGAGAGACACAGCGAGAGAGGGAACACAAGCAGGGGGAGTGGGAGAGGGAGAAGCAGGCTCCCGGCCAAGCATGGAGCCCGATGAAGGGCTCGATCCCAGGACCCTGGGATCACGACCCCAGCCAAAGGTAGACGCTTAACGCCTGAGCCACCCAGGCGCCCCATGTCAGTGTCTTTCTGAGAGGGTCAACCCAGGTGGAGCCTGGTCAACCAGGTGGTCCAGCCATGCTGAATTGAATAGATTTCATACTAACTCTAAGAGCATCCATTAATGAAGGAGTGCCTGGTGTCCACCAGGAAGTGTGCTCATCTTCCCATTGAACTCTCACAGTACTCCTGATTCCTCCATTCATCATATTTATTGTGATGTGCTATGGTGAACAAAGCCAACCTCTCTTTTATTAAAGGCTCAGAGAGACAGGGTCACACTGTACAGTAGTACACAGTGTGGACTGCTCAACTGTGCATGCAGCAGCTTGGCAGAGAAGTTAAGTAACTTGTTGGATCAAATATCCCATACAGCTGGGCTTCAAACTCTTGTTGGCCTGAATCTATGCTTTTAACCACTAAGTACAGTGCTCCCAGCTAGACCAGGGTTCACGTCCCACCTCTGCCCTTACACTGTCCTACTTCCTGTCTTTTTCTTTGCTTTTGAGGTCATCATCATCTGAGGTGAGCAAACCCTATTATCTCCATGTGGAAAATGGGGAGTTTTCAATGGCTGACTCAGTATCACACTTTCCTTGTGTCCCTGACTGCCCTGGGAAGAGAGATGGTATAGCTGGATGGATCTAGATTTAAGTCCTGGCTCCACTACTTTGTCTTGGGCAACTTACTTGACTGCTCTGTTTGCCCTTCTGTGAAATGGGGCTAATAAGAGCATCTACGTCATAGGGTTGCTCTGATGGGGTGATCAGGTACAGGGCTCAGCATGATCCCTGGCATGCGGTAGCTGCTCTGACCATGACTCTTGGTTCTGCATGGGACAGGGCTGTGGTTGTGGCCCCCAGCTCTGAGCCCCCCGCCAGCACCCTTATTTTCCCACACAGGCTGGGGCTGCTGGTCTGTTTCTACGATGACCTGGATTTGCTGGATGCCGCAGTGGCCCAAGTCCTCCTCCACCAGATGATCAAGTGCAGCCACCTGAGGGGCTTCCAGGCTGGGGTTCAGCAGGTGCGATGGGGCGCAGGGCCCTGGGGAGATGGCCGGAGAAACGGAGAGCAAAGTCTTGCCTGGCCTTTGAGAGAAAACACGTTGGCTTAATCAGGATCTAGGTCCAGCCACAGCAGATGGCATCCCAAATCCTGGGATGAGCTTAAAATGGGAAGAAATGACATAAAGCAGTATAAGGGAAAACTTGGGATAGATCAAAATTCAGAGTGGCCACCTTGAACTTAACTGTGCATAAGGATTGCTTGGGATCTTCAATGTGGATTCTGATTCAGTGGGTCTGAGCGGAGCCCTGAGTGGAGACTGTACTTCTTTTTTTTTAGTAAAGATTTTATTTATTTATTTGAGAGAGAGAGAGAGCACAAGCGGGCAGAGGGAGAGGGAGAAGCAGACTCCCCGCTGAGCAGGGAGCCTGACGTGGGGCACGATCCCAGGACCCTGGAATCAGGACCTGAGCTGCAGGCAGACACTTAACCAACTGAGCCACCCACTGCACTTCTAGCAAGCTTGCAGGCAATGCTGAAGCAGCTGGTCTGGTGACCATGCTTGGAACAGAAGGAGATAAACTGGCTCTGCTTTAGTAGCATCCCACCAGCTCCGTCCCTGGAGACTCTCGAGGTATTGGTCAGGGCTGTGGCCTGGGAATGGTATGTTTCAAAAGATCCTCACGTGATTCCAGTGTAGCCAGGGTTGAGAGCACTGGATTACAGTGTGTTTACTGAGTTCCTAGACCAAAGTTCTGGGCAAATGGCACAGACAGATTTTCTCATTTCCCCCTCCCTCCATTTCTCCCTCCTTTCTTCCCTTCAGGTGTCAGTTCTGCCTGGCATCTTTTTGTTTTTGGCTCTTTTCATTTTTTTTTTTTTAATTGAAAAGATGATGTGAGAGCAATATTAAAATTTTGGGGCATCTGGCTGGCTCAGTCGGGAGAGCATGCGACTCTTGATCTCAGGGTTGTGAGTTCGAGTCCCAGGTTGGGCACGGAGCCTACTTAGAATTAAAAAAAAAAAGAACATTTTGATAATGCCATCAATAATTCCACAGTAGTTTTTCACATGTAACTATAAAATCCCTGATCCCATTTGACATTGGACATAGTCATCATGATCTTGACCAGTGCATGTTTTTATTTTCAAGGAAAAGGATCCCTCCCAAGCCAACTCAAACCAAACATCAGAAAATGAATGTATTTTAAGGCCGCAGGCATAAGCGGTGGCCGTCCTGACCAAAAAAGTCCGATACAATGAAGATATAAGAGAACCCTTTGGGGGCTGCCTGGGTGGCTCAGTCGTTAAGCGTCTGCCTTTGGCTCAGGTCATGATCCCAGGGCCCTGGGATCGAGCCCCGCATCGGGCTCCTTGCTCAGCTGGGAGCCTGCTTCTTTCTCTCCCACTCCCCCTGCTTGTGTTCCCTCTCTCGCTGTGTGTCTCTCTGTCAAATAAATAAATAAAATCTTAAAAAAAAAAAAGAGTACCCTTTGGGATCACCTAGCTCAGTACTTCCCAGACCAGAGGGTGCATCAGAGTCACCTGGAGGGTTTGTTAAAATACTGGTTGCCGGGCCTCAAACTCAGTGTCTGGTTCAGGAGGACCCGGGCAGGGCCTGAGAATCTGCATTTCTAACAAGGTTCTGGGTCATGTTGCTGGTCAAGGACCACAGTGCTTTGCGAAGCACTGCTCAAGCACATGTCTCCGTCTTACAGATGTGGAAGCTGAGCCGCTGGGAAGGAGAGCTGCAGAATTTGGAGACCCCAGAGGCTGTGACAGCTTTCTTTCATTTCACTCTGCTGCCCCCCAGTGGCCATTTCAGTATTGCCTGGTACACTGGTGTGCACATTTCTGATAGGAATATACTGTTCTACAACTTCAGGTGTGAAAACATGAACCATTCTCATTTTGGGGCACAGAGGTCATGTTGCAATGTTCTTTACTGGGAGTGGTTAGGAAACACAGTTAACTATAACTAGATAGGCGTAGTATAATAAAATCATTGTTAAGGCGATCCCAGAAACGTGAAAATCTGTGTAAGACCTAAGTAAAAAATATAGAAAATCGTACTTCCATTCACGTTACAACTCTGTGAAACATGCTGTAGTTTACTTATTTTTTAAAGATTTTATTTATTTATTTGAGAGAGAGAGAGATAATGAGCATGAGTGAGGTGTCAGGGGATAGAGGCAGAGGGAGAAGCAGATTCCCCGCTGAGCAGGGTGCTCCACGCGGGGTTCAATCCCAGGACCCTGAGATCATGACCTAAGCCAAAATCAAGAGTCATCCCCTTAACCAGTTGAGCCACCCTGGGGCCCCTAATCATAGTTATTTTTATGAGGAGTTTCAGGAGATTTCACTTTCTTGTTACTGTTGAAAATTATTTTTACGTGGATTATATATTATCACGAAGAACACCCTGGATGTTTCATGAAAGAAAAGCAGCCATGTATATGGATGCAGAGTTCAAGGTCACAAAAAGACAACAGATGCTATGAGAGGGTGGTAGAATTATGGACAAAGTGAACAAAATTTCCTTCTGCCGTGTTTCAAGTTTGATTTAATAGCAAATTAATATTTAAATGAAGTACAAAGTGAATTTGTAGCATATCAAGGTCAAGGCCAGAGGAGGTGGTGCTCTTCATTGGGGCGACTCATTGTCTGGTCAGGGCTCCTCGGGCCAGGGTGGGGGAGGGTGTTGTGACTACCCCAGGGCGTAGGCAGAGGGAGCCACTGTGCTGCTTGTTACCCACCCTCATGCCAGCTTGCTCCCCTTCTAGCTCAAAGCCGAGCTCCTGGACATCGCCACGATGAACCAGACCCTCAATGAGACTCTGGGCTCTTTGTCAGATGCGGTTGTGGGCTTGACCCACAGTCAGCTGGAATCCCTCTCCCCCGAGGCTGTGCATGGCGCCATCTCTACCCTCAACCAGGTCTCAGGCTGGGCCAAGAGCCAGGTCATCATCTTGTCTGCCAAATACTTGGCCCATGAGAAGGTCAGTTGGAGCTTTGAACTCTTTTTTTTTAATGCTCTGAGACCCAAGGGCCAGTGACACACAATAAGGACAGCCAGTCAGTACGAAGATGGTGCCAAAGAGGACTCGCTCTGCTGTTTACTAGCTGCGAGACACTGGACAGTGGGCTTAACTTTTTGCCTCAGTTTCTCTATTTGTAGGATGGGGATAATGAGAGCACCTCTCCTGTAGGAGGGCGGCAAGGATTCTGTGGGTCAGTACGCAGAAGAGGTTGGGACATGTGACCTAGACTGGGAGCTCCATGACTGGTGGCTGTTGTGTTGTTTGCAAAGCTCGGGACCCATCCCGGGATTTCCTTGCTTGTTGTTGAGGCTGCGAACACATCCCTCATCCTGAGATGAAAGATAATGCTATTTTATTCATTTTGGGCGGCAGGGAGGGAATTGTCCTTGCAGAAGGTCCTGTTTAGAGGGGACAGGAGACTTAGTCCACGTCCAGATGCTCCTGGGGTGGGAAATGAGTCTTTCTTCCTGGGGAAATCATCTCTCTGCCCTGGCCTCAGTAGAAGGGGCTTCAGAGCCCTGAGCCCCTAAATATTTTGGTGTCCTGCTCTTTCTGTCTCATAGCCGTGTCCCGGGATGCAGACTAGGTCATGAGGACTGGACTGGGGACCAATTCCAAAGGGACAATAATAACATATTCATAAAGTCCTTCCTGTGTGCCAGATTCGGGTCTAAGTGAGTTAATTGTTCAATGTTCTCAACAACCGTTTGAGGTCAGGCGTGTGTTATGACCTTCATTTTCCACGTCATTCATGAGGGGCACCGAGTGTGTAAGGGAATTGCCAGGGTCCCATAAAAGGGACACAGTTGGGATTGAACCCAGGATGTCTGGCTTCAGAGTCTGCTTGCTTAACTCCCATGCTGACTGCCTCCAGCATGGCACCATGGCCATGGTCCATCCATTCTTACTTTCTTACTCGAGGCCAAGGCTAGCCCATTCTTCTTGTCTCTTCTAGCCTCATGGCAACTTAGTTTGAAGGCTTGGCTGCCCTCCTCTGTTTTGACTAGGGCGCCGTGAGTTTACTTGCACAGTTCAACGTGCATTTGATTTCAGGGAGCTGAGGGAGACCGTCTTGTTCCTCCCAGCCCTGGACAAAGTGACTTGTCTCTTTGGTGAAGCAATTGTTATGAAGATGCCAAGAGCTCGAGAGGGCTTGCCTTCCTTGAGGACGGTCGATACTACCCATTCTCCAGAGCACAGCAGGCAGCACAAGTGGCTTTTTGTCGAGCTAAGGAATGAATGTTCCTGATTACATGGAGAACCATCTAGCATCTTTACTCTAAAGGAAGGAGACAAAACAAGTAGAGTTTCTGATGGGGCAGACAGCCACAATCATATTTGTCATAAAATATCAGACCCATATCCCAAAACATTTTTTTCAACTCAAAGCTTCTACATGGAGATAGATGAGCATGGGGTTTGCTGTGTCAGGGAACATCATGAGAGAAGTGGGCTACCTGGGGGCCCTGTACGAGGGGGTGGGGCTAGGTAAACCGAGAGCCCCACGACCTACGTCAAGGGGCAGCTGCTGGTCAGTTCTTGCCAACTGTTGCTGATGTGGGCCTGGTATTGCCTGGTGCTCAGATTTTTTTTAAACCTGGATTTTAATGGAAATTTCCCCCATTTCTAAATGTTGTCAGCTAGTCCAAGTTCAACACACACACAGAAGCCCATTGCCTGGCCAGCTGTGGTGCATGGGCCATGACTTTTTGATATTTGTACCGTGGCCTCGGACAGCACAGTATGCCCCGGGCAGAGCACTTGCCTTATGTGTTGTGTTTTGACATTGACTCTCTTTCCTGATGGAAGGAAGGAAGGTCTGGGAGGGCAGCATGTGTCTTGCTCCCAGTCGTGCCCCTGGCACCCATCCAGATACCTGGCATGCAGTGGGGTAAGTGTCTCCCAGGTGAGAAACCAGAGTAGAACCTCATCCTCCTTGCGGCCGGTCTTCCCAGGTGCCGTCTTTCTACAGTGTCAGCCAGATGGGCGTGCTGCTGGCCGGGGTTGGCACCCGGGCCTTCTATGGCATGGATTGCAGGGACCTCTTGCAGGTCCTGAGAAGCACGGTCTCCTTGCATGTGTCCAACTTGTCACCTGCCCAGAAGCAAGGTGTCCTCAGCAAGGTGAGAGGAAGACATCGGGTCTTCAGCCATGTGGTTCACAGAGCATGTGGTTTTGGGGTTTTGTGAGTGTGCTGTGACTTTGGGCCATTGACTCAGGGCTGGGGTTAGCTGAACCTTTGGTGAGGGTGTGTTCTGAACCTTCCCCTGATGGCCATTTCCCTTCTTTTCCAGAAAGAGTTTCATGCTGCATTTCTTTTCCTTCCTTTCTTCCTTCCTTCCTTCCTTCCTTCCTTCCTTCCTTTTTCTCTCTCTCTTTCTGTTTTAAAGATTAATTAATTTATTTTAGAGAGAAAGAGCATGAGTGGGAGGGGCAGAGGGAAAGGAAGAGAGAATCTCAAACAGACTCTGAGCTGAGCCTGATGTGGGCCTCGAGTTCATGACCCTGAGATCAGGACCTGAGCCGAAACCACGAGACGGACAGTTAACCGACTGCGCTACCGAGGCTCTCCAAGGGTCACACTATATTTCTTCCCAGACCCCGGTGCTTTCCTTAGCCAGTTGACTCTGGAAGACTTTTCTTAAATTAGGTTTCTTGATATGATAATGTTTTGAAAGTTTGTTTTTCAAATCTCAAAGTGAATCCTGAAGTTCGCAGAGTGCTTCTGAAAGCCCCTTCCATGATTTGAAGTCACACCTATGTTCCTCTTTCTCACTTGGCAGTGGGTCTTTGGGCGTCCTATTCTCTTGGACCTGCTGCGTCCAGTTGCAAAATCTGTTAGGAAACGAAACCCAAGGAGTTTGGCTTAAAATACCAACACCTTTCAGATAGCAATAGCACATCTGGTTAAAATAAAGAGTGTGGGTTCTAGAATAAGACAGACTTGTGCTTGATCTTACTTATCAACTTTCAACCAGTTACATGCTGCATTTTTCTCAGTTTTCTCACCTGCAGAATGGGGGTAAGGATAGTCCCCCACCTCAGAGGGTTGCTGAGCAGATATGGTGGATTTCATGGCCTCTGAAAGCACTGACACAGTGCCTGGCCCTTACCCAAAGTTCAGTGCACCTTCTACAAGGTTGTTATTATGTTTATCCTCACTCTTGGCAGATGATTGAAGCAGGAGACGCTACCTCAGGCATTGTGGAAATACAAGGGGCTTTCTTTAAGGAGGTGTCTCTTTTTGATTTACGGAGGGAACCTGGATTTAACACTACAGTCCTAAAGGAAAAGGAGCTTCGAAGGAGTCAGGTATGACCAGTAAGGATTCTGACACCAGTTTGGATGTGTGTATGTTGGGGGGGAGTGGGTTCCTCACACCAACAAGGAATTCTCCAACATCATTTGAGTGTCCTATGATTCATCTCAATTCTGACACTGTCAACCTGGTGATGGCATCAGATCCCACAGGTCAAGGGTTCAGCCCTATAATCCTCCACCCCCTGCCCCTCAACTTCAGATGCCAGTCACAAGTCCTCGTCGTCCCCTGTGCTTCTGACCTACCAGCTATAGATCGAAGGTTCCAATGACCACCCTGCCCTACTTTGGTTTGATTAACTTGGTCGAGCACTCACAGAACTCAGAGAGACATTTTACTTACTAGATCACTGCTTTATTATAAAAGGATATAACTCAGGAGCAGCCAGAAGGAGGAGAAGCATGAGACAAGGTGTGGGGAATGGGTGCAGAGCTTCCATGGCCTCTCTAGATGCGCCACCCTCCTAGCACCTACCCCTGTTCACCAACTGGAAGCTCTCTGAACTGGGTGCTTTTGGGTCTTTATGGAGGCTTTATCACGTAGGCATGCTTGATGAACTCATTGGCTGTTAGTGATTGATTCAGCAGCCAGTCCGTCTCCCCTCCCTGGAGGTCCACGGTGGGACCGAAAGTTCCAACCCTCCACTCACGAGTTTGGTTCTTCCCGCAACATCCCTCCACCCTCAGGTGCTTTCCAAAAGTCATTCATTAACATGAGAAAAGACACCTTGATTGCTCTCCCCACTTAGGATATTCCCAGGGTTTTAGGAGCTGGTGCCGGAAAAGGGGATAAGAACACATGTAGATTTCTTACTGTAAATCACAATATCACAACCATGACGCCCAGATCGCTCCTGGATTTCTGACTCTCTGCCTTGTGGGAAAGCTCTGTTTTAAGGTTAATTTGGTAAAAGAAATTTATTTCTGTGTGATTACACTCAGGAGGCAGAACAGCATAGTGTTAAAAAGTTGGACAAGACCTGAGCATGAATTTGGGTGCTGCCATTTATTAACTTTGGGGGAGCCACTTCTTGCTCAGCCTCAGTTTTCTCAGTGTGAAATGGGGATAGTTTCTTTCTTTTTTTTTTTTAATGATTTATTTATTTATTTTAGAGATTGAGAGAGAGAGAGCATGCGTGCACCTGCTGAGGGGTGGGGTGTGGTGGGGAGGGGCGGAGGGAGAGGGAGGGAGAGAATCTTAGCGATGGGGAAGACTGGGGTGGGGTAGGGTTCCAGAACTTGATCCTGCACCTGAGGAAATGTCTGGGGCCACACACACAGCTTCGGGAGCTTACCTCCCTAGCTGTCCCTTTCTCCTGGGCCAGGCCGTCACGTCACAGATGCCTCTGCCTAATGATGGCTCATAATTTATTCCGTTTGGGGAATCATGTTCAAAGTTTCAGAGTCTATAAAATAGATGAATGTCATACTTGATCGCATCTGCAAGTTAGGTGTTCTGTAAAATTATGTTCCTTAAAACAAATGGCTCCCCTGCCTACTAGGTATCGTTCTTCTAGAGTGCCCATCTGGGAGGGTGGGAGGGCAGCGCATGCTGCGAGCAGGAGTTACTTTATTGGTGGTACTTTCTAGCCTGTCCTGGTCTATTCATCCATCTTCTCTTTTGCTTCCTGGGAGCTAGCAGGGGGGCACAGACCGAGGGGCTGTGGAGGGTCCCCAGCTGGTCAGCAGCTTCACAAAGCATAGGAAATAAACCTCCAGCCTTGCTGCCTGACGGCTTTGCTCCTCATTTGTGTTCTAGAGCATGGCGATCCTCCAGGTGTGAGAGCATGCATTCTGCAATCACTCTGACACCAGTTCAAATCCCAGCTCTACCACCTAGCAGTTGTGTGGGCCTGGGTGAATAACATAGCCTATTAAGCCTCCATTTCCCCATCTGTAAAATGGGATCATAGTGTGTCTTCCCCATAGGGCTTCATGGTGCTGGGCACACACTGTGCTCCTCACGGTGAGTGAGTAAGTGAGTGCTCCATCCATACTGGCAACCATTCTCTTCCCTCAGGCCTTGTTCCTGTACGAGCTTCTGTCAAAGTTGACCAGAAGGCCCGAGGAGCTCCTGAGGTAGGCGAGTATACTTGGCCTGAGGGCTGACGAGCCCTTTGGAGCCTAATTTCCCAGGAAGGAGAGTTGGACAGTCCAGTCTGTAGCCCGTGCCCATCAGACCTGCTTTCTCTTGCCCCTTCTTTCCTCTCCCCTCCCCACCCCCTTCTTCTCCTGGGTCCCTTGTTCTGTTTTCCAGCACCGGGCAGCTGGTCAAAGGCGTGACGTGCTCCCACATTGATGCCATGAGTGCGGACTCCTTTCTGGCCCATTTCCACTATTTTGAGAACAACCTCTCCCTGCTCTCACCCTATCAGGTACCATTACAGCACGTTCGAGCTTCTGATTCTCTCTCCCTGACTGGATTGACTATGGCAGCTTAAGATATTTGTGCCAGGATTATTCCCATGTAAGTGATGACGTGGGGCCAAATATTGAGCCAGGTTTTCTCCAGTTTCTTTTTTATCTTTTTTTAAAAAGATTTTATTTATTTATTTGACAGAGAGAGACACAGTGAGAGAGGGAACACAAGCAGGGGGAGTGGGAGAGGGAGAAGCAGGCTTCCCGCAGAGCAGGGAGCCCGATGTGGGGCTCGATCCCAGGACCCTGGGATCATGACCTGAGCCGAAGGCAGACGCTTAACGACTGAGCCACCCAGGCGCCCCTCCGGTTTCTTTTTTAAAAGCTCCAGATACCCCGGTCTCTACAGCCAGAGCTTCACCAGATGATTGGTTATTCTAAACTCAGATCTAAACTCAGATAAAATACAGTTGTAGGGTATACCGTTTGGCATGTTCGTAATTATGTTCTGAGACTGAAGGTCATTTCCCTCCTTCCTGTCCTTTCCAGAGGTAGCCTGGAATGGGAACAGTACTTTAAGAAGAGTATTTTCTTCTTCATTTAGTACTTCATTTTCCAAATGGTTAGGGAGACTCTTTATCCTTTTGGGGAGATCAGAGGCGGAAACTGACTTTTCACTGGATAGAAGCAAGTAAAATCGGGCCTTGGGAATGGTGTTTGGACTTGGGAGTCTAAACTTTTGGTGGGACAGAGTCCTGAGAGGGTGAGCAGGCGGATACACAAGGCATCTGCCGGACTCTGGCCTGGCGTGTTGTAGATACGAATAAAAAGTTTCCAAATAATGAATTCTTTCCCCGAGAGCCAGGAAATAAGCTTAAAGCTTGGTGTATAATCCAAGGTTATTAGAGGAATAGGCAAAATTTTCACAAAGCCCTGTCATTCCCTTGCATTCAGTCAGTGGTTCTCCAATTGGAGTATCAGCATTGCGTGGAACGCCGGGGTTGTTTGATGGGTATTAAGTTTCAGTTTTGCTAGATGAATACATTCTAGAAATCTGCTGTGCAACACAGTGCCTATCATTAACAATGTGGTATTGTGTACTTCAGAATTTGTTAAGAGGGTAGATCTCATGTTAAGTGCTCTTACCACAAAAACAAAAAACAAAACGGAATAAAGGAAACTCTGGGAGGTGTTGGATGTGTCTATTACCTTGATTGTGTAATGGTATCCTGGGTGTTTGCCTATGTCCAAACTCATCAAAGTGTACGCATTATACATGCAGGTCTTTGCATATCAAAATACCTCAATAAAGCTGTTAAAAAAAACCCCATGGATGAAAAAACAACAACACAGATTGCAGAGCCTCACTTGCAATTTCTGGGGTGAAGCCTGATAATTGACATTTATAAAAGTTCCCTGGTAAGAACTATTGATCTGTATTAAAAGTCTTGCCCAGGCAGGGAGGAAAGCAAATTATTTCGGTAACCTGGACTCTGGCATGGCGGTCTCCTTTATACTCATCAAACTGATCCAGTGGGTGGAGGTCAGGCCTGCTTTGAGGAGGACCTCCATGTTCAAGGAGGAAGAATTGTTCCAACAAAGCTCCTTACCTAGAATCCCTCAATGCTCAGAAGCTTCAAATACCAGTTGATTAGAAAATTTGCCTTTGTTGTTTACACTTTTGCTGAAAACACATAATTATTATTAAAGAATAAAACAATATATAGAGAGTAAAATTTCCCCAAATTTCCCCTGGAGCAGTGATTCTCGGAGAACTACTTGGCCATATCTGGAGACACTTTTGGTTGTCACTCCTGGGGGAGATGCATCTAGTGAGTAGAGGCCAAGGATGCTGCTCACTTCCTACAATGCAGAGGACAGCCCCACAACAAAGGGTTTTCCAACCCAAAATCTCAAAGGTGCTGAGATTTAGAGTCCCTCTTTTTTTTTTTTTTTAAAGATTTTATTTATTTATTTGAGAGAGAGAGAGAGGGAGTGTTCTAGCATTGGGGAGGGACAGAGGAACAAGCAGACTCCCCACTGAGTGGGGAGCCCGATGCGGGGCTCGATTCCAGGACCCTGAGGTCATGACCTGAGCCGAAGTCAGACGCTTTACCAACTGAGCCACCCAGGCGCCCTGAGAATCTCTCTTAAGGTAACCACGAAGAAAAGTTTGCTATCGACTTTGAGTTTTTTTGTGTCTATAAAACGTATTTACGTGTAATTTAAAAAACACAAATGAGTTCATACTATATACGTTGTTCTGTTTAACTTTATAGCACAGGCGTGTGTGTGTGTGTGTGCGTATATACATAAATAGGTCATGGCCATCATTCCATGTTAATAGATATAAATCTACCTTTTGAAACAAAATAGTTGCGTAGCATTCAGTTGTGTGGATATACCGTAACTTACCTAACCAATCCCAGACCGAGGGACAGTGACATTATAGCTCTGTTAAAAGGTAAACCTAGGCATATTAAAAATTTTGAGAGTTTTTCTGAGCAAAAATCGATTGGAATCGGGCAGCGCTGAACAAGAAGTGGTTTAGAGTGCCCTGCAGGGGAAAAGACATATACAGAGAAAGTGCAGATGCAGAGAAGAAATTATTTGACTGGCTATATAGCTTAAAGCCTAGTTGACTCTTGGTGATTGGTTGTCGTCGGTGTTTTGATTTCATAACCTTGAGGCATTTATAGACTTCGATTTTGGTGTGCTTACATAGGGCTCCCTGTCATTAGGGCCACTTCGGTCTAATGGCCTCCTTGTTTAATTAACATCTCACTTTCTTGCAGTTATAAACAAAACAAGGTGAGCATTCTCAGACTTAAATTTTTGTGCTCGCCTTGTGATCGCCTCAGTGTCCTCATCCCTAAACTGGGCACAGTAGTGGTACCTACATCGTAGGGTGTTCTCTCAAATAATAAGTAAACATATATAGAGCACTTAGAACAGTGCCTGGCCCAGAGAAAGCACAGTTTTGTTTGCTGTTATGATTATTGGACTAAATTCCTGGAATTGCTTTAATCTTTCAGGTTAATTGTTTGGCGTGGAAATACTGGGAGGTCTCCAGATCCTCTATGCCACCTTTCCTCTTGACTGCACTCCCGTAAGTGAACATTGGCTCCCCTCTCTGGCCCAACAATGAGATTGGTGGGAGTCATCCAAGTCATCTCACCCCCGGGTTTTTGTGAGGAGCCAGAGTGGAGAGTGCCTTCCAGAATTAAGCCCTTGTGAACCAGGATTTAAATTCTGAACCCCACATAGATATTTCAGACAGAGTCTCTTGCCTTTTTTTTTTTCCCCTGTTATTTAAAAACCAAAGCCAAAGCGATCCAAGCCCGAGTGAGTGCCGGTGAAGCAGGTCCCATCTGGGCTGGCCTCCCAGCTGTGCCCAGGCTCCAGGGTGATCAGGGCTGATGTGAGTCGTGGGAATTTCTCCGGGTATGTGTGGGCGTTCAGGCCTGGGAGGGGGAGCCCTGCTTTTTCAAACACAATCTGGACACTCTTTTTCTCTTTATTTCCCTTTTCCTTCTCTTGCTGTTAATTGTCTTCATTTATTAAAAAAAAAATTTACTGAATGCTTACTATGTACTTGTTCTCAAAGATAATTTATTTTTCCCCTTATAAGAGCTTACAGTCTCTGGGAGGGGGAATATACAAGCATGAAGCCATTTATAATGTCAAGTTGATACTTGGTTGAAAGTGATAAGAGCCTTAAGTCAAACTGGCTTAAGCAATAAAAGTCAGTTTTGGTTCAGGCAACTGGAAACTCCAGGAATAGACTTCAGGCATGAGTGGATCCAGGGGCTGAGTGGTCAGCTATCTGTCTTTTGGCCCGGCTTTCCTCTGTAGGCTTCTGCGTCAGGCATCCTCTTTCTCTGTAGTGGTCTCTGGCCGATTCAAGGCTATATCCTCCTGGTTAAAAGACTTTTTTTTCCCATCCTTCTCAGTAAGTCGTGGGTTTGACTGGGGTTGTGGCAGATGGAAAGCTCTAACTGGCTTAGTTTGGTATTGTACCCCTGGAGCTGAGAGTGAAGTGGGGTCCACCCCAAACCACAAGGACTTCAAGTGAAGGGGGGTGATTCTCCAAGAAAGCCAGGTGCTGTTACCATGGGAAAGGGTGACGGGTAGAGGGCACAGAGGGGGTGTGACTCTTTCAGACTGGAGAGCTGGAGGAGACTAAACTAAAACTCAGAGAATGAGCTGGGGTTTCAGAGTTCAAGATGGACACTCCAGGCTGGGGCACAAGGAATGTTTGGTCCAGCAGTGGGCAAGGGAAGCAAAGGGTGTGTATCTGCAGAGTAGTTGGGGGACAGAATGCCAGAGAGGTAAGGGACAGTGAAATCAGGGAAGGTTTGTATGACACCATGAGGTGTTTCACCTGTATTCTGGGCACAGATCCTCAGATTTATGTTTCAGAGAGATCATTACATCTTTCCACATAGCGGACAGAATGCAGGGGGCCTGGCCGGAAGGAGGGAGACATGGAAGCTTCTTTCTAGAGCCTGGACCTTGGCATGGCTCTCTCCTTCCACTCATCCACATCTCAGCTTAAATACCTGTGTCTTAGAACGGTCTCCCCAGCTGTCCTCTCTATCATTCTCCATTGCAGAGCCATTTTGTTTTCTTCCTTACATTTGTCACTGGCTGAAATGACCTGTTTTATTCACTGGTTTCTCTTGTCTTTACCTTACTAGAATGAAGCATCCTGAGAACAGGGACCTGCCCCTCACCTAGTGTTCACGGTTGTAGCTGTTGCCCATTACAGTTCCTGGCATGCAGCAGATATTTGCTGAATGAATGAAGAGATAAATAAGATAGCAGTCCTGTGAATGGAGAGGCAAGAACAGATCTGAGTAATATTAAGCTGGTAGCAATGACAGATTTGGGCATAAAGGGAAAAAGACACATGGGCTGATGTAGAGGAGGAATAACATGTAGAATTTGGGTTTGGAACAGTCTAGTGGTCATGATGAGTAGGCCATGTGGGTCTAGAGCAGTCTTTCTCAACCTCTGTTTCATTATTGCCTCCCTAAAGGGAACAATTCAATTTCTCCTGAATGAGAGAATTTACCAGGAATAAGATTTTGTTGAATAGGATTGAGCTTTAGTTAGTCACAAATCATTGTAATAACTAAGATTTTTTTTTTTTCTGCTGTCTCTACCTGAACCAGTTTTTCCCCCTAGGGGGCCATATTGCCTCTGTTAAGAATACATGGCCAAAATTTTGGGGGGGGGGGTTGTTCTGGACTGGAGATGCCAGAATCGGGTGTCATTTCTTTTACTTTTTCCTGCTCTCTCCTTGTCTTTCTTTCTCACTTTCTATTTTATTCTCTCTGTTCTTTATCTCTTACTTCTACTTTTTCTTTCTTTCTTTTTTTTTTTTTTTTAAGATTTTATTTATTTGAGAGAGCCAGAGAGCACAAGCAGGGGGAGCAGCAGAGGCAGAGGGAGAAGCAGGCTCCCGCTGAGCCGGAAGCCCGATGCAGGGCTCGATCCCAGGACCCTGGGATCATGACCTGAGCCGAAGGCAGACACTCAACCAACTGAGCCACCCAGGCGTCCCTACCTTTTTCTTTCTCTTCCTCTCCCCTCAACCAGTCCATCAGGCAACATATGTTTTTTGTTTTTGTTTTTTTTTAAGATTTTATTTATTTATTTGACAGAGAGAGACACAGCGAGAGAGGGAACACAACAAGCAGGGGGAGTGGGAGAGGGAGAAGCAGGCTCCCTGCTGAGCAGGGAGCCCCATGCGGGGCTCAGTCCCACGACCCTGGGATCATGACTGGGAATGAAGGTAGAGAATTAAGGACTGAGCCACCCAGGCGCCCCTCAACATATGTTTACGGAGACCCCATTCTCTGATTGATGCTATTTGGGCGTAGAAGAGAGGCAGGATAGGACGTCTGTTTCCCTGCCCACAGAAGAGGGGCATGGTGGGTGGGAGGCTTGCTCCATCCCAAGAGGAGCCACAACATCCCTGGGGAGAACAAACATTTATAGAACAGCCCTGGGCTAAGCTCTTGGGCCTGTGGAGGCTGATTTCAGGGGCAAATGCAGAGCTGCCATTGTTTTCCTCCTCTCATTCTCCCCGTCTCTTTCCAGGGCTCACTACTTGGCTTCTGTCCCAGCTTCCCAGTGTGTGCCCTTTCTGATCAGCCTGGGGAAGAATCAGTTGGACTCCTTGGTTTTAGATTCCCACAAAAAGAATTCAGTCCTTAGGAAGGTACAGCAATGCCTGGTAAGGAAACTCTTCCTGGGTGACACTTTCCCTGATACTCTTTCCTCTCTGGGTGTCTATGGCTATCCTGGGGAGCCCTCGGGGGATCTGGCTGGGACCTTGAGCTTGTGGTGATGGCCCGAAGTCTGACTTGTGGGTCTTAAAGCTGGCCCTGGGACCCTGGGTGGGGCAATCTTGGCCATCGGTTCTGAGGACTGCCATCCTGGGGCTCGAATGATGGGAGGCTGCTCTGGGGGACTAGAAAGATCACAGTACACAGTCTGGGATCTAGGCTGGCCTCTGGCAGTGGTTGGTTATGTGGCTTCCAGCAAGTTATTCCCCTCCTTGAGCCTCAGTCTTCTCATCCCTAAGATGGATGCAAGAGCACTTCCTGCATGGTTATTGAGGGCATGAAATAGGCAATAAATTGTTCAATGCCAAGGCCCAAAGGGCACACTGTCTGAGTGTGAACCCTAGGCTTGCAACTGGCTGGCAGTTTCTTTATCTTTAAAAAGTGGGTGATATTAGAACTTATCTCTTACAGTTACTTTGAAGATGAAGATTAGGACGTGTAAGCTCTTAGAACACTGCCTGGCATGTATTAAACACTCAAATGTTATCTCCTTTTGTCACTGGGGAAAGAGCTTTAGAGGCTTTCAAGTCCCATACAGATTTTTTTTTTTTAAAGATTTTATTTATTTATTTGACAGAGAGAGACACAGCGAGAGCAGGAACACAAGCAGGGGGAGTGGGAGAGGGAGAAGCAGGCTTCCCGCGGAGCAGGGAGCCCGATGCGGGGCTTGATCCCAGGACCCTGGGATCATGACCTGAGCCGAAGGCGGACGCTTAACGACTGAGCCACCCAGGTGCCCCCAAGTCCCATACAGATTTTGAAGTGCTGTTTTTATTCTTGCTATAGTATTATTAGTATGGTCGTTGAACTCTGGGGTGTCCTCAGAGCAATGGCACCAACGATGACGTCAGTCCTCATTTATGGAGTGTTCACCGCGTGCCAAGTCTTCTGCCCGCACCGGCTCCTTGGTGGGGCCTCCTAGACTTCCGAGGCCTGCCTCCCTGGGGTAAAATCAGACCCCATGCTGTCTCTTCTAGTCCATGGTAGGGTGGGTGATTCAGGTCCTGGAACCTTTATGAGGTTGGGGATCGGGATGTATTGTGGAGGGGTCATGATTTTGAGCCCTGCTGGATCTTCCCATCAGCTCCGCTTGTCGGTTTCAGAACAACTCCACTGCTGACGAGTACGTGGTAGACATCGTGGGCAAACTGCTCTGCCACTTGCCGGCAGCCGTCCTCCACCGCGGGGTCTCCGCCCAGGCCTGGGCCACAGCCCTGCACGGGCTCAGAGACTGCCCAGACCTCAGCCCCGAGCAGAAGGCTGCCGTGAGGCTCAGGCTCCTGGAACAGCGCGGGTGAGGAGGGGCCAGGCTCGGCCCCGGGGGGTGGGGAGGATGGGGGGCTGAGCGCTGCACAAGGGGCGCCGAACCCTGGTGCTCCTGCCCTCCAAACAAGAGAGTCTCCGGCTTAGGACAAGGTTAGCCGCTTTCGTTTATTCTAGAAATGTGACCTTTCTTTTTTGGGCCTCAGATGCCCTGTAAAGTGAGGACAGTAGCTGCTCTGCAGGCCTCCGTGGTTGTCACCAGTACGTCTTGGCACATTTAAGGACAGGAGTTTTGAAAAGGTGTAACTTTACAAATGCAAGGAGGTGCATCCTTATTCTTGGGTAATAACAACAACAAACAGTAACAATAACGCAGATGATCAAAGCATTGTCAGCTCTGGGTCCGGGGCAGCTCTGGGCGGGGGAGGGGACGGACACAGAACTGTTTTTTCTTGTGTAGAGTCTTCTCAAGTTGGGGCGGGTATTTGGGTAGGACCTAGCCATCAGTCAGCGGTTAAAGACAGCAGATGTTTCTGGAGTAATTACTCTGTCCCAGGCACATGGGACATGGACTCGAGAGGCCGACTCCTTGGGTTCAAGTTTTGTGTGCGTGGTGGTACGCTTTATTGTCTATGTGACCTGGGAAAAGCTACTTAATCTTTTTGCACTTTAATTTCTACATCTGTAGAATGGGGACAGTCATGGAAGAGGAAGGACAGGCTGTGCTGTTAGTGACAGAAGTTCAACAATTCAAGCTAAAAAAGAAGTGGGAGTTTATTGAGTTCAGAAACAGAATGTAATGGAAAACTCCAGGGGTATACTTCAGGCCTGACTGGATCCAGAGGCTCAAGTGATGTTGTCAGGAATATGCTCCTCCCAGCCCTCAGCTCTGTGTTCCTTGGTGTGGCCTCTATTCTCTCCACTTGGTAATGGGAACAACTTCCAGTATTCTCTTTACTGCCAGAGATACCAGGAGGAAGAGGGCTTCTCCAGTAGTTCCAACAAAATTCCCAAGGGTGACCTGGTGTCCTGAATGTGCTACCCTGCATCACATGCCTGTTCTCTTGGTCAGGGAAGTGGGACTTGCCCAGGTATGAAGTTGGTCTGTTCCTGCAAGAAAAGGATGCTGGGAGACAGAGAAAACAGCACGGTGTTTCAGATGACTGCTTATCCTCTTTTCCTAGACTTCCCCAGAACTGGACGGCCGAGACGACAAAGGACTTGGGACCCTTTCTAGTACTTTTTTCAGGAGATGAATTAAGCTCTATTGCCACAAAGGTACCTCTCTGTTCCATCTTTGGAAGGCTGAAGGGGTTTGAAGGGGAGAGAAAGTGTGGTCAGTTATATACCCCCTTGGGTTTACTGCCTGTTTGCTTTCTGGAACCTTCTTCCCTGCCTCAAAGGGCTCAGATGTTTCCAGCTCTGCTCCAGGATGCCCAAGGTTTGGGAAAAGGGAGTGAGACAGCAGCGAAACCAACTCTGGGCTTTTCACATGGCCCTCCGTCCGGGCAGACGTGCCCAGACTGGGAGCTGTAGGTCAGTTACCACCCTGCTATCTGTGTGCTGCCCACATGCATGCCTGTTTGAGGGCTAACATTCAGCAGTGCCGTATACACATGCACACGTATGTCCAGTGTGTGCAATCCCACGTGCAAACACATTTAATCCAAAACCAAATCCTTATGGAGCATTGCCTTTGGGCACACACTTCGCTTGGAGCATCTCTCCAGAAGTTAGACAGGGTAGGCCAAGAGCTGTGCCAAACAGGTACAAATTTGTCATCTTTTTGCTGTATAATCAAGCCACGTGATCTCATTGGCACGTAACAATAAGTATTAATTTCTTGAGGACTGGTCTGTGGGTCACCGGGACTGCTCTGCTTCCAGAGTCTGCTTCTGGGGCTCAGGCTACCTGGCGCTTGTTCTTCACGCCATGGAGGTCTGAAACTCCAGAGGAGTTTTGAAAATGACCTGGGAAGGTCATTTTCCATTGGCCAAAGCAAGTCACATGACCAAGCTCAACCTCGGAGGGGCAGGAGGTAGTCTCCTTCATGCAGAAGTGGAGAGTGGGGAGGGAGTAAGTATTTGCTGGACGAGACTCAGATGGACTGCAAGGCACATCCACACACTCTCATCCCCATACGTGCACGTGCAAGATGTACATTGTCATACGTGCTCAGCAGAACCTGAACACACAGCGTGTCACCCAGGTTCACACACAGCGTACATTCCAGTGTCCAGGCATGGTAAAATCGTCTTCTGGGGTGTCCATATGGTCATAAGTAGCAGATGCATGTATATTATGTACTTATCTAATCTTCTAAAGATCAATGAAATTGAAAAAGCTTTATCTCAATACGGTTAAATCTCAGAAACAGCGCAGGGTTAAAAAAGGTGAGTTGCAAAAGAGTACATATAGTAGGATACTAAATAAATGAACAAATATTAGTTAAATTAAAATTTTTTTTCACTATGAAAATGCTTTAATGGTGGTGGGTTTTTTTTTTTTATCATGAAAATAGTTACATTAATTTTAAGCATATGCAAAAACAGTTCTAGATGTAAGTCAAGTTTAGAAGTGCATGAGAATGGTTAATGCCAAATTCAGGGTGCTGGTTACTTCTGGGGAAGGAAGGACACCAAAGAGGGAGGGAAGGACCAATCAACTATATTTGTGATCTTTTATTTCTTAAGTTAGGTGTGGGTACATGGCTGTTGTGTTGTATTATTCTACTTTTTTTAATGACTGAAATATTTAATAAGACAAGTAATACATGCTCCTGGTTAAGACATTTCAACTATACCAAAAGCTACAGGATGGCAGCAAGTTTCTCCTCCACCGCCACTTCTAGGTCCCCAGCCTGTCTCCCCAGAGGTGATCACTCTTCCCGGATTCTTCTGCATCCTTTCAGGAAAATCCTCCTCCTACTTATATATGTTCTTCCCTTAAAAAATACAGAATGGAAAATACCATTCACTCTGCTGTGCATTTTGCTTTTTAAAAGTTAACTATGTCTCTTGTGAGTTGCTTGTGACCATAGCTGCACATGACAATCACTGGAGAGATTCTAAAAGGACACCTACATGGCCCCCACCCCAGGCCAATGGTCTTAGAATCTTCGGGGTGGGGCCTGGTGTCCGGAGGTTTCCCAGGTGATTGTCACCTACAGCCAGGATGGGGAACAACTGGTTTAGAGTGGGACACTAATTCTGAAGGTTAGAATTGAAAGAGGAGCTATTATAACCTGAGGGGCTTTCTCTTTGGACAGAGTGGGACCCAGTGACGCATAGCTGTGTGAGAGAGCGTGATAAATGCTCTGGACTCATTGTCGGGCCTACCAATAATATCCTGGGTCTTGACAAATCGCACTGGTTCTAGATGAGAAATGGCACCTTCTCCAGGGCAACTGGAAGCTCCCTCGTTGCTAGTCTCCACTCAGAATTAGAGACCATCCTCTCTTTCTACTTAAAAAAAAAAAAAAAAAAAAAGATTTATTTAATTATTTGAGAGAGAGAGAGAAAAAGAGCATGAGGAGGGAGGGTAGGGGCAGAGGGAGAGGGAGAGAGAGAGAAAATCTCAAGCAGACTCCCCGCTGAGCACGGAGCCCAATCCCACAACCACGAGATCACAACCTGAGCCAAAATCAAGAGTCGGACGCTCAACCCACCAAGCCACCCAGGCGCCCCCTCTCTTTCTCCTTTTTATGATGAATGTAAAGTTTGATAAAAATTTAAAAACAATACCAGACCAAAACGGGGTAGGATCCCCTACATTTTTTATAGATCTTATCAGGTTGCTCCGCTAATTCTGTACCGTTTAACAGTCCCATAGAAGAATTAGTGTGCGTATTTACTGCATTTTGCTCAACATTAAGTGTTATCACTTCATCTTATTTTTAGGTATTCTCACTTTCTTTTATTTTTGGTAATCAGATGGGTGAAAAACAATATATACTTGTGGTATTGAACATTTAGTGGATTGCTAATGGGGTTAAGTATTATTTTGTATGATTCTTTGTAGAGACCAAGTTAGTTGAGCTATGGGATGCAATTATGTAAGAAGCTGCTATAGAAGAAACACAACCCCCAAGGGAGGGAGTAAGTAGTATCATAGTGTAAATCTGTGTTTAATGTGCTTTAATTATTATTTGTTTCTCCTCCTTCCTCTTCTTTCCTGCACACAGTTTCCGGATATCCTTCAGCAGACAGCTTCCGAGATAGCTGGGACCTTGCCCCCCGAAGAATTCCTCTGGGCTGTCTTTGACTCTGTCCGGAACAGCAGTGAGAAGAGCCCCAGCTCTGCCCCCAGCCCCGGTGAGTGTTTCCGGGGTGTCCCAGCTGGAGCTGAGTAGCAGGTGTTTGGCCTCAGTCCCTGGCATCCAGAGGCCTCCTTTGTCCAGGGGATTGGATGCAATGTTGGCAAAGCATCATGGCAAAAAGCCACAGGCCAAAGAATGTCCCCTGTAGTAAAGTGATTTGGAATCACATCTTATGCTCCTTACCCAGGCCAGTCAGTTAAATGTGATCACGTGGCAACAAACGTTTCAAAAGAATTGACTTAAAGGGTGTAAATGGCTGAGTGACAGTGTATTGCAGTGCTGGGGCCAGGCTGTGAACCCTGGGTCTGTTGCTTACTGGCTGTGGGACTTTGGGTAAGCCCTTTAACCTCTCTGTGCCTCCGTGTTCATCCTCTGTAAGATGGGGAGAATGAAAGTCCCGATCTCCTTAGGTTGTTATGAGGATTAGTGGATTGAAACCTGTAAAGGTGTTCACAACAGTGCCGGGCAATGTAGGAAATGTTCCATAGGTGTTAGCTCTTTTTATGATTTTTGTGCACCCACTGAGCACAGACTTGTACCAAGCAGGAGGGGGCAAGGTTAATCAGACCCAATCATAATTGTAATAAGAATGGCGGGCAGTCAGTGCTTGCTTGCTTTCTTGCAAAAAATAATTACTGAGCACCGACTGTGTGGACAAAACAGACAAAAATCCCTGTCCTCAGAGGACTTACTTTCAAGGGGCTGGGCTGTGAGGGTGGGTGCCCGACAATGAATCACACACACAGTAAGTAAAAGACATAGTATTTTGGGGGATGGTAAGTGCCAAGAAGGAAAATAAAGCAAGGCAAGGAAGGGGTCAGGGAGTGGGGGATGGGAGGTTATAATTTGCAAAGAGAACCGTGGAGGTAGGTTTCACTGAGAAGGGGACATTTCGGGAGAGCCCTGGGGATCGTGAGCGTGGGCTGCTTGGACATGTGGCGTTGCAGTCTTCCAGGCAAATGGAAGTGTAACAGGAACAGAAAGGAATGGGACATGAGAGGCCAGTGTGACTGGAGTGCACGAGAGACAAGGCCACATAGGGCCTTATAAAGGAAGCCCTAAGGACTTTGTCTTTGTCTTTGGGTTGGGATCTCATGGAGGCACCAAGCAAAGAAGTGTCATGATCCGATTTATGTTTATCTCGGGTGGTCCTCTCTCTGTGCACCCCTGTCCTGTGATGTGGGTGCTGTGCTTGCTTCCCTTTTCTTGACACGGGAAACTGAGGTTTAGAGAGAGATTAAGAGACTTGGCCAAAGTCAAGGAGTGAGCAATGGCAGCTCTTGGATCTGTGCCCAGAGCTGGTGGCGATCGCCATTAGCTCCTCCTGCTCTCACAGCCCAGCAGTCACTTGTCACATGGCAGCCCACCTGCTCCGTGCGTGCGGGCGCGCGAAAGTAAGACTCGCCGCACTCTGGGGAGGACCCTCTGTTAGGACTGCATCGTCGGGGTTTTCTTCCGTGGTTCTGGATATTCATTATTGCTGTGCTTATAGTAATTAATGGCATAGCAGAATTACTAGTTGGTTTCATTTCAGTTAATTTGTGTGTTGATTCATTCAACCAATATTTGCTAAACACCTACTGTGTGCCAGGCAGGGACCACAGCAGGATAAGACCAAGTCCCCGCCACACGGTATAACCATTTTGTTCCTCTCTAATTCTGTACTATCACTGGATCCTGTTGTCATTGGAAAGTGGGGGTGGAGTGGGGGAGTCTAGGAAGGATGTGTCTTTTGTGGTAAAGATGCTTGAGGACCACACGTGGCAACCTCAGTCTGGTCCACTTTCACCTCTTGACTGGAGTCCAATGAGTTGCCATTGAGAGGCAGTGAGAACGGAGTGGCCACAGGGCTTGGGAATGTCTGGCTCAGGTGGTGCTGGTGAGTCTGTGAGCCTCAGAGGTGGACGGCTGCTAAGACAGGAAAGCCAGGATTGTTCTTCAGACAAGGAGCCTTGGGGGAGCACCTAGGTGGCTCAGTTGGTTTAGCGTCTGCCTTTGGCTTAGGTCATGATCCCAGGGTCCTGGGATCGAGCCCCGCATCTGGCTCTCTGCTCAGTGGGGAGTCTGCTTCTCCTTCTCACTCTTCCTCGGTGCTTGCTCTCTCTATACATCTCTCTCAAATAAATGAATTAAAAAAAGAAAAGAAAAGGAGCCTTGGGTTTTCTCCCAGGTTGAGCACATTGGGGAGAAATATCTCATTTGTGTGTTGATGATGTTAACTGGTTTGACCAGGTGATGTTCAACTTAGTCAAAGACTGAAATGGATGGGTTTTCTCCTATTGCAAAGGAAAATGCAAGAGGCCCATTTCTCCTCTTTCCCAGAAAGTGGGAAGACCATAGCCTCCATGATGGCAAATCGTCCTTCCTTCCCACACTTAAAGATTCTATTTATTTATTTGAGGGAGAGAACGTGCGCAAGCACGCACACACAAGCGGGGAGTGGCAGGCAGAGGGAGAAGCAGACTCCCTGCTGAGCAGGGAGCCCAGTGTGGGACTCGATCCCAGGACCCTGAGATCATGACCTGAGCCGAAGGCAGACGCTTAACCCACTGAGCCACCCAGGCATCCCACCCTTACCACACTTAAATAGGACTGTTTCTTCCTCGTAATTCTGGAAGCCTTAACTCTGGGTTGCAAACAAATGCGAGGTGGCAGCTGCTGGTAATAGAACTAATAAAGATAGCTTACAAGTACTGAGTGCTTACTGTATACCTAGCATCGTTCTAAGTGCTTCATATATAATAATACATTTAATCCTTCCAAAAATCTGATGAGATAATTTTATCCTCATTTTACTGACGAGGAACTGAGGCAGAGAGGGGTTAAATAATTTAGCTTTGGATTTGAATCTGAAGCCAGAACTGTTCACCACCAGCTCCCACCGTCCTCCAGGCGATTTGGAGCCCCACTGTAATGTCACAGAGCTCCTACTGCGTGCATGTGGCTGTGCAAAAAGTTGGCATTTCCGTGATTTTGTTACCAGATAATTAGCAAGAAGTGGCCGAAGTGGGATTCAAGCTGCTCCTCGCGTCCCTGCTCTCAGTGTCTATGCTCCGCTGCCTCTCATGAATAAATCCACCCGGACAAGGAGATTACTCATTTCAATAAAGACTAACATTCCCTGAAGCTCTCTTTCCTCTGTTCCTCCCCGTTCTTGAGGTTGCCATGGAGTCATGGCTCCTTCTTCTGGTGACATCTTCAAGTTGGCGGAAGCCAATGCCTGCTGGGCCCCCCAGGACCTGCTCTGCATGGAGGAACACACGTTCGTCAGGAACGTGGAGCTGCTGGGGGCCGTCAGGGGTTTCAGCCCCCCTCAGCTGATGACCCTAAAGGAGAAGGCAGTACAGGTAAAGCCCACCTCAGGGAGGGAGCTCTCAAGAGAGGGAAACCCCAGCGTGACGGTCCCAGCGCTTCTGTGTGTAGAACCCACCTCAGGGAGTTTTCATGGGCGTCGTGCCATTGTAATTTCTCTGTATCGACTCGGTGCCATAGGCGTGCACTCCACATCCGAGAAATTTCTAGTTCCTCCCTCTCAGGGCTGTAGCACAGAACAGAGATGTGTCTTGGCATCTCATGGACACTCAGTAAAAAGTTCTGTGGGTGTTCTGGTGCTTCTGAGACGGTTTCCAGGAAGGGTGCCTTTTCTTTCTCCACTTGGAGAACCTCAATTGCTGCTTACCGCAGATTTTCTCAGAATCCATTGCAAATTTGTCTGAAAACATACCAGGAAGGAGTAAAACGGAGACTACAAGTCTTTTTCCGTCTTTATAAAGTTCCCTTTGAGTGGCTTGTTTCAGCCATTTGGATAGTTGTAGAATATCTGGTTATCCTTGTGGGGTTGACATTAAGTTCCTTAAAATTATATTTATAACTCTTTTTTATATAAATGACCCAAGTTTATTGTAGGAAAGTTGGACAAGTAATAAAAAAGAAAATCCGTCATAATCTTCTACCCAGAGATAAGCACTGTTAACTGTTTTGGTATAGTCACCTGAAGCTCCCCAGACTTCTGTGTATGTGTATAAAATGTATTTATATATTTCATGTATACTCACACATATATGTTAGAAAAAAATAATATCATGCTCACCCACTATTCAGTAACTTGCTGTCAACACCCAACAGTATAAATGCATATTTTCCATATCAGAAATATAAATTTATATCAGCATTTTAAATAGTTATATAATATTTCATATAATGGTTCGTCCTTTTTTTTTCTGGTCCTTATTTATTTAGCAAATTGGTAGACTTTTAGGTTGCTTATATTTTTTTAATGCCTCAAGGTACATATTTTGTACATATTTTGGGGGACATTTGTCTCTCATTATTTACTTAGGCTAAATTCCCAGAGGTGGAAATTTGGGGTCAAAGTGTATAAATATATTTTCTTTTTAAGATTTTTTATTTATTTATTTGAGAAAGAGAGAATGAGAGACAGAGAGCACGAGAGGGAAGAGGGTCAGAGGGAGAAGCAGACTCCCTGCTGAGCAGGGAGCCCAATGTGGGACTCGATCCCGGGACTCCAGGATCATGACCTGAGCTGAAGGCAGTCGCTTAACCAACTGAGCCACCCAGGCGCCCATGTGTATAAATATTTTAAAAGCTATTGATACGCATAACCAAATTCCCTTCCAAAAATTATGTACTGATTTATATTCTCAATATCAATAAATGAGAGTATCCTTTACCACATATTTTTTCAACACCATAAATTATCATTCTTTTTATTCCTTATCAATATGATCAGCTAACATGGTATTCTTTGATTGTTGTTAATGTAGAACTTAAAAAATTATGACCAAGATTGAACTTTTTTCCATGTCTGTTTCTTCTTTTGTGAATTTCTTGTTCATATCTTTTTTTTTCAAAAATCAGTAAAACTTTATTTGCTTCTATTCTTTCACCATTAGCAGAAAACTGGAGAAAGCGAAAATGTTTTGTGCTTACAAAGATAAATGGCCTCTTTAGCCAGTAAAGATCAAAACCTCAAACTAGGACTCTGAAAAACAAACTGAGGGTTCTAGAGGGGAGGGGGGTGGGAGGATGGGTTAGCCTGGTGATGGGTATTGAGGAGGGCACGTTCTGCATGGAGCACTGGGTGTTATGTACAAACAATGAATCATGGAACACTATATCTAAAACTAATGATGTAATGTATGGGGATTAACATAACAATAAAAAAAATAAAAAAAAAAAACAAAAAAAAAACAAAACCTCAAACTACAATAAGGAAGATAAAATCACTCTCCCCCACATTCCCTGAGTTGTCCTTGTCATCTTAGACAAAACCTTAGTCCACTGGCCAGGGACCCTGTGTGTGGCCAAGTCAAGATGAGGGCCAAGAAATCAGACCAATAAATTCCAGTGATAAATATATATATATATATATACACACATATATATACACATATATATACAGTTGTAGTCCTTTCCTTATTGATTTATAAGAGAACTTCATATATTAAAGAGATTTACCCTATGTCTGTTTAAAATACTGTTAGTAATGGTCAGTCTAATCTGGATTTTTTTTCACTTGAAGGTTTGGGACATGCCTTCTTACTGGAAAGAATACCATATCACCTCCCTGGGGCGCATTGCTCTGGCTCTTAATGAGAGTGAGCTGCAGCAGCTGGATCTCAGCTCCATTGATACCGTGGCTTCCCTAAGCCGGCAAACCGAATGGACCCCAGGACAGGTAGGTAGATGTTGCTTGATCTTTTAAATATTCCATTTCTGTCTTAATTTTGTGTATATTTTCCTTTATGTCCTTGAACATACAGTATTTGTAATAGCTGCTTTAAAATCTTTGCCGTTAATTCCGTCATCAGTTATTTCTGAGTCTGTTTCTATAGACTAATTTTTCTCTTAGTTTTGGGTTATGTATTTTTATTTTATATGCAAGGCTGGTAATTTTGACTGGCTGGCTAATGGGCATTGTGAATTTTATATTTTTTGAGTGCTTGATTTAGTTGTACTCCTTCGAAGGGTATTGGGCTTTGTTCCAGCATATATTCATTCATTCATTCATTCATTCATTTATATTTTTTAAACATTTAAAAATTTATTTTATTTTGTTATTAAAGATTTTATTTATTTATTTGATAGAGAGAAAGAGAGAGTGGGAACATAAGCAGGGGGAGTGGGAGAGGGAGAAGCAGGCTTCCCGCCGAGCAGGGAGCCTGATGTGGGGCTTAATCCCAGGATACTGGGATCATGACCTGAGCCGAAGGCAGACGCTTAACGACTGAGCCACCCAGGTGCCCCTAAACGTTTTTTAAATTTAAATTCAATTAATTAGGGGCACCTGGGTGGCTCAGACGGTTAAGCATCTGCCTTTGGCTCAGGTCATGATCCTGGGGTCCTGGGATCGAGCCCCACATTGGGCTCCCTGCTCAGTGGGAGCCTGCTTCTCCCTCTGCCTGTCTCTCCCTCTGCTTGTGCGCACACTCTCTTTCTGACAAATAAAGAAAATCTTTAAAAATAAATAAATAAGTAAATAAATTCAATTAATTAACATATAATGTATTATTGGTTTCAGAGGTAGAGGTCAGTGATTCATTAGTCTTATATAATAACCAGTGCTCATTACATCACATGCCCTCCTTAATGTCCATCACCCAGTACCCCATCCCTCCAGTCCCCTCCCCTCCAGCAACCCTCAGTTTGTTTCCTATGACTAAGAGTCTCTTATGGTTTGTCTCCCTCTCTGGTTTCATCTTGTTTTATTTTTTCCTCTCTTCCCCTATGATTCTCTGTTTTGTTTCTTAGATTCCACATATCAGTGAGATCGTATGATAATTGTCTTTCTCTAATTGACTTATTTCGCTTAGCATAATACTCTCCAGTTCCATCCATGTCATTGCAAATGGCAAGATTTCAATTTTTGATGGCTGAGTAATGTTCCATTGTATATATATATACACCCCATCTTCTTTTTCCATTCATCTGTTGGTGGACACCTGGGCTCTTTCCATAGTTTGCCTATTGTGGACATTGCTGCTATGAACATTAGGGTGGATTTGCCCCTTAGGATTACTACTGGCATACATTTAAATTACTTTCAAATCAGTCTGATCCTTTTGAGGCTTCCTTTTTTAAAAATTAATTAATTAATTAAAATTTTTAAAAAGATTTTATTTATTTGAGAGAGAGCAGAGCTAGAGAGAGAGAGAGAGAGAGAGAGAGAGAGCACCAGTGGGGGTGGAAGGGCAGAGGGAGGAGAAACAGGCTCCCCGCCGAGCAGGGAGCCCGACGTGGGTCTGGATCCCAGGACCCTGGGATCATGACCTGAGCCAAAGGCAGGCGCTTCACCGACTGAGCCACCCAGGTGCCCCAAGTCTTCCTTTTGAGGATTATTAGGGTAAATCCAGAGTGACCTTTATTCTGTAGTTAACTTATCTCCATTATTCAGACTGATTCTACTGGAGATTCTGCCTAATGCGCTGTGTATTTCCAGACCCCTCTGTTCTGGCTGGTGGGAATGTGATCTCTTTCCAACTCCATATGAGCTCTGAGAATTGTTCAGCCTATCACTTTCTGATGCGTCTTCCTGATACTTATGTAGATTTCACTCCTGGTCTGTGTAGAGAGGTCAGTACTCAGCCAGATGGGGGAAGACCTCTCTCTCTTCTGCCAAGTTTCTCTTCTGGTGTTCTCTCTCTCTGAAGTTTTCTACTCTCCAGTACTTTCCCCCACAGATTACAGGTGCCCTGGCTTCTCTGACCTTGGATCTCTATGTTCTCAGCTCAACTGGACCACTGGGTTTGTTTAGGTTCCCTTTCCTGCTCCCTGGCCTGGAAAGTGCTTCTTGGCAGTAAGCAAGGGCAATTTTCAGGCTCTCCTTATTTATGTTCCCTCTTTCAGGATCATAGTCCTGTATTCTCCATTGTCCAGTGTCTGAATATAGTTGTTTCAAAGATTTTGTTCAGTGTTCTCATTGCTTAGGAAGTTGGTTTCTGTGTCAGTTAATCCTTCATGCGTTAAAGAAGAAGTTCTCTCCAGAATTTAATTGTTTCAACTGGGAGGGATGTTAACCCACTGTATTGCTAGAAAGGGGAGTCTTAGATGCTCTGTGGTATCTTCATGCTCAGGCAGCCCTCCCTCAGTGGTCAAATTCAACACCGGCTTTACATATTATCTAATTAGCATCCCCATAAAGAAAGAGCCCCTCTTGCATGAATTTTTGAAAAAGTCCCAGCATTGACTCTAATTGTGCAGTTGCCCACCCCAGGCAGTCACTGTGATCAGGAGTAGAATATGTTGGTTGGCCCGGCATGCCTCAGGGAGTGGGGTCCTTCTCAACATGACCCTATGAACTGACAGGGGGAATGGAGGGTGGGAGGCTGCATAAGGCCCCCAAAGACATCTATGCCCCAATCCCTGCGAGCTTTGAAGATGTTCCCTTATGTGGCAAAAGGGATTTTACAGATCTGATTAATTTAAGGGTCTTAAGATGGGAGGATTCTCTTGATGAGCCCAGTGTAATCACAAGGGTCCTTAGGAGAAGGAGACGGGAGGCCACAGATCCAGGAGGCCGTGTGACTAGGGAAGCAGAAGGACACAGAGAAAGATTTGAAGGCACTATGCTGCTGATTCTGAAGATGGATGATGTGGCTACAGGCAGCCTCTGGAAGCTAGAAAAGGCAAGGGAATAAATTCTCTCTAGAACCTCCAGAAGGAACAACCTCCAGAGGAAACAAATACAGGGTAGTTCACCCAAGGAAAAGCATGGTGTTCTCAAACAAAGGGAGGATGGGTGCTGGGCAGGCAGAACCAATGGATGTCCCCCAGTCTCATGAGCTTTTTGGAGTCAGTATTGCCACGTCCCATAACTCTGACTGGCCCCATTCAAACACAACACATTGTGAATTGTACCCCGCCCCCCCCACCCCCAGCCCCGGAGCTGGGCAGCATGGAGACCCTGGCCATGAGGATTATGTGAGTCAATACATGTGAAACATTTTGAACAATGCCTGGCACATAGAATTCAGTAAAAATTAATTGTTTTCATTGTTGTGGCCGCTGAGGCCATCATCACCACCACCACCACCACACTTGCTCTCTTTGGCATCTCACCTCATTTGCAAGACGGTCTGAACCCAGCAATCTGAGGTTCCTTCCATCCTGACATTCTATAATGACTGATTTTGACTGTTTGAGAAGTGCCACATCACCCTTCGGATATTAAAATCCTTCTATTTACAGTCTGGGAGAAAACAGAAAAATATATCCAACTTAGAAACTAGAGAATCTCTTTCCCTTTGTACCGATTTTAGTTCCCACAGATGCCAGTGGGATTTATCAATATGTTTGGAGAGGATATGAAAACCTAACATTTGCATATATCATTTGCAGTCAGTTCCTCAACTTTTGCTCCCAATCAAACCCTTAAATGCATGTTTCTAGATTAATAGTCAGACCTGGTGGAACTACATTAACAGAGTTCAGTTTAAAAACCAATTTAAGGGGAGAAAAAACTATTAGAGAAGCCAGAGGGTTGAACGGAGAGATTGAAATCTTACAGCTATTCATTTTTCAGAGGGTTAATATTGCCTAAAAATGTTAGTATTAATTGTCTTGGAATCATTACAGATACACTAGTCCAGTCATTCAAGTAAATATATTTTGGCTTATCACCTTGCAGGCTGAGCTTGCATTTTCCAGGTTCCAGTGGCAAGGACAATTTAATACCGCATCTTCAAAGTAATTTTATTTGAATCGTATTTTCGCACTTTCATTTTAAAACGGGCACACCTGATAGTTGGGGAGCACAAATTGTTATGAGTCAACTAGTGAAACCTGATTGTGAAGCCTTAATAGGAAAAGTTCAAAAGCGACCTCAAATCTCTCTCTTCTCTCCATACCCAAACATCTTCACTGTCTAAGAGTACAAGCTCTGGAGTCGGAATGCCTGGGTTTTAATCTTAGTTATTTGCCGGTTGTGTAGCCAATGGGGCTTAGTTACTTTACCTCTCTGGGCCTCAGCTTCCTCATCTGTGAGAATGAGAATAATATTAATATTTCACAGGGTTGGGGCGCCTGGGTGGCTCAGCTGGTTGAGCATCTGCCTTTGGCTCCGGTCATGATCCCAGGGTCCTGGGATCAAGCCCTGCATTGGGCTCCTTGCTCAGCGGGAAGCCTGCTTCTTCCTCTGCCTCTCCCCCTGGTTGTGCTCTCTCTTTCTCTCTCTCTGACAAATAAATAAATAAATAAATAATTTTTTTGAGGATGATTTCTTTTAAGATTTTAGTTTTGCGAGAGAGAGAGAGAGAGTGAGTGAGCATGAGCATGAGAGGGAGAAGCAGACTCCCCAGGGAGCAGGGAGCCCGATGCGGGACTCGATCCCAGGACTCTGGGATCACGACCTGAGCCAAAAGAAGACACTTAAGCGACTGAGCCACCCAGGCGCCCCAAGTAAATAAAATCTTTAAAAAAATACTTCACAGGGTAGTTGTGAGGGCTAGATGAGATGGTGTATGTAAAGTGCTGGTCCATGCAAACAGTTGGTAAATATTAGCTATTATTATTTTGGACGTACATTCCCATTCAGAGACATTTAAGTCTGAGTGTGATATTACCAAAACTCCCCTATGGAACCTGCGAGTTTTATAATCACAATCTCCCTGAAGCCAATCCATCATGTGAAAGCAGCAGTCTGATGCCATTTCAAAAGAGTATATATTGCCTATAACTTCTATAGATCACTCACTCAGATATTCATTCATTCATTTAAAAAGTCCTTATCGGACTGAACTGTGTGCCAGGCATCATGCCAAGTGGTAGGGATATGATGGTGAACTGGCTGGATTTGTTGTGTGTCTCTGGGGATTCTACTTGGTGATACAAGACAAAAAAAGTGAGCACAGTGAAAAATGCTTTAAAATTGTGATAATTGATAACAGAAAATGGGCAAAGTGTTCAGGGAAATAGGGAGGGAGGCTGTTTGAGGTCGGGGAATCAGGCAGTCTTCTCTGGCGAGGTAGCATTTAGATAGACCTGGGGGATAGGGAGGCAACAGACATGAAAAGAGGAAACCCAGCGCAACATTTCCTAATCTTTGCCAACAATTTCTCTCAACACTGTAATGATTCTTACTGTGTGATGGCATGAACTTCTGGTAAAATGAGGTGGGAAGACTCACTGGATCCCTGTGACCCTCACTCCCATTCAGATGTTTGTCCTTGGATGTCTCCTCCCCATCTTTGCCTTGTGAGCTCTTGTCCTCTTGTCATCTTTTGCACCTGCCCCTATGAGCACTGAGGGATCCAGAATTTATTATACAGCTCATCTCCAAAGGATTGACTTGAATCCTTCCTCGGGTCCAACATAGGTAGTTTAAATGAATCAGGGTTCATTTTGTTACAGGTGGCAGAAAAAAACAACTCAAAGTGGCTTGACCAGGCAAAGAAATTTATTGGCTCCCATAACTGAAAAGTTCAAGTGTAGGGTTCAGGTGTGGCTGGATCCAGAGTCTTCAACACTATGGTCAGACATCTATCTCTCACCATTTTGACCCTGCTTTCCTTTGTGTTGGCTTCAGTCAGAGGCAGGCTCTTTGCAGGTGGTGAATTCTAGCAGATCCAGGTGTTTATCATTCCAAGGTCCAGGCCAGAGTAAAGGATGTTCTCCTTCCAGATAAAGAAGGCTGTCTTATTTCCCTATTTCAGTTAGGACATCCCTAATTATTCCAGTCAAAGTCCTGGCTGGTTTTGACTGGATCACAGGCCCATCTAGAACACATCATGGCAGCCAGGCTAAGAGATGACTTGACTAGTCAGGACTGGGCCATAACATCACCCCTGGAACTCAGAAGGCAGTTAGCTCCACCTGAACCACATGAAGTAAGAGCGGGAGGGGTAGCTCTCCAGGGAAAGTCATGAACAATGAACGGCTACTGTGCAAGAATTTCAGGGACCCTACACAACAACCCCCTTAAAGCTCACTGAAGAGATCCCTCTGTGGTTTTCAGTACCAAAACATTTGTTATACTATTGTCTGGAATTGAAGAGAGAGGGATAAACCTATTAAAGTAGGACTTTAGAGAAAGAAAAATTAACTGTGGCTGAGATCATGAGGGAAGACTTCATAAAGAAAGTGACATTTGACTTGAACCCCCCAAATAAAAAGATGGTTGGATTTTATTTTATTTTTTTTAAGATTTTATTTATTTATATGACACAGAGACACAGGTGGAGTGGGAGAGGGAGAGGGAGAAGCAGGCTTCCCGCGGAGCTGGGAGCCCGATGGAGGACTCCATCCCAGGGCCCTGGGATCATGACCTGAGCTGAAGGCAGATGCTTAACGACTGAGCCACCCAGGCACCCCGATGGTTGGATTTTAACAGTTGGGAAGGCAAGAAGCACATTAAAGATGGAGGGACTGATTTGAGCAAAGGCAAAAAAGCAGACTATTAAAAGGTTTTGTCAGAAACTTCTGGAAACTTGGGGCGCCTGGGTGGCTCAGCTGGCTAAGCATCTGCCTTCAGCTGAGGTCATGATCCTCGGGTCCTGGGATCAAGTCCCGCATCAGGCTCCCTACTCAGCAGGAGCCTGCTTCTCGTGCTCCCTCTGCTGCCCCCCCCCCCACGCTTGTGCTCTCTGGCTCGCTCTCTGTGTCAGATAAATAAATAAAATCTTAAAAAAAGGAAGTTCTGGAAACATGCTGAAGAAGTTTGGATCCCGATGCAGGAGAACTCAAGTGAGCAAACTATCTGAAGGTCATGAGTGACTCCAGAAAATAAGCTCGCAGACACACACGGGATACAGTTCCTTTAGTGCTGGTGAAGGATACAAGAGTTTCACTGCCAAAACACACCTCTGTGGATGAGGGGACATATTCACTAGAAGCAGCACCTCAGGGACATGAACCTGGAGGCAGTGGCTAGGATGGTTCGGAATGGGGGGTGCGTCCAGAGGAGTAAATGGGGGATTTGTTGGTAGGCTACTGCTATAGCTAAGTTATCCCCTCAGGCCTTGGGGTTTTCATCATCCCTGGATAGTTCCTCTTTTATCCTTCCTTATTTTTCTAGGCTAAATCTATTCTGCAAGGGTTCCTGGAGGATTCAGGCTACAGTATCCAGGATCTGAAGAGCTTCCACTTAGTAGGACTTGGTACAACCCTGTGTACTATGAACGTCACCGAAATCTCACTCATAAGGATCTCAGAATTCAGGTATCCAAACCAGTAGTGTTCAAAATGGCAAATGATTGATTGGCCAGTTCATTCATTCAGCAAGATGTCTTTTGCTTCCTGATGCCTCGCCCCCTTTCTGGGTTAAAATAAGGAGTGGAATCAGCTGGATCCATTCTGGATGCTGAGCCTACCTACCTTCTGCACACCTGTCGTGTCTGGAGAGTCTCCCAGGCTCACACTATATCCTTCCCTCTTAACCAGGGTGGTGGTGGCCAGAATCGGGACCCTGCTCTGTAGCATCCATGTCTTGGCCGAGTTTAAGAGGAAGGCAGAAGTTGTGTTTGGGGATCCCACCCAATGGTCCAGCTCTGTCCTGCAGGAGCTCGGGACTATTGCAGGTACGGCACCTCGAGCAGGCCTCCTGTCCCTGTCCAACCTGAAATCTGGAGACAAAAGCAAAAAAATAAAATAAAATAAAATAAAAAAAATAATAACAATAAAAGAATCCTTGGCTGCACGTAGTGAACATCTGTAAAGTTACAGTAGAACCTAGATTCATGACTTGAGGTTGCAGAGGGGGGTCTACAAATCTGCTCTTTAAACAAGCTGTCTTGGTGGTTCTTGTGCACACTAAAGTGGTTTAGGATGTGATTTAATTGACTTCTAAATAGTTTTATACACAATCTGAAATTGCATAAAGTGAAGCTCCTTCTGGGCCTACTTTTTGTTGTAGGAGACCAATCAGGGCTAATGTGACCCACTTTTTCTTTTTTTTTTTTTTAATCAGAGTTGATTGAGGAACTTGATTCTCCAGTGTGATTTTCAAGGCTTTTTGTAAGAAATGACGCTTGCCTAGAACACACAGATGTGTACATTATGCAGCACCATTAATAAAACAAGTGGAGTTGCGATGGCTTGAACTAAACCCTCGTGATGCCTTTTTCTCCCCAGCTGGATTAACGAAGGAAGAGCTCCAAATGCTGGACAAGGATTTGATGCCGTATTTCCAGCCATCAGCAATCAAATGCCTTCCTGATGAGATATTCAAAGTAGGTACTCAGTTCTTCAAGGAGAATAGGAGCTTGACCCCATTTCAAATCAGAGACAGATGGCAGGCCTTGGATTCTAGGGGCTTGCAACCAGATTTCTGCTGATAGGGCCAGAGGAGAGGTGTATGCCAACAATGAATGGGTCACAAGATAATTTTAGGTTTAAACACATTTTTTTCCTTAAAATTTTATGTTTTAATTTGTATTTATTTTTATGGTTGGCCTCTCTTCATAGCAAGGTATTGATTTTCTATTTATGATGGTATGACAGAGTCATATTTCTTTGTCTAGAACCCTTGGGGACAGATACATTTCAGAATTCAGAATTTTCCAGATTTTAAAAAGATAACTCTGTGAATCTCCACTATGTAATTTAACACCCCCAGCAGTGCCTGGGGAAGCACCTCATACATTAATATTTCTGTGAAGAAGTCAGTGATGCCACACTAATTGGAATAAATAGAGACTATAAATGACCTTACAGTGTTTCTCAGGTGGGGGACTTGAAACCTGGGGGAAGCACCTCGAACTGAATTAAGAACTGAATTAAACAACGTTAAGTCGCACAGTGAGAAAATCATGACTTTCTTTTCAACTCTCCTTTAATGCTGATTACTTCAACGAGGAAGTCTCAGTTTGGAGCTAAAATGTCTTTAACCCTCTATAACATTTCAAGTCTCCTCTTCTTGACTATTTTTTAAGAGGCCTTGGGTTCAGACATTGTTGGCCCACAAAGCCAGCTTGAATGCAATAATGTTCATTTCTTTTGGCTTACTGTTAATGATTACTAATGGAAAGTCACTTTGGTCTTCCATTTTTGGAAATTTCCACCTAAAATTTTCCATTTAAAAAATAAATGTATTCTAGTAGTGAAAAGAGCGATGTGATTTTAAGGAAAAATCTCAAGAAGAGCACAAATGGTACACGGGTATGGCAAAGTTGTGCGGACCCTGGGCGGATGACCGAGGTTTGGGAAGGCCGCGGAGCCCCCCCCCCCCCCGCGAGGGCCTCCCCCTGAGGGCGCTGTCCCCTTTCTCCGCTGCAGGAGCTGTCCATGGAGCAGATCGCCTCTTTGGGCCCCGAGAACGCCGCGGCGGTGACTCCCGCCCAGCGCCGGCAGCTGAGCATGTTGCAGCTGCAGAGCCTCCAGCGGGCGCTAGATGGCGCCAACACTCGCTCCTGGCTGGACACGCCCCCGAGCGCCAGTCCCACCCGGACCCCCTCCTCTGGTTCTCCTCCTGGTGAGCGGGACAACCCTCTGCCCGGGCCCCCACCCCTAGCCCCCTTCCCTGTCCCCGAGTACCCCCCTGCCCGGCCTGGGGCGGGGAGGTTCCTAAAGATTCAGAGCGGGGTCTCTCACGGTCTTTGGAGACTCTGCATTCAGAGAAAAATCCAAAGCCCCTACCAAGCGTATGTAAATGACGCTCAACTCTGGCTGTGCTTTTAAGTCACCTGGGGGAACTTGTAAGACAGCCGGTTTCACGGACCCCATCCAGAACTCGTTGAATCAGAATCTCTCGGGACCAAATGCATTTCAGCGGTTCCCTTGCATCCTACCTCCTTCTCACGGACCAGTATTAATTAATAAATTCAACCAGTATATGTTGGGCACCTACTTTATGTCAGGCCTGCAGCAGGGAGCTGGGAATACAGAGATGAGAAGACAGGTAAGGCTGTCTTGTAAATGAACAAGGTGATTTCACATCTGGGAAGACCGGGGAAGGAAGGAGGCAGAGGGAGGTGATGGTGACTAGGGCTGAGCTAGGATAAGGGGGTTGGTCCTCTCTTCCTTACCCCCGTCACTTCTTTGTGACCCCTTCTATCTTTAGTGAGCACCATCTTTGGACGAGGCGTGGTGTTGGGCTCTGGGGAGATAGCAGTGACCAAGCCAGATGTGTCCTTGGTGCTCACTAAGCTCTCAGTGGAGCATGGGGGTGAGGGAAGGCATACCTAGCCTGGCGACCATGAGGCCGTATGACAGGCACTGTGACAGGGAACACATGGGCGAGACAGCTGACCTAGGCTTGGGGGTTCAGGGAGTGGCCGTGGAAACTTCCCAAAGACAGTAATGTCTAGATTGCAGCCGGGGTTGGGGACAATATGGACTCAGCCCCATGGAGTGTCCCAGGTAGAAAGAGCAGTGAGAGCAAATACCCAGTGAGCAAAAAGAACTTGGTGCTCAAAACCTCCACTCTACCTTTTCCTGATGTGAATATGTCCCTCCGTCTGCCCCAGCCTTCCCTTGGGCTTGGAGAACTGGGGAATTCCCAATTTCTGCAGCCACAAGTGGCCAGAGGTGGCACCTTTGATTTACTATTATTGTTATTTTTTTAAAAGATTTATTTATTTATTTGAGTTGGGGGGAGAGGGGCAGAGGGAGAGGGAGAGAATCCCAAGCCGACTCCCCACTGAGCTTGGAGCCCAATGCAGGATTCGATCCCGTGACCCTGAGATCATGACCTGAGCTGAAATCAAGAGTCAGATGCTTAGCTGACTTAGCCACCCAGGTGCCCCTGATTTACTATTATTATTTTAAAAACTTTTCATTGAAGTATAATATGCATACATTTAAATTTTTTGTTTTAGAGAGAGCCGAGTGGAGGTGGGGAGTGGGAGGGAGGGGCCGAGGGGGAGAGAGAGAGAATCTTAAGCAGGCTCCACACCCAGTGCAGAGCCTGATGCGGGGCTCAATCTCATGGCCCTGCGATCATGACCTGAGCTGAAATCAAGAGTTGGACACCTAACTAACTGAGCCACCCAGGTGCCCCCATTTAAAAATTATTTTTAAATACTGTGTTTTGTGTGTATTATATAACACACACAAGAGATAATGCGCAGGATTCAAACTATGTAAGGGCTGAAAAGGAATGCAGTGCAAGGTCTCCATCTGTCTGTCCCCTGTCCCCTCAACACGTGTTCCTTCCCCAGAGGCAAGTAATGTTACCAGCTTCTTGTGCATTTGTCCAGGGATAGTCTATACATATCCATAGATTATCTCTGCACTTTTATAAAAGGTTGTTATACCCTTTGTTCTGCACCTTGCATATCTCATTTAACAATATATCTTGGAGACAGTTCTGTATCTGTGCATAGTAAGCCTTGCACTTGTTGGTTGTCTGGCTACACCATAACTGTATTTAACCAGATGTCTACAGAAGGATACTTCCGTGTTTTTTGTTTGTTTGTTTGTTTGTTTTTTAACTATTACAAACAAGGCTTCAGGGGATAACCTCTTATCGTTTGCATCTGTCTGAGTACATCTGCAGGATAAAATCTTCAAAGTGGGATTGCTGGCTTAGAGGGTGCATTCATTTGTAATTTTGATGGATATCACCAAGCCTGTAGAGAGGCAGGACCAGTTTTCCCTTGAACCAGCAGTGTCAGAAAGTGCTGTCCCTGTAGGACCCTAGATGCCTTCTCCTTCCCTTCCGCTCCACAGGCCCTTCCTGTGGGTGAGGCCCTTAATCTCTTGTTTCCTAAACTTGCTTCATTATCAGGATCACCTGGGAGGAATCCTTCAAATACAGATTCCTGGGGCCTCATCCCAGGCTTGCTCAATCACAATCTCCAGGGGAGGATCCTGGAATTTGCATTTTTTTCTAAGATTTTGTTTATTTATTTGAGAGAGAGAGCGCCTGTGAGTGGGAGAGAGCATGAGCAGGGGCAGGAGGGAGGGGCAGAGGGAGAGGGAGAAGCAGATTCCCCACTGAGCAGGGAGCCCAAAGTGGGCTCGATGCTAAGACCCCGAGATCATGACCTGACCCAGGCAAGCGCCTCCTGGAATTTGCATTTTTAACAATCTCCCCAGTGACTCTTATGATTAAGGCAGCTCTGGTACAAGCTGATTCACACAATGTCATTTAATTTTTACTCCCCTGCGGCAGCCTCCTCCACCCCCCCACGCCCCCTGCTTTGGGGTCATTATTCCCGCGTCCGAGAAGAGCAAACAGCATTCTGGGAGATCAAGTGAGTGGTCCAGAGGGAGACCCAGGGAGCTGGGCATGCTGTGTCTGCCCTCCGAGGGCTGCTGAGACCTCATGTGCACTCCTGTCTCCTTCTAGGAGGCCCTGTCACATGGGGTCCTTGGCTTGGCTGTTCTCTGCTGGTTCTTCTGCCCAAGACCGTGTGGTGAGCGGCGCGTGCGCATGGCCCTTCAGTGTCCAAGCAGCGGGCCCCGGTGTGTGGAAACAGAGGCACTCCAGACTGTGAGACCCCCTACCCCCACCCACAGCCTCCACTGGGGCAGGGAGCCCCCAGGGCCTGGAAATTTAAAAGGCACTGAATGGAAGAATAATTATTAAAAATGATCTTAAAAAGTTCTTAAGCTGGCCTGTATCCTCAGCAGAGAGCCATCCTCTGCCCTGTTTCAGCCTCTCTTGCTTTCCAGCTTGGGGACAGAGAAGCTGTGGGGAGGGAAGGATGTTTTCTGTCAACAGCACGAGGATCTTATGTACAAGTCACTGCCCTCCCTCCAGAGAGAGATGCCAGGGGGTGGCAGGTGTTGGCAAAGGCACCATTTTAGCTGGGGCCTGATCTGGCTTCTTCTCTGGCTTAACGTCCCTCCCTTGGAGCTATAGGCTGCATTGGATTTCTCCTTCTTAGATATTTAGCAGAGCTGAAATAAATGAATCCCTCAACAGAAGCCAATATTCCTGCCTGATTGCTGGGGCTAATTGATGTTTCGGTGGGCCTTGCATTGCATGGAAATTAAAACATTTAACATGGCTCAACGTTAAATCAATTTTTAAATACATTTTCTAGATGCCTTCCATTTCCTTGGGAGTCAGCTGAATGAATGGTCACGGAGTTATCAGTTAAGCTTTCAAAAAATTCCTTTTCTGACAAAATCAGTGGCTCTTCTGGGTTTAAGTTTTTCTGGGCTTTGGGGATGGGTTGAAATAAAAGAAAATACACACTGTAAGCCCGTCACCCATGTGATTATTGCCCAGCAGAGCAAAGTCAGCCCACTGGCCCAATCCTTTTGGAGGCTGGGAGGGATGGAGTTCCTTCTGGAAATCTGCAGGATGCTCTAGGCCTTCAGCTCAGGAAAGGGGGACGGAAGTGTACTTTGCCACCTCCCAGGCTGTTACAGCGTCTCAAAAACAGAAATCAGAGTTGTTTCTCGTGACTTCCCTTAGGTAGCAAGTTAGGCATCCTGGGCACTCGTGTTCTACCGCCAGCATGCCTTGCGTTCTCTTCCTGGTCACGCGGCCACAATAGACGTCCCATCTAGATAAGACGAAAAGCCTGCATGAGTTCCCAAACATCTCTGGCGTTCCATAAGAGGTGGGAGGATTTTAAAAAGCAGCATGGGTAGGTGTTATAGAGACTGGTGTATTTTCAGATGTCACATGCAGTTATTCTAGAACATCAAAATACTGGCATATGGAAGGTGTGGCCCCGCAGGGGCTATGTAGGATCTGACTTGGTTCTTCATTCATGTTGGCGGGGAAATGGCAGCTCATGTTGCTTCTCAATCACAGATCATTGATTTTGTTACTGACAGCACCAGCCGCCCAGTTTAGCTGGGCCAGACTGGCTGATCAGACGGGGGTTGCACGAGAATGGGTCTGTGCAGGTTCTGATCGGGTCCAAGCAGCCTTGGATCCAGCTCAGTATTCCCACTTTTTCCTTTGGCCTTGGATTTTCCTGGGGAACATCAATAAAGACAACTTCCCTTTGAGTCAGACTTCATGCTGCCAATGTCATGGAGCTTTTGTGCCTCCCCTTCCCCTTCTTCTTTTTCTTCTTCTTTTTTTTTTAAGATTTATTGACTTATTTTAGAGAGGGGGGAGAGAGCACAAGTGTGCACTTGAGCAGGGGGAGGGGCAGAGGGAGAGGGAGAGAGAATCCTCAAGCAGACTCCCTACTGAGCATGGGGCCCGACATGGGGCTCGATCCCAGGACCCTGAGATCATGACCTGAGCCGAAATCAAGAGTAGGCTGCTTAACCAATTGAGCCGCCCAGGCGCCCCACATCACCTTCCCTTCTGATCATTTGGTTTTGATTGAATTCCTGGACCCTCGTCCCATGTTGGATGACAGCAGTGACTCCCAGAGGGCCAGCTCTGCATCAGGCCCTGCTCTGAGGGCTCTGCCCGTACCCTTCGCTCACTTCGTTGTCATCACGACTCTGCCAGGTGGATGTAGTTAGGATTCCCGTTTTCCAGATGAGGGGACTGAGTCCGAGAGGTTAAGGAACTCTAGTCGAAAGCCTCTCGGATAGTGAGGATCTGTATCTTGACTTTTTACCTCGCACTATGCCGCCTTCTGGATGAGTATCTTTTAACTTCTCCAATAAGTCAGATCAGAGAGAGATTCTGTAAATCCCTTCACCTCCTCCTCTGGTGGGAGGCCGGCTTTCCTCGCAGCACATATAATTGGTGATTGCCTCAGGCAGGAAGACAAATCCAGCTTATGCCCTGCAGGACCCCTGGGGTCTCAGGTTGAGATGCGCAGTCCTTTGCATGCAGGGAAGCAGCAGGTCACACTGGCAGGTGCTGCTTCCGTTCACCTTTCAATGTCAACCCTACCGTTGGATTCCCAGCCTCCATCTTCTACAACTTATAACTCTCCCCACCTCCCCCATGCAGGGATCATAGTCACTCACTCCCATGCAGGTCACAGGGTGCTGGCCATGGTCCTAATTGGTCAGGACCTGTACCATACTGGGTATCAAATATTTGAATATCATGCCAGTGAGATCCTTTCGTGGAACCCCCACCTTCAGGCCCACTGCAGACGCTGAGCCTGGCTTGATGGGGGCTGGAAGTGTTCCTGTAACCTCAGTATGCCATCCAGTGGGACCTAGAATTACATTGTTCTCTCTAGTCCTGGTGCCCAGGGAGTCTCCACAGCTGCTGGGGATGGGCTGCACGGCCAAGGAGAGGTGGCTGTGTCTTGGGGTATGTGTGTGTGTATGTGTGTACCTGGTTTTACTAAAGAAATGCTGTCATGATGGAGAGTGACAACACAGCAAAGAACTTAATGTTAAGTATTTGATATTTCTTTGTCCTTAAAAGTTTGCTGCCCGTTCTTACCTTTAAAAACATCTATATTGCTTCCCTGGAAAACATATATGTATAAATTTTTTTTTAAATAGTAGAAGTAAAATTAATACACTGCAGAATTGCCAGGCCACACAGTGACAGGTGGGACATCTCCAAAGTGTGTCTTGGAGTGAGTACCCACTCTATAAATCCATCTCAGGTGTCCAGTGACTCCTAGGATTTTCAGTCACCTTAGGGGATTCATTTTATACTTCTCTGCCTTTACTGTCTCAGTCACTGATTGTTTCTGAAAGGGATATGGGCTTATTTGACCTTTGGACAGATACCTGCAACTTGCTCGCCTTTCTAGTCTTCTCCTCCATCCTGCCTTTGATAAGTCAGACCAGACTATGCTGATGGGAACTGGAAGGAGGGGCCACCCTTAGGCAGAAGAAGACTGAAGAATTGCCGTCAGTCTCTGAAATCCTCTGGAACGCTCCTGGGTGTGGTGGCCTGAATGACTGACCCCAATTCCTTCGATTACTCTCTTGATTAGGGTTGTACATCCAAGCCTTTGCCATGTGACTTTGTCATGCATCTCAACACTGCTTGCTTTGGCTTTGGAAGGTGAGCAGAAGTGATAGATTCCACCAACGGCCATCATAAATGGGCTCGCATGATTTAGCCTGACCTGTTAGTAGTTGCTTCTCCATGTGAGGCAACATGTAGATGAGGAGACATACGGAACAGACATGAACCCAACCTTGCATGCAGGGAAGCAGTGGGTCACACTGGCAGGTGCTACTCCGGTTCACCTTTCAATGTTAACCCTCCTATTGGATTCCGTACCCAGCAGAGTCAGAACCAACCTGAATACTCAGGAGCAAGAAATAAATACTTGTTATGGGAAGCCATTGAGACTTTGGGGGTTATTTGTTACTGCAGCCAAAGCTGACTTACACACCATGTCTTCAACATGCCCTCCTCACACCGTGCTGGTTCTATACTGTGGATTGGAAGATGATACACTTTACCCCAGATCACACTGACTGAACAGGAAAGGACTGATTCCGGAAGAGTTCGGTTACCAAACTGTGTTGGACAGAATTCTAAGCTGGCCCTAAGGTCCTTGTTGTGCATATCCTGTGTAATCTCCTCCCCTTGAATACAACCCGTGGGTGTGATGCAGTGTCACTCCTAAGACTAATTTTTGTTAATCTGTTGGCTTAATCAAAAGGGAGATCATCATGGGGGGGGGGGGCGCTGATGTAACCAGGTGCACCATTAAAAGGAACTAGGCCCTTCCTGAAGTCAGAGGTATTCAGCATGAGAGACCATGTGGCAAGGACCTAGTATGGATCTTTGGAGCTTAGAGGTCCCTGACTGACCGCCAGCAAGAGAATGGAGACCTCAGTCTTACAATCATAAGGAACTCAAGTTTGAAAACAGCCAGTGATCTTGGAAGAGGACCCAAGTCCCAGATGAGACCCCAGTCGCAGCATGCTTTCAGCCCAGTGAGCCCCTAAGCAGAGAATCCAACTGAACCACACTCAGACTTCTGACCTCCAGAACTATGAATACACAGAGTAAGGGGAAATGAGTGCAGGGTAGGCAAATGTGAGATGTGTACGAGGAGCTGAGAAACAGGCAGCCATCTTTGAAACAGTCTAGTTCTGGAATGTAAGCTTAACTAGGAAACCTGTCTGTGTGCACAAACCCCAGCTGGGAAGAAGTTTCTCTGGGTGGGTATCTTATTCCTTTTCAGTTTCTCCCTCGGGGATCTTTTACTTCTTGTGAAGAGGGAGGCATGTTATGTTTATTTATCTTTAGTGCTTGTCACTTTATAATGACTCAGCATCAATTCTTCCTTCCCCACAAGACTGAATTTCCTTTGGGGAAACTTCCATCCGTGTGGATGAGGTCAGATTAATCCCACCTTCAGCTCTAGGGCTGGGCTCTGATTCTCTTAAACCAAACAGCATATCCCGTTCCTCAGTCCACAGGCATTGATTCAGGGATGGGCCAGTGAGAGCCAGGCCATGGATTTTTATTTAACTGTTGGAGGGGAAAGAGATCCAGACAGACAGACACAGACACAGAGAGAGAGAGACAGGAAGGGAGGGAGAAAGAAAGAGAGAACGACTGAGACTCTCTTTCCTTCTGGACATGGACTGGCTAGCCATCTTGAAATCGTGAGAAGAGAAGCCATGAAGGAATGGAATTAAGAAATGGTGTGGGGATGTCTGGGTGGCTCAGATGGTTAAGTGTCTGTCTTTGGCTCAGGTCATGATCTCCAGGTCCTAGGATCGAGCCCCATGTCAGGCTCCCGGCTCAGCGAGGAATCTGCTTCTCCCTCTGCCTCTCCCCCGCTCATGCTCTATCTCTCTGTCTCAAATGAATAAATAAAATCTTAAAAAAAAAAAAAAAAAAGAAAGGGTGTGAGCAAACCTAGGTTCTGGTAAAAGGTTTTAGAGCCTGGATCAAACCATACCTGCAGATCTGCCCCTGGTCCATTCAGTTACATGAACAAATCTGGGTTGGATTTTCTGATACCTCCAGCAGTTGGAATGGTTTCTCTTGCTTTTCTTAATTTTTGGATGTCTGAAAGTTTTTTATCATAGGTGCAGCTGATCACAAAATGCTATTTTCTCTGTAACAAGTAGAGTATGGACATTCTGGCTTCACAGGGCCCCAGACAGCACCAGGCTTTACCCTGAATTCAGCTCAGATGCACCTTAGGGTCTGATGGGTTACAGGAACCCTGTTTTTGAAAACCGTCTTTACACAGATGATAAAATAGCAAAATAGTATTTAAGGTTTTTGCCTTGAGCCCTAGGCTTGTTCTGGAGATGACTCTCATTGGGGGTGAGAGACTTGCTCCTCCAGCCCTCCGGGGGCCTTCCTTCTTGGGAATTTGGCCTCAGGGGGACTGAGTCATACCAACTGACTCCAGGTACCCAAGTCTGGTTGCAGATTTGCTTGTCCAACTGGGCTTGTGCCTCCTCTCCCCCAAGGGTGGCCATATCAGCTCCTGCTTTTCTTCCTCCTGATTTAGCATTGTGCAGGGCAAGAATTCTAGGGTGCAGGGGATGGCCTTTAGCCCTCTTGTATAGTCTGGGTTTGCTCACACAGCAGCTTGCTCTTTCCAAGTCTCTCTCTCTCTTTTTTAAATATTTTATTTATTTGAGAGAGAGAGAGAGCATGAGAAGGGGGAGAGGCAAAGGGAAAGGGAGAAGCAGACTCCCCGCTGAGCAGGGACCCCAATATGGGGCTCGATCCCGGGACCCCGGGATCATGACCTGAGCGGAAGGCAGACACCCAACCCGCTGAGCCACCCAAGCGCCCCCCCGCCAAGGTCTCATTTTCTAAGTGGCATCCCGCAGCGCCTTGTCTCATGACGTCTTGTGAAGGCCTCTCTGATCTTTGCACAGATGCAGGGGGCTTGTCTCTTTGTTGGTGTAAAGTCCATGACTGTTCCCATAATCAAACACCCACACTGGTCTTGCCGATTACTTAGCTATCGAAATGAAAGAACAGAAGCTTGGAGATGATATGCAATGATGCCAAACCCCAATACTGATCCCCGTAAACATGCTCTTAAGGTTCTGGCTCCCCACTTCTCCCCAGGGCCCGACACTCTTGCAGGATCCTTGTGGTGTGCTCGCAAGCCTCCCCTCTAGTGCCTGGCACTGTACTTCCCAATAAGACCTTTGGACAGGCATGGCTTCTTCCAGTAGCTCCAGTGTGTGCCTTGGTCCAGGCTCTGGGAGATCCTCTCTGGGTAGATGCAGGAAGCATGCTGCCAGGCATACCTACCTTTTCTCTTCCAGAGGAAGACCTGTATTTTAAAAGCTGTTTTGAGGGGCGCCTGGGTGGCTCAGTCGGTTTCGGTTAAGCGTCTGCCTTCGGCTCAGGTCATGATCCCAGGGTCCTGGGACCGAGCCCCACATCGGGCTCCCTGCTCAGCGGGAAGCCTGCTTCTTCCTCTCCCTCTGCCTGCTGATCTGCCTACTTGTGCTCTCTCTCTCTGTCAAATAAATAAATAAAATCTTTAAAAAAATAAAAATAAAAGCTGTTTTGATTCTCCATGATGCTTGGAATACCAGCTTTTGAGAGCCTACAATGTTCGCTCATTCCCAGGAGACTTTTTACGACTTGTGTACTTTCAAAAGCTCAGATCAAGCTGCCTGGCTTTTTTGTTGATGTGTTGGATACTTTCTCCCTATACCTCCAGATCTACTCTCCATTCTTCTCAACTCTATCCACCCCGGGGCCCTGATTACATTCTAAATGTCTAGAATCTACAGAGACAGTAAATTAGCGATTGCCAGTATTTGTGGGGAGGGCAGAATGGGGAATGACTACTACTAACGGGTGCAGAGTTTCTTTTTGGAGGATCCCAGCTCCCTTCCCACCACCCTGAGGATTAGCAGCGGCTGTGCTCCTCCTTGGAGAAAACAGCTCTTTCTTATAGCTACCACTCCCTGGGGTCCAGAAACCTCTCTCTCCCCCTTCCCTTTTAGACATGGGTCATTAAGGGCTCCCACTGTTGACAATTCCAAGGTACTTCATATCTCTTGTTTTCTCTTAACCCTACCCACACCTCTGGAATAATTTCTTCATTCAGCTGTCCTCAATAACCCCATTTGAGTGTGACATCCATTTCCTGCTGGGACCTGACTGGTCCATTTAAAACATCCATTATCAAAGAATGCACCCTCCAAAGACTGCAAGGGGAATCCTAGAGAAAGTTCTCCAGCATCCCTTTGATTTGAGATGGCTGTCTACTTCCAGCATGGCCTGAGTCAGGTCAATTAGTGCTGCCCTATTTTGTCTGATCAAGTTTGTTATTGATGTCATGAAGATGCATACCTCTTACTTGGTTGACACCTTAATTGCAGAGAATTCTCATTCTTTCTGACTTCTACTCCCAAACTTGTGGACAAACTCCTCCAGGTGCCCCGCAGAATAGAGTCCTCTCTGTTGTCACAGACCAGCTTTCTCAGGGAATTGTGCTGCTTTTAGATCTACAAAATATCTATTACATAAGACTTTCAGCTTCTTCTTACATATATTGCTATTCAACAGCTGAAAGCCATCGAAAAATGCATGCAAACAAAATTTTAATCTAACCAAGAAAATGCCCCTATGACATTGTTCGAATCAAGTTACCATGTCATGTGTGAAGGAGTATATTCCATCAGAGAAAAGCTTTTAAAGCCTTATGCTTTTTTTTTTTTAAAGATTTTATTTATTTATTTGACAGAGAGACACACAGCGAGAGAGGGAACACAAGCAGGGGGAGTGGGAGAGGGAGAAGCAGGCTTCCCACTGAGCAGGGAGCCCGATGTGGGGCTCGATCTCAGGACCCTGGGACCATGACCTGAGCCGAAGGCAGATGCTTAACAACTGAGCCACCCAGGTGCCCCAAACTCTATGCCTTTTGACATTTCAACTAGTATGTTAGACAAGACGTCTGCTGCAGAAATATCGTTACCAACATTGTCAGGGGAAAAAATGGGCTAGCAAAGAATTAAAGAACACATGTCCATTGAACTTGATGAAATAATTTTAGAGGCTAAGCCCGTGAAATCTTTACAGAGAAACTGTGGAGACACTGGAGAGTTCTCCTTTTGCAGATTTTGATTCCATTGGTTCATGCAGGCACATCCTGGGGGAGCCGAGACTTTGATAAGCGCCTAACACATACCCAGCAAGAAAGATAAATGTAGGTGTTTACATCAAGGTGTTAGACATGTGATCCAAGAAGTTGGCAAAAATATAGCAAAGTAATTGTAGTGATGGTTTAAAAAAAGCAAAAGAAGCAGGGAAAGCTTCAGAAGCAGGTTATGTGAAAAAAAAAACATCAGAATGTGGCCATTTGTGACTTGTCTACCCAAGCGCGAGCCACCAACCACTCTCACCCGGATCCCTGCAAGAACGTCCTTGCTGTTTCTCCCTGTCTCAGATGTGCCCTTCCATTCTATTGGCAACACAACCGGAACGAGCCTTTCAAAAGGTAAGTCAGAGCATTATTTATAATAGTCAAAAAGGTAGAAACAACCCAAAAGTCCATTGGCTGAAGAATGGACAAACAAAATAGAGGGGTCTATCCATACGATGGAATGAAGTAGGACACCTGCTGTGACACAGATGAACCTTGAAAACACGACGTTAGGTGAAAGAAACCTGTCACAAGTGACCACCTATTGTATGCATCCATTTATATGAAATGTCTAGAATCTACAGAGACAGAAAGTAAATTAGCCATTGCCAGTATTTGTGGGGAGGGCAGAATGGGGAGTGACTACTACTAATGGGTGCAGAGTTTCTTTTTGGGGTGATGGAAATGTGCTAAACTTGATTGTGCTGATGGTTGCCCAACTCTGTGAATATACTAGAAGAATTGACTTGTATACTTTACATGGGTAAATTCTATGGTGTGCAAATTGCATCTCAATGACAGGTATTAAAAAAGAAGGCGTGTATGAAAAATTTAAATTTTGTAAAGTGGCTGGATTAGCCAGGCCCTATGCAGTTTTGAGTAAGCATACATTCAGTTTACTGATACCGAGTTCTTTGGTGTTCATCTGGGCACTAGACTATTTTGTGTGTTCATCTCTAATGCAACATTTTCTTTATCCCTGAAATTGTATTATGCACTTTACCAAACAGTCTATACATGTTGAGGGTTGAGTATTCCAGGAAACATCTGTACTTGAATTTCTAGGTAAAATAAGAATCAGAAAGAATGGGTCTTGTACTTGCAGTTTATTGAACTGGAAGTCCAAAGTTCCAAATAAGGATGAAGCCCGAGAGATAAGAGTAGGGAAGGGCTAGAGCTAGGGAAGTCTGTGGACAAAAGCCCAGTTCTACCTACAAGTAGAATGTAGATCATCTTAAGGGGGTGGCCGACAGGTGGGTGATGTCTAGGGCGACAACTGACACCTATAGTTCTTACAAGTGGATTACAAAGAAGTGCCCCTTATTTACAGGTGAATTTTATTTTATTTTATTTTATTTATTTTTTTTTTTTTTTAAAGATTTTATTTATTTATTTGAGAGAGAGAGAATGAGACAGAGAGAGCACATGAGAGGGGGGAGGGTCAGAGGGAGAAGCAGACTCCCTGCCGAGCAGGGAGCCCGATGCGGGACTCGATCCAGGGACTCCAGGATCATGACCTGAGCCGAAGGCAGTTGCTTAACCAACTGAGCCACCCAGGCGCCCTACAGGTGAATTTTAAACAGTGCTTTCTCTGGGTGTTGGGGGGAAAGAATAACCAAAAGGCATCCCTCCCTTTGTCTGAAGCCCTTTGGACCAGGTCATATGGCTTAATTAGTGATCAGAGGGGGACTGGATTTCTGTCTCCACTCATCACCTTGGCCAAGAGCCTTTGTACAGTGCACACACAACCCAACTGTGCTTGGAGGCCCGGAGGGTACCTGTGATTCCTCCTCATTACAAAACTCAGCAACTGAGACAGCTGAGAGAAGCATTTTAAAATTTAAATGAAGTCAAGGTACCTCTGTCTATGAATCATAAGGAATGCCATCCCGGTGAAAGAGGCTATATGTGACTGGTAATATCTACCTGAATCAGGGTCTAGAAGCTTTACCTGGGGTTGCTTATCTGACAACCTGGTTCCTTCCTTAGAGAAAGAATTAAATTGTCTAACTGATTGAATTGGGGCTTGTATGAACTTTCAGCAGAATGTGAGTATCTATGTGGATAGTCTAAGGCTGATTCGGAAATTAACATTTGACTATATGGAAGAGGGGCCTACTTGGTTTGAAATGATCTCTTTTTTTCTTTTTGGTTTATTGGTAACTATGAGTTGATTTCTCCCTCAGTAGTTCAAAGACTTTTCTGTTTTAGCTCTCGGAATAATGTTTTTTTTTTTTTCTTTCTTTTCAAAGATGTAATATTTCTGCTAACAGAACAGAAAGATAACAAAGATGAGAACCTTCAGGGCTCTTTGAGGACAAAATGGTATTCTGAATTGGACATTCATTAGAGCAAGGGGATACATCGCTATATCTGGGTTTCATGATTTTAGGTTTGTTTAACGGATTTCTTTGCTTAAACTTCAGGTGCACGCATGATAATTTTGAAGAGCAGAGAGATGGACAAATGCGATTTGATTTATACATCTTTTCAAAGGCATTACGAAGTTTATCTCAGGTTTGGTTAAGCTTATTTTTCACACTCTTGGTTGGAGGCGGCTGTGATTGTCCCCCCTCCCTCCACCCTTGAGAAAAATGGGGTGATTTTTCACTTATAAATTCTTCAACCTCAGAGGAGGAGGGGCAGAGTTTTTCTAGAAGGGTTAGAAACAAAGGTGGAGGCAGGGGGCAGGCCCTAATTACCACATGGAAGAGTCACTGGTTTAGAATTTCTGTCTTAACGTGGATTATTTTATCTAACTCCTGGTTGTGTTACAAAAATTAAGATAATGGATGCAAAGGGCTTGGAAGTATCCAGTCAGTGTTAGCTACTGTTGTTCTTCTCAGGACGGCCCACGAGCTTATCAGGCATATTTGAGGACACTGGTGCCAAGGCTTATGGGAGAATGTATGTGTGGTTGAGCTTTTGGCCCAGTGAACTTTTCAGGATTTAGGCTGAGGAAAGTGGGGAGGGCCCTAGGGCTGGCTGGCTTGGTGGAAGGCCTTTGTACTGGGGTCCTGAGAGCCCCCCCCCCCCCAGGGTAGGGGATCACCTTGTCTTAGGAGCTGGGCAGCACCACTATCACTCAGGTTTCTGGGATAACTGGCTGGAAACTCAGACTCTGTCATTAGAGTTTTTTTTTTTTTTAAGATTTTATTCATTTATTTGACAGAGAGAGAGCACAAGCAGGGCGAGGGGCAGGCAGAGGGAGAGGGAGAAGCAGGCTCCCCACTGAGCAGGGAGCCTGATGTGGGGCTCGATCCTAAGACTCTGGGATCATGACCTGAGCTGAAGGCAGACGCTTAAGCAACGGAGCCACCCAGGCGCCCCTCAGAGGAGATATTTTTATAGTGTTGTGTCTACCTGGCTTTTCACATGACTTACATTCTGCTTTTACAGCTTTGATGACTCATGAAGCATTTTATTCTTCCTTAAAGCATGTAGAAGTACAATCATAGAGTGTTTCAAATCTGATTGCCATAATTAACTTTTTGAGTTGTATTTGATTTTAAAAATTATAACCTCTTAGTTTGAAATAGTGTAAGATGCACAAGATTTTCTATATACCCATCACCCATCTCCAATGTCATATCCCCCAGTGATATTTACATAACCCTATTACGTTGTTAAAACCAGGAGATTGATGTTGGCATGGTACTCTTTCAGTTGATTTTTAAGCTTCATTTACTTATTAAATCCTTAATTGATTTAGTTGGGGCATTATCCAGAAGCACCTACCACAAAGTTTGGAATTCCTGGCCCAAGAAATTGTAATTAGTGTCTATGAAAACAACCGGCCACATATACTTTAGAAATTTCCATGATGACCTCACCTTGTTGTGAGGGCACCAACATGAGTTTCCTCATCATGGCTATGCTTCCTTGAGAACCATCTGTATGGGCAATAAGCACATCCACATTACCTTGTTGAAGGGCATTTTATTCTCCATCTGTTGGACCAAAGGCATTAGCACCCATGTTGGAGCCCAGGAAAACCATGTCTAGCTGATTCTGTTGCCATGCAAAATAATAAAAGCTGGGGGGCTGTTAAATGGACCCTCATACCTAACGGACCTGTGGATAGTGGAAGAGACTCCAACTCCTTGCTGAGCATTGCAGAAGAAATAGTGCGGACGTGAATGTTGATGACAGGGAATTTATGGACTGAGAAGAGGTAACCTTAGTTTTGCACAAAAGGATGAGAAAGAACTTTAGATGAAGGTGAGTGGATGGGCAAAGAGAGGACAAAATCTGGTCCCCTCAAAGAATAGCAGTATCACCAAGGGCAAAGATGAAGATACGGGACACAAAGGGGATAATCATAAGAGGGCCATTTTGAGCATTGACCCTTTCAATTGGCACAACCTGAGAAGGTAAGTAGCAGTGTTCCTGTTTCATAGAGGAGGACATTGAGTCCTGGATATGACATTGGAGATGGTCAGAGAAGACTGAGTTTTGAACAGGGGGTGTGGTTAGTTGTTCTACTGACATTCTTGACACTCTCCCTCTGCTCTGAACAGTCACTCTCTTTCCAAGTGTGGTCTCTTCTACTTTCAAAACAGGCCTTTCATTCATCCACTTCTTTTCATCCCCTTGTCATCACTCCAGGCTACCATCATGTCTCAACTGTACCCTCCTCACTTCCTCTTTACCTCCTGTCTCCTCTGTTCTTTCAACAAAAGCCAGAGAAACCTCAAACAAACGCATGTCCACTAAAGCGAGTCCCTTCATTACAACCTTCAAAAGCTTCCTTAAAGTTACCATTGTGGCCCACATCCCCAGCACGGTCTGGTCCCCTCCATTGTCTCCAGGAGTATCTTCTTCACCCTCCTTAGTCATGGTGCCCCTGCCATGTTGACCTTCCTTCATTTCCTTGACTACATCCTCTCTTTCCTTCCCAGGGTTCCCTTGTGTTGTTTCCTCTGCTTAAAACACTTTTCCTTCCACTTCGCACCTGTGAAATTACTTCTCTGTTATGGACTGAATGTGTCCCCGCCCCCAAATCCGTATGTTAAAACCCTACCCTCCAATGTTATGGTATTCGGAGGTGGGGCCTTTGGGAGGTGGTGAGAATTTGATGAGGTCATGAGGAGAAAGCATGCTTCCTCTCCTGCTCTTTGCTATGCAATGACACATACGGAAGTCTGCAGTCTCTACCCTGGAAGAAGATTCTTACCATAACATGACCATGCTGGCACCCCAATCTTGGACTTTCAACGTCCAAAACTGTGAGAAATAAATTTCTATTGCTTACAAGCCACCCAGTGTGTGGTATTCTGTTATAGCAGGTCAAACAGACCAAGACAAGGTCTTGCCTTAAATGTCCCTTCTCTACCTCTCCAAATTAAAGTAGGTCTCCTATATTCATTTAGACTAGTCTATTTTTCTTCAGGATACTTTTCACAAAATATAATTATGTGTTTGTTTGATGATTTATCTCACATCTCTGTCTCCTATTAGATCATAAGCTCTACATTGTCAGGGACTTGTTCTTACAGCTCACCCCTGTATTTCCAGGGCCCCACACAGTGCCTAGCATGTAAATAGGCACCCGATAAATACTTGCTGAATGAATAAATGAATAGATGAATGAGTGAATCAATAAACTAATACATATAAGATTGCTGACAATTTTGACTTTGGGGGTTTTCGCATCAGTTTTCGTTTACTTTCTTAAAGAGCCGTAAGTTTAAAGTTATACCTCCAGCTAGAAGGTTTAAGAATTTGAAGCAAAATCTTGAAATTCGTGACACGTACCACATATTGAATGGATCCCATACAACCCAAAAGTCCCCGAGCTCTGATTCGGCATTGCTTCTGAGTTTGCCACAGTGAACTTGACCACAAAGACGCTGCATGCGCTGCCAGCCGCAACTAGCAATTGAGTAGTGAGCCGGGGTGTCAATCTGAAAAGCATGGGATATTCTTAGATGCTTATTTTTGTAATTGGTTTTATTATGGAGTTGCTAAAATGGGCCCAACCATATGTCTCTCCATCTAGAAAAATCTGAGCACTGATTGCATGAAACAAAACACTTGTGGGGGTATTGGAAAACCACTTGTGTGACTTTGGAGGCAAAGCACTAGAGTGTTCTGCAACTCAAAAGAAAAGTCTTGGCTTGGAGCAATACGTGAGAAGAACAATCAAGCAAACAGATAAAAAATTGTTTGTCTCTTCATCCAAGGTCAGCTTAGAAACACCGTCAAAGGTACAGGTAATAATAGAAAACCTGCTGGAGCCTGGAGCTGTAGAAATGGTTGAAATTATTTTAGGTCAAGAAGAGGCAGCCAAGTTGAAAAAGGTACCCTTCCTGAGTGACACCATCAAATGGGTTCAAACAATGTGCTGGAGCAATTGGTGGAGAGACCCGGGGGCAGCCAGTCCTTTACATTTTGATGAAAGGGGAAACGTCAGTGACTTGGCCATTTTACCACCTTAAAGTAATGAAGTCTACGAAGCCAGGCTAATTTGCTCAGTGCTGCATGGTATAGCAGCTGGAGAAGGAATTTTCAGTAAGATATCATTGTTCTCCTTTTCCAGCAAGTATCGATATTCACCATGTGGTTCCAGAAATTTACTGTGTCTACATTCCTGAAGTACTTTGTCCCTGAGAGAGAGGACAGAACCGAACCGTATAATGTGATGGCCATGCACCTCAACCGAGGTTGAATTTTCTGAAATGGAAAGATCAGTATCACAGTGTTTTGTCAATAGTAATCTGACCAGGGATTTCTCATTTGTTTTTCCTGATGGCAAGTAATTCATTCATCATAACAATTTTTTTAAAGATTTTATTTAATTATTTAGAGAGAGAGAGAGACAGCACCAGCGTGAGGGAGAGAGAGAGAGAGAATCTCAAGCAGACTCCATGCTGAGCATGGAGCCTGACATGGTGCTCGATCCCAGGGCTCTGGGATCATGACCTGAGCTGAAACCAAGAGTTAGACGCTTAACCGACTGCGCCACCCATGCGCCCCTCATCAGAACAATTAAACGACATCTTTGATGATGTTCATTTTAGAGGGGGTGTAACCATACGCATGTGGTAAAAATTTCAGCAGTACCAAGAGTGGTGAAAATTAAGTCTCTGTCCTCAGCGTCAGCCACAGCACCAGGGTTTTGTGTCTCCTTCCAGCGATTTTCCACGCCTTTCTGTGCATCATGCACATAAACCCATTTCCTTGTTTATTCATACAATGGTAGCCTGTTGTGTTCTTTAAAAAACTGAGGTGAGGGGTGCCTGGGTGGCTCAGTCGGTTAAGTGTCTGCCTTCGGCTCAGGTTGTGATCCCAGGGTCCTGGGATCGAGCCCTGCGTTGGGCTCCCTGCTTGGCGGGAAGCCTGCTTCTCCCTCTGCCTGCTGCTCCCCCTGCTTGTGCTCTCTCTCTGTCAATTAAATAAATAAAATCTTTATAAAAAAAGTGGGGGGCTCTTGGGGCACTGGGCTGGCTTAGTCAATGGAGTGTGCAACTCTTGATCTTGGGGTTGTGAATTCAAGCCTTATGCTGGGTGTAGAGATTACTTAAAAAAAATCTTTAAAAAATAAAAAAGGGGTCACTGCCCAGCCAAGGAGTGGGAAGCAGGCAGCTTTTTCAGGGTCCCCTCTCACCTGCTGAGTTGGGGTCATGTCCTTCTCAAGGCAGCCCTCAGCCCACCGCTGGGCAAAAGATGGTGGTACTGATGATACCAAGGTGGGCCTGGCTATTTCCCTAACAGGTGATCTTTCCTTCCCTCTGGGCCAGTGGAGGCTTCATTAGCCCTAAATTGTGCTCTCGTGGCACTCCCCCTCACCCAATTCTGTTTCCTCTCCTTTTTCTTCATAGCTGTTACTCCCCAATAATACATTTTGCACTCCGTATCTACATCTGCTTCTCAGAGAACCCACCCAACACATACCCACATACTGCATCTCACAGATCCAGTCTTCTACTGAATGACACTCAGGTGGCTTCCAGTCTTGCTATTGCAGGTGGTGCTGGATGCACATCTTGTCACAGATGTCTTTCCATGCAGGTGCAAGAGTATCTGGAGAGGAGATGCCCAGAGGTTGAGTGGTGGATCAATTTAAATTTTGCATTTAAACTTTGCTTGTTTTGTAGGTTTTTTGTTTTTTTTTTAAGATTTTATTTATTAGAGAGAGAGAGTGAGTGAGAGAGAGGAGGAGCAGGGGGAGCAGCAGGGGGAGAGGGAGAAGCAGACTCTCTGCTAAGCAGGGAGCCCAATGCGGGGCTCGATCCCAGGACCCTGGGATCATGACCCGAGCCCAAGGCAGACGCTTAACCGACTGAGCCACCCAGGTGCCCCTCTTGTTTTGTAGTTTTAATTTGCTTTTCTTTTTATTATGAGTAAGGTTGAACATATCTTAAACTGCTTAGAAATGAAGGCAAGCAAATGAAAACATTGTTTCCTATTAAAATAAGTGGAGTGTTGGGGCCCCTGGCTGGCTTAGTCGGTAGAGCTTGTGACTCTTGATCTCTGGGTTGTGAGTTTGAGTCCCACCTTGGATGTAGAGATTACTAAAAAATAAACTTAAAAAAAAAAATAAAATAAGTAGGATGTAAACAATTTGCATTGGAATTTAAAGATAGAATATAATACTTTAAAGAAAATCCCCTGCTTGTGGAGGGCTACTTTGTGATAATCCAGACATTTTTGGGTACAAATTCTCTTTCCTGTGTAGTTAAAGAAACTCTGATAGGAGTGAAAAGTCCTGCATGTTGGTGTAAGGGAGATTTTCTTAAAGTTCAGGAGAGCAAGTGTCCACCTGTATATGGAATTTCCAGAGTATTGAATCTGTTTAGGTTAAGACATTAAGTATGTTTTAATTTGAAGTGTTTTTATTTATTTATTTGAGAGAGAGAGCACGAGAGAGAGCATGAGCCGGGGGAGGGGCAGAGGCAGAGGGAGAAGCAGACTCCCCACTGAGCAGGGAGCCCTTCATAAGGCTCGATCCTGGGACTCCGGGATCATGACCCGAGCTGAAGGCAGACGCTTCACCAACTGAGCCACCCAGGTGCCCCAGACCAGCAATTTCTTTGTAAGAAAACTGATGAAGATGCAGATGCACTCAGATTTCCTTGGTGAGAATTTAATCACATGGCCATATCTAGTTGCTGAGAAGTGAGATTCCAGTGGGACAGCCGTGTGCCCTATTAAAACCACGTGGAGGAATATAAAAGGAAGAAGGTGGGATAGATACTGAAGGATAATTAGCTATCTCTGCTACGTGGATTCAGAGCCTGGAAGAATCATGGTCCAGGAAAGGCAAAAATTCTGCATCTGGGATCAGTCACGTCTGTTCCAAGCATTCTGAATTGGTGTCAGGAATAGGCAAAATAGTGAGGAAAAGGAGGTGGCATCACTTTCTTCTTTGATCCTTCAAGTAGGCTTCTTTAAGAATCTGGTATCCAGGGGCGCCTGGGTGGTTCAGTTGGTTGAACACCCGACTCTTGTGGAGTCTGCTTGTCTCTCTCTCTCTGCTCATCCCCTGCTCACGCACGCTCTGTCTCAAATAAATAAATAAATAAATTCATTCTTAAAAAAATAATCTGGTATTCAGAATGCTCAGTTATTTAACCTGGAAGCCATTCAGTCATCCAACAGATAATTAATGGGACACCCACTATGGGCCAAGCACTGCCTAGGTGCTGGGTATGGAGAGGTCCTCATGGAGCTTCCAGGAGACTGGAGGAAGTAGACATTAACCAAAGACCTTACAGTTAGATATATAATTACAAATTCTGATACATTCCTTGAAGGAAAAGGTATTCTATGGGAAAGTATGAGATAAGCATCTAATTTATGTTAGACATTGAGGGAGATCTTGGAGGAAGTCTTATGTAAACTGAGACTAAAAAATAGATGTGTTGGAGTTGGCTGTCAGGGGAGGGAGGGGAGAGAGTGGTCTAGGTAGAGGGATTAGAGCAGTGAATGAGGGGGAGAGAAATGAAATATGTGGCTGGAGAGAGAGGCAGGAAAGTTCTTTTAGAGCCTCCTTGGCCATATGCAGCAGTTAGCTCTTGTTGCGTATCAAACTACTGCAAAATGCGGCTTAAAAATGACGATAATTGGGCGCCTGGGTGGCTCAGTTGATTAAGCGACTGCCTTCAGCTCAGGTCATGATCCTGGAGTCCCTGGATCGAGTCCCGCATCGGGCTCCCTGCTCAGCGGGGAGTCTGCTTCTCCCTCTGACCCTCCCCCCTCTCATGTGCTCTCTCTCATTCTCTCTCTCTCAAATAAATAAATAAAATCTTTAAAAAAAAAATGACGATAATTTATTAGTTCGTGATTCAGCAGGTTGTGGCAATTTAGGCTGGACTCAGCTGGGTGGTTTTGTGATCTAAGCTGATCTCTCTTTTTCACCTGTAGTCAGCTATGGATCAGCAGGTGCCTCTGCTTCTGGGGGGAGGTTGGCTCCTGGCTGGGGGACCCTGGCTCTTCTCCACGCGGTCCCTCACCCTCCATGCGGTTAGCTTGGGCAGGCTTGGTCACATGATGATAAGATTCTCAGAGAGAGTGGAAGCCCACAAGACCTCTTGACTTTTCCAGAACTGACACTCCATCATTTCTGCCACGTCCTGTTGGCCAAAGAAAGTCATCACAGCCAGCCCACGGGGTGAGGAAATAGACACCAACTCATGGTACGAGGAGCTGTGAAGTCACATTGTAAAGAGTGGGTGATAAGGAGGGGTGAACAACTGAGGGCATTTTTGCAACCAAGTGAGGCATTTGTGCGACTGGAAGGCACAGGAGATTTTAAAACAGCAACCAGCAATAATAGGGCACATGACCAAGGTGATTCGTACTGCACTGTGCTGGAAACTTTCGAGAGTTTCTGCCTTACCATCTTGGTTGTGATCTCTTTGGGTGCAAGGTCTGTGGTATCCTTTCCTGGGGCTGGATCGAGCCCATCTGCCAGCTCAACTCCCATGGCTGGAAACAAGAATCGAAAGCTTTCTGTTTTCAGCACCTCCAGGCTTCCCAGCGAGGTGCTGTGGAGGGGGCTCGCACAGACAGCTTAGCTTGTTGGGAGTTGTGAAGCTAATACCCTCACCACAAGCTGAGCTGCGAAGAATCCCAGACTCGTCTAAATTATAATTTGTTTGTTGGGCCTTGAGGGGGTCTGGAAAGCCTGTTCCAACTTCTCTTTCTTACAACACACAAGCATATTTGCCCAAACAGACATTTCTCTTCTGAGCATCTTTTATGGAAGTACAGTAGTCCCCCCTTATGTGCGGAGTACATGTTCCAAGACCCCCAGTGGATGCCTGAGCCCACAGATAGTACCAAACACCATATAAACCACGTTTCTTCCTATCATTACATACCAATGATAAAGTTTAATTTATAAATCAGGCACAGTAAGAGATTATCAATAATATATAATAATAAAATAAAACAATTATAACAATATACTATAATAAAAGTTATGTGAATGTGGTCTCTCTCTCTCTCTTAAAATATCTTACTGTACTGTACTCACTCTTCTTTTTGTGGTTATGCAAGATGACAAAATGCCTATGTGATGAGATGAAGTGAGGTGAATGAAGTAGGCATCATGACATAGGGTTAGGCTGTGTTCACCTGATGATTCATCGAAGGAAGATCATCTGCTTCTGCACCACGGGTAACTGAAACCACAGATAAGGGGGGACCACTGCATTCTGCCAAGTGAAGTGCGCTGGTTGTCAGGATATCATCTCTCAACTAACCCATCCTTCTAGACTCTACTCTGCAATGCTGGGTCTGGAGATCTGTGAACCATATTTCTCCTTTGCCAGCTGGATGCTCCATGAATAGGGAGGCTGGAAGGAAGAAAGAGGAAGAAGGGATGCCTTCCTCTTATTTGCTTGCTCTTCTGGGTACCATCACTCCAGCAATGCCTTGGCAGGGGCAGGGGGTTACACCAGCATTGTTCTTCTAGGTTCTAATAACCCCGTACTCTTCCCTCTGTTCCTTCAGTAACTGCTTCATACAGTTACTATTTCTGTGTTAACTCAAGTGTTCCCTTTTTGCATTTTTAGTTCTCCCATACTGTCTAAAAAATTCTAAGATAAACTTGTGCAGTTTCTGTTGTCCTGCCTGAATCTTGACTGTTACATATGGTGTATAAGATTATTTTAAATGGTACCAAGTTGAACATTTGAAAAATACTTGAATGGGTATTTAGCATAATGTATATTATGAAAAGAGATATATGATTAACACACCAAACTCATTGGCTCTTAGATATTATTGCTTAAGATTAAAAAAATAAATTAAGAATGAGCTGACTTAAAGAACAATGTTAAGCAAATCATAGAACAAATGGCACATAGCCAAAATAGTGAAGGTGGTCATGAAATTTTGAAAGCATGAAGTAAAGCACGTCCATCTTGCCCATTACTCTAATAAGATAGCTCTTTAAGCAGGAAAATTACCCTGATTCCAAAGAAGAATCAAGAATCAAAGCCATGAAGTCAGATTTCCTGCATTTCCTTACGTTCCCAAGTCTAAGTGTGATGTTACCAGGATTGGGGGTTCCAAAGGCAGCAGGCAAACCTGGCCTTTCCACGGCACTGGAAGTCCAGCCAATAGCTGACTTTTCATTGGATTTGGAGGATGAGGTTTACATATTCAGATCAACCAACACCTAAGAAGTTTGACCACCATTTTGAAAGGCTTTCCCTTAGTTACACAGAAACAGAGCTGCACAAAAGAAACCAGCGGAGTTGCTAAACTTGGGGGCTCAGATTTCTGTGTTCTATAATCATTAAGTTGCTGGACTCTGAGTCCCTTTTATGGCAGCACTCTGAAGGTCAAATGCCAGACATGGGAAGACTGTGTAGCAAGGTCAGCAGAGGGAGGACCACTCAAATGTCTTACCTGTAGCTAACAAAGAAAACCTGTAATGACATCCTGTTCTGAGAGATCTAATGCCACCTCCTCTTGCTTTAGTGACAAGGATTTGAGGTAGTTATTTTTGTTCCAAGCAACCCCAGATGGGGAGAAAGTCAACCCACACAGTCGGGAGAGGGGGACTAATCATTCAAGTAAGAGACTCCAACAGTTACAGAGGTGGCCAGACCTAATGAGGTTAGCCCAGTGGGAACTCTGCATCTGAAATATGACTTTTGGATTATGTGAAAATGAGTAGAGAAGAAGTACAGTGGACACTTGGTGTGAGACACGTGTCTCTGGAGGCACTTTAGCGGAGGCAAACTTGGAGACATGTCCCTCCATGACTGACACTCAGTGTCATGGGCTTTGATTTTATTTCACTTCTGAGAGAAAGGTTGACATAGGTGAACTACAGAAAGAAAGGAAGGGGATATGAAGAACTATTTGATTAATACCTGAATATGACAGCAAAAACTTTTCAATTTAGACATTCAGTCCTACACAGACTTCTTAATCTTCAGAGAGATTCTGATGTGCTAAAATTTTCTGGTTGAATGTTTTCCTTTAGGAAACAATCCTTTAGGAACAGAGGTCCAGAGTTAGAGGCAAAAGCAATTCAGAACCACAATTTCTCTGAGATATCTAACATTTCCACTTGGAATGATCAATATGATACAAAAAAATGGTTCCTTGGTTTCTGCACTGATTTTAATCTTTTTGGAATTATTTCTGCACAGTGTCTTAAAAAGGACCAGGCTTGATATTTATTGATAGGTTTTCCTGAGTGTCTCACTGCCAAAACTTTTTCTAAAAGCATTATTTTCTTAATCACTAAAGTTTGCCAAGTGCCCCTGGATGAAGCACATCAGGGCAACTTTCTTGTTCTGAATTATTTTTGACTCGTTCCTTTTCTCTTCCTTATATCTAATTTGTTCTCAAGTCCCACATACGAGGTCCAGTCACTCAAAAAATGTTTCATTCGCTCAAAAACTGTTTAACTGTTTAATGCTCAGTATGTGCCACTTTCTCCCCCAATCAGGAAACCTCTAAGTTTTCATTCAGTGTTCTTTACTGGGAGTTCTTAGCATCCTGTGACATGAGGGATCTGTCATTGGCACAAAAGTTTTCTGACATCTTTGGCATCGAGGATCACTTAGATTAATACATTGTCTCTCTTGTATCCAAGCATAAATATGATAACTGTCAGGTTTACATATATCCATCAATTTAAATGGGTAAATAAAAACAACACTAATTTCCATCTATTAAACATGCAATATGCCAGATACTCTTGTGGTCACCTAGCAAAGATGACATGGACACCCCCCCAATTTAGTCCAGATGTCAAGATTGATGATGCCACACATGTACCAAGGGGTAGGAAAAGTTTTAATTCTTACATAATGAGGCTTTCTAGGGAGAGCAGGACAGACTCTCCAGCAGGTCCAAAAATGGCTTGACAGAGCAGGGAGAGGAGACTGGCTTAGCATTTATGGTAGTTAGGAGTAGGGTTGGGGCAAGGGGTCTTATGTGAGGGCTAGGCTTACAACTTCCAGCTGGCTCCAAAGGAGAGAGCATCTAGGCTTCCTTATCGGCTTGCTTAGATTTGGGGCAGAAGGGGACGAGGGAGGGGTAGGTTTGGAAGATGTCAGCAGTCAAACATCAGAAATGAAGGCAGACTCTTTATTATAATTCACCCTTGATGTTTGACTAATGACTGAAGTGTGCTATGTTTCATTTAATTGGGTTTGAGCTTGTTTAATTAAGCACTAACAGTTCTCTATGAGCCTGTATCTTGAGATCAGCAGGGGAGATGAAAGTTTCATAGAATGAATCATTAAAGAGCCCAGCATTGTGTATTTTGAGAATTGAAATGAGTGCTTTGGTCAAAACTTCAAAGGAGATAAAAAATGTCTTGGTGAGGCCTTGTACCGTGGCTTAATATGTACAGAGACATGTGTGACCTTGATTTATATTTTGGGGATCTGTGAGGCAAGAGATTCATGGAGTTCTTTACCCCAAAGGGGTTAACCTTGGATAAGGAATTGTTTGTGCCATTGGCAAGACCAAGGGCCAGATCATTGGCAATGGTCCACGAGTATAAAGAAGTGTGCAGATGGGGCTGATTGTTAGCCAGGGCATTCAGTGCTAAGATAACTTTCTGAAGTTCAGTGAATTGTGCTGACCCTTGGGTCCCATCCTTTTTTAGGGATGTCCTTATTAGGGATAGAAACGAATAGCTTCCTACTATGTTCCATCACATTGATTGTGGTTATGATCTTGCTTGCCAAGATTATGTGCAATGGCAGGGCTGTTGAGGTACTCTATGGGTAGCCAGGTAAAGCTGTCCCTTTGATGGTGCGGACAAATTGTGAACGAGAGGCTGTTAAAATAAGCACTGAATAGAAGAGATTTAGCAAATCTATGACTGCAAAGTATTTACCAGTTGCTGATGAGATGAAGTCAGTAATTTACATAATATTGGATATGGGGGCCTCAGTGGGTGGGACTGTGACATTAAGATTCCAGTATCCGTGGTGAGGTACCATTCATTCCTTCCAAGGTTTAGGAACAGGCCAACTTGGGCTATTAAATGGAGCAGTAATGGGGATAATCATTCCCTTCTTTAAATAGGTCTTGGATAACATGTTTCCATCTTAAATGCCCTGTTTTTATTTATATTGGGTCTTATTAAATATTTTAACCAGGGGCAGGGAGGTCTGTGGGGCTCCATTTTTGTTAAGCTGATTGTAAGTGGTGGAGATTTAATTGGATTTTAATTTATCACCCTTTGAATTCAGAGTGTCCATGCCCACTCTGGGATATTTTAGGCCAATGGGCACTTTGACTGTGGGGAATTTAGGCAAGGCAATATTTCTGACGGTGAAGGAGAGGCACACCTTTTTGCTCTTGTATTTTATGTTTAGTGACTCCCATGAGATTATACGGATGACCATGTTTAAATTTAGTGGGATCCTCAGGTAAACTATAATTTGAGTTTCAGTATTGACTAAGGCCTCCAATTGGTGTATCTCAGTAGATATTCAGTCAATTCAGAACCTATGCTGTAAGGTTGTAAAAGCCAATCTACTCCCTTTTGCCTTTTTATGCTATAAATTCTTTTAGTAAATTTTGGATTTCCAGTTGGGCCAAATCTCTGTTTCTGTTGTTTTGTTTCTTTCTTTATCCAGGTGGTATCACAATCATGATCATGATCATCATTATCATCATCATCACCTGGTGGTGGTTCCTATACTTTGGTGGGTGGGTCATCTCTACCTTGCTCATATTTAGAAATTTCTTCCTCCAGAGACCCTCAAATTAGTATTGTCAGGATTAGGCGCCTCCCCCCATGGAGATGATTGCTTTATGGAGTTTTAGGACCCATAGCTCAAGTAGTATTTAAATTAACCCTTTGTGCCACAGAGGTGCTATGAGTGTTTTTTTCTATAACCATGAGGACAAAACTTGTTATGACAGAAGTATATGCAGCCACAGAAGCATTTTTAGGGGTATGACCTCAGGATATTCTTCCACATGAGTGACCACCCAAAAGGCATGCATAGTGTGTAGGGTATCAGTTTTTCCCCTGAGCCCTCCAGGGAGCTAAAGCCCGGCTGACACACACACAATGGTCACAGGGTAAAAGTCATTCCCCCAAACCTAGCAGCAGTAATGGGTGATGCTGGAATGGAGACACAATTCCATCTGAGTCCAGGCCAAGACACATGGGTCCAGGCCAAGACACGTGACCCAGGGCTACTTTACGGAGGGCCCCAACCCCATACTCCTGTTCCTAAATGCCAATTATTATTGCCTTGGGTTGGTTAAGTATAACAGAGCCTTGAAGAACTCAGCAGATGTGGCACAAAGCAGTTCAGCTCAAAGTGCAAGCTAGCCAGCAGGCAGCAGCACAACTGGAAGAAGACACTGGGCAACAGCAGCTCGTAATGCATGCTTTCCAGTGACAGCAGAGCCAGTTTGCAAGCCAAAGCGAGAGAAGAAAGACCCTCACTTGGAGGTGGCATTGCCTAGACATCCTGCTAACTGTGCCACTTCTTGTGGTCACCCAGAAGCAGCGGGATGGACTCCATCGGTCAATATTTGGTTCATATGCACACACACACAAGAGGGTATGACAAGGTTTATTCCTCAAATAACCAGGCCTTCTGGGGGAAAGCAGGGCAAGCTTCCCAAGTAGGTACAAAATGTCTTGAGAGAGCAAAGAATGGAGATTGTCTTGGCTTTTATGGTGGTTAGGGGTAGGACGGGGGTGAGGGCTCCCACCCACCTGCCAGGGCTTCTGTGGTGTGAACATCTTGCTGTCACCAAAGGAAGGAACACCCAGGCTTGCTTATCAGCTTGCTGAGATATGAGTCCAAAGCAGAAGGGGAAAGGGTAGAGCTTGAAGGCTGTCAAGGTCAAAATGAAAATTGGAGTCAGACTCTTTAGTGCAGATTTGTTATCTCCTTTAATTTCCATTTTACAGATGAGGTAACAGCTTTAGAAAGATTAAATAGGCCACATAGCTATTAAAGAAGTAAAATAAATAGTGGATCTGGAAGTCAAACCCAGGCCCATCTGACTTCCAAAACTGTTCACTTGACCACTATGCTACATGGCCTCCCCGGGGGAAAATAAAGAGTCCTACCACTCACAATCTGAGCATCTCAAATGTCACAAAGGGAGTATCATTCATCACTGGAGAGCCCTATCCATAAATAGGGAGTTGGACAAAGAGTCTAAAAATGGTGGTGGGAGGGCTTCTGGGTGGCTCAGTCGGTTAAGCATCTGCCTTGGTTTGGGTCATGATCCGAGCCTGCTTCTCCCTCTCATTCCTGCTTGTGCTCTCTCTATCTCCATCTGTTTCTCTCTCTCCCAAATAAATGAAGTCTTAAAAAAAAAAAAAAGAAAAAAATGGTGGGAAGGGTGGAAAATATGGGCCATTTTGGGCTTGAAATATATGTTGACTGTAATCTGTCGTTTGGTCTGGTTGCTCAGAACAGCTCACAACAGGGATGCTGGGGTGGCTCAATTGGTTAAGCATCTGCCTTCTGCTCAGGTCCTGATACCAGGGTCCTGGGATCGAGTCCCACATCGAGCCCCACGTCGGGCTCCCTGCTCAGCGTGGAGCCTGCTTCTCCATCTGCCCCTCCCTCTGCTCGTGCTCTCTCTCTCTCTCAAATAAATAAAAGCTTTTTAAAAATTAAAAAAAAAAAACAGCTCATAACAATTCCATTCAATTATTTGTAAAGCAGCAATAGGCCAGTCAATATTAATTGCAGTTTCTTAACCTCAGACGGGAGAGGGGAGGGCCAGATATGGGGCCTGTGGGTGAGGGGCAAGTGTTCTATGAATCAGACACACACACATACGGGCACACACATACACATGCATGCATGATGCTTTTCTTTCATTTTTCTTTCTTGTTATTTGGAATAGAAGTCATCTTTGGGGAAAAAAAAGTTGTGGTCAAATTATATAATGAAGGTGTTGTTTCATTCCAAACAATTGTGCTGTAGAATGGGGTGGTTGCTCAGTAGGGTAATACACTAAGTTTATGGTTGTCACCTGTCGATACCTAGATTAATTTCTCTGATAGAAATGAAAGAAGGTTTACGTTGCCATAATGCTTAAGGAAATCATAAGCTTAGCCCATTTGGGAAGTATCATGAAATAAAAGCATGAAGCGACTTCCGTATCGCTTGATTTTAATTTCACTACTGAACGTAATGGGTCACTAAAGCCATAATGGTTCTTGGAATGAGAATTACTTGTCAGTGGGTTCATGGAACAAAGCTGAAGGAGCACCTTCCTTTTCAGCATCCCCATATAGTATCTTGCAGCGTAGGTATGTTTCCTGGGAAGAAGGTTAGATTTGAAAAGGATGAAACTTCCCCTGAACTTGCCTTTTCCCTTGCCCCAAAGCCAGATGTGGGACCATTCTATAACTCTGCCTCTTACACTGGCAAGGAACAGAATATCTGTGCAATAGGGGATGTCTTGGGAAAAACCTGCGCTCTCGCAGTGATCAAGCTGGTTTATGACTTGGAGCAGAGACACCAATAAAACAGTGTCTCTATCAAAGAACCTCACCTACTCTAAGAGACAACCATTTCTTCCTGATATTTGAAAGCAGGAATTGCAGCTACTCCTTTCCCTCAGCCTGCAATTGCACGAAAATACTTACACTTTTCAGTGTGGAGCTACTACTCTTCATCCGTTATGTGCCCTCTGGTGTCATCAGAAGAAACGTTTTCTTTTGGTGAGTCCCTTTGGAGACATTAATGGCTGAAAAGTTTGGTTTTTTTTTTTTCAGGCGTAACTTTAACTGGAAAAAAATCTGGGCATGGAAGGGAGCATCTGTCATGCTTGACAACACATGGCTTCCTTCCTTTGGTGGAGACATTGCATGCTTCATTACAGTCTACGTTGGTATCAAAGACTCGGCCAAAATCTTGAAAGGAGCCTTGTCTAGTGTCATAAAAACTTGTCTTTTCAGGAGTTTTTGTCACAAAATGCATGCATAATATTATGTTCATCTTGGTTAAACACAAGTGTGTTGCCTCTCCAGAAAACAAATCCCCAACCTCTTGCTTGAATATTGAACAGACTTTTCGCCTTCCGGAGGGAATGAAAAGCCCCCTTGCAGAACAATGTGGCAGCAAATTCTTTCACCACTGGACTTACTTGGAGGGCCTTACTGGCCAACTGAATGAAGCAGATATTTCCATTCAAGGTCCTTCAGTTACCATTATGGATGTTGCAGAAAAACTGTGAGCTCTTTCAGCCTCTCCAAAGTGTACAAGACTGAAAGAAAGTTCTTCTGCAGACTGAAGTTGAGAATGATAAGCCTTACTCATTTCTTGGTGTTTTAAAATCTGAACACACTTAGGAATGCTGAGGAACTAAATAGGTTCTGGTACCAATTCCGATGTGGGAGGTATTCCCATACCAGCAAGCAATTCTCCGACACAGCTAGGTGTCCTGTAATCCAACTGAATTCAGACACGAGGCACCTGGAGATAGCATCAGATCCCATGGGTAGAGGCTCAGTCCTACAAGACTGCCTCCCCATCACTTCAGATGCTGGTCACAAGCCCAGTTGTTACCTGTACTTCTGACCAAATGGCTAAAAAGCAGAGATTCCCAAGAGCCCCTCCTCAACTTCAACTAATTTGCTGAGGTGGCTCACAGAACTCAGAGAAACATTTTACTTACTAATCACCACTTTATTATTAAAGGATGTAACTCAGGAACAGCCAGATGGCAGGGTTGTGTAGGGCAAAGTATGAGGAAAGGAGCGTGGAGCTTCCATACCTTGTCTGAGCTTGGCACCTCCACGTGTTCACTAACCCAGAAGCTCTCTGAACCCAGTCCTTCTGGGTTTTTATGGAGGCTTCATTATATAAGCACGATTGATTAAATCATTGGCCATAGGTGACTGATTCAACCTCCAGCCTCTCTCTCCTCCCTGGAGCTGGAGGTAGGGGTTGGAACTTTCCCAACCCTCTTTTTTAAAATTTAATTTGATTTTTTTATTTAGGAAGGGAGAGAATGGGGAGGAGCAGAGGGAGAGGGAGATAGAGAATCTTTTTTCCCCCGCCAAAGATTTTTATTTATTCATTTGAGAGAGGACAGAGCACAAGCAGGGAGAGAGGCAGAGGGAGAGGGAGAAGCAGGCTCCCTGCTGAGCTGGGGCCCCGACATGGGGCAAGATCCCAGGACCCTGAAATCATGACCTGAGCCAAAGGCAGGCACTTAACTGACTGAGCCACCCAGGTGTCCTGGAGATAGAGAATCTTAAGCAGGCTCCATGCCCAACACATGGCCTACCCCGGTTGCCACACGCTGCCGGGGGCTGCTGGGGCCTAATCTCATGAGATCATGACCTGAGCCCAAATCAAGAGTCAGATACTTAATTGACTGTGCCACTCAAGGTGTCCCTGAAAGTCCCAATCCTCTAATCACAGGCCTGGTTCTCCTGGCAACCAGCGCCCGTTCTTCTATGTGGGTCCAAAAGGCACCTCATTTTAACATAACAAGAGACACCTTGATTGCTCTGATCACTTAGGAAATTCCAAGGGTTTTAGGAGCTCTGTGCCAGGAATGGGACAAGACCAAATATATATTTCTTATTATAAATCATAATATCACAGGAACTCATTGAGGGTGTGAAAAGTACTAAAAGGGAACCTCATTTAGAATGGAGTTGGGAGGGGGTGCCTGAGTGGCTCAGTCGTTGAGCGTCTGCCTTCGGCTCAGGTCATGATCCCAGGGTCTTGGAATCGAGCCCCGCATCGGCTCCCTGCTCCGCGGGAAGCCTGCTTCTCCCTCTCCCACTCCCTCTGCTTGTGTTCCCTCTTTCGCTGTGTCTCTCTCTGTCAAATAAATAAATAAAATCTTAAAAAAAAAAAAAGAATGGAGTCGGGAGGCAGGCGGAGCTCTCACACTCTACCGCTCCTTGTCAACTGCAGACCCAAGAGGAAGAGATGCACCTTGCACAAGGGAAGGTAGAAAGGCTTGCCTCCTGTCCTGGCAACAGCCCAGCCAATGAGAGACTCTCACAACTCAGCCAATAAGAAGCCACTATACTTAGAACTCCCAGTTTACTCCAATGGACTCTTTGTTTATAAGAGCCCCCACTAACTCCTCCCCTTTCCTCTATTTAAAAAAACAACGACTCTGAGGACTTGCAGTAGTTTGCCTGTGTAGAGTAAGGTCGTTTTTGCTGGTGAAACACCTGGCAGTTTTATTTTTTAAGGTTAATGTTACTTGGTGATCAGAAGTGGGATCCAGAGAAGACCCCCCAGCACCTAAGGCTGGTGAGCAAGCTGGTGCCGGCGCCCACAGAGCCAGCTGAGCTCACTGCTTTCTCGGGGACCCTGGAGTCTGAGGGTAAGTTTTCTCCTGGATATCGAGCTCTGCTCTCTGTGTCTGCGCTCTACAGGCTTTTATTTATTTATTTATTTTTGAGCGAGGGAGAGAGGTGGGGGAGGGGCAGCGGGAGAGGGAGAGAGAGAATGCCAAGCAGGCGCCACGCCCAGCATGAGGCCGACTTGGGGGCTCGATCTCAGGACTCTGAGATCCTGACCTGAGCCGAAATCAAGAGATAGACGCTTAACCACTGAGCCACCCAGGCACCCCAGAATTGATCATTTAAAATGCCAGGATTGCGGGGCACATGGGTGGCTCAGTCGATTAAGCGTCTGCCTTCGGCTCAGGTCATGATCCCGGGGTCCCCGGATGGAGCCCCCCTCGGGCTCCCTGCTCAGCGGGGAACCTGCTTCTCCCTCTGCCTGTGGACCTCCTTGCTTGTGCGCGCTCTCTCACTCTCTCTGACAAATAAAATCTTAAAAAAAAAAAAAAAAAAAGTCGGCGCTTAACCGATTCACCCACCCCGGTGCTTCACTACAGGCTTTATTTAAGGCTTTGTCCTTCCTCAGTGTACTTGTTTGGTTTTCGGTCCGACTCCTTTTTGGGACCGGATTGTGCCCTTTGGAATTATGCTGGGCTTTGGTCTGATCCCTCTGGAGCCAGACTGTTGAAACTGTGCTGTTTAGGAATTTTTCCTCTTTGCTCTAGAGAAAAACCTAAGAAATGGGATCCCAGTCATCAAAATGCTTGAAGATAACTCCTACGGGAACGGCGCTGGTGTTATGTTTAAAAACTATGGTCCCTCCTCATGCACATTTCTAAGGAAACGGACCAACTTAACCAGAAGTAATTTAGACCGTCAATGGCCATTATGGGGAACATCTGAGCTCACCAAACTTATTTTACTCTAAATTAGAAAGCCGCGGCTCCTAAAACAAAAACAAACAAACTGAATGAGATACCTATTGTAAATGGTACCTTGAGGCTTCCAAATGTTTTCAGGATTCTAAGTTTGCCTCTTTGCAAAATAGTATTTCTAAATTAATTGAGGCAAACAAATAATTGAAAGAAGTCAAAATGTCTCTGAGGCCTCTTTTCCCCCTCCCCTTCCTCCTGGGATTCCTAACACTTGGGAGCCACTTGTGCTCAGGCCTTGCCTCCTGTGCCATTTCCCTCTATTCTCTGCCGAACTTCCCTTTCCCTCCAAGCCTCCCCCTGCTCTGTCTTCTCCTGAACCTGTTAAAACCTCCCCTTTAAAGTTAAGTCTTCTGAGAATCCAGATAAACCCCAGGTCTTTATGTTCCCTGCACAAAGGCTGAATTGTAGTCATAGTTTTTGTTTGTTTGTTTTTAAGATTTCATTTATTTATTTGTCGGGGTGGGGGGGGAAGAGTGGCATGCAGAGGGAGAAGCAGGCTCCAGGCCAAGCAAGGAGCTGGATGCGGTCCTCGATCCCAGGACCCTAGGATCATGACCCCAGCTAAAGGCAGATGCTTAACAGACTGAGCCACCCAGGTGCCCCTGAATTGCAGCTGTAGTTAAAGAGTTTCCTAACATGGCTGAGGGCTCCCAGAGGTTTGCTTAAGAACGTAGCATAGTCATCCAAACTTACCAACCTGGCTTCTTTATATCAATGAGTCTACGTGCTTGTTGCCGAAGGTCAGGCCAGCATTGGATAGAACTAGCCCAATGGGAACATCCTGAAGGGGATTTAGAGAAACAAACTCCTGACTTTTGGCAGGAGGCTAGGACACTTACTGGAAATCACCAGTGAATAGTTACAGTAGCTTCTTCTAAGCCTGTTGATTGGAATAACATTCAGGGTTGCACACAAAAGCCTGATGAACCTGTTCATGACTATTACAACCAACTCCAAATTGCCTTTAAAGAAAATTCTGGTCTTCCTTTATTTAGATGTTGAATCCATCAGGATAGCATTTTTTTTTTTTATTTATTTTTAAAGATTTTATTTATTTGACAGAGACAGCGAGAGAGGGAACACAAACAGGGGGAGTGGGGGAGGGAGCAGCAGCCCCTCCCCCCCCAGCAGGGACCGGATGTGGGGCTCGATCCCAGGACCCTGGGACCATGACCTGAGCCAAAGGCAGGCTTAACGACTGAGCCACCCAGGCGCCCCAGGGTAGCATGTAATTCTGTGTTTATTAATAGGCTGAGTTGGTTTCTTCTTTCCTCTGCTTGGAACAGCCTGCTTCCGGAAGGAATCAGACCAAAGGACCAGGATGGAATGGGAAATTTTGTCCACTTCAGATCTAGTTAATTTGGCAAACCTGCTTGCTCATATCCTAGATGAGCCCACTAAAAGACTGCTAAAATTCTCAAATTTTTCAGCTCCAGCAGGTGAAGGCCCCTAAACAGAACCAAAACCCTTCTAATTTCTCCTATTATTGCAAAGAGCCTGGACATTGGTTTAAGATGTTACCAACTTAAGCATTCCAGGCATCTTCCGTGCCCTCTGCTCAGTCTTTCCAGTGTCCTCCCAATTCCCAATGACGGGCTTCAAGGAACTTCCCAATCCTCACTATTGCTTGGCTCGGAGAAACCATTCTCCAGATTAAGAATGAGTCTGTCTCTGTCCCTGGTTATACTGGAGCTACACTCTCAGTGCCTCAGGATACTAAGTTCAAATACTGGGGGTCTCTTAATAAACCGCAACAGGTTCCTGTCTCTGAACCTATTCCCTTTTGTCTAGGTCCTTTGAGAGAGATGCACCCTTTTCTCCTTCGTTCCTCAGGCCCTATCCATTTATTAGGCCAAGGCTTCTTAGAAAAGTATCTTGCCAGAATTTCTTTCTCCCAAAAGAGGAAAATAATTCTAGAATTTGACAGTAGTAACCAAAATAGCCAACCAGGGGAATTAAATGACCCTTTGACATCTTTTATTGGTTCCATCTCTGACGTTGCACCGTAGCTGAGTCTAGGGATCCTGATCATTGATTCCTGTTGGATCAGGTACCATCTTCTTTATGGGCAGAATCCTCAACTGTTATTGGCAGAATCCACTGTGCACCTCCCATCAAGATTCAGATAGATCCCTCAAAACCGCTTACCAAAATTAATAGCCTATAAAGAAGTCCTTCAAGACAGCGAGCCATTCTAGAAGATTATAAAGCTCCCGGTCTCATTATCCCCTGCACTAGTCCCCGTAAACACCCCATTTTACCTGTGAGAAAATCCAATGGCTGAAGATGGAGGTTTGTCCTGGACCTACTAGCAATAAATAACGTTGTTATCCCTCAACACCCTGTTTTCCTAACCCCCATATGCTCCTGACATCCACTCCCACTGAAAGCAATTTTTTCATTGCAAATGATATGCTCAGTGCATTTTTAGTACTCCTGTTGATAAGGATGGCCAGTATCTTTTTGCTTTCACTTGGTAAGAACAGAAATACACCTGGGCAGTAATGCCCCGGGGGTTTCACAGAATCTTTACTTTTCACAAACCTTTAAAAGCTGATTTGGTTGATAGAAAGTTTTCTGCAGGCTCTACTTTGTTAAAATATGCAAATGATTTGCTTCTCTGCTCCCCTTCTGAAACCTCTTCACAGGAAACAGCATTCACCTATTATAACTTTTGGCCTTAAAGGGACACAAAGTTTCCAAAGAAAAATTGCAGTTTGCTCATACTCACGGTCTATACTTAGGGCATTTGATCTTGAAACAAGGACTACATTTACACCCAGATGGAACCCTTCATGACTGCTTAACTCTGACAGATTACCTTTTGACTCCCTGTGGAAATTTACAGGAAACTCCTCTAACCAATGCACATTTTTCATGGTATACTGATGGTTCTTATTTAAAGGGTGAAAACAGGGGCACCTGGGTGGCTCAGTTGTAAAGCGTCTGCCTTTGGCTCAGGTCATGATCCCAGAGTCCTGGGATCGAGCCCCGCATCGGGCTCCCTGCTCAGTGGGGAGCCTGCTTCTCCCTCTCCCACTCCCCCTGCTTGTGTTCCGTTCTCGCTGTGTCTCTCTCTGTCAAATAAATCTTTAAAAAAAAAGAAAAGGGTGAAAATGGTAAATATGCTGAGTATGTTATCGCATCTCTTCGAAGTCATTGAGGTGGCAACTTCGTCTTTTGATACTTCAGCCCTTACTCAGGCTTGTATTTTAGCCAAGAAAACCCTAAGCATTTATACCAATAGTCAGTATGCCTTTGGAGTAGTTCATACTTTGGAATATTATGGAAGCAACAAGGTTTCCTAACCTCCATTGGGAATAAAATTTAAAATGGCTCCTATGGGGGCACCTGGGTGGCTCAGTCGGTTAAACATCTGACTCTTGATTTTGACTCAGGTCATGATCTCAGGGTCGTGAGATCAAGGCCCATGTGGGGCTCTACGCTGAGCGTGGAGCCTGCTTGAGATTCTCTCTCCCGCTTCCTCTGCCCCTGCACCCCTGCTCATGCTCTTGCTTTTTCTCTCTCTCTCAAAAAAAAAAAAAAAAAAAAAAAGGCTCCTATGTCCAAATTTATTAGATGCCATACTTTATTGTAGGTTCCTGGGCATTCCAGACTCCAGTCCCTGGAGGCCAAAGTAAACCACCTCCCTGATATTTCTGCCAAAAACATTGCTTCCAAGGAAACCCATAGCCAAACCTCTGTCATGTTCCAAAGGGATGTTCTCCCAAATGATAATTTGGAAAAACTGACTAGAGATACCCAACTGTTGCCCCGAGAGAGAGAAAAACAATATTGGAAATCTAATTGTTGGCTTGATAAAAAGAGAGAACTCTGGTTTGGCCCAATTAACCATCCATTCCTGCAAGAAATTCTAAAATTCCCATTATTCACCACTCTGTATGCCTTAAACCACTGGTCTACTGACAGAATGCTAGCATTGAGGAACCAGTATTGGTGGGGAAATATGAATAAGGCTGCAGAAAGTGCCTACCTTACTTGCCCCACCTGTCCCAAGTATAATCCTGGGAAACCTGTTTGTATAGATTTCATATAGCTTCCCTGTCTCATGGATATAAATATGTTTTAGTCATAGTTTTCATGTTTTCTTACTGGACCAAAGCTTTCTCTTGTAGATAGGCCAATTCTTCTGTGGCCAAAATTCTGTTAGAAAAGATTATCCCTACCTGAGGAACTTCTCCTGAACTTCACAGTGACCAGGGAACCCATTTTATTGGTCAGGTGCTTCAACAAGTCAGTGCTGTTTTGGGTGTTTTTACAACACTTTCATCGTGCACACCATCCTCACTGGTACTATTGAGACTCAACTGGCAAAATTTGTAGAGACCCTCCAGATATTTTGGGTGAAAGCACTGTAATTGGTCCTTCTAAATCTCAGATCCACCCCCTTTGGAACTCACAGACTCTCACCCTTTGAGATAGTCACAGGGTGACCAATGCACTTGGCCCCTGTCTCCTTTGATGCTTAGCTGATAAAAGGAGATATATTTCAGTATTATAAAGGCCTGATTGCTTCTATTAGAATAACTATGCTTTTGTGGAGCAGTGTTTTTCACCGTGTGCTTCCAGAAGACAATGACCTTACGCATTCCACCTTGCTATCTGGAGATTTCATCTATTAGAAAAGGACCCCCCCCCCCCCCCCCGAGATTTCAGCCTCCATGCAAAGCCCTTATCAGGAACTGCTTTGTGCCACCAAACTCCAGGGAAAAGACTCTTGGAGTCACAGGAAACATCTAAAGAAAGCACCCACCTCTGACTGGACCCGCACACCATCTGGTGACCTGAAAGTTAAGATTTCCCAGAATTGAAGCAGGGGACATCTGACAAGATGTCTGGACAAGGCCCATATACCTTTTCTCACTGTTGTTTCCTTTCTCTCTTTTGTGGAAAGATAATGCCCTTGTCTGCATTTCCCAAGCCCTGGTGAAAGGGAGAAACCTCCTTTTTTGATTACGGTCTTTCGGAAGTCGCCTCATCTTGATTCCAGGACAAATTCATCTTTCACTTGCTTTTCCTGAAGTGTTAGAAGGTTCAGAATCTGCAAAAAGTCATCTGAACTATTCACCGACTTGGAATTCTTACCCACAGTCATGATTTTTGAATTTACAACTTTACAGACTGTATTACTAATAATACTTGGGCATAAATAGTTCTTTTGTGGTAACAGTTTAAAATGTTTAAAAATGTCTTTGAAGTTCTACTGTTTTGCAAAAAGTTCATCAGCGATTGCTTCCTGTTTATACTTGCACTGCATCTTCCCAAACGCACTCGGTGGATTCTTTCAGTGTGCTCCCGGAGTGGCCACTGTTCTCCTTTAAGAGAAGTCCAGATTTGCCTCCGCAGGGAGAACCTTTCTTCCTGAGGTTGGAATACGTGCCAGTAAGTGTTTCGGTTGCGTACTTTCAGACCTAGAGTCCTGATTTAGAACCATCCTACAATTTGGAATGGTCATGTTACTTTTTCTGTTGTAAAATTATTTGAAGTTTTGTATTTTGTTATCTTTCAAACTTTAAAAATAAAAAACAATGTACCCGATAAGGTGATGCTGGCTCAACACCTCAGGATGATCTCCAGGGCTTAATCATCTTGGATTACAGATGGGAAGGGCCTGAGAGTTTCTCCCTCCTAAGCTTCCTTGTTACTCAAACATGGCCTTACGTAGTTTCCAACTGCTGTGCACACTCCCTCCAACATAGGACTTGGCAACCAGGAAAGGTCCTCCCTGGCACTGAGGGACAAAACCACTAAATATGGAAAACATGACTCTTGATCAGCAGTGCTTTTCAAAGAAAGTTCTCCATCAAAGGGGGGGGGGTGGGGGGGCGGTGGGGAATGTGAAAATTGATAAAAGGAAACTGTGTTTAGGATGGAGGTGGGAGGCCAGCAGGGGGAACTCTCATGCCCAGCACTGGTCACCTGCAGAGCCAACAGGAAGAGTCACAGCTTACAGGGGCTACTACCTCAGCTGCCGCTTGACTACCCCAGCAGGAGGAAGAAAGGCTTTCCTCCTGCCCTGGCATCAACCCAAAGAGAAGCCACTCCACTTCAAACTCCCAGTTTACTCGAATGGCCTTTTAGTTTAGAACAGCCTCCCCTACATCCCCCTTTCCCCTTTAAAAGAACACTTCTCTTTGTTCTCCAGACTTGCCTGCAGTTTCCCGAAGTGCTTGCTCTAGATTGCAATTCTCTAGGACCCTGGGGTCAGGACCTGAGCTGAAGGCAGACGCTTAGCCGACTGAGCCACCCAAGTGTCCCTTCAATGAAAATTTGAAAACAATTTGACTTTGATGCCAAAGACCGCTCCACAATTCCAACTTTCTATTCAGGCCAAGAAATCGCAGAAATCTCATTAAAATGAGATTTTGAGAAGAATTGAAATTTTTTTTTGTTTTATTTTAGATCTATTCCCTCTACCACTCAAATAGACCTTGAATCTTAACGTGTTATAAAAAATGAGGCCAAGACTTTTTTTTTTTTAAAGATTGCTTTTAAGTTTTCTTCATGTGTAGGAAATACGTTTCCAACATACAAAAAAAATTTAAATGCAAAAGTTTTGGTGTATATATTTCTGTGCAGTTTTCTGGGAAGGAGGGGCATAGCTTTCCTCAGCTTTTTCAAGGAGTCTGGTGCTTATAAAGGAAAGAGCTGGAGCATATGGTCAGGTTGGGTGCTGCGACCCCTTTTCCACCTGGTTCTAAATACTCCCACTCACTGGTTGGTTAGGCTGCTAGGTTCTCAGTATGCCTCTGCACTTCAGCCAGCTACCCTTTAAACCCAGAAAGCTCAGGAAGGTTAATCAGTCCAGTCCCTGGTCCTTAAATCAGTCAATTCAGCAGTGAAGTTCTGCATGAATCTCCCAAAGGTAAACAGATTTCTATTTAAATGTTATTGCGCTCATTAGCATCAGCTGTTTTCGTTATAAATATGCTGAGATGTTCTTTTCTAATCCTGTTTATAAATTATGCTTACTACTTTGGGATGTTGAAAAAAAAAATTTTTTTTTTGGATCCTCTGTGAGGAGCCTTCACTACCTTTCTCAGTGGCCCCTTGTGCCTGTGTGCCCTCTGAGCTCCTGCTCTTAAAAATTCTGGTTCATCTTCTGCCCCGAGGGTTTCTTCTTTGACTCCTTTATTGGCGTAATCTTCCTCCTTCCACACTATTAAAGCATGGCTGTCCTTTAAGATCCAGTAGTCACACTTTCCTTTTTTCTTTTTGCATTTGTTCCTGCAGAGTAGCCTGCCCTGTTTCCACCGTCCGTCTGGGCACCTCCGTCCAAGCCGTCTGCTTTGCGCACTGCAGCCTGGCTTCCTGAGGCGTGGTAAGTACTTCGAGCTGGTATGTGGTTTATTTCAGTAGTTCGATATTGATTTGAATGCTGCCTTCCATGTATGGCAAGAAATACTGGTTTCCAGTCACATTAGTTATAGGAAGTTTCCTATTTAAAAGTACACTTAAAATAAAAACGAGAAATTGATTGAAAGCAGGGGTTGACAGACTTTTTCTGTAAAGGGCCAAATGGTAAATATCTTCAGTCTTGTGGGTCACATGGTCTCTACTGCAAACTACTCGATTCTGCTGGTGTAGCTTGAAAGCAGCCGCAGATGATAGTACACGAATGGGTATGGTCGGATTAGGCCTGCAGGTTAGTTGAGCCTTGATTGAAAGGAACTTATTATTAAAATCGGAATTCAGGGAGTAAATAGAGTAGAAATCATAAAGCTGGGATGTAAATGCCTTAGGATTGAGACACTTTGTTCAGTATCTGTTCTTGGTCACAACGACTCTGGATGTTCTGGATGACTTTGGGATGCTTAGAGCACTCATCCTCTATCTTGAAGGAGCTTAGTCTATACAGAGAGACCAACAAAAGAACAGATAATTATACTAGGCTATAGGAATGACCTGAGAGGTGCCACCAGATGGTGTGTGTGTGTGTGTGTGTGTGTGTGTGTGTGTGTGTGTCTATTGTATGTAGGAGAAAGAGAGGCTGTGTTGTTTTTTTTTTTTTTTAAAGATTTTATTTATTTATCTGAGAGAGAGAATGGGAGACAGAGAGCATGAGAGGGGAAGGGTCAGAGGGAGAAGCAGACCCCCCGCTGAGCAGGGAGCCCGATGTGGGACTCGATCCCAGGACCCTGGAATCATGACCTGAGCCGAAGGCAGTTGCTTAACCAACTGAGCCACCCAGGCGCCCTCTGGCTGTGTTGGTTCTGAACAGACTGCCCCTTTCCCCACCTTCTCTAGATTATTCACCCATTTTACAGATAAGGCAACTGAGGTTCAGAGGGGTTAATGAATTGTCGAAGGTCACAGAGCTGGTAAGGGGGGGGTTGGGATTTGAACCGGATAGTCTGACTTCAAGATCGATGTGCTTAGCCACAGTGCTCCCATGCCTCAATAACCTTGAGTAAGGAACTGATTCTTCCACCAGGATGATTCAGTATAGCAGAAACCAGCTTAGTCTTTGACAAGGTGTCAGCCTATGCAAATGCCCTGGACATCCTTCCTGTCACAGTAGTCCTGCAAAGGTGACTCAAGCAGTGTAGACGGGAGAAGCTGGGCTCTTCACCTGCTCCAGAGGTAGACTGAGGACTTGCTTACCAACCAGAAGCTCTAGGTTTCTGTGAAGGTGAGAGGTGCCCAGTCTGTTTGTCAGCTGTTATTCAGCGTGATGAGGGACACTTGCCTGTTTATGGGACAAGGCTACCACAATAATAATTAGTAATAACAATAATGCTACACCTCTGTATGACTCACTAGGTGTTAGACACTCTCCTAAGCACTTTGCATGTATAATTAATTAATCCTCATACCAACCCTTTGAGGGGGTGTATGAGTTTCCTGGGGCTGCTGTAACAAGTTGCCACAGACTGGGTGGCTTAAAATGACAGACATTTATTCTCTCTTAGTTCTGGGGGCTAGAAGTCTGAAATCAAGTAGTTGGCTAGGCCATGCTCCCTCTGAAGCCTCTCGGGGAGAATCCTTCCCTGCCTCTTCCAGCGTCTGGTGGCCGCCCTTGCTCCCTGCCTTGGAGCTGCATCACTCCCGTTTCCGCCCCTGCCATCACGTGGCATTTTCCCGTGTGTGTCTGTCTCTGTGGCTCCAGATCTCTCTCTGCACAAGGACACTGGTCACCCCACTGAGATGCTACCCTAATCCAGGAGGCTTAATTTGATTATATCTGCCAAGATCCTGTTTCCAAATGAAGTCACATTCATAGGTATTGGGGTCAGGACTCTCAACTTTTTGGGGGGCACAATTCGACCCATAACAGGTAGGTACTATTATTTTTTTTCTAAAGATTTTATTTATTTGAGAGAGAGAGAGAATGTGAGAGAGAGCATGAGAGGGAGGAGGATCAGAGGGAGAAGCAGACTCCCCGCTGAGCAGGGAGCCCGATGCGGGGCTCGATCCCAGGACCCTGGGATCATGACCTGGGCCGAAGGCAGACGCTTAACGACTGAGCCACCCAGGCACCCAGGTAGGTACTATTATTATTAACATTTCACAGATGAGGATCCAAGGCACTGTGAAGTTAAGAATCTGCCCAAAGCCACACAGCTTTGTTAGCAGAGCCTGGATTTGAACTCAGGTATTCTGAGAGTCTCTGCTCTCACTGCGTTGACAACGGCTTTGCCTGCAGAGCTGCCTGGCCCCGCACTTCAGACATGCCATGCCCCCCCGTAGCATCTGGTGACAACAAACATGCACAGAATTAGCTGAACAGGAAAGTCCAAAGCTCTGTGGCTGTGTCGGGGTGGCTCCCAGGAGCCCGAGGACAGGTGAGGAGCTTGCCTGTGCATGGGGGTTCTTGTTTATCTCAACAGGGAATCAGGCTCCCGGTGCGGCTGGGTGGGCACCCGACCAGCTCCTGCTGCCACCTGGGTAATTGGTTTTCTGTGTTCATTTCAATAATGAACTATATTAAAGGAGGCTGGAGATGCAAGGGAGATACAAGCATGGTGGAAGGAACAAAGAGATTTTAATATGTTGAGTCGGGTTCTGGGGAAGATGAGGGACATGATAATCGAGTATTAAAACAGAAGAGATTATGCAGTGGCCCTCGCACCATCCATCACCGCCCTCGTCCTGGGCGGGCGGCAGAACGGAGTCTGCCGAGATCCCAGCATTATCTCCGCAGTTTATTTACATCTCAAATCAGGTTGCACTGACAGCAGCTAAAGAAATTCCAGGGAAGAGATGTAACTACATGATCTATTTCCTACAGAAAGTGCAAACACAATACAGACTATCTGGTTAAATATATCATCCCAGAAATGATCCAACCGCCGAATGCTTAAGTCTGTACTTTACATTTGTCGTCGTCGTGAGACCATCTCATACCCTCCGAGACCACCTGACTCTCCCCGTTCTCTATCTTTCTCTCTGCTCCTGCACAGTCTCCTTGCCCCCCCTTCCCCCCGAAATGTCTGTGTTCCCCAGGGTCTGTCTTCCACATTATTTCCTTCTCACCATGTTTGCCTGGACAACCTCATTTTCTTCATGGCTTTCACTACTGGCTGGATGTGTTCTGATGACTTCCAGACTGGACCTTCGGGGGTGACCAACACTTGTTTTTCCCTTTTCATTTATTTAAAATCTTTTTTGGATTGGTACTACATTTTCATAGTTAAAATCCAGACAATATGAAGAATCTGCAAAAATCCTCCCTCCCTTCTTTGTCTTGTATATACCTAGTTCCTATCTTCATAGGAGAGCAGTGTGGTTTCCTAGGACTCCTTTCAGAGGTTCTTTACATATATATAAGAAAATACAAATATAAATGCTAATTTTTCCTCATTTTCTCCTCAAATGTATCCTATTATGCACATATTCTGCACTTTGCTTTTTCCACTTTTGATCTTTCCATGGCAGTATTTAGAGTTCATTCTTTTTTCTTCTTTTTAAATTTACAATTGTACCGTGTCCCCTTGTCTGGCTGTCCCCTAATTTATTTAACCAGTCTTCTACTGGTGGACATTTGAGTTGTTTCTAGTCACTTGCTCTGATGGTTAATTTTATGTGTCAATTTGTCTGGGCCACAAGGTGCCAAATATTTGGTTAAACATTATTTCTGGGTGTGTCTGTGAGAGAGTTCCTGGATGAGATTAATATTTGATTCTGTAGACTGAGTAAGCATGTTGCCCTCCCCAGTGTGGGTGGGCCTCATCCAATCAGTTGAAGGCCTGAAGACCCTAAAAGGCTGAATAAGAAAGAATTCTCTCTCTGCCTGTCTTTGAGATGAGACATTGGTCTTCCCTTGCATTTGAACTCAGACTCAGACTAAAACTATACCATTGCTCTCCTGGGTCTGGACTTCTTAGCCTTTATAATTGCATGAGCCAATTCCTTATAACATTCCTGCCAGGGAGAAGGAGAGAGCGTTAGGGAAGGAAGGTATAATCCCTGGCTGGGGCTTCTGATGTCAAGCACCATCACGATCTTGACTGATTTCTTTTGGATTCTGGGAGGAGGAGCCTGTGTGTATTGTTATTATAGGGCACGAGTCCTGACCCACTGTTACAGACTGAATTGTCTCCTTAAAATTCACATGTTGAAGGCCTGACCCCCCGTGTGGCTGTATGTGGAGGTGGGGCCTTTAGGGAGGTAGTTAGGGTTACATGACATCATAAGGATGGATCCCTGATCTGATAGGACTGATGTCCTTGTAAGAAGAGGAAGAGACACCAGAGTGCTCTCTTTCTTCCTCCATGCACACAGAGGAAAAACATGTGAAGACACAGCCAGAGGGCAGCAGCCTATAAGCCAGGAAGAGAGTCGTCACCAAAAACCACCCCTGGCACCTTGATCTTGGACTTCTAGCCTCCAGGACCATTAGAAAATAAATGTTTATTATTCAAGCCCCCCAGTCTATGGTATTTTGTTAGGAGCCCCAGCAGACTAATGTACCCATGTTGTTTTTAATTACCTCTAATTAGATAAGTAAGAGATACTTTCATTCTCCTTGTAAAAAAAAAAAAAGTCTTTAATCAACACCTCCTATCTTGGTTCTTCAACCAGGAGTTGGCAAACTACAGCCTGCAGTCCCAATCTGGCTCTCTGTCTGTTTTTGAAATAAAGTTTTATTGGAACATAGCTTCTTCATTTGTATATTGTCTGTGGCTGTGTTTGCCATATGTGGTTAGGCACAACAGAGACCGTGGGCCTGAAAAACCTAAAACACTGACTGTCTGGCTCTTTATAGAAGATGATCACTGACTACTGCTGTAGCCCATGTCCAGAAGTAAGCACTGGTAACAGATTGGTGTGAATTATTTCAGCTTAGATAGCACGGTGTTACTTGGGGGGTGTGTGTTATAGTAATAGGATCCTATCCTTCTGGAGTCTTGGATTTGTCCATGTGGGTAGGGAGATCTACTTCATAGTTTTAACTGCTGCATGATGTTCCAAAGTATGACATACTTTTTTATTCTGTGATTTTATTAATGGACATTTTTGTTTAGTTTTTTTCTTTCTTTCTTTTTTTTTTGCCGCTAAAGCTACACTACCAACAAATATCCTTATGCACATGTGTGAGTGATTGTCTGTGATTGATACTAAGACTGGAACTGGTGGGCCATGAGGCAGATACATTTTAAAATTTGGTCCTACTTTTTTTTTTTTTAAAGATTTATTTATTTATTTATTTATTGGGGGGGTGGGGGAGGGGCCAGGGAGAGAATCTCTCAAGCAAACTCCCCACTGAGCACGGAGCCCAATGCGGGGCTTGATCTCAAGACCCTGAGATCATGACTGGAGCCAAAATCACGAGTTGGATGCTTAACCCACTGAGCCACCTAGGCGCCCCACCCCTGGTCCTACTTTTTCAGAGATTATGCATTTATGTGATTTGAAAATAAAATGATCTACAAGGTCTGCATTGCAGAGTCTCACCCCCACCTCTTTTCTAATCTGTTCTGCCCCCCGCCCCAACCCTTACAGGTATTAGTTTCTTGTATATCCTTTCAGGGTTTTTTTATGAATAAAGCAAAGAAGAATAGGTATTCCTATTTTGTCTTCTCTCTCACACAAAAGGTGGCATCCTGTCTTTTTTTTTTAAGATTTTATTTATTTGACAGAGACACAGCGAGAGAGGGAACACAAGCAGGGGGAGTGGGAGAGGGAGAAGCAGGCTTCCCGCCGAGCAGGGAGCCCGATGTGGGGCTCGATCCCAGGATCCTGAGATCATGACCTGAGCCGAAGGCAGACGCTTAACGACTGAGCCACCCAGGCGCCCCAGCATCCTGTCTTTTTATCTCACAATTTTTTCACTTGACAGTATCTTCTGGAGATCTTCCCATAACTGTAAATCTTTTCCTATAAGTTTATGGGGCATATACCCCTGCCTTTTGACCGTATTTAGTTTGTGTAGTACTTCTTTATGTGGATGTACCATAGTTAACTAGTCCCTTATAGAGGATCATATTTTTCCTCCTATCTTTTGCTGCTATACAAACAAGATACGAACATTTTAAATTTCAGTAGATGCGACCACATTACCCTTCAAAGGGGCTGTGTGGTTTGCACGAATTTTTAAGGAGCTAAAACAGCAGACAGTTGCTTGCACCGTATGCTCCAGCAAGTTCAAACTGTTGTCGGCTCCCAGATCCCGACATGTTTTGTCTTGTGTCCTTGCTGTTCTCTTTACTGCGACCTCCCTTTCTGTGCTTTGTCTGTCTAGCTGACTCTGAAGATCTTCCACTGAGTTTTGCCTTGAAAATCTGGGAAGCTATCCCTAACCTCCGTAGGTAGAGTTGATTTATTCTCTCTCTGACCACAGAGGCTTGCCCACATTCTATTTTTGCCCCTCTCACACTGTTAATTTTATTTCTTTACCAGTCGTGTCTCCCTTCTTCCGTTGTGGACTACTTGAAGTGAGAGACCATATTTTTAGTCATCTTTGTATTCCTAAAGCCCAGGACAGTGCCTCTTGTGGAATGGCTGCTCAATAAATGTTGGCTGGATGAATAACTTAACAAATGATCACTAAAAACAAAGATGAACCCACCAAATTGAATTTGGACAATGAATCCATGGGTGTGTTTATCCACCAGTCTGCCAATCATGCAGATCAGCTTATCTGCATGTACTGATGGAATTTCCACGTAATTTGCATGCTGGAGGGGGAGGCTGCCAATTCACAGAGGATTCTTCTAGGCATTTGTCATTCATTAGAGAACATAAGCTTGCATTGGTGTTTATGCAGCACAATGTCGGCCAATTAGAGGAGATTGTAGCTTTGGAAACAAACATCTGCTTGATGCTGGGTAAATAATATTTAGAGTCTGGTGTTTTATGACTATCTATATGATTAATTTGAATCCCATATAATTTAGTATTTGACCATGTGGGACTCACAGAGATCATGCCCGTAACCCAAATTACAGCTGCAAAAACCATACCTGGCATTTCCTACCATGGCCTTAGGTACCAAGAGATGCTTTCTGGTTGAGGTGACAGCGGGGACTAGAAGTAAGAGTCTATTCGGTGGTAGCCACCTTACAGAAAGAATAATAGAGATCAACACCTGTCTTCAAATTCTATCCTGGATACCCCTTCTGTAGACAACTCATGGAGTGCTGGGAAAACGTGAATGTCTTCTGTCAGCCTTTGACAATTGGTTCTCCTTTTTCCAGGGAGAAGGAGGTTAAAAGAAATGTGGAAAGGAAAGTACCATTGATCAAGTCCCTTTTCATAGCAGGTTCTTTTCCAGGTGCTTTTCTCACCTTTTTCCCATTTGCGGCTCACAGCACTCTGGGGTCAGAATTTTCAGTGACTATTTTATAAATAAGCAGACGGAGTCGGAGGGACTTGTCCTGGCCTCTCAGCTAGCAGGCAGCTGTGTTGGGAGTTGAAGCTGGTCTGCCAAGCCTTGCCTTCTGGGAGCGTGTGGCCACTGGGATCTGGCAGGGCCGCTGGCTGTGACGTAGCTCCGATTTTCTGCCGATAGTGCTGGCTGGATTGGCTGTGAAATCTGTCTCCCTTGCTTCCAAATAAAATAATTAACTGCTTTGGTATCTGTGTCCATGGGGTTCTTAAGAACATCACCCAAGTGCTTTGTGTGGTAAGATGAGGGACCTGTTGAACAGCCTGCTGCTGGTGGACGTGCACATGTAGCAGAGGACAGCCAAGTGGCCAAGAGGGCAGGATCTTTGCTAAGCTAAAAATACTGCCTATCGGTTTGCATAACCACCATCAGAATTAAAAAAAAAAAAAAAAAAAAGACTGGGCCACTGGGTTTCAACAGAATCATCTATGGAACTTTAAAAAAATATGCATGTCTGGTCACCACCCACAGATATTCTGATTCCATGGTTATTTTAAACAAGCTTTCCATGCTATTCTGATGCACAGCCAGATTTTGGAATCTACAACCTAGTCTATGGATCATTTGAGTCATCAGAACTTGAATAAGGATTGCTTTCTTTGGGTACATCTTTTCTTGATCATATCAAATCAATCTCTCCCTCTCTCTTTTTCTCTCTCCCTTCCTCCCTTCTTCCCTCCCTCCCTTCCGCTCTCTCTCTCCCTTTCTCTCTCTCTCATATATTTTTTGCTAGCTGTTAGAAATTCTTAAAAGCTTTTTGCCACAAAACCATCTGCTGGAGAAATCTCCCACTAGGTTTCAAATGCCAAACTGTTCTCAGTAGCAATTTTCTTTATTATTTTGGGGAAAAGGATGAATTACATTTCTTTCCTATGAAAGAAAATACTTTAAAAATAAAAATGTTCATTACGGACCAGTAGCAGTTGCTTATATTTTTGAAAGAAATAGCTTTATTAGACATGTGCTCTGTGAATTTACTTGTTTTCCCTCCTGGGCTTGATTTTTGCCTCAAGGTTTGGATGTATGGATCATGACAATGCGGGGATGCTCTGGTGGGCAGTGGTAACTCCAAAGGGAAACCAGTTTGGTTCAAAGAATTGCAGGATGTTTTTTGACTTCCTGATGCCCACATGCTTTATGGAAGCAGGTCCTACGATGCTACAAGCCTAGCTTGAAGGTTTATATGGGTTGTCATATTGCACAATCCCCTCCCAGTTCAAATCCTTCCCCCATTTCCATGAAAACTCGCATCTTGTGGCAAGTAATGGGAGTGTTCTTAAGGGACTTAGAATAAGCCTAAAAATGTTTCCTTTGCCTTCATTTGGAGATGGTTTTCCTTAAGAGTCTCATTGGATGATCTTCTAAGCCTTTGAAAATTCACTTGCTATGGCAGATGGTTAGCTATCCACCAAGAGCTCATGATCCCCTTTAGACAGCGTGGAGTTGCTCCTGGGACCAGCGACCACAGGACCCAGCTTCCCTTGCATCAACATGTGGTCATCATTTAGCCTTTACCAAGGGAACATGAGCAGAAGTGACATGTGTCACTTCTGGGTCAAGGTCTTTGAAGAAGTGGTCAAGGCCTGAGTGCAGGTAACCCCAAAGCCCTGGGGAAAGTGGAATTATAAGACGGAAAGAGCCTGGGCCCCTGGATCACTGTGTGGAAGAAAGTTGCCCACTGACCAGAAACACTCCCTGGACTTTGATGTGAGTGAGAAATAAGCTTGCATTATGCTAAATCACTGGAATTTGGGGATTTGCTTATTACACCTGCATGGATTACCTTCATTAACCATACACTGGCTGGTCAGCCAGGCACTGAAAAATCTTCACCTGGCTTAAGGCACTTTGACCTTCCTGAGACAGGGATGCCGATAAAAGCAATGGGACTCCTAATGTCCAGCAAGGAACATATGGGATAGGTAAGGAACTTTTGTCCTGTAACAACTGTTCTGAGAGAAAAGAGAGTGATATTTGTTACCAGATAATGGGATGAGTAGAAAAGGATATTGAAGATAAGAGAGGATTGTAAAAGCAGTACCCGTTGGGACAGGCAGGCAGACAAGTGATTTCTGTTCCTTCAGAAGGGGAATATTTCCCACCCCAGTTGTGGTTCAAGCCTCCGATGACAGGCTTTGTATCCTCCACCGCACTAAACCTGCAGGGACAGTTCTGGCAGTAACCAGGGAAGAGGATCACTTTGCAAATAACACGTTTCAGTATCAATAACAATGAATATCCTTGGAAGTCTCCACAAACCAGGCAGTAGGCTAGGCAGAGCGAGGACAAAAATCCCTGCCAGATTCTATATCTTCAGAGTGCTTATGAAGCAGTTAAGGTGGCAGAACATAATCATAAGAAATACTAAGGAACAGAGGCCAAGTATAACGTGAACGGGGAAGAGGGAGCTGACCCAGGTCTTCAGGAAAGAGCATCAGACACAGCGTCACGCAGAGTCCTGCCTAGGACTCTCATTTTGGCAGCTACAGCTGGTTCAAGTGTACATAAGAAGAAACAACGTCTCTGCAGGACAATTTCAAAATAATTTTTAGAATTTGGGGAAGCCTATAAAAGTGAGTCCATTTGATATGTGAGTAGTGACCACAATAAAAACTGCAAACCAATGTTCTAAAATTCTTCCAGCATCATAGTCATGATGCAGTTCTGATTGGAGTCAATACCAAGCGTTTAAAAATAAAGAAAAAGTTTTTTTTTTTCTTTTGCAAACAAATAAAAATTAACAATCAGAATGGACATTGGCCTTAGAGGGGACCTGGCAGCTCCCAGCTCCCTAGACCTGCTGGATCATGGGTAGAATGGGGAAGGTTCTTTGAGGGCAGGGTGTTGGGGGAGTGGCTTTTCCCAACCAATCAGAAGTAGTTTAGCAATCCACAGTGCTGCTGGGTGTCACTGGCCAAACAGTGACCTAGTATAGAATCATAAAAACAAACACATTACAGAGAAAATGGAATCTTATTATGATCCCACCTCTCAGAGAGGACTGTTGCTAACAGTTTAGGGTATATCCTGCCAGACTTTAAATTTTCTGTGCAAACATAAACAAGACTTTACTAGGGGCACCTGGGTGGCTCAGTCATTAAGCGTCTGCCTTCGGCTCAGGTCATGATCCAGGGTCCTGGGATCGAGCCCCGCATCGGGCTCCCTGCTCTGCAGGAAGCCTGCTTCTCTCTCTCCTGCTCCCCCTGCTTTTGTTCCCTCTTTAGCTGTTTCTTTCTCTGTGCAAATAAATAAATAAAATCTTTAAAAACAAAACAAAAAACACAAGACCTTACTATGCATTCTGTACCACAAATTTTCCATTTCTCCCCTCTCAAAGCAGAGTGCATTGTGAACATTATGTGATGTGGGCACACAAAGAATTACTTTATGCTCTTGCTTTTCCTTTTATCTCCTAATTAGAAGTTGTGGACCTAAATCAATACCATTACTGGAGTGTTTTTATGCACTACCAAGCTGCAGCCTTCCACTCACACAGCATTTTAAGCATACATCGTTCTTTGGTGTTGCTGCAAGCTCTATCAAGAGCCCTCTCCTGCATCTACTCTTCCTCCCATGATCTTCCCTTGTTGCTTTTTCCAGTCTCTAGCTCCATGTCCTGCGGGGCTCACCCTGGTCTTGATCTCCTAAGCAAACTTAAGCTTTTGGAAGGATCCATTGTGCGTCATTAATTTCTCGGGCAGATCTCTTGTATCTCTCTCTCTCCCTTCATGCTTTCCCTGGTTTAGTGTTCTGTCTTTTACCCCATGTCAGATGCTGGGAAGATCCTCACTGGTCTCCAGACCCTACTTTTCCTTAGGCTTGTCTCATGGCATCTCACATCAGGAGTCAGACGGTGGAAGACTTTAAATTCAAGGTTATGTGTTTTGAGTTCTAAGCCTTAAATAAGAGGAACAGATGAACTGACACACAGAAAGTAGTGTTTGAGGTCAGTGGGGTGTAAGGGGCAGGATAAAAGGCAAGATGCATGGTAGAATGACTTGAGCCTAGCTTTGTGGGGAGAGCAGCCAGGGATCTGTCCAAGGTGCTTCATGATGCGTGCTGAAACCTTGCTGGATGTTCAGTGTATCTATTTGTGTGTTTTTGTTTTTTTTTTAAGATTTTATTTATTTATTTGAAAGAGAGAGAGAGAGCGAGAGAGGGAACACAAGCAGGGGGAGTGGGAAAGGGAGAAAGCAGGCTTCCCGCAGAGCAGGGAGCCCGATGCGGGGCTCGATCCCAGGACCCTGGATCATGACTTGAGCCGAAGGCAGACGCTTAACGACTGAGCCACCCAGGTGCCCCTATTTGTATGTTTTTATTTGCAACAGCAACAGCATGAACCAGGCAGGAGTCACAGGATGGCAGTTTTTCTTTCCTGGCTATACCATCTTTATATAAGAAGAGTCCAAACAAATAACCAACCAATATAGGGGTGCCTGGGTGGTTCATTGGTTAAGCAGCTGCCTTCGGCTCAGGTCATGATCCCAGGGTCCTGGGATCGAGCCCCGCATCAGGCTCCCTGCTCGGTGGGAGGCCTGCTTCTCCCTCTCCCACTCCTCCTGCTTGTGTTCCCTCTCTCGCTGTCTCGCTCTCTGTCAAATAATAATAAAAAAAATAACCAGTATAGGAGGCTGGCTAGATTTTCTTTCTGGACATATATATTCTCTTGAATGTCTTGTAGTCCTCTCTGATTGAGAATGTCTAGAAATGAATTCATCGCCCTTACCAAACTTAACCCTCTTCCGCCTTTTCCCCATTCCACAAACGGCACCATCATTCCTAAGAGGTAGAATCAGCCTCCATTCTGCCTTTTGTCTCTCACCCACCTCGTACAGTCTCACCATGTTTTGTTGCGTCTTCCAAAAACAAACCTAGACCCCATCCTCTTCATTATCACTGCCACCCTTATGGCTTCTGGCACCATCCTCTCTCACCTGGACCACTGCAGTAGTGCAATGGCCTGGACTCCTCTCCTCGTTCTCTTCTTTCCTTCCATCAATGTCCTCACAGTCATCAGAATGATCTTTTAACAGTATAAATCTAATCAAGCTATTCATTTGCTTAAAACTTTTAATAGCTCCCCACTGCCTTCAGGAGATAAAAAGAACTCCTTATGGTGACCAGGCCTTATAAAATCTGGCATCTTTGCTTTATTTTATATCCCTCTCCCCCACTGTTCTATAGTTCTTTTTTTCCTTCAAAACTGATGTGCTCTGTCCAGACTTAGGACCCTTCCTCACACTGTTCTCTCTGCCTGGAATGATTCACCAGTCCCTGCCTTCACCGAGCTAATACCTGCTTCATTTCTTAGCTCAGAGATCACTCATTCCAGGATACCCCACATCGGTTTATATCTACCAATTACATGTTCCTGCAATACTCTGTGCATCTCCCCCAATATATCCAGTGAACATATTCAAAGTTTGTTTCCCTTCTAGATTTTTTTTTCCCATCAGGGAAGAGCCTGAATCTCTCCTGTTTACTATGGTATCATCTATAACCACACCTGACGCTTAGCAGGTGCTTAGGAAACATTTGCTGAATAAATAACCAGGAGTCCAGGGACCCAGACTGGATGAGAACTGAGCTAAATGCCCTCAGATTTGGGTTCCTTATTGTCCACAGGCTGAAGTGACCTGAGAGGCAAGGGTTTCAAGTCTCCAGCAGCTGCATATTGCAGAGAAAAGGCCAGCAGATGTTCTGGCTCCTTCTAGATGTTGTTGGTGGGCTGTCAGATGGGGCTGCCAGCCAGGCCTTGCCATGTCAGGAGACCTTGGGGGAAGGAGCAGATCTCAAGCTACAGCAGATGGTAAGTGCTGTCTTTAGTCTTTAACATTTAAGGGAAAGAACTGGGAATAGACACTCGGCTCAGTGGCAGTTATGATGCATTTAAATAAGCTTTGCACATCATTTACAGAAATGCATATGCCTCCAAAATTCTTAATTGCCCTTAGATTGTGTAGGAGCTTCCTCCTGTCCATCTTTCTATTCTCAAAGCCTCATACAGAGCAAGCCCTCCATGCATTGGGTGGGCTGCCTGCTGAAGGCAGGCACATACTGAAACCTAGTGGCATTTGACTGGCCTTGGGTAACTGATCATCTTCTCCTGGAGAGTCACACTCCCTACAGAGGAGACTATGTCTTTTGCCTCTTTATATCTCCCCTAATTTACTCAGTTATTCTACCCAAGGCAGTATCATATTTTCCTGGAGAACGATTTCTGAATAAGGGAAGTAGGGCTTGGGTAGGTATTTCAGTTGACTTCCACTTGAAAATGGGAACATGAGTACCTACTTCATAAGATTGTTGGAGAGATTAAGTAAAATCACGTATGTGAAAGGATCCAGCCCGTGCCTGACATATAAACAGGTAGATTTGAAGATAGCATGGTGGATATGGTCGTGGGCCTTGTAGTCATTGGGCCCTGGGTTTAAATCCTGGCTGTGTCACTTACTAGCGCTGCGAACTTGACAACTTGTTTAACTTCTCTGAACCTCACTGTCGTCATGGAGAAAATGGCACTAAATAGCAGGATCTAACTGACAGAGTGGATGGAGGATTAAATGCAATAATGCATAGAAAAATGCCTGGCCGTAGAGTAAGTGCTCAATAAAAAGGTAATACTCTTCAGTATCATCATCATTATTGGACAGGGGATATAAATGGGGTGTTCTGGCTGTTTGCAATCATCTGGGAAGATTTGGGATTGGGGGGTATATATTGATAGCTGTCATCCTTCCAGTTATTCAAGCTAAAAGTTTGGAATTGTCCTTGAATCCTCTGTTTTTCTCACTCCCCACAACCAGTGTATCAGGTATTCCTATTGGCTTTACCTTTAAAAGATTTTATTTATTTATTTGACAGACAGAGACACAGTGAGAGAGGGAACACAAGCAGGGAGAGTGGGAGAGGGAGAAGCAGGCTTTCCGCGGAGCAGGGAGCCTGATGCAGGGCTCGATCCCAGGACTCTGGGATCATGACCTGAGCCGAAGGCAGATGCTTAATGACTGAGCCACTCAGGCACCCCTGGCTTTACCTTTAAAGTAGAAGCTGGCTATCTCTTCACTCTCCCCATTGCTGCTACTATTGTCTGAGCCACTGTCCTCTCACTCCTGGATACTGCTATGGTCTCCTAGCTGGTCTCCCCACTTCTTTGTTTTCAACGGTCTTCTCAACACAGCAGCCAGAAGAATCCTGGTAAAAACACAAGTCTGCCCATGTCTCTTTGTTCAAAACCTTCCAGTGGCTCCCCATCTCCCCTAGACTAAAAACCAGTCATTCCAGTGATTGAGAGGCCCCATACCTTTCTCGCTATGTGATCTGCTTCCTCCTCTGTTCCTCTCTCTCCTCACCTCCTACTCTTTCCTTCACTCATTCTGTTCCAGCCACACTAGTTTATTTGCTGTTTCTTTTTTTTTAATTTTATACTTTTTAAATTTTTTTAATTTAATACTTTTAATTTTTAAAATTTTATACTTCAATTTTTTTTTGTAAAATGCCCAACATGGGGCTCGAACTCACCACCCTGAGATCTACTGACTGAGCCAGGCAGGCACCCCTATTTGCTGTTTCTTTCTTTTTTTTTTAAAGATTTTATTTATTTGACAGAGAGACACAGTGAGAGAGGGAACACAAGCAGGGGGAGTGGGAGAGGGAGAAGCAGGCTTCCTGCCAAGTAGGGAGCCCGATGCAGGGCTCGATCCCAGGACCCTGGGATCATGACCTGAGCCGAAGGCAGATGCTTAACGACTGAGCCACCCAGGCACCCCTATTTGCTGTTTCTTGAACGCACCAGGCATACTCCTATTTTGGGCACTCTGCATGGACTGTTCCTTCTTCCTAGAATGCTCAAAAAAACATTAAATGTTTGCTAAAGAATGAACCAAAAGGAGGCTCATGGGTGGCTCAGTCGGTTAAGCGTCCAACTCTTGGTTTCGGCTCAGGTCATGATCTGAGGGTCGTGAGATTGAGCCCTGCATTGGGCTCTGTACTGAGCATGGAGCCTGCTTGAGATTTCCTGTCTCCGTATCCCGCCCGATCCCCCACCCCGCCCCCGTGTGTGAACGCTGTCTCTCTCTTAAAAAAAAAAAAAGAATGAACCGAAGGGAAGAAACTTCAAAGATCTAGAGTCAGCTTACACATGAGAAATCACAAGTCCTGCAGAGTATTTAAAATTTAAAAAGATTTGCTACCAACTAAAAAATATGGTTTTATTATTCAGATTACAATCCAAATTAAAAAATTCTAATGAAGACTAAAATGATCTGGTAACATTAGATCCACAGTCCCTAATGGAAAGCATGGATAGAATGGAGAAATGGTTGCCCCATTTGGACTAGGCAGACCCTTTACAGTTTGCTGTGATCCCAGCCCAACCCACTGTCCTCACCTGGGTTACCTTCTGGCCCCTGGAGGCATCTGGGTTTGCTTCTTTTATTTAGCTTTGCCTGCAGCTGGAGACTATGCTCCCATCTCTAAGGCAGGCGTCCCATTCCTGTGGGCCTGGTCTCCCATCTGCCTGGGCTCTCTATTCATGTTTTAAGTAATTAGATACTGGGGTGATTGACCATGGAAGATCAGTCCTCAATCACTCCTGAACACATAAAAATATTCGTGAATACATGAAATAAAAATGTTTCTCTGCTAGGAACATCGATCAGAGGGGTGATGTTTATGTAGCATTGTTAATTGGATTTCTACAATGAGATATTCAGTCATTTGGGGTTTGTCTGATGCATCGTGGACTGGGATGGCAGCTTCTGGCAATGATTCAGGGTGGCTCCATGGTCAGGGAGCTGAGCCGCCATCTGACCAACAGGCTGGGGAGAGGAAGGAGGGTTGAGGTCACTAGGGGCTCTTATGGTCCAGACTTCTTATCGGTGAGCTGCACAAAGAACACCATCTCTCAGATTTATCCACAATTTTAATGAATGTCCTATTTGAGATAATGACCCATATCTGGACTTGCACAAAGCCCTGAAAATACTCCTACGAATTGTGTTTTATCTCAGGTACTGCAATGTGCAGCATCCAACATTACCATTGATATTATCTTTTGAGAACTCTTTCCCAGGTTCTTTATTAAGGTTTAATTAAATTTTATGTGTTATCAATTAGGATTAATCTACATTTAGTCTGAATTAGAAGGAGCCAATTATAAATAACACCACTTCTCATTTATTCCTGAATGCAAAATGAAGGTTTTTAAACTTCTCTTGGAAAAAAAAAAACACAACCCCTCTGAACCAAATGTGCACTTTAAAGAGTTTTATGCCCAGGAGGCTCAAAAGTTCTATTAAAATAAAGTAAAAAGATGAGAATTCTTTTTTTTTTTTTTTGAAGATTTTATTTATTTGACAGAGAGAGACACAGTGAGAGAGAGAACACAAGCAGGGGGAGTGGGAGAGGGAGAAGCAGGCTTCCCGCGGAGCAGGGAACCCGATGCGGGGCTCGATCCCAGGACGCTGGGATCACGACCCGAGCCGAAGGCAGACGCTTAATGACTGAGCCACCCAGGCGCCCCAAAGATGAGAATTCTTGTAGAAAGGTGTTACAGACAGAAAATGGGGGGTATTGAGGGAAGCCCAAATTGTGAATAAACAGACATCTGGGAGGAGTTTTAAGAAACTTGCATTTTCTATTTTTACACATTTAGAAAGTATAGCTCTTCCTTGACTTCGTAAGTTGAAAATATCATAATTCAAAAGTGCATTTAATACACCTAATCTACTGGACACCGTAGCTTAACCTAGCCTGCCTAAAAATGTGCTCAGAACACTTACATTAGCTGACAGTTGAGCAAAATCATCAAGATAAAAAGCTTCTGCACAGTGAAGGAAACAACCAAACTGAAAGGCAATCTTCAGAATTGGAGAAGATATTTACAAGTGACATATCTGATAAAGAGTTAGTATCCAAAATCTATAAAGAATTTTTCAAACTTAACACCCAAAAAACAAATAATCCAGTTAATAAATGGACAGAAGACATGAATAGACATTTTTCCAAAGAAGACCTACAGATGGCTAACAGACACATGAAAAGATGTTCAACATCACTAATCATCAGGAAAATCACAAATCAAAACCCCAATGAGATATCACCTCCCACCTGTCAGAATGGCTAAAATTAACAACACAGGAGACAACAGATGTTGGCGGGGATGCAGAGAAAGGGAAACCCTCTTAGCGCTTTTGGTGGGAAGGCAAATTGGTGCAGCCACTCTGGAAAATGATATGGAGGTTCCTCAAAAAGTTCAAAATAGAATTACCTTACGACTTAGCAATTGCACTACTAAGTATTTACCCAAAGGATACAAAAATACTGATTTTGAAGGGGTACATGCACCCCAATGTTTGTAACAGCATTATCAACAATAGTCAATTATGGAAAGAGTCCAGATGTCCATCGACTGGTGAATTGATAAAGAAGATTGTGGTGTGTGTGTAGACACACACACACACACAGGAGTATTACTCAGCCATCAAAAAGAATGAAATCTTGCCATTTGCGACAACATGGATGGAGCTAGAGTGTATTATGCTAAGTGAAATAAGTCAGTTAAAGACAAATACCGTATGATTTCACTCATGTGGAATTTAACAAACAAAGTAAATGAACATAGGGGAAAGAAAAAAGAGGAAGGCAAACCATATGGATAGAGAACAAACTCAGGGTTGCTGGAGGCAGGTGGGCGGGGGATGGGCTAAATGGGTGATGTGCATTAAGGAGGGCACTTGAGATGAGCACTGGGTGTTTTATTTAAGTGATGAATCAGTAAATGCTACTCTTGAAACATAGTGTAATATTATATGTTAACTAAGATTTAAATAAAAACTTGAAACATACAAAAGTCATCCAACACAAAGCCTGTTTTATAGTAAAGTGTTGCGTATCTCATACTGATTGAACACTGTACTGAGAGTGAAGAATAGAATGGTTGTACAGGTGCAGAGTGGTTGTTGACCCCCGTGGTCGTGTGGTTGAATGGGAGCTGTGGCTGCCGCTGCCCAGCATGAGAGAGGACCCTACTGTATGTTGCTAGCTTGGGAAAAGATCCAAATTAAAAACTCCAAGAAAGGTTTTTAGTGAATGAGTATTGTACCATTTGCACCATTGTAAAGTCAAAAAATTACAAGTTGAACCATTTATAGTTCAGGAACTGTCTGTATATGGATGCCTAGCTACAGGTATTGCAACGTTTTATTACAGATAGGCATTTTGCTGTAGCTCCGGTTTTCCAGGTGGCATGTGATCTAAAAGAGAAACCCGTTTTCCCACCTTTAACCATGGAGTTCTACAAAAACCCGTCTCCGTGGAGGGGACGGAGGACCTGCACAGGCAGAATGATTCTACATGGTGGGAACACATCAAAAGTTTTTCCTTCTGAAATTCTGGCTGGATGTAGGTCATCTAAGTGTCATTAGCTATGAGAGCAGCAGTGACATTAGAGTTACGGTCATCTGTGGGTAGTTGAGGCAAAGAGACTTTCAACTTTAAAGTGTTAACCTGGAGCAGTTGCAGAGAGAGAAACAGAGTGCGCGCCACAGTTTCTGACACATCTCTCTTTCTAGAAGAGGCCACATTGTCTCATGCTCTGTTGTGTTCAGTGAGACCAGTTCTGACCAGTTCAAACACTTCCAGTTCTTTTCCTTCTGGGCACAAGTAGGCTTGCACTCTTCTCCTTCCCCAACCCTGAATTTGGATAAGGGCATGAGGTTTGTTTGGTCAGTGATATGCAAGAAGTGAGGGGTGTCATTTGCTTGTGGAAGCTTTGAGAGGTAGCATGCAGTTTGCCATGTTTTCCCTATCGCAGCGATGGTGGAGATATGGGTCAGATAGAGCAGCCACTGGTCCACTGTGGGCAGGACCCTCCCTCCCAGTCTGCACTGGTCATGTAGCATGAGCAAAAATTAAACTTTTGTTGTGTTAGGCCATTGGGATGTTGAGGGTTTTATTATTTCAGCATAACGTAGCTTATTCCACCTCAGAACTTCTCTAAGCCTTTTTTTTCTTTTTTTAGAGAGAGTGAGAGCGAGCGAGCAGGGGGAGGGGCAGAGGGGGAGAGAGAGAGAATCTCAAGCAGGGTTCACACTCAGCACAGAGCCTGATGCAGGGCTCAATCCCACGACCATGAGATCATGACCTGAGCCAGAATCAAGAATCAGAAGCTTAACTGACTGAGCAACCTAGGAGCCCCCTTCTCTAAGCTTCAATTTCTTTAAGTTTTGGTACCTACCTTATTGAGTTGTTACATGAAGAAAAAAAAATGAAGTAATTCACAAAAATTGCTTCACTTATTATGTGGCTCACAGCAGGTACTTAATAAATGAAAGCGCTTGCTGGTATTGTTGCTGTAGTTGGAGATGCCTGTGTGTTGTGTCTAAATGACCCTCTCTGATACTGTGATAGTATGGTCAACGTTTACGTGAACTGTTAGCATTTCAGTATCTGGCCCTCCATCCTAATCAGGAGTCCCACAGCAGGCTCCCTTGATTCCCCTCTGTTAAAGAGTTTCCAGAATAGACAAAGCCTTCTAACACATGTTCTAATTACTTTCTTCTTTTCATTACAACACTAGCTAATAATCTCATATAGTTTAAGGACGCATAGCCTATGATAACAGCCCATTCGGGGAGCCACTGTGTTTTCAGTGAGCAGTTGGAAACCTAGCTTGCATAGGCCCTCTGACTCATCTGTGGACTCCAGCACTCCTTTTACACGAATATCCAGCCGTTCCAAGGGTAACTTGTGACTTGTTTAACTTGGGCCTCTGCACATTTGCTGGCTTGGTCTCGTTTGAGTGTGTCCAGCCTATATACAGGTGTAAACCAAGTGACTTGTGGAGACTTGAAATTTGTTTGGTGACCAACAAATAGGTATACACTGTGAACTCTTCCCATGGGCTTGGTGTGCTGTTGTGCCACAAATCCTCTGGAGGCTGTCACACAGGAGGAAACCTTGGGGACATTCAGGAACAGTGATGAGGCCAGTTCAGATATTACCTGGACCCGGAATTTAGAATGTCCAGTTCTCTCAGATGGTAGGGTCTTGTTCCAGAATCAGGGTGTGATCCCGTTGTGTGCAAACTCTACAGCCAGGAATGTTTTGGTTGCAAATGACAGAAATCCAGCACAAACCCAGAAGAAAATGTTTTGGCTATCTTAATTGGGAACTGCAGTGGCTAAACCCTTCTAGCTTCGAGTCTGGCTGTATCTGGGTTTTCAGATGATGTCATTAGCTCTTTCTCTCCCCCTACTCTGACTTATTTTTTCTCTATATTAATTTTCCTTTTCTTCACTCTTTCCCATGGTGGCCGTGACAGCACCAGCACCTCTGTGCTTCCATTACTTTTTTACCAGTGATTTCAACAAAAAAAGACTAGACTGTGCTGCTTTTTTGATAGTTCCAGCAAAAGTACTGGGGAGAGCCCCAGAGTTAATTTTTCTACTCTACTCCAAACTGAAAAGATTTTAAAAATCCAATAAAGAAATAGGCAAAAGATAGGCAATTTTCAGAAGAGGAAATGCAAATGCCAATAAGCGAATTAAATTATGCTCATTCATATCGGGGAAGGGAAAATGTAAATAAAAAGACAGTAAGATCATGTTAGAAATTTATTAGTTTGGCCAAAATGGAAATGATTCATAATCCATGGCTTCTGACTATGTGGGGGAAATAAGGACTCTCTCATACTTTGCTGTTATGAGTAAGAATTGTTTTAACCATTGAAAGTAATTTGTGATTTGTTTAACTTAGACTATTGGTTAAACAAAAATCTGGAAGTAGTTACTGATACTCAAAATATACATACTCTTCGGGTAGACAGAAATACCAGATCAATAGAAAAATGTTTATTGGTGCGCCTGGGTTGGCTCAGTTGTTAAGCGTCTGCCTTCGGCTCAGGTCATGATCCCAGGGTCCTGGGATTGAGCCCCGTGTGGGGCTCCCTGCTCCGCAGGAAACCTGCTTCTCCCTCTCCCACTCCCCCTACCTGTGTTCCTTCTCTCGCTTTGTCTCTGTCAAGTAAATAAATAAAATCTTTAAAAAAAAAAAAAGAAAAATGTTTATTACAGCATATTTGCAAAAATTTGGAGACAGTCCAAATGTACAAAAATAGGAAATTATTGAGTATATAATTTCATACTCTGGAGTTTTATTTAGCTACTGGGGCAAAAACATGCAGCTATACCTATAATATCTCTAATATCTTGTTAAGTAAAGAAAGCAAATTTGTATAGGATGATCTCATTTTTGACAAAAAAGAAAATCTATTCATGTAACTTTTTATGGATGCCTGTTTGCATTAGCCCAGGAGAAACATGGAAAGATACATACCAAGTAGTTGACATTAGTTACTTTGAAGGGAAGAGTTCATGTGAGTATATGTTGTTATAGCTTGAGAGGGAAATTCAGCAAAGTATATTTTAAAAAGGACAAGGTGTTATCTGTGTCCCTGAAACAAATGATAACAGATGGACTTTGGACTTCCAACGGAGGGGCATCTTAAATCCTCAGGTAGGTGTGATAGAGGTTGGGGGTGGGAATCTGCAGGTCTGGTCAAGGGTCTGTTTCATATGTAATTGGTAAAAGCTCCTCTGGGCCAGTCTTGGTTGTGATGTTTGTGCTGCCATGGTCTGCTGCTAGGGGATGGTATCCTCCATTGACCCTGGTTATGACGGACCTTAAAACATCTGCAGAATGGACACATTAGGTGCATGTGGGGGCATGCATGTTACTGCAGATGGAGAGAGGGTGAGGTCAGGCCCTGGTCGCCAAAAGGTCTTTGCCGTTCATTAGGTGGCTTCATTTGGTTGTGTGACGCTCCTGTTGTGGGTTATCTGTGGACCATCTGTGGAACCTAATATTCAAATTGTGTGATGGGCTAAAGGGCAGAGGATGTCTGCTCTGCTTATTTTCCTTTTCGTTTTGTTGTTATTTCGACTTTTGGGACATAACTAGGGAGTTGATGTTATTTTTCAGGGTTACCAGGCTTTATGTTTGTGTCATGATCAGTCAGTGCATCTGTCGAGCAAATGTTTATGGAATGTTGGGCACTGTGGTAGGCACATCGTTGGCCTTGCTCTTGTACTTTGTGTTTTTCACATTTCTACTGAACAGGTGTTGCTACGTGGAAATAAAGAAAAAAGAACAATCTCCCAAGTAATTATTGAGTCAAAGGAAAAATAAAATATATAATCAAAGCCCACTTAGAGAATAATGAGAATGTGACTCATACATATGAAAACTTACAGGATATAGCCAAAGCCCTTAAATTGCTTTTTATTGTTGAAAATAAAAATGAATGAAGTTAGCTTTAAAATCAAGAACTATGAAAATTAGAAAAAAAATTTTCAGGAAGTAAAAAAATAATAAATCTTTTCAAGAACAAAGCAGAAATCCATGGATTCAAAAACAGAAAAGCTCAAGATATAATAAATGCATCCAAGAAATGCTTCTTGGAAGAAAACCAATAATGCAGATAAACCTCTGGCATATTGACTGAAGGGAGGAAAAACAAAACAAATAAAATTATAAATGAGGAACTCAAAAAGGCATGTGGGAGATTAAAACCAAGATATTACTATGCACAAGTCTTTGTAAAGAAATGAAAAAAATCTAACGATGCAGATTTTTTGTGCCATCTCAACAACAGAAATGGACTCATGAAAAAGTAATGTGTGAAGAGAAAAATAATCATATAAAAATTAAAAAGTTAAAGTGTTACTAAATGGGAGCTCTAAAATAGCCTCCTTGAAAAGAGATTTTTCTAATGTGTTTTTTTCCCCCAAATTTTCCAGTAGCAGATTTTTTTCGTATACTTGACTAACGGTTCCAGATTATAGAAAAGCATGAAAAACTCTCTAATTCATTTTATGAGGATGGAACAACCCTGAAATCCAATCTTGAAGAATTTGGTGGTGGGGGTGGGGAGAACAGAAGACCGAGGCACTAGATGAAAAACTATAAATAAAATAATAGCAAGCAGAATTCAATAATATATTAATAGAATCATTCACCATGACCAAGTAGGATTTAGCCGCAGAATGCAAAGACTTTTGTTTTTCAGATCAATTTTATTAAAAAAGAAATAAAAGAAAATCTCATAGATTAGTTGAAGCACCTTTTTTGCACCCCTTCTGGATTTCATTCTGTCCCCTCCTTCCCTTCTTCCATCCCCCACCCTTGCAAAAACAACTATTTTGAAGTTGGTATTTAGCCTTCTAATCTACGTTTTGTATCCCTACAATTTTTATGTGTCCATAAATATTCAGCTACATATTATTTTGTATGTCCTTAAAATTTCATAACTGGCTTTATTCTAAATGTGTCCCTCTGGAACTTGCCTTTTTTTTTTTTTTTTTTCCTCTTGGCATTATATTCTCAAGATTTACCCATGTTGACACAAGTAGATCTAGCTCTTTCATTATACAAATGCACTATATTTTATTTATCCTTTATTTTCTACACGTGGACATTTAGGTGGTTTCCCTTATTTTTGCGGCTATTATAAACAATGCTACCACAAACATTGCATACTTTTCCCCTCATGTGAATGAGGTTGTAGTTTACTCTCCTATCTGCTGGGTGTGAGAGTTCTGTCTCCCACAGCCTTGTTAATTCATGTGTGGGATGGGTTTATTTCTGTTTTTAATTTGTGTCTCCCTGAACGTTCAGTGATCAAGAGTGTTTCCTTTTCTCTGAATTCTCTTTGTATCTGTTGTCTAATTTATACTAGATTAAAAAAATCCTTTTCCTATTGATTTGTAGGATTTATTTTTATATTCTGTTGATCCAGGACCATTTAATAACAAGGAATGTATTAATATATTACACTGGAGAAGTAGGTAAAAAAAAAACAAAACCTCATATGATATGTCAGTAGATACCAAAAAAAGGCATTCAGTAGAACCTGAGATTAATTTTTTATAAAAAGTTCTTTGGAACTTGATGACTAGAAGCGTGATAAAATTATCTCTTTTGAACAAGGTACCCATCAGACTTGCTGAGGAAATATGAGATGCGTTTTCATTAGAGATAATGATGCTTATTGTTAGGGTCTGAATTGTGTTCCCCCGGCCCCAAAATCCATATAGTGAGGCCCTGACCCCCAGAACCTCAGAATGGGACTATATTTGGAGAGATAGTCTTTAGAGAGGTAATTAAGTGAACATGCAGTCACTAGGAAGGACCCTCATCCAGTGTGACCGATGTCCTTGTGAGAAGAGGAAATAAGGACATAGATGGGCACAGAGGAATGTCCTTGTAAAGACACTGGGGGAAGGCAACCGTCTGTAAGCCAAGGAAAAAGGCCTGGAACAGATCCTTCTCTAATGGCTCTAGGAAGAAACCAACCCTACTGCCACCTTGATCTTGGACTTCTAGCTTCCAGAATTATGAGAAAATAAATTTCTGTTGTTTGACCCACCCAGTCTGTAGTACTTTGTTATGGCAGCCTGAGCAGACCAATACACTCACCTTCACTGATACCATGTAAGTGTGTTGGGAAGTTTTTGATCAATGACTATATGGCATTACAGAGATAAGAGGTACGACTATGAGAAAGAATGAGACCAATATATCATTCATAAGTGATGTATCAGGAGAACTAGAATGTTGTCAGTAGGATGGTTCAGGAACATGATTGGATCTCAGACATTTAAAAATCATTAACCAATAAGACAGCTATTACTAAATGTCTCATTTGCAGTATCAATAAAAAATAACCAGACTGTAAGAGAAGTGCATGAAGAAAACTATAAAAATTTACTGAGGGGCGCCTGGATGACTCAGTCAGTTAAGCAGCCGACTCTTGATTTAGGCCCAGGTCATGTTCTCAGGGTCCTAAGATCGATCTCTGCCTCGATTGTCTCTCTCCCTCTCCCTCTGCTCCACCCCCACTGGTGCATGCATTGTGTGCGTGTGCTCTCTCTCTCTCAAAAAATAAAAAAATAAATAAAAATAAAAATAAAAATGTACTGAGCAAGCAGATGGTTTAGATAAATAGATGTATCAATTGCCTGAATAGGAGCCTAAAGAGTTTAGAGATTTAAATTCTTCCAAAATTAGTTTACAGAATAACACATGGAATTTCCACTGTTTACTACCTTAATAAAATAATTCTGTGGTCCAGTGAGGATTCCTGACAAGGGACTTGAAACACCAGATACGATAATGTACTACAAAGCTCTAACAACTCCTACAGGGCGGCACGGCGCAAGAATTCAGAACCAGGGAGATGGAACAGATTCTTAGCCATGTTTCCCTTTAACAATCAGCAAAGATGGTAAATGGAAAAGAAATGATGCAAAGATAATCTTTTAAAAATTGAAGAGGAGTGGAAGCTGGAGTAAAGGAACCAGGTTGGGTGAGTAAGGTTAGGAAGGATTGTGGGTATAGTTGTCAGCCAGTGGGAGGAGGGACCGTGCCTGACTCGGACCCCCATCTTCCCTTTGCATCTTTTCCCGCTGACTTTGGGGAGGGGCTACAAGATGGTCAGAAACACCCTTGCCCTTCCATCCTCATTGCCCCTCCCTCCAGCAGAGTAGACTTTCTAGGAGGTACTCCCCAACCCCCAACAGAAAACCCTCATGTAATAGAAATCATGCTTGGGGTGTTTGATAGAACTCATACAGGTCAGGACTTTATGGTTGGCTAGAAAAGTAAATGGTCTCATAAATAACAGTCATGCTTCTCAAAAAACCATGTCTGGAGTGGGTGGTCCCCCAGTGAGTACTCTGGCTCATTCTCTCATGTGTGGAACTGGTCTTGGAGGCACAAGGCACCAGGGATCCTGCTTGCAGTAATGCAGCCCTCACTCCACCCTCTCAACACAGAGCAGACCAAAGAGGAAGGTTGCCAGGGGTCTTCCCAGGCTAACTATGGGAGTGGGAGGCATCTGGGAAGTGGAAGGATCCTGGGTCTCTTATTCTGTGCTCTGGAATAGGCTCTAACTTGTGGAAGTGTCATGAAGAGTAGGAGAATGCATTATGAGGTAACATTCCGGTGTCATGTATGATCTAGAACAGGAATTGGCAAACTATTTTTGTAAAGGGCCACATGAATATTTTAGTCTCTGTGGGCCATATGGTCTCTGTTGCAACTACCCAGCTCTGTCCTTGAGTGTGAAAGCAGCCATACGCAGTAGGTAAATAAATGGGTATGGGTATGTTCCAATAAAACTTTATTTACAGAAACAAGTGGCAGATGGGATTTTGCCCTCAGGCCAGAGTTTGCAGATCTGTGGTTTGGAACTTGCTTTTGTAGTTAGACCCATCTCCACTCCTTCCTTGTATGACGTTGGTAAATTATTTTAATTCATGAGATTCAGTTTCCTCCTATCTAAGACGGGGGTAATAATAGGTCTGTAGGATTGTTGTATATAGTAAGTGCTCAAGAAATGTGAGCTTTATTGTTGGTTTGTTGTTAGCATCATTATAACTATTGTTTCTTGTGAGGAACAGAAGAGACTCAGAAAGGTCACCCTGGGACAAGTACCATCCCCTCGTCCTGGCTTAAAAAAAAAACAGGGGCACCTGGGTGGTTCAGTTAGTTAAGCATCTGCCTCTTGGTTTCGGCTCAGGTTATGATCTCAGGGTCCTGGGATCGAGCCCTGCACTGGGCTCCTTGGACAGCACAGAGTTTGCTTCAGGTTCTCTCTCTCCTTCCGCCTCTCCCCCCCACTCACGCTAGGTCTCTCTCTCTCTCTCTAAAATAAATAAAATCTTTAAAAAAAAATCAGAACACTGATTCTACTTAACACTTCTGTCAGCAGGCACGAGTCTTTAACATTTCCAAGATGCTGTAACATCTGTTGGCAGGTCTTTGGATATACTTCACATCAAATCTGAATTCCTGAAGGATCTGTGCTTATTTTTGTAACTTCAAATTGGAAGTTGAACTGGAGGTTTTCATGGAACTCAGACAGGTCACGACTTTACAGTTGTTTAGGAGAATAAGTCACTGTCTCCATAAATCACATCTGACTTCTCAAGGGTACACAGCATGGCCAGACCATCCTTCTGCACTTTGGCTGAATTTCTTTCTCACTAGGCAGTCATTTGTTGCTGGACATTTAGGAAGGAACACACATTTTCCTTCTACTCCTCTCTGCTCTACTGGAACATTCCCAAGTCCCTGCTCTGGGGCCGCTTCTGTGCTGATGCCATTTTGTCACTGTCAGGAGCCAACATGTGGTCTCTGAAAAGCTGGCTCTTACTTGATGGCAGGGCCTCTGGCATTAAGATGTCCAAATTATTTGATTTTTTTCCAGAACCAATAATCAGTGTCTGAAATCTGTCTTGCAGCCTTCTCCCTCTGCATTCCCCACTGCCCTGATGCGGACTGTCACTGTCTCACTCTGTGGTGACTGGAGCAGCTTCCTGGTCTTCGTGCTTCTCTTACTGCTCCTCATGAAGGCCTTCCCCCCCTCCCCAATGCCCCCCCCCCCGCCCCGTTTCACCATTCAGCAGCCACAGTGATCTTGGAAAATTGCTGATTAGATTGGATCAAAAATTTTAATGGCTTCCCACCAATCTTCAAATAAAATCCAAACTTCTTACAGTGGTCTGTCAAGGCCCCGCATGATCTGGCCCCCGTTTACCTCACCTTGTCATAGGGGCTGGCCCACTAAGTACCAGCCACACTGGTCACCCTCATATTTCTTAATAACACTAGAAGGCCCCCTGCCTCGGAACTTCGTATACAACCGTTCCCTGTGTGATGATGCTCAAATTCATTTCCTCCGGCTGCTATGACAAATGACCACAAACTTTGTGGCCTGAAGTAATACACATTTCGGGATGCCTGGGTGGCTCAGTCGGTTAAGCGTCTGCCTTTGGCTTGGGTCATGTGGGATCAAGTCCCGTATCAGGCTCCTTGCTCAGCGGGGAGCCTGCTTCTCCCTCTGCCCCTTCCCCTCCCCCTGCTTGTGTGCACTCTCTCTCTCTCTCTGACAAGAAACAAAACAAAATGAAAACCAAAACCTTCCCTAAACAACAACAACAACAACTAACCCCACATGTTTCTTATCTAATAGTTTTGGAGGTCACAAGTCTCAGGTGGGTCTCAGTGGGTTGAAATTAAGGTGTATTCCTTCCGGAGGCTCTAGAGAGAGAATCCATTTCTTTGCCTTTTCCAGAAGTACAGGCTGCTTGGATGCCTTGGCTCCTGGCCACATCACTCAGACCTCTGCTTCCCTTGCTGCCTTTTTCCCTCATGAGGACCCTTGCGATGAGAGTGGGTCCTGCGGTCTAATCCAGGATAATCTCCCTACTTTACAGTTCTACACTCGGTCACATCTGCAAAGTGCCTTCTGCCATGGAAGGTAACAGATTCTTAGGCTCTGGGGATCAGGACATGGACATCTTTTGTGGGGGCCAGTGTATTTCCCGATGTAGCTAACTCTCTAGTGCTGAATTTAACGGATCTCCTCAGAGAGGCCTTTCAGCCAATCCCATCTATGTAGGTTTCCCCTGATCTTTACTCTCATAACACCGTGTGACTTTGCCTTATTGCAGATTCCTCAATAAATATGCCCCATTATTAAACCTCTTTTGATTGTGTATGCACAGACCTTAACAGCCTGCATCTTCTCCCCCTAAGATCCTCTAGCCAGATGGGCCCCCTTCTCCCCACCCATAGGCTCAGTCCTGCCCTGGCCTGGCCTGAGCTGAAATCCTGGAGAAGGAGCAGGTAGAGATGATCTTGGCTCACCCTCAAGACAGTCTTGCCAGCAGGCTTCCATGTCCAGTTTGGTTGGGAGGCCAGGGGCATAGCCTCCTGACTCCTTTTTAGTGGGGCACTGGGTCATGTCTGTGAAAATTGGAAAGTGGAGGGTTTTAGTGCTCTCTCTTTATAGACATGATTCTTGCCAGTTAGAGAGTTACTGGCAGGACCTATCCTTGTCTGAATCAGCAAATGGTCTGACGGAGTGCTTTCTTGCACTAAAATTTATGATGTTAATCACAGCTCAGTGAGAAACCTTTCCAGCAGCAGGCTCTCGGTTTTAGGTTGGGCTCCCCAGAAGCAGCCCTGCGATGAGGATTTGTGTAAAGTGATTTATTAGGAGTTCTCAGGGAATGCTGGTAGAGAAGTGGAGACGCGGAATGGGGACCAGAAGAGGCAAGAAGAGTGTGGTGTCATCAAGCAGGGTCCCGTGGAGGGCCAGCATGGCTCAGTCCCACAGGGGAGCTCCAGAGACAGGACGGGTCACACCTGACGGTTGTCCCACAGAGACAAGACATGTCCTGTCACTAACTGGTTACGGGCTCAAGGGAATTCCCTAAAGGGAATGGAAATTCCTAGCCCCTTCAGGCTTTTGGCTTGCCCAGGCAAAGTGAGCGCAGTGCTCTGACCAGGACGTACAGGTGCTGGCTGAGTGAAGGCACATCTGGAGCTGCACACCTGTGCTTGTGTGCAGACAGTGAGGAAGGGCTCTGAGTGTGTATGGGTAGAGCCCCGGAAGCCCAGCTATGTTCTTCTGCTCTTAAGTGGAGCCATCAATTCATTCAACACATACTCTGTGCCAGGCTCTGGGGATGCAGGTGACAAAGGACATGGGCCCAGCCCTCATGAAGTTTAAAGTTGAGTAGGGGAGATGGACATTAAGTTTTTTAAAAAGCCCACAACAATGAGGAATGACAGTTGTGTGTAGTGCTGTGGATGAGAAGGCATGCTACCACCAGGGTAGACCTGGAAGGCTTTTTGTGATGCTGAGCCAAGAGCTAAAGGGTGAGTACAGTTTATTCAGACAAAAAAAGGGAGGAAAGAACGTTGTAAGCCAAGGGAGCACACGTGCAAGGGTCCTGAGGCAGGAATCAGCAGGAGGAAGTAAAAGAACGCTGGTGTGGCTGGAGTTCCAAGAGCCGGGGGAGTGGTAAGAGACCAGTCTATAGCTTGCTGAGGGATGATTTTTTTCCTGCTTGCCACCTAATTTCTTTCTGATGCTGTCCAGTGTTTTTCAGACCCAGATCTGTGGGCCATTGTACAGTATGTTCCTTGGAAGCCAAGGGAAAATGGGGACATAGAGAGGATGTTAGGTGGGTGAGTCTGTTTTCAACTGTTCATCTTTTCCCCACTGTAGCTTATAGCTGAAATTAATACATAAATTTACAGCCGCAAGTCAGTTGTGATAAATAATCCCAGAAGTGTTCCGATTATTTACATTTTTATGGAATCTTGCCTGAGCAAACCCAGAGAGCTCACTAGGCACTTGAAGAATTATGTCTTGTTCAAAACCAATTTAATAGCAATGGAAAATAAAGCCATCTGTGGGAACTTGTAGAGTAGAGTAGTAATTCTCTGCCAGATGAGCAATATACAAAAAGCACCAAATGAACCCGAGCACACCACGCTCAAAGAAGAGTAACAACTGCAACTTAAATGAACTGTCCGAGGACATCAGGCCTCCGCATGTCTCTTGCTTACATGTCATTCAGATGAGCATTCTGGTCACGTTGCGATGTGAGCAGAGTCCTCATGATGGCTCCGTCCGCAGTGGTGCTGACTGGAGGCAGGTCGCACAACAGGGAAGAAAGTTCGCTTAGTGGAGGGGTCAGCAGCATGGTTTTGGGGCCAAAGAGTTGAGGTTTGCATCTGGGTTCTGTCACTTATTAGCTGTGTGACATTGGGCACGTCACTGTTTCTCACTGTCCTAGTGCATAAAATAGGATAATACGTGTTTGGGTTCTTCTCTCCAAATCCAGCTAACAGCATTGGTTTCCTGTCCTTTCTTTTTTTTTTTTGTTATTTCATAGTTTATCACTTATTTTTAAAAGCTTTACTGAGGCACAATTTACATGCATTAAAATTCACCCATTTTAAATGTACAGTTTAATGAGTTTTTAGCAAATTTATATAATTGTGCAATTACCTCCACAATCCAGTTTTAGAATACTTCCATCACTCCCCAAGGTCCCCTCATTCCCATTTATGGTTGATGCCTACTCCCACCGCCAGCTCTAGGAGACCACCAATGTGTTTCTATCTCTACAGTTCGTCTTTTCTAGAAATCTCCTGTAACTTGAATCATACAACAGGTAGTCTTCTGTGGCTGGCTTCTTTCACTTAGCATAGTGTTTTTGAGATCTATGTTGTTGCATATATCCAGAGTTTTCTTTTATTGTTGGCATGGATATAAACCTCATTTTACCCCAACTGATGGATACTTGGATCGTCCAGTTTTGGGCTGTTATGAATTGCTATACACAATTGCATACATGTCTTTGTCTGGACACATATTTTCACTTCTCTTGAGTAGGTATTTAGGAGAGAAATTGCTGGGTTGTACATTAAGTGATTTTTATTTTTTTATTATTTTATTTTTATTTTTTTAAAGTATTTATTTATTTGACAGAGAGATAGCGAGAGCAGGAACACGGGCAGGGGGAGTGGGAGAGGGAGAAGCAGGCTCCTCGCTAAGCAAGGAGCCTGATGCGGGGCTCGATCCCAGGACCCTGGGATCATGACCTGAGCTGAAGGCAGACGCTTAACTGACTGAGCCACCCAGGCGCCCTACACTAAGTAATTTTTAAAGAAACTACCAGATCATTTCCAAAGTGGCTGTACCATTTTACATTCCCACCATGAGCATGAGGATTGTAGTTACTCTCTGTCCTAATCCTTGATTTACCCATCTTTTTTATTTAGCCCTTCTAAATATGTTGTGGCATCTCACTGTGGTCTCAATTTGCATTTCTGTGATGGCTAATGGTGTGCGCACCTTGTCACACACTGTTTACCTATTGGTGTATCTTCTTTGGGGAAGTGTTCATTCAGACATTTTGCCCATTAAAAAATTGGGTTGTCTGTCTCCTTATTAAGGAATTGTAACCATTAATTATTTTGGATACAAGTCCTTTCTCAGATATGTGTTTGGCAAATGTTTTCTTCCATTCTGTGGCTTGTCTTTTCATTTTACTTAGCACTGTCTTTTTTTTTTTTTTTTTAAGGTTTTATTTATTTATTTGACAGAGAGAGACACAGCGAGAGGGAACACAAGCAGGGGGAGTGGGGGAGGGAGAAGCAGGCTTCCCGAGGAGCAGGGAGCCTGATGCGGGGCTCGATCCCAGGACCCTGGGACCATGACCTGAGCCTAAGGCAGACGCCCAACGACTGAGCCACCCAGGCGCCCCCTTAACACTGTCTTTTAAAGAGCAAAAGTTTGAAATTTGGATAAAGTCCAATTTGTCAACTTTTTCTTTTATGGATTGTACTTTTAATGTCAATACTAAGAAATGTTTGCCTAGACCAAGGTCATAAAAGTTTCCTGTTATGTTTTCTTCTAGAAGTTTTAGCTCTTATATTTGGATTATGATCCATTTCCAGTTAATTTTTGGCATGTGGTGTAAGTTAAAGGTCTAGGTTCATTTTTTTTTTTTTTTTTTAAGATTTTATTTATTTATTTGACAGAGAGAGACATAGCGAGAGAGGGAACACAAGCAGGGGGAGTAGGAGAAGGAGAAGCAGGCTTCCCCGCGGTGCAGGGAGCCCGATGTGGGGCTCGATCCCAGGGCCCTGGGATCACGACCTGAGCCGAAGGCAGACGCTTAACGACTGAGCCACCCAGGCGCCCCTCTAGGTTCATTTTTTAACATAAGGATATCCAATTGTGTTTGCACCATTTGTTGGAAGATTACCCTTTCCTCATTGAATTACCTTGGCCCCTTGTTGAAAATTATTTGTATGTGGGTTAAATTCTAGACTCTCTTACTTTTCTTTTGAGGAATAACCTTCCTCCCACTTGCTGCAGGCTCATGGGACAGTAACTGGAGACCTCATCCTCTCCTAGATGGGGAGTGGGTGCAGTAACCAAGCTGGGCTACTCTTGATGCTTTCTACCTAGGATTCGAATCCTGAGCAGTGAGACAAGGTGACAGATAATGGAAGAAGTTTGATTAAATTACAAAGGTGGTCTCCTAACCAAACTCATTCTATAAGACTCTCAATTATAACAGTTAACACCCATAGACCATTGGGTAGTCTATACTCAGCACTGTAGTAAACACTTTAATTACATACACTTATTTAATACTTACAGTAAAACTGTCAGACATATACTATTATCCCCATTTCACAGATGGGAAAACCAAGGCATTCACAGCCCAAGTAATTTGTGCAACCTCAAAGCTAGTGAGTAGCATGAACAGGATTTGAACCCAGGGAGTCTGGTTCTAGAACCCTGGCTTTTTTTTTTTTAAGATTTTATTTATTTATTTGACAGAGAGAGACACAGCGAGAGAGGAAACACAAGCAGGGGGGAGTGGGAGAGGGAGAAGCAGGCCTCCTGCCAAGCAGAGAGCCTGACGCGGGGCCTGATCCCCGGACCCCGGGACCACGACCCAAGCCGAAGGCAGATGCTCGATGACTGAGCCACCCAGGCGCCCCTTGAACCCTGGCTTTTAAACAGGCTATTCTATTTTGGTTCTTCTCCTCCTCCTCCTCCTTCATTTTTTTTGTAATCTCTATATCCAGTGTAGGGCTCGAACTCACCATCCCCAGATCAAGAGCCACACACTCTTCTGACCAGCCAGCCAGACGCCCTGTGCTTCTTTTTTTCTAGCTTCTAGAGGTGCTTTGGTTCTTGTCTGCTCCCAGGCTTGGCTATAGTCTAGAGGCTACTTTAGAAGGTCTGGTCCCCATTTCCTTACAGGAATTTCCCTGTGGCTTAAATTACCTATAGTCAGTTTCTGTTCCTTGCAACTAAAGTATGCTGACAAGCCCAATTCACAAAATCACCGTGAGGATTTAAGGAAGATTATGCATTAAGCTAAGCACAGTACCTCGCACCCCGCACATCAACAGATGTTAGAGATGGTGACAGTGATGAGGATGGTGGTGGTGGGGAAGGGACACTAGGTCAGGTAGCGGCAGTGTCATCCAACAGAACCATGTGCAGGGTACGGCAGTGGCACAGAGAAGGAAGTACCCAGCTCCACCCGGGAAGCTCCACGGAAACCTCAGAAGAAATACTGGGGCTGGGTCTTGCAGGATGCATAGGAACTCATCAGGGAAGTGGGATGGGTGAAGGCACGAGAGGAGGACATGAGAGGTGGAAATGGTACATACAAAGCCCTGGCATGTTTAGGGAAGTGTGAAATTCATTATGGTTGAACTGAGGGTGGGACTGGATGGGTGATAGAAGATGAACTTGCAGAGTATTTTGGAGGGCTCTATAGATCTTGCCAAGGATGACTGACTTTATCCTGAATGGGGCAGGGAGTTCCTGAAGCAGAATATGTCCTGGTGAGAGGCCAAGGAGCATTTGAAAAACAGCTGGGATTTCCACCACAAGGGGGTTCTTCTTCAGTAGTGTATTAGTGCACCAGGCTGCCATAACAAAATCCCACACACTGGGTGGCTAAACAACAGAAATGTACCTCTCACAGTTCTGGAGGCCGGAAGCCCAAGATTGAGGTGCTGGCAGGTTTGGTTTCTCCAGAGGTTTCTCTCCTTGGGTTGCAGATGGTTGTCTTCTTGCTGTGTCCTTATATGGCCTTTTCTCTGTGTGTGTGCATCCCATGTGTCTCCTTCTTCTTATAAGGACACCAGTATTGGATTAGGGTCCCACCCTTATGACTACATTTAATCTTAGTTACCCCTTTAAAGGCCCTATCTCCAAATACAGTCACATTGAGGGTGAAGGCTTCAACATACGAATTTTGGAGACACACAATTCAGTCCATACAACCAGCATTTTATGAACCATGTATTATCTCCTGGGCCCTGTGCTAAGTAGTTTCCATGCAGTCTTTCATTTCGTCCCCATACCAGCTCTGTAACTGTGGACAACTAAGTTACAGTTGTCACACTGTGCCTCAGTTTCCTCATCTGCAAAACGGGGATAATAATAGTATCAGCCTTACGGTGTTGTTATGAGTATTACATGAATCAATATATGTAAAGCATTTAGAACAATGTCTAGTAGGGTGTGTTTGTTAAATATATAAATAAGCCCTTTCTAGGATGAAGGCAGAATTCATATACTTATTTTACAGACGAGAAAACTGAGACCTAGAAGGAGGAAGCGCGTTGCCCAAGGCCAACTGGCAGAAACACTTGAATTCAGTGCTGTCATAACCACAACACTATCATCTCATCTCTGAAATGGGCTCAGGGGGTTCTAGACTTGGGGTAGATTCTGTCATGTTTCTCAAGGGAAAAGAGCCTGGTCAGTTTCATATTTGGAGCGCAGGGCTTTTCAAAAAGCAAGCCCTGGCTGCTAGACTGGCACCAGGACTGGCACTCTGATCTGCCCCAATCTGCTGCCTCAAATGATCAGTAGGAATTTTTTTAGGTGCCAAAGCGGGAATAGAGCACAGAGGTATAGTTCATGCATTTTGGAGAAAAGGCAGAAATTGTAGTGGGCTGAAGCAGAGGGTGTCTGGTGAGGAAGGGGAGAGAGGGGGTGTCCTGAGCCAGAGATTTGTACATCATGTCTGCCCTTTCATTGTAAGCCACAGGGACACACTGCAAATAGTTAAGCAGGATCACTTCTTCAGTATCAACTCGCAAACATGGATACTGGCCAATTTAGTCAAATAAAACAAAACAGTTAAAATGGAAACAAAGGGGCGCCTGGGTGGCGCAGTTGGTTAAGCGACTGCCTTCGGCTCAGGTCATGATCCTGGAGTCCCGCATCGGGCTCCCTGTTCGGCAGGGAGTCTGCCTCTCCCTCCAACCCTCCCCCCTCTCATGTGCTCTCTCTCATTCTCTCTCTCGCAAATAAATAAATAAAATCTTAAAAAAAAAAAAAAAAGGAAACAAAGGTCAAATAACCATACCTTTAGAAAGAGCTGCTCCAAAGATCTAGGCAACAGGAACTAACAGAAAACTCTTCAAGGCACTTTCACAGTTTTTCCTTCTGGGGGGGGATCCCCTCCAGACCCCGTGCGGGAAGAGGGAATCTGATTGGCCTAGCCTGGTCACATGACCAGCATCGAGGCGGGCAGAACTTCTTGATTGACAGTCCTACCAGAGAGTCTCCAACGCGGGAGGGGAGGTTCCTCCAGTAAAAGTGGGGGCTGTTACCTGGAGGTGGGGAGTTGTTAAAAACATAGAGAAGCTGGAAGTAGACTTCTACTAACTGAGGGAGCAGACCTGAGAAACCAGAAAAGGGTGCTTTTGTTAATTTTTCACAGCCAACTCCATGGTTCCAAGTGCAGTGCAACAGGAAAACCTGCCCCATGCCTAATTTTAGCTTGTGACTTTAGGGATAAATATGGGTCTTTTTCATAGTTAAAATCTGATGGTCGGCAACTAGATACATTTCTGTACATATAGAAACAGAGTGTGTTTTATGAAGAAATTTATTTACTAACTGTTTTGAGTAGATAATACTTAAGTAGTATATTGCTATGGTTCAGAAATCAAAACGATATAAAAGGTATACATGTCAAAGTCTCATTTCCACTCCCAGGCCTACAGATGAACACTTATTAGTTTCCTGGGTGCCCTTCTTGTGTTCCTCTAAAGTTCTGTTTCAAGTACAGATGAAGATGTATAGGAAGGACTTGTCCTGGGTTTCCTTTCTGGAAGGTGTTGGGGTCTCCGAGAATGCCGGGAGAAGCTAGACATCTATTTTATCAGCCCAGCTCCAGCTCTGGGAGTCTCCCAGTGACCCTTTCTGCATGTCTTTTGTGGGGCTCTGGGGTCCTCAGAGTCCTCAGTGCGCTACTTCATTTCCTTGGGGAGGTCCAAGGCTTGTAGGCCTGGGAATGAACACCGCAGTTCACTGGAATACTCCAGCTCTTTGGGACTGGGGAATCCAGGAGTTCAGGCTAGTTTTCACATTCCTCCAGGTTCTCTAGGGTAGGGGTCCGGAAACTACAGCCAGAATGGTTGGCCACTTGTTTTGTAAATAAAGTTTTATTGGAACACAGCCACACCCATTTGTTTACCTATTGTCGTGGCTGCTTTTCCTTTATAACAGCAGAGCAAGGTAACAGAGACTTTCAAAGCCTGACATGTTTTCTCTCTGTCCCTTCACAGAAGACCTTTGCCAGCCTTGCTCTAGGGACTCCTCAGGGTTAGAGAACCCTTGATGGCCCAAACTGAGGAGGTCATCAATTCAGAGGAGAGGCTCAGACAAGAAGTCTGAGAGTCATCCTTGTCCCCTCCTTTGCCTCAGCCTATCCTCGCCTCACATTCACTTCAGCACCAGTACTTGTTGATTTTTCCTCCAAAATATTCTTGGATTCTGTCCATGTCTCTCTGTCTCTGGCAGCATCATGGCTTCATCTCCCACCCAGACCACCACTGTCTCCCCAAGCCTACCTTCTGCTTCCACCCACTCTTCACAGAGAAGCCACAGTGGTCTTTGCAAGGTGTGGATCTGATCAGGTCACCCTCCTGCTTAAAATCCTTTGGTGGCTTCCTGTTGTTCTTAGAATAGGGGCTCAACTCCACAGTCTGGCCTCTGCCTGCCTGTCCAGAGCCTTCTCAGGCCATGCTCCCCACTTCTCTGCACTCCGGCCAGTGCTGGGCTCTGCACAGCTGGTGCTGGGCTCCCTCCAAATCAGGGCTTCTGCACATACTACTTCCTGTGCCTGAATGTCCCCCACCCTCCCTGTTTTTCCAATGGACTCCTCATCCTCAGGTGTTACCTTGACCATCATTTCCTCAGAGAAATCTCTCTCGACCTCTCTCACCAGGTAAATCCCCTTATAGGCTTCTGTCCCCACCTCCAGCATCTTGTCACAGCTGCAATTCTACATTTATTTGTGATAGTTTTCTTGTTTGTCTGCCTTTTCCATGAGCGTGGGAACCCATATCTGATTTTGCTGACTGTGGTGTCCTCAATGCCTGGCACTGTACCTAGCCCATAGTAGACCATCAGTAGATATTTATTTACCAAGTAAGGAATGAATCGTGTTCTATTCCAGCCACCTCTGGGTGATGGGAGAGATTCTGCTGTGCAGCTTGTTGAGGTTTTAGGTGCCAGAGTCTCAGCTTCTCACCCCGAGAACCACATTTAACAGAGTGAGTTGGCAGAGCCAACCTTAGGCTGGTGTTGATTGAATGCCACTTTGAGACAGCAGCTGCTGAATTCCTTCCAATTGGTGTCTTCAGCCCCAGACAGGGTGTACACAGCATGCTTTTCTCCAGACTGTGTCCCTGGGATCAGTCCTACCAGGAGGGCTGCTTGTCACCTTTGCTTCCAGCTTCTCGGTGCCTGGTTCCCCAAGAGCCCAACCAGTGAAGATGCTAATGAGGGAAGACAGGTGTCTTGGCGCCCCGGCCCCCCATCTGTTAAGTATTCCATGGGATCCAGGCGCAGAATTTTGTTTTTCTGGACCTAAGCTGCCCCTTGACATAGCCAGTGATTGCTTTTTTAAAACCATGAAGGGGAACTAGGTCCTTTCATCCACTGATAAGGTGCTAGGTGACAAAGAGATCAGCATCCCAACACATAAATCTGCAACTAATCCTTGGGAATCAATATTTTTCATTAAGAACCTGTGAGAGTTGGGCCATTATGGGGAAAATCTGTTTAGGTTGACACCTTGATGAAGTTATTCAGTTCAGGGGCTTAAGTCATTGAAAGGTAATAAAGAGCACAGAGCAATCTTGGGGCTGGTTAGGGGAGAAAACGATGGGAGTATTGAGTTTCAGTTCAGTGAAAAATGACCTCCTGATTTATTGGGGAATGATGGGGTGCTGGCCTCTTGGGCAGGCCGGGCCAGACACAGTCAACAGGGCAGCATCTCACTCACCGCCTTGCACCCACCTGCAGTAGTGGCTGCTCTTTATAAGCTGTCTGCCAGTAAGAAGTGGGGAAGTGTGGTAGGGGGCTTGGGATATTTTCAGCATTCTCTAAGTCCTGACCCTCATAATGCCCTTTCACATTTTGGACATTTTCCTGTAGTCATGCAAGATAGTCTTTTCCCACCCTGGGGTGGGAAAGAAGGGGTGTGCTTGTGGGGAGGTTTATTTATATCCAGCCCGGTGTTATTCTGCCACATGTTGGAGTTGGTTATTTGTCTCTCTACCTGTCTAGTCTGTTGGGGACATTAGAATCTATGCCTTTTGACAGAGTTCTAAAGAGTTTAACAATGAGATGGAATTTACTTTTGTAAAACTGCCTTTATGATCCGCTGTGTCTGGAAGGATCCAGCCCATCACTAGAAAGAACCAGGCTTTCTTGGAGCCAATCATGGGTATACTCAGAGTCCAGAGGAGGGCATCACAATTGTGGGTCCAATTTGTCCATAGAGAATTACCTTAGATGGGCTCTTGGAAGTACATTTTCTTGGTCCCTTGCCCTCTTGCTTTCATCCTTTTTTTCTTTCCTTCTTTTCTTCCTCCTCCCTCCCCCCTTCCCCCCTGCTCTGTGTATTTACAAGTGATGTTAAGTTAACCACCTTGTGTGGAAACTTTCCTTTGACATTTTCTTGTAAACAACAACAACAAAAATGCCAGCATCAGAGTGTTTTAGGTTGGATGAAATACGGTATTTTGATTTAATGCAGTTGAAAGATGTCCTCTCTGGGGGTGAGGATGAGGAAGTATTAAAGAGATGAAGGTATTAAAGAGAGTATTAAAGTATTAAAGAGAACCTCATTCTACTGAAAAGTCACACTGGCGGCTGGATGGGTTATGTACAGGGAGGGTAAAATGGAGGCAAGAAGTCCAGGTGAGGGTCTGAACTAAGGCAGTTGCAGTAGGGATAGTAAGAAGGTAGATTCAGGAAGTAGTTAAGAAGTCAGGTCCATAGGAGTTGCTGACAGTTTGGATTTGGGAGATGAGGAAGAGAGCTGGCCGATGAAGCAGCTGGGCTGGAGCTCAGCAGAGAATGCAGGGCTGTGAGTTCTTGGTGATGAAGAGGTAGTGGAAGTCCAACACCTGGATAGGACCATCTAGAAAAATGGAAGGAAGGAGAAGATGAAAGAGCCAAGAACTAAGGGACAGGTAGAGGAGACTGAGGAGCAGTCCAAGAGGGAGAAGGGAAACCCGAGGGAGTGGAACCATGGCAGCCAAGGATGGAGAAGGAAGGAAGGGACAGCTGTGCTACCCCTCTGCAGAGAAGCCAAGATCACAACTCAGAGTGCCCCTTTGGCTTGGCAGGACAGTGTCATCGCCAGCCACACTCAGAACAGTTTCAATGCCATGCTGGGAACTAGAGACCAGCAGATTGAGGAGTGAGTGGACTGGTCTGTAGAGCTGTGCTCCCAGATGCAGGTTCCTCGCCTAGCATGATGTGAATGGCGCCCTTTCCAGGCCTGAAAGTGAAGTTTCTTAGTGTAGACCAGATGCTTGGCTCTGGGAGGAGGGAAGGGGTGGTTGCTATAGAGAAGTATCACTTTCGTTATTTTAACTTTGAGGAGATTGGGGCTATTGTTTTGGCACCGAGGAAGAAAACTTGAAGAAGAGGCTCCCATTAAAGCTAGGGAAAACAGAGGGTAGAAAATAAATGAAGGGGTGGGATCCAGAAAGAGATGTGGAAACCAGCCTTGTGCAGGAGTCAGGGGGAAAGGACGTAAGTGCCCTGTCCAGCCCTAGCTCTTTAATGGAGCTGGTTCCTCGATGCAACATGCCACTTAGGTTTTGTGAGAGCCAGCCTAGGGCAACAGTCCTGGGCTCAATGTTTTTCTAGACTGCAGTCGGGCTTGCCTACGGGAGCTGTCAGTCTGCTCTCATTCCCTGGTCTTACATTTTAACACTTCATTCATTCATTTATTTATTGATGGATCCATTCAGCAAACATTCATCGAGTACCTGCTGTGTTCAGACACTGTACTAAGCAACAGTGGGTACAAAACTGAACACGACCCAATTCCTGCCTCATAGAACTTAGAGTCCTGTGGCAGAAGCAGACTAGCAAACAGACAAAGTGCCATGTGATCGAAACTTTCATCTTCATTAAGTGCTGTGCAGGTCTCCCCTGGGGTGGGAAAGAAGGGGTGTGCTTGTAGGGGAGGCTTATTTATATCCAGCCCGGTGTTATTCTGCCACATGTTGGAGTTGGTTATTTGTCTCTCTACCTGTCTAGTCTGTTGGGGACATTAGAATCTATGCCTTATTGGTTCTTGTGTCCCCTGTGCCAGGCACAGGGCCTGGTACTGGGAAGATGTTTAACAGACATAAGTGCTTGATGAATGAATGCTTCCTTTGGGCTTTAAACCCTAATGGTTATATCTTTGCCCGGTGTATCTCAACCTTTTAAATTCTTGGTATCCCTTTCATGATTCATCCTCCATCCCCCCAAATCCTCATTTAAAAAGATTTAGTCTTGGGGTGCCTGGGTGGCACAGTGGGTTGGGCATCCAACTCTTGGTTTTGGCTGGGGTTGTGATCTTAGGGTCATGTGGTGGAGCCCCGCTTCAGGATCCACACTGAACTGGGAGTCTGCTGAAGTTTCTCTCCCTCTCCCTCTACCCCTCCCCACTGCGCGCTCTCTCTCTAAATTAAGTAAATCTTAAAAGAAAAAAAATTAAGGGATGCCTGGGTGGCTCAGTCGGTTTAAACATCTGTCTTTGGCTCAGGTCATGATCCCAGGGTCCTGGGATTGAGCCCCGAGTTGGGCTCCCTGCTCAGTGGGGAGTCTGCTTCTCCCTCTCCCTGTGCCCCTCCCCCCACTCATACTCTCTCTCTCAAAAAAATAAAATCTTAAAAAAATAAAAAGATTTAGTCTTTTAAAACTACCTGTGTTTATTAATAGCCATTAATTTAGTCATTTAAAAATTACACATTCTGTAAAATAATAAATCACAATATGAAATAGCAATAACATAAAAAAAAAAACCTGGCATTTACTTAACCAGCCAGTTGGGGTTATTGTCAACCTGTCCGAGTTATTGTAGCTAAATGTCCACATTTCATTAGGGATTTGTTGTGGGTTCCCTTTCCTCTCCCTCCAGGTGGCAGCATGGAGTAGTGGTTAAGCCCTTGAATTTTGGAATCAGATTTTCTGGGCTCACATCTTGGTACTGCCTCTTACAACCGTGTGACCTTGAGTGAGTTACTTAACCTCAGTTTCCCCATGAATAAAAAAGGGACTATAATAAATGCCCATCTCACAGAGTTTCTCTGAGGACTTTCCCAAAGCGCCTAGGAAAGAATTGGCACCTCCTAAGTGTTTTCCATCAGGTGATGTCTGTGCTGCAGCAATCCGGTGACTTCTGCACAGACCGCAAGAAGCCCCCGGCCATCCCAGTCCTCTGCGGGGACGGAAGACCTATAGCTTTTCCATTTTGCTCCCCATGATTTCCAAAGGCGGCAGCATTTCTGAGCGAACAGGAATGCTTGCCTGCTGCTCGCTGCTCCTGTATGTATTGATTAGCATCACAGGGGTGGGGATGGGGGTACTGTTCTAGAAACACTCACTTTGATTCCTCAGATAAATCCCCCCCCGGGTCCTGCTAGGAAACTAATTGGGAGTTGATTCTGATGAATAAATGTGCTGCCGCCGCCTGAGGAATTGACCACGCCGGCAGATGGCTGGAGCATGAGAAACACTCTGTCGTGGCCTTCTAAGGGGCCCATCAATAATAGATGGGCTCCCGCCCTCGGAGAGGGAAGCATTTCTGCTGCAGGTATGAATTATGGATGCCGTTTAGGGTAATGCGGATCTATCTCAAAGGTTCCGCTCAGTTTATGTGCTAGTAAAAGCCGGCAATTTGCTTGTGTTCCAGCTATAATTTGCGCTACATTAAGGGACACTCCTTTCCATAATGGATGTGCGGTTTGAACGCAGGCGCAGTGGGGCCTGGAGGGCCAGGCCCAGCCCGCCGGACGTGGAGCGCAGCCGGGTGAGGCGTCTGCAGCCAATCGCAGGGCCCGGGAGCCCGAGAGCGGGCTGCGGAGGCGGGCGGAGGCCTCAGCTCCTGCCCAAAGCCCTGGGAAGAAGCCGCGCTAAAACCCAGAGCCCTTCTGTGAGTCTCCCATCAAATGCACTGGCTGCGTTTCTTGAGAGAAGCACAAAAGCAAAGCTGCGGGCTGACATACTAGCCAGAAAGACACAACACTTTTGCAAGAGAAGCCTTAGGCGACACGGTTAGGAGCTTCTCTTGCAAAAGTGCTTTTGAAGGCGGTGATATGTTGGTGTGTCCCTGCACATCTCTTCCCGACTCTGAGGCCCATGACCTCACATTTGTATCCTGAAATTGGCTGTGGTGAGAGTATTTACACCAGGGACATGGGCAAACATTCCCTCAAGAGCTGTGTCTTAAACTTTCAAGAGCACGCTTCTATTACCTAATAAAATTGTTTGGAGGATTAAATAGTGAATATGTTTATAAATTGCTTAGAACAGGGCCTGACACATAGTAAGCACCATATAAAAATTTGCTATTATTTTCTCATAGATTTTTGCACATTTTTCTAGCATAGGTCATATGGTCATTGTGATCCAGCAGAGCCCTCTGAGGAGCTGTGAGCCTTTATTCCTAGATCCCCATGATCCGACAGCCAAAGGAAAAACCTACTGATTTTACTCTAGGAGTGGGGAAAAACTCAGGCTTTTTTTTTTTTTTTTTTAAGATTTATTTATTTATTTGAGAGAGAGAGAGTGGGGGAGAGGAGCAGAGGGAGAGAGAGAATCTCAAGCAGATTCCCCACTGAGTGTGCAGAGCCAGATTCGGGACTCAATCCCACGACCCTGAGATCACAACCTGAGCAGAAACCAAGAGTCCTAAGCTTAACCAACTGTGCCATCCAGGTACCCCCAAACTCAGGTTTTTGAGCAAAATTAGGTTTAGGTGTGCATGTTCTCCTTGGTTTTTCAAAGCACTTTCAATGTGGGCAAAGATTCTGCTGGCTACCTTTGTTTTGGTGAGAGGTGGAATTCTGGTTCTGTATTAACTCGAGTGAGTTACTTCACCTTTTCAACTCTACTTAGCTGTAAAAAGAGAGTAGTAATTGCTACCTCATGGGTTTGGTCGTAAGGGGGCTATGAGAGCCAGTGGAGTCTCTGGAATCTGGTTGCCTGGGTTCAGATCCTACCTCTAGCACTTGCTGGCCCTGAGACCTTGGCAAAAACCCTCCATTTCTTTTTTTTTTAAGATTTTATTTATTTGACAGAGAGACACAGCGAGAGAGGGAACACAAGCAGGGGGGAGTGGGAGAGGGAGAAGAAGGCTTCCCGCGGAGCAGGGAGCCCGATGCGGGGCTCGATCCCAGGACTCTGGGATCATGACCTGATCCGAAGGCAGATGCTTAATGACTGAACCACCTAGGCGCCCAAAAACCCTCCATTTCTTTTTTTTTTTTTTAAGATTTTTTTATTTATTCATTTGACAGAGAGAGACACAGCGAGAGAGGGGACACAAGCAGGGGGAGTGGGAGAGGGAGAAGCAGGCTTCCCGCGGAGCAGGGAGCCTGACGCGGGGCTCGGTCCCAGGACCCCGGGATCACGACCTGAGCCGAAGGCAGATGCTTAATGACTGAGCCACCCAGGCGCCCCAAAAACCCTCCATTTCTATAAGTTTTAGTTTTCTTATCTGCAAAACTGGGGCAGTAACACTTCTTAGTTGTTGTGGGATTAAATGGAATAATGGACTTAAGGAGTTTAGCACACTACCTGGATGTAAAGGTGTATAATAAATATTAATGGTGACCATAGCTACTACCTGGGCTTCAGTGATCTTTACCCACAAACAGTGCCAGGAGGTTGTCTCTGAAGAGCAGGCACTAGGGGTAGGAGCCTGGGAAGCCATGGGGAGGATACCCTGAGGTCTGGCTGGAGGCAGGGGGTGCGGGGGTCGCAGTTCCTTGGTACCCCCTCCACCCTCCGCCATGAAGCAGAGAGGATGGAACCACTGGACGCTCAGTGGGAAGCCAACCACTGATATGACTTGGGGCTTTCCAGGACCCCAGAAAGAAGGGGGACCGGAAAAGTGATGGAGTGAAGGGCCTAATCAGGGACTGTTAACTTCTTAATAACCCTGTTTTCTTGAGGTGGGGTGGAGTTTCAGCTGGATTATATTTCATTTAGATAAATAAACAATATTACTTTTACCTTTCTATTTGAGAGCAATTTGTAGTTGTGACTGCTGTAAGGGGCTTGGCTCATAAAAGAGGCTCAGCAAACAGTTGTTTCATCTGTTTTTCTGTTTGAATTTTTTCACATTTAATCTCAGCCCCACAGCAGTTTAGAGGTTGAGACCCACGGCTCTAGAGCCAGGTAGACCCAATCTCAAATCCTTGATCCACCACTCACTTGGCAGTGTGAACCTTGAGTAAATCACTTCATCTCCATGAACCTTAGTTACACCATCTCTACAATGGACATTAAAAATAGTAGTGTTTGTGAAAATGAAATGACCCTTAGCCCAGTGCCTCAAACATAGTAAGTACTAACTACATAAGTGGCGTTTGTTATTACTGTATGCTTTATGAGTCAAGTAGGGAAAACAAAATTCCATTAAACAAAGGAAGACATGGAGGCACAGAGAAGCCTGAAGTCCCCTCTGAGATCAGGAAGGACTCAGAAACCCAATCCTTGGCTCTCTTGCCAGCTAAGCCAGGAGGTAACACTTTGTTCCCAGAACCTCTCAGAGCCAGGATTCCACCAGCCCGAGTGTCCCATGTTCCCCAAAGCTTTCCAAGGCTATAAATATAGATGGAACTTTCTGAGAAATTTGCTGGATCAGAGCTTTTGTCTAAGCAGACAACAAGGCCTTGGCTCCCTTTCCTGATTGTCTTGTTCCATGAATCCATTGTTTCACTTCACTCTGTGTTTTCTACTGGAATCTTCCAGAACCACTTTAAGCTTAAAGAAGAGAGAGGGTGGGATGCCAACCTCTGGCATAACACAGACAGTGATTTGCTAGAGTTGCCAATGAACCTGACGAGGCTGTTGTTTTTAAAATTTGAGTGGTCTGTGTGCTTATTTAGTTATTTTTAGAGCCAGTTTCTGATTATAAAAGCATTATGGGGCAATTACGGAAAAATTTGGAAGTTGAAGATCAAATCCTTTTTTTTTTTTTGGAAGGTAAGCAGTTTAATAAAAACCCAATTCCCTAAATCCCATTGGATTTTGAAAAGAATTAACACCTTATAGAATTTATAATTTTTTCAATTAATTAATTAGTAAATCAGTTAACCAGAAAAATCTTTATTGGATGCCTTTTTTTGTGTGTGCTAAGGTTGGTGCTGGGATTGTAGTGAGGTAAGAAAATGAAAAGCTCTGAACTAATAAAGGTTGTACAGTCCCAGAGGGAATCCAGTCTAATGACAGTGTAATAAGTGATCAAGGATTTGGTCCTTAGGGTGGCAGGAGTTGGGACAGACAATAAATGCACTATGAATAAAGAGACAAATGAGCCCCAAAGTGATAGGAAAGCTCGTCCAATCCAGTGAGGAAATGTTCTGTTTCTTAGGCCACGAGTGAAGGAAAGATGGCTCTCTCTTTCCCTCCCTCCACCCACCCACCCATCCAGCCATCCATCCACCCACCCATTCAGCCATCCATCCACCCACCTATCCATCCAATTAAAATTTTTTTATTATACTTAGGGGCACCTGGGTGGCTCAGTCGGCTAAGCATCTGCCTTCAGCTCAGGTCATGATCCCAGGGTCCTGGGATCGAGCCCTGCATCGGGCTCCATGCTCAGCGGGGAGCCTGCTTCTCCCTCTGCCACTCCCCCTGCTTGTGCTCTCTCTCTCACTCACTTCTCTCTCTCAAATAAATAAATAAAATCTTTAAAAATATATAAAAAATTTTATTATACTTAAATAGCCTTTCTGAGGAGTAATTGATACACAGTAAATTGCATTTATTTAATGTGTGCAATTTAGTAAGTTTTGACCTATGGATACGCCAGTGAAACCATCACCACAATCAAAATAATGAACATGTCCATCACCCTCGAATGTTTCCTGTGCCCCTCTGTAGGCCTTCCCACCCACCTTCCCAGACGACTACTGATCTGCCTTCTGTCAGTGTGCAATGCATTTCCTAAAATTTTATCAAGATGAAATAATGTACTCTGTACTTTTTCTTGGTCTGGTTTCTTTCACTTAGCATGATTATTTTGAGATTTTTCCATGTCATAGAATGTATCAATATTGCATTCCTTCTAATTGCTGAGTAGTATTCCATTTTATGGACACAACAGTACACACAGTTTGTAATTCACCCGTTGATGGGTATTTGTTTTGTTTTTTAAGTTTTGGGCTATTAAAAAATAAAGCTGCTATGAATATATGTACTTATTTTTCATGGACATCTTTTTATTCTTGGGTAAATACCTAAGAGTAGAATGGCTGGTTCATACGGTAGGTACATTTTTACCTAAAAAGGTAAGAAATTGACAGACTCTTTTCCAAAGTACAGCACTATTTTACATTTCTACCAACAGTCTATGAGGCTTCTATTTTGTCCACATCTTCACCAGCATTTGGTATGGTCAGTCTTTTAAGTTTTAACCATTCTAGTAGGAATACTAGTGGTATGTGCTTTAATTTACATTTCTCTAGAGACTAAAGAGTGAGTCTTTTTCCATGTGTGTATTTACCATTGACATGTCTTCTTTGGTATGTGTCCAAATATTTTGACTATTTTTTATTGGTTGGTTTGTTGACTTATTATTGAGTTTTCAGAGTTCTTATATATTCGGGATATAAGTGTTTTATCAGCTGTATGATTTATCAGATATATGATCCTCTCAGTCTGCAATGTGTTTTTCATTCTTTTAGCAGTGTCTTTTGAAGGGCAGAAGTTTTTTTTTTTGTTTTGTTTTTTAAAGATTTTATTTATTTGAGACAGAGAGAAAGAGAGAGAGAGAGCACATGAGAGGGGGGAGGGTCAGAGGGAGAAGCAGGCTCCCTGCCGAGCAGGGAGCCCGATGCGGGACTCGATCCAGGGACTCCAGGATCATGACCTGAGCCGAAGGCAGTTGCTTAACCAACTGAGCCACCCATGCGCCCGAAGGGCAGAAGTTTTTAAATTTGATTAAGTCCAACTTACCAGTTTGTCCTTTTATGGATCATGCTTTTGATGATGAATCTGAAAAGTCTTGCTCAGATCAGGGTTACAAAGGTATTCTCCTATGTTCCAGATGTTTTAAAGTTTTAAGTTTTATATTTAGAGTTATGATACATTTTGAGTTAATTTTAATATATGATGTGAGGTATGGATAGAGGTTCATTTTCTTTGCATATGAGCATCTGTTTGTTCCAATAACATGTGTTAAGGCACTATCCTTTCTCTACTCAATTGTCCCTGTGCCTTTGTTACAAATCAGTTGCCCATATACATGTGGGTCTATCTGTGGACTTTTACTGTTTCATTGATCTACTGATTGATTTATCTTTCTATCTTTATGCCATTGCCACACTGTCTTGATTACTAAATCTTGAAATCAGATAGTGTTAGTACTCTACTTCATTCTTTTTTGTCCCCAAAGGTAATTGGGCTCTTCTAGGTCCTTTGGCTTTCCATATACGTTTTATTTTATTTATTTTTTAAAGATTTATCTAGGGGCGCCTGGGTGGCTCAGTCGTTAAGCGTCTGCCTTCGGCTCAGGTCATGATCCCAGGGTCCTGGGACCGAGCCCCGCATTGGGCTCTGTGCTCCGCGGGAAGCCTGCTTCTCCCTCTCCCACTCCCCCTGCTTGTGTTCCCTGTCTCGCTGTGTCTCTCTGTCAAATAAATAAATAAAATCTTAAAAAAAAAAATGAAGATTTATTTATTTTAGAGGGCATGAGTGGGAGGGGCAGAGGGAGAGGGAGAGAGAATCTGAAGCAGACTCCATGCAGAGCCTGCCTGACATGGGGCTCCATCTCACAACCCTGAGATCACAACTTGAGTTGAAACCAAGAGTTGGGCATCGAGCTGACTGCGACACCCAGGTGCCCCCACATATACATTTTAGAGCCAGTTTGTCAATTTCTAAAAAAAAAAAAAAAAAAGCCTGTTGGGGATTTCGTTTGGATTGCACGGGTTCTATAGGTCAAGTTGGGAGAATTTAGATCATCTTAACAATATCGAATCTTTATGAACATAATGTATCTCTCCATTTATTTAGGTTTTTCTAAAACTTCTCTTAGCGGTGTTTTATAATTTTCAATGTATGAGCATTTCACATCTTTTGTCAGATTTATCTCTTAGGTATATCACTTTTTGATATTGTGAATGTATCATTTTATTAATTTCAATTTATGACTATCTGTTGCTATTATATAGACATCTAACTTATTTTTGTATATTGACATTCTATCCTGCAATCTTGCTAAACTCACTCACTGGTTCTAGTAGCTTTCTTGTTGATTCCAGCAGATTTTCTGCTTGACGATCATGTCACCTGCAAATAAGGACAGTTTTACTTTCTTTTCTATCTGGGTGCCTTTATTTATTTTATTTAGGTTTTTTTTTTCTTTTTTTGCCTTATTGCACTGGTTAGAAACTTTAGTATATGTTGACTAAAAGTGGCAAGAGAGGACATCCTATCCTTGTCTTCTTCCTTATCCCAGAGGAGAAGCTTTCATTCTTTCATTGCGATGTTTGCTATAGGTTATTTGGATGCTCTTTGTCATGTTGAAGAAGCTCCCTTCTAGTCCTTCATTGTTGAGAGAGTTTTTATTATGAATGAGTAAAAAACTCCAACATTTGTTTTGGAATTTCACAAATGAGGTTTTTTTTGCATCTGCTGAGATGACTTTTTTCTTTTTTTAGTTTGCTGCTATGGTGAATTACTTGATTTAGTTTTGAATGTAAACCAAACTTACACTCCTGGGACAAGACTTACTGGTCAAAAAAATTATCCTTTTTATGTACTGTTAGATTCAACATGCCAATATTTTATTTAGCAATTTTGCATGTATAATCAGGAATGTTGGTCTGCAGTTTTTTTGTAATATCTTTGTCTTTTGGGTAGTGGGGTAATGTTGGTCTTATAGAATCAGATGGGAAGTATTTCTTCTTTTTCTATTTTCTAGAAGGTTTTATATATAATTGGTATTATGTCTTCCTTAGGCGATTGATAGAATTCATCAGCAAAGCCATTTATATATCCAGATTTTATCCAGATAGTATAGCTCCCTGGGTTCTGGGATCAGACTGCCTTGGTTTGAGTCCTAATTCTAAAACCTAGCAGTAGGTGAACTTGGGCAAGTCTCCAGACATCCATATTTTTTTTTAAGATTTTATTTATTTGACAGAGAGAGAGACAGTGAGAGAGGGAACACAAGCAGGGGGAGTGGGAGAGGGAGAGGCAGGCTTCCCACCGAGCAGGGATCCTAGGACCCTGAGATCGTGACCTGAGCCGAAGGCGCCCTCCAGAGCCCAGGCGCCCTCCTGACATCCATCTGCAAAGTGGAGGAATAACAATGCAGTGGTACTTACATCGGAAGACTGTTCTGAGGAGGGGCTCCTGGGTGGTTCAGTCGGTTAAGCGTCTGGCTTTTGATTTCAGCTCAGGCCATCATCTCTGGGTTGTGAGATCGAGCCCCATGTCGGGCTTCCCCACTCAGTGGGGAGTCTGCTGGAGATTCTCTCCCTCTGCCTCTCCCCCTGCTCTCTGTCTCTCTCTAAAATAAATAAATCTTTAAAAAAAGATTGTTGTGAGGATTAAATAAGATGATATACATAGTCAATAAATTTTACTTATTATTATTATCATTGCCATGTACCAAAGTCTCCCGGACAAGAGTGAGCTGCACAGTAGGATAGAAAAGGACCTAGAAGGAGGGTGTGGGCCGTTTTTTTTTTTTTCTAGATACAGCCTTACTCACACAGGCCTTTCTGTCCTTACTCCCTAGGATCATTGAAAAGAAAACTGGGCCCACCATTTAATGTGTGACCAAAGTAACTTCTCCTAGGCTGGTTTTCTGCAGTTGTAAAAAAGGGATATTAACATCAGGTCTTTGTTGGCCACTTACCATATGCCAGACGCTACTCTGAGCTCAATCCATGTTTTCACCCCGTTACATCTCAGAAGGTGGGTACTGTTACCACCCTCAGTTTTCCTGATGCATAAATGAATGAAGCAGAGAGAGGTTAGTAACTTGCCCAAAGCTGCACAGCTAACAAGTGGCAGACTGGGATATGAACCTAGGCCATCTGGCTCCACAGCTCACTTTCTTGCCCCCTACACTTATACCTTATAATTTGTTGTTGTGGGGGTTTTGTGGGGAGGTGGTGTGGGTGGGGGTTGAGGATTAGCTGAGACAACCCCAGGGCACAGGGAAGATGTCAGTAAGTGCTACTTTACTTTCCATGAGTTCTACAAAGCTCTGGAAAGAATCATTTTTCAATATACCTGTTATTTTATTCGCTCAGCTGCTGTGCCCAGCTGAGCCCAATCCAGGGCTGACTCCGATTAGAAGAGGCTCTGTTTCAGCAGAGAGGACATGTTCCAATCCCAGAAGAAGTCTGACTCTGGAGGCTCTTAGAGGGCAAGGCCAGGGCCCTTTGGCCCCTGGCTACTCGAAGTGTGGTCCTTGGACTAGCAGCATCCGTAAAACCTGGGAGCTTGTTAGACATGCACAGTCTCAGGCTTCTCAACAGATCTACTGAGTTAGAATTGGTATTTTAACAAGACCCCAGGTGAATCGCATGCACATTAAAGGGTAAGAATCACTGCTTTAAAGCAATACTTTTTTCTGCTTGATCCTTTCAAGTGGTCACTCAGTTGATGAGGTGATGGGGGTTCACCAACACATCCTCCTGACAGCTGTGATGTTTATACTGAGTACACATGTATCTTCCTGGAGAGAGAGATGCGAAGTCAAAATGTCTTCAGCGGGCCAGGTGGGAACTGTGATAAGCTGCAGCATGTGTGCTCTGTTTAAAGGGGACAGCTGCCACCTCACTCCTGACAAGTGCTGTTAAATGGGAACGCAAGCTCAGTTTGCAGATCTCCTGCTATTTTATTTTATTTAAGATGTATTTATTTGAAAGAGAGAGCAAGAGCAAAAAAGCGTGAGCATGAGTTGGGGGAGGGGCAGAGAGAGAGGGAGAGAGAATCCCAAGCAGACTCCGTACAGAACACAGAACCAATGCGGGGCTTGATCTCAGGACCCCGGGATCACAACCTGAGCCGAAACCAAGTCAACACTTAACTGATTGTGCCACCCAGGAGCCCCAGATCTTCTGCTGTTTTATTCAAAGTGGGACATCGGGATATTTTTCTGAAACCCCTTATCTGTCAAACGTTAACAACTAATTGGAAGTAATAACATAACCTTGTGGGTCAGACAGGCGTGTGTGCAGTCCATATTCCTCATGGGATGTCAGTTTGTGACCTCTGACCTAAAAATGACTTCAGAGTAGCCCAAGTTCTTGAATAGATCAAGTATGTATTGTGCATGACCGTCTTTGGGATGTTTGGGATTTTTTTGCACACAAGACATTCCATTATTTGGTGGTTTCTTTTTTCTTTTTTAAGATTTTATTTATTTATGAGAGAGAGAGCAAGAGAGAGAGAGAGAGAGAGCGCACAAGCAGTGGGAGGGGCAGAGGGAGAAGCAGGCTCCCTGCTGAGCAGGAAGCCCTATGCGGGCTCGATCCCAGGACCCTGGGTTCATGACCTGAGCCGAAGGCAGACGCTTAACTGACTGAGCCACCCAGGCGCCCCATTTGGTTGTTTCTAATGCCAGCCACATGCAACCACAATTCATTTGCTGTTCCGTCTTCTGTGCTTTGGACATATCTGTTCCCTCTGCGTAAAACTATCCATTCCCCACCTTACACCTCTGGTGGTTAGCTTCGTGATTCATCCTTCAAGACCCAAATCAAGCTTCGCCTCCTCTGTGTGCATTTCCGGGTTTCCTGCATTAGAAGTGACCACTAGCCCTCCGACCCCCATGCCTGGGTCCTCTTCTCTTGGAATCACTTGTTCATATAGTTTTTTCCCTTCTTCATTCTCAGATGCCAGAGACTGAGTCTTACGTAGTTCTGTATTCCCAACATTCAGGAAGTGTCAAGCATGGAGTAGATGCTCGTGCCAGTTAACTATTAGAGCACAATAAATTACCCCAGAACGTAGCAGCTTAAAACCAGTATTATCTGCAAATAAAGTTTAAAATTAAAAAAAAAAAGAAAAAAACCCAAAACCCAGTTATTATTTGCATTCATTACCTCCATTTTCAGTGGGTTGGGAATCTGGGCATGGCTTAGCTGAGTGCTTCTGGCTCCAGGCCTCTCACGGGGTTGCAGTCAGAGTAGGCTGGGGCTATGGTCTTGTGTGTGTGAAGGCCCAACTGGGAAGTATCTGCTTCTAAGCTCATTCATATGGTTATTGGCAGGATTCTGTTATTTGGGGACTGTTGGAACTGAGGGTCTCTGTTTTTTGCTGACTGTTGGCCGGAGAACTTCCTCAGTTCTTTTCCACATGGGCCTCTCATTGAACAGCTCACAACATGGCAGCTGGCTTCCCTCAGAGGGTGAGTGAGAGAGCACCCCAGATGGAAGACACTGCCTCTTTGTAACCTGATCCCAGAAGTGACTGCTCCTCACCTCTGCTGCTAGAAGCCAGCCTCAGCATACAGCCCACTGTCAAGGGGAGGGACTCCAGGAGGCAGGGCCTACCGGAGCCATCTTAGAGGTCACCTACCATAATACTCAAATTGCTGCATGTGCCATGGTTGCTTGCCCAGCCTTGGGATTCGGATCACCCAGGTTCAAATCCCAGTCCCACCACTTACCCGGAGCAAGCTTAGTAATAGGAATGGGAATCAAAGGCTTTCTGATCCATGGGATTGTTATGGCAACTGTGCTTGACATGGCTCTGAATAGGCTCACTGTAATTAGTGTTGTTACTTAGGAGTGATTACTGAGGGGCGCCTGGGTGGCTCAGTTGGTGAATCGTCTGTCTTCGGCTCAGGTCATGATCCCAGGGTCCTGGGATGGAGCCCCGCATCAGGCTCTTTGCTCAGCAGGGAGTCTGCTTCTCCCTCTCCCCCTGCCCCACCCTGCTCATGCTTTTTTTCTCTCTCTCTCAAATAAATGAATAAAAATCTTAAAAAAAAAAAATGATTATTGAATGTACCAGAGGTACATAGGTAAGAGATTGAACGTAGGAGAAATAGAATAAGCAACAGAAACAGAAGGAAAACGGGGGTGCCTGGCTGGCTCAGTCAGTAGAGCATGCGACTCTTGATCTCAGGGTCGTTGAGTTCAAGCCCCCATGTTGGGCCTGGAGCCTACTTAAAGAGAGAGAAAGAGAGAAGGTAAATGGCTGGTGAGATGTCCAGGTCTCTGAATCTCTCCCTCTCCCTCAGGGTACTCATTTTTAGACCTTTTTCCCTTCCTCATGGTCCATGAGTTTGATCTTGGCCCTCATCTGGCCCGCACTCCCACAACCCTGGCCTCTCCTCCAAGTCTAGCGGGATCTCCCTTCTTTGCTCAGATCCGGTCCCTCTCCCTCACCAGGTTGTTTTAACCCTTGCCACCCCCAGGCTGGAATGCTCCTCTCCCACCCCGTAGTTCAGCAGTTGAGTGCTGTAGGGAAGGCTGGCCTGACAGAGTAGGTTGTTTGGGCCCATTACAAGTTCATCTCTGCTGGCTTCCACGGACCTCTTGCTGCCTCCTGGCCATCTTGTTTGTTTTGTTTTGGAAGCTGTGAGAAGTAGTCGACTTAAATACACATGACATGTTTTCCTGCCTTTTCCTCCTGCTTCCTGCCCTTTCTCAGCTGATGGTCTTGTCATGTATTTTACTGAAGTAGTAATAATACCCAACACTTACTGACCACCTGCCCTGGGTTGGTTGCCATGGAAGCCCCTCAAATGAATGATCTCCATGATCACAACTCCTATTAAGTTGGTACTGGGGTCACCCCTATTATACAAATAAGGAAAATCGAGTTTAGAGAGGTGGGATTCAAATCCATGGTAGTCTGAGCCCCTAGCTTAAGCTCTTACTCACTTTGATGGACAAAGTAGCTTAGATTCTTTGGTCTGCCTACTCCCTATCTCTGCTTAGCCAGCAGACTGCATGAAGCTTCCACTCAACCCCAGCGCTTCTCCAAACTTGTTTTCCCCAGAGAACTGGAGACCACGTTGCCGAATGCTCTTTCCAGTTGACCCTTCTTTGGCATTCCAGACTGCCGGCTGCCGCAGTCCCTTTTGAAGCTTATCCCTGGCTTATGTGGCTCCGCACACTCCTGGCTTTCCTACCGCTGCTCAAGCTTTGTACTGACTCCGTGTCCTCCTTCTAGCCCCTAAATGTCAGCACTTCCTGAAACTCTGTCCTGGCCCTCCTTGTAGGCTACACAGTCTCCTTAACTGACCTCCTTTACTCTCATGGCTCCAGCTGTCAGCTCTCCATGAATGATTTCTCTCTTCATGTTTTAGTCCTGACTTTTTTTTTTTTTAGATTTTTATTTACTTATTTTAGAGAGAAAGAGGGGAGCGGGGGGGAGGGTAAGAGGGAGAGGGAGAGAGAGAATCTTAAGCAGGCTCCACACTCAGCTTGGAGGCTGACGTGGGGCTTGATTTCATGACCCTGAGATCATGATCTGAGCTGAAATCAAGAGTCAGATGCTTAACTGACTGAGCCACCCAGGCTCCCCTCTAGGCTTTTTATATGTATACATTCATTTATTCTTCACAACATTTTCTGAAAATCCAGTTTTACAGTTTGTGCTTCTTATGGTTCAGTGGGCCCTTTCATGCTGAAGACACAGGTCTGAATTCAGGCTTGAGAAATTTTCTTCTGCAATGTTTGATTATTGCCTCTCCCCACTTTTCTCTCCCCTCTGAAACTAGATGGATTCCAGAATCCGAGATCTTCCACTTATCAATTGTGTGTATCAGTTAACCTCATGGTACCTCAGTTTGCTCTCATGCACACGAAGCAGGGGTAATAATGAGCACTTGCCTATGGGGTGGTTGTGAAGATTATAACACTTAGTTGGGTTTAGCTCCCTGGAAAATATTCACTAAACATCAGCTATTATTATTATTATTATTATTATTTGCATTAGCCTTATATTTGTATTTATGATCCTTCTTCTACTTTCCATACATGGGAGTACAGATGACAGTAGCTTAACCCTGAAGATGGTAGGGATGGTGGCCAAGAAGAGATGGCTGGTAGGTGCTGTGGAGGTTCTATGTTCCTCCTGGTTGAGGGGTTACTGGCTACTTGGGCTTCTTCCTGCAGCTCCAGCCTGGAGATACACAGAGAGTATATTCACATACAGGGAGCCGTGCTGTCCCACTTGATCCCCACCAGTTTCTGGGGCCCCAAACTATACAAACAAATCTGTTCTCCAAGGCCCATGCAGTTATTTCCTTAAGTGACTATCCTGTAAATCACATAACCTATTTCAAATACCAGATAACTATAAATAAAAGATTCCCCCAAACCATAGACTCTTGCTTGTAATGAACATCAATCTCTTGAGTTCAGGTTCAGTAAAAAGTAAAAATAAAAAAAAAATCCATAGTTATAGATTCATGTTAGCCTTTCCTGTGGTTTTAATAACAATTGTCCAAACACAATAAATGAAAGTATACACCCTTCCCAGTGCAAAGAGACCAGTCTCTTTTGTTTCAAAATCTAATTTTCTCCCTGGTGGGATTTTTCTGCACCAAGTCTAAAGATAACTGCCTTTCTCTGTTTTAAATATTCATGACTTGGAAAACTAGTAGGTAGTGCAGCTGCTCGTAGCCAGAACACACAGAATCATTTCTTCATTCTGTCCATCATTCATTCATTCATTTAGAACAGTGACAACAGCACAAGCTACCGGGGAGTGCTGACAGAGCCGGCCTGGGGCGGGGGGTGGGGGGGTATGAGATGACTGAGCCCAGAGCTCTTGGCTCACCTGTAATTATGGTTGACTTTCCCTCCAGCCTTCTAGCTCCCACCTGTGCCCTCTGGGGCTACCTTCACCTCCTTTGAGTTCCTCCAAGCACCTAGTTCCCTTCCTCCCAAGACCTTCGCATGGAGCATTTCTTTTTGCGGGGGAAGTCTTTCCTTTCTTCTGCCCCTCTGGGCCTCTTCCTCAGGAAAGCATTCTGGAGACTCCAGGACCTTGCCCTTCCCTCCCTTGGCACCTTGTACTTCTTCCCAGCACCTAGCTCAAGTGGAATTTAAGAGATGTAAGTAACTATGGTTTACTATCTGTTCCCTTCCTAGAAGCCAAGCCCCAGGTGAACACAGGCCATTCTGCGTTTTTGTTTTTTTGTTTTTTTTGCCACTGTAGGTCTCCCCTCCCCTCCCCACCCCGCCCCGCCCCAGGCTTAGCACAGAACACACTAGTGGTGCTCAATAAATATTTGGCAAGGAAGGAACCAAGTCATGTTCTCTACCTTGTGGTGTTTACAGTCCTGGGGGTGTGGTAATCACCAGCTGAGTGGCCGTGGATACTTCACCTGCCACTCTGTGCCTCAGTTTCTGCTCCTATGAAAGGGAGAAAACAGTAGTACTGGTCACAGAATTGTGAGAATTCAACGAAATAATACACGTAAAGCTCTTGAAAGTGTCTCAGGCATAGTAAGTGCAGTGCCTAATAAGTCAACAGTGATGATGACAGTGATGACAAATGCATAGTGTTCTGTGGCAGCTCTGAGTAGATGTCGAACTAGGCCTGAAAGGATTCACTAACGAATAAGTGATGCTGGAGGGGCAACAGTAGTCTGGGGGGTCAGGGGAAGGCTGCTCCGAGGAGGTGACGCTTGGGCTGAGACCGCAGTGGCAAGAAGAAAGGAGCCAGGGATGGATCTCCCAAGCAGACAGCAAAAGGGGTGGTGGCCATAGGAAGAATCAGCTTGGTTTGCTCTCGGACCAGCCAGGAGGCCCTTGCGGCCGGAGCGGAGCGGGCCAGTGGGCCGGGCAGTGGTAGGAGAAGGGGTCAGATGATGCACAGCCCTTTAAATCTTGGTGAGGAGTGGTGGAGGTGGTGGAGAGTTTTAAGAAGGGGCATGATGTGATTTGAGTGTCACTCTATAGAAAACAGTATGGAGGGTCCTCAAAAATCTGGGAATAGAATTGTCATACGATCCAGCATATGGTATGGGTATTTCTTTATCTGAAGAAACTAAAATAATTGTCTTGAAGGGATATCTGCACCCCCACGTTCATTGCAGCATTATTTGCAATAGCCAAGGCATGGCAACAACCTAGAGTCCAACAGCAGTTGAATGGATAATGTGATGTATGTGTGTGTGTGTGTGTGTATTTGGCTATAAAAAAGAAGGAAATCCTGCCATTTGTGACAGCATGGATGGACCTTGAAGGCATTATGCTAAGTGAAACAAGTCAGACAGAGAAAGACAAATACTGTATAATCTCACTGACATGTGGATTCTAAAACACTCAAGCAAAAACAAAAAGGAAAACAGAAAAATGGACTCATAGATATAGAGGCAGGGGGTAGGAATGGGTAAAATGGGGGGAGGTGGTCAAAAGGTACAAACTTGCAGTTATAGGAATAAGTAAGATGAATAAGTTCTGGGGATGTAACATACAGTGTGGTGACTATAGTTAACAAAACTGTATTGTTTATTTGAAAGTTGTTAAGAGAGTAGATTGTAAAAGTTCTCATCACAAGACAAAAAATTATAACTACGTGTGGTGATAGATGTTAACTAAACTTATTGTGGTAATCATGTGCAATATATACATGTATCAAATCATTATGTTGTGTATCTAAAACGAATACAGTGTTATGTGTGAATTATATCTCAGTTGAATGAATGAGTCACTGACCACTGGATGGAGAATGAGCTGTAGGGATAAGATTGGAAATGTGAGCAGAATATGCCAGGCACAGAAGGGCATTTCAGAGGGAGGAAAGGCCACGGCCAAAGGACCTGAGTCAGGAATGTGTGTTGTCTAGGGGAACAGAGAAATTTCAGGGTGGCAGGAACCTAGTGTGCTTGGAGGAAGATGCATTTGCAAATGTGACTTGCTTCCAGACTTTCAAGTCCTGAAGGACATTCCAAAGTTTTTGGACTGTATCATGGAGAAAAGATTCTAGAAGGTTATTTAAGAAGGGGATTGATAGAAAGTATCATTCGGATGAGGTCCAACCAGAACAACATAAACTTCTCTCTAGATACCTGGGATTCTTGCCCAAAGGAGGCTGAAAGAGAAATGCCCCGCAGTCCGCTATCATTTAATACAGGGAAGAACTGAGGAGCCAACCAAGGCAGGGGACAGCCGCTGACAGGTTACCAGCCGCAGGAAGCCAGCCACTCTCTTCAGGCTGGGAGTACAGGGGGAGGAGGTGGTGTTACCAGAATCCAGAAGCTGGGCCTGTGCAATAGGACGGCGCTCCACGGTGGGGGCTGTCCAGCCAGTCTCAGGCCATGGGAGAGATGCAGAAGCTGCCAGTCACTGCCTGAGGCTCACCTCTCTCTTTCGCCCCCCAGATATCCCACCAGTGCCTCCCACTGGCCAGACCTGCCCAGCAGTCAGCCGTCAAGGAAGCCTGAGAAGCACAGCGGGGAGAAGGGCAAGAACAGATCTTTGGGCGGCAGGACATGGCTGCCTGCAGGACCAGCTCCGTCTTCGAGGGAGATTACAGTTGCAGCCGTGTCGAAGAAGGGCTGGCTGGTGTGACAGAGGCCAATTAGAAAATTACCACAAGACTCTAAGGGATCCGAGATGAGAATCTGAACCAAGCAGAGGCGGTGGAGATGGGGACGGGAGGTGGGGGTTCAAAGGACAGGACCCCTTGAATATAGGGGCTGAGAGGGAGCAGGACGGGGGTGATGTTTGAGGTTTCTCGTTTGAGCAGCTGTGCAGAATCCAGGCAGGGAGCAGGAGGAGGGACCATGAGGAACTCCACTGCAGCATCTTGAATTTGAGCTTCCTGCAGGTCACCCACAGGAGACCTTGTGTTCCCCTCTCGGAGCCTTGGTTTCATTCTGTTTGATGATAATGAGTAATAACAGATAGCATTTATTGATGCTTCCTACGTGCCAGGTGTGGCTCTAAGCACTTCGTGTGTAATAACTGAATCCTTACAGTGCCCTTATGAGTTGGATGTTGCTACCCTCATTTTACTGAGGAGGAAACTGAGGCACAGAAAGATAATGCCTGATGAAGCTCAGCTAGCTTGTAGGGGCTGTAATGTAAATCCAGGTGGCCTTGCTCCAGCCCACCTCAACCTCCCAGCGCCGCTTCGAGGATTGAGGTAATATAGCCTGGGGTCTGACATAAAGCAATAACATTCTGCTTTAATATTATTGTTGGAAATCCGGTAGCTTTTGTGAGGAACTTCAGCCCACACTACCTTTAGAAGAATGAGAGATATAGGGATGCCTGAGTGGCTCAGTCCATTAAGCATCTGATTCTTGATCTCAGCTCAGGTCTTGATCTCAGGGTCGTGAGTTCAAGCCCCGCGTTGGGCTCTGTACTGGGTGTAGAGTCTGCTTGAAAAAAAAAAGAAGAAGAAGAAGAAGAATGAGAGATATCAATGATATCATTAAGAGAGGGAGGAGGAGGTGTGGGAGTTGAAATAAAATTTGAGGTTTGGTAGACTTGAATTCAAATCTGGTCTCTTAACCTTGACATCTGTGTGGCCTGGAACAGAGAAACTTAAATTCTCTGAGCGTTGACTTATTCTTTTGTAAAACGGGCACACTAACGCTTCCGCTGGGTGTGGGGAGGAGGAAGCGAGGCTAAGGATGTGCAGTGCCTAGCTCGGTGCCCGGTACATAGGTGCTCGTAGCTGTTAGGTCTCCTTTCCTGGGGGCTCTCTTGGTCCGACCCTTCTAATCCTTGGACCTTGGCTCTAATCTGGTTCACTAGGGATTTGCCTTTTTGTGAGCACCTTCTCCTCTCACGCTTGGCTCCTCCTCATCAAAGGTGTTGGAACAGACCTCCAGTGCCCCAGCCCTGAAAGCCAGACAGCCCACGATCTCAAGGCCCCGAGCTTTCCATGCTGTCAAATGGGGCCATAACCGCAACCTCCAAAGCAGACTGAGTACTGGGGGCCACACTGAGAACATGTTGTCTTTGGGCTCAGCAGTTTGTCCTCAAAGGGCATGGGTTTGACATCATGAGGGCATTCTGAGTCTACTCAAGGCAAAGGAAGAAGCCTTGGGGGCAGGATCAATACTGGCATAATGTCTGTAAGAGTTGTAAGCATCTTAGAGATGGACATTCTATTCGTAAAATGTCATATTATTCCTCTAAATTTGGTCATGGGTAGGGGCGCCTAGGTGGCTCAGTTCGTTAAGCGTCTGCCTTCGGCTCAAGTCATGATCCCAGGGTCCTGGGATCGAGTCACAGGTCTGGCTCCCTGCTGCCCCTCCCCCCTGCTCCTGTGCTCGCTCTCTCTCAAATAAATAAAATCTTAAAAAAAATTAAAAAAATAAATTTGGGCATTAGCAAATGAATCAAATCGCTCTTTCTTTCATCTATTTGTTCACCAAGAAATTACTGCGTACCTACTATGTGCTGTGCACGGTAAAAAGTGCTGGAAATACAGCACTGAACAGAAATCCTCTTGGAGCTTATGTTCTAGCTGTGATACGTGAACAAGTCAACTGATAAACAAGTACATAAGGCACCTTAGCTTGATGATAAACGTTAGGTGGAAAATAAGAGAGACGCCAGTGTGCTGGAGAGAGTGGTCGGGGAGCCCTCTCTGGGAAGCTAGCATCTGAGATGAGACCCACAGGTAGATCTTGCCTTTATTCCAGGTACACGGATAGCTGTTGGAATTCTTCAAGCATGGAAGGGAGAGTATGGGTTGAGACTTCATTTACATTTCAAGAGTGCTCGGAAACCTTTGGAAGCAATTTTCTCTGCTGACTTTGGAGAATTAATTAGTTTAATACCTGTGTGACACTTGAAAATCTTGGAGGAACGGAAACATAGGATTATTATTTCCCCATTGAGGCTTTCTAAATGGAGGTCTGAGTACCTGGGATTCTTGCCCAAAGGAGACTGAAAGAAATGCCCCGCAGTCCCCTGCTAAAGAAACATTTCTTCCTCCTGCCCTGCTGGGAAATCTGACTTCCATTTTTATAAGGCCAAAAAGGGACTTGGAAACAGGGCCAGTTCTGACTCTGTAATTAATTTCAAAGAAAGTCTTTTACCTTCACCGCCTATAAAAATACTAAAAAATAACTTTTGTTTAGGTAATACCTTCCTCTAGAGAGCTCACTGCACTCGGCAGCAAGGACTTTGATCATGTCGCCTTGCTGTGAAGTAGGCAGGAAATCTACTATGTTTTTCGTTTTGTTTTTTAAACATGCAAGAAATTACAACAGAGTTTCCCCAGCAACCTTGGGGAATCCAGCTGTCAGGAACCGTACCTTTCACTCTATCCCAGAACCTTATCCTTGACTCTGTTTGCTTCCTTTTGAGAATTTGGATTTTTGCTGATAATTTTCATCCAGTTAATCTCTCCCTCTGCTTTTTCCTAAGAATAGCTAATGCCGATTGTGCCCTTGCCCCAAGGCAGGCGCTTGGCATGCATCATCTCATTTAATTGAAAATTTACGGAGGTAGGTACTGTTGATACCACGAAGGTCACAGATGAGGATACTGAGGCTCACAGGGGCCAAGTAACTTCCCGAGATCCCAGTGCTTGTGAACAATTTGACATCATAGTGTACACGCTGAAAAAGTACCATCTACTGCCTCCTTTGAGTTAGAGTCCTGAGAATAACTTGGATGTCTTCGAGATTCTTTGCGCAGTACCACATTCAGGGCACCGAAGGCATCCCCTATATTTATTTAGTTTTTTTTTTTTTTTTTGCATGTGAAGCAGCGTGTGTGGGAGGTGGGCGAGTGCAGAGTGGAGAGAAATGCCTTTTATGGATCGTCTGCTAAACCTTGTGAAGCCGTAGCCGTGTCTTCGTGCCAGACAAATGCGCCTGCTGACTTAGTGACTCTGAAGGATGACAAGGCTTAAAAAATCAACTGTCACTGCAGAGCTTGGAACGGATTGAAATAGAGCGCTTGAGTCATCTGTTAAAAGACGCCACTCTGGGCCCGTGTCATGCAATGCCCAGTTAGTGCCAGGAGCACATTAAAAACCAAGCCCAACTTTGCTTCAATTCTGGTGCCTAAGGGACCCTGTCCTGTGTGAGGGGACTGCGGGATGGACACTGCTGCTTGGCCAACATCCCATTTCTGGTGGCCACTGGTCACGGAATGGTACAGCTGAGTTACGGGAAAGACCTCTGGTTCACTGATGAGTACACAGTGAGGTTCTCAACAGAGCTCCTGGCAAGAGTGACAAGATAGATCTTGTCCCTGTCCACTCGGCTTCAGTGACCTTATACACCTCGGCATGCCCCGCAGCCAGGTGCCCCCAGGTGTGTTCCCAGGGTACGCCTGCACCCCCAGTCCCTCCCATCCTGTCTCCAGCCCAGACTTCACACCATATCTTGTCTGGAGCTCATCCTCACCTCCACTGTTGCGGAAATTATTCAGAGCATAGGGCTGAGAATCAGAGGAACCGTAAGTGGAAGGTCCCCACCGTTTTAAACATGCATCTAACAAACCCATGTAAACTGAGGGATGCCTGCCTGCAACCAATCAGGATGTCAGTGGGAGCCAGCGTAACTCACAGAAGTACTTCAAGCATTATTGTGTATGGGGTGCAATGGACATCTTTCTTAGCAAGGTGGAGAAGGGCCTTTTGAAAGTAGGGATGGGTCTACAGATACAATGGCAGGGAAGGCCAGAGGGTAGAGACACTGATATTGATGATGGAGCAGACCAACTGGCTTAGAAGCCTGGTTCCACTACCAGCTGTGTGACCTTGGGCAAGTTACTTAACCCCTCTGTGCTTGAGTTTTGCCAGCTTGAAAATGAAGATTAATAAAAGCATCTAGAATTGGGTTGTCACGGAGATTAGATCATCAGGAATACAGGTGTCTGGTACTGTGTTAGTGCTCAATGAGTTTTAGCGGAAAAACAAAGCCAGTAAAAAGGGATCCAGGATCTAATTTTTGACTCGGGAAAATGGAGAGAATTGGAATGAGCAGAGGATCATCATCCAGCAGGATGATAATTAAGTAGAAAATCCTGTGAGGACCTGTGGCCTGGGGCAATGGTAACAACATCTTACTTAGAAGTATCACGAAGTATCATGGCTGCCCTAGTGAGGAGGATTGATAAGAAGGAAAATCTATAATACTGGAAGAGGGAACTGTATTCGGGCAGATGATATGTATGTAAACAGGATTTAGTTTATACAGGTGTGGTATAAATATGTTTGGTCTTTGTCCCTGGTTCCCAGCACAGACAGAGTTCCTGAAACCCTTGGAATTCTCTGAATGATAGGAGGGTCTTTTCTTACTCAAAAATGAGCCCTTGGGGGCACCTGGGTGGCTCAGTCACCTAAGCCTCTGACTCTTGATTTTGGCTCAGGTCATGCTCTCAGGGTTGTAAGATCGAGCCCTGTGTTGGGCTGTGTGCTCAGTGGGGAGTGATTGGGATTCTCTCTCTCCCTCTCGCCCCTCCCTCCGGCTCACATACTCTCTCTCTCTCTCAAAAAACAGCCCTTTTAACAACCTGAGTTAATGCTAATGAGGTCACTAGGGTGGAATCCCTAGATAACCTCAGGATGGGGCCATTCACTAGAAAGACCAAGTGGTGAGAAGGTTGGAACTTTCAGCACCCCCCCCCCCCCCCCCGCCTTCTGAGAGAGAGAGAGAGTGTGTGTGTGTGTGTGTGTGTGTTGTGGGGGGTGGTTCTGGAGATTAAGCTTTATAAAACTCTTGAAGAACAAGATTTGAAGAGTTTCGGGGTAGGTGAACCCTGAACTTCATGGGGACAGAAACTCCTGTGCTTGGGACCTTTCTGGACTTTGTCTTATGTGCCTCCATCTGGCTGTTCATTTGCATCCTTTACAATAAATGGGTAATAGTAAGTAAAGTGTTTCCCTGGGTTCTGTGAACCATCATGGCAAATTATCGAACCTGAGGAGCGGGTTGTGGGAACCCCTGATCTGTGGCCAACTTGGACAGAAGTGATTGGCACGCATCTGGGGCAGTCTTGTGGGACTCAGCCCTTCACCTGTGGGGTCTGTGCTCCCTCTGGGAAGTTGGTATCAGAGTTGAATTAAATTGTAGGACCCTAGTTGGTGTCCACAGAGAACTGGAGAATTGGGTGGAGTGGAAAACCCACCCATTTTGTGTCAGAAGTATTGTTGAGTGGGGAAATCCTTTTGCTTTTGACAGTTTTGTAAAGGTCTGATGGTTATGTCAGCTGAGGAATTGTTCTCTCATATGGGTACAAATGGAATGTATACTAAGTCAGTGGGTTTGAGAGGACAAGTCTTGATTGGAAAGATAGTTGAGGAGTCACATGAGTTAAAAGGAAGGAATTCCGGAGTGTTTCTATGATCTAAAATGGGGTGAACCAAGAATACAGATGGGGTTCCACACATGGAGCAGAGGCCCAGGTCGTGAGCATTGTGGACACCGCTTCCATTGGCCTGGACCACACGGCAACAAGCAGGGAAGAAAAGGTTGGTTATGGGTGGGACAGAGTGTAGCCCTGCCTGCCTCACCAGGAGCGAGGTTGGAGAGAGGCTTAGGTAGAGAACAAAGAATGGGATCACACTCGGAAGAGACATTGCCATGAATCCCAGGGATAGTCTGAGTTTGTGTTTGGGAGAATGGCCAGGTTGTTGCACCAGACAGACCCCCCTTTTCCTTTGTGGGTGTGATTGCAACGGGCCTGTGGAGACCAAGGCTCTACCTCTGTTCTGCTGGTTGTCATTATTGTAAGGTCAGAAGACACTAAAGGAAGCCCAGAGGTGCCAGCAGTCACATCCAATGGGGGAAGTTCACTGTCAGCCCAGATCGCCTTGAGAAGTATCTCATCCAACCCAAATCTGTGAACATTGCCTCTGGGTGGCAAGAGCTGACCAGAACACATAATCTACAGACTAAGGAGTGATGTCTGGAAGCTGTAACCTGGTGGAATCATTTGCAGACTGGAGGATAAAGCAGGCAGTCGCCTTCTGTAGAGCATCTTGGAGGGTAGCTTTGCTGGGGTCAGGTGTTCAACCCAACAGTCCAGTAAATACACACACACACACACACACACACACACACGCAATTAGATGTTTCGATCAATATATTTTTAAATCAAGTATGTTTAGTGTTTTGTTGAAACTTCCTGAGATCCTTTGGGAGGGAGGCAACGCCTCCTTACAATACCATTCATAATCTTGGTACTGCCTCAGAAGTGTAAGCAAGTTCAGGGGCAAGAAGCAAGAACCCTTGCAGATAACAATAAAGCCTGGATTAAAAGCAGAAGTGGAAGCCACCTTAAGCAGCAAAGTTGCGGATGAAGAAACCGTGGAGGAGAATCTAGGTTGGATCTTGACAGTAACCATGGTGGGTCAGGTCATACTGAGTGCCAGGCACTGTCCGAGCTTTTAATGTGTATTAGTCCTCATAACAACCCAGTGATGTGGGTGTAATGTCGTCCTCATTGTATCAGTGACTAAACTGAGGCACAAAAGCCAGTAAGTGGTAGAGTCAGAATTGAAAATAAGCCTGGGCAACTGGTCCTCAACGGTTTCCTTCCTGGAGACTGAAATCAGAACTGCACGTGTAAATCATTTGTACTTTGTTGTTTCTAGTTATTCCTCCATTCAGAGTGAAATGTATATGGTTCCCATTCCTTGGTGGGGGCTATATAATTCTAAATAAATCTTTTTGTGGTCTTCATAAAGTCCTGAGCTGAGAACTCCCTCCGGGTATCGTAAATGGTGAAAATGTTGGCAAGGCGGACCCTCTCCTCCTACTGCAGTGGGAACTCTTTTGCCCAGGCCATCCATCTAAACAGCCTACAGGTCCGCCGACAGACCCAGGCACAGCAGGTTAATGTGTCCAAAGCTGGACTGACACTCTGGTCTGAGTCTTTCTTTCATCCTTCTGGTCACCCAGGCTATGAACATGGGATTCTTGATTTCTTCCCTCTCTTTCGGTCCCCAACCTCATGTCCAGTCGACCATCAAGTTATCAGGTGCAGTTTCTTGAATGATCCCCCAACATGGCCCTGACTCCATCCCTACTGCCGCCACCCCAGTGCAGGCCCTCACAGTCTATTTTGTGATGATTCCAACAGCCATTTTCCAATTGGTGACCCTACTTGAGTTAATATCATCTGTGCTTAATGTCTTCTTTATTATTATTATTTTTTAAAGATTTATTTATTTATTTTGGGGGGGCGCTCGAGTGGGGGGAGGGGTAGAGGGAGAGAGAGAATCCAAGCAGAATCCCCACTGAGCATGGAGCCCGAGGCAGGGCTCGAACCCAGGACCCTGAGATCATGACCTGAGCCGAAACCAAGAGTTGGACACTTAAACAGCTGCGCAGAATCCCCGCTGAGCATGGAGCCCGAGGCAGGGCTCAAACCCAGGACCCTGAGATCATGACCTGAGCCGAAACCAAGAGTTGGACACTTAAACAGCTGCGCCACCCAGATGCCCCAATTATTTTTTACTTTTCTTTTTTTCCTCTATAAGTTGTTTTGATTTCTGTTATGTTTTGTAAAGACTTGGAAGGCATACACCTTGGTTTTAAACCTGTTACTCGCTACCTTCAAGATTTGAAAAGATGTCCTTGAATTAAACCATCAGAGTCAGTTCCAGAACTGCAATCTTGGAAGGAATGCTCCTTTTTTATGGAGGATGAGAAATTTCATGTTTGATCTTTTTCCTGCCCCAGACTTCGTGAATTTAACCCCATCAAAAAGAAAACTTTAGCAGGGCGGGGGAGGGGGGACCATCAATGTTGTATCCACACCAAGACCCCAGTTCAGAGCTACCATCTCTATTCTACTGGCTGCCATGGACACCACACATCTTAGCTGGCCACTGCTTCCCTATTCTTGAGCATTTACTTCTGACTGCTCTTGCATTTTTTCCGGCCTGGATCTTCAGGTATTTTATTCAGGGTCTTTGCATGTTTGAGAAAAATCTTGGGGTGCCTGGGTGGCTCTGTTGGTTAAGCTCAGTGGGGAGTCTGCTTCTCCCTCTGCCCCTCTCCACAGCTTGTTCTCTCTCTCTCTCTCAAAAAAAAAAAAATCTTAAAAAAAAAAAGGGGGTGAGAATCTTTCTGATGACTTCTCAAATTGCATCTTGGCTGGATATAGTCCTTCGGTCACGACTTCTGTGCTTTGTAACTGATGCTCCGGTGTTTCCTGCCATTTCCTGCTCTGGAGTGCACGTTGGAAGCCAACACGATGTATCCCCTAGGTACTTACAGGAATTTAAAAAATTTGCCCCACTGTTTCTCTGTGTGGATCATATTTGTGTAAAGTCCAGTCTCCACTTTTAAACTCTTACCTTTATTTAGATCCCCAATTTTTCTTCCATTATTCTATAGTGTGTCCGCTTCTACTGCTTTTTTTTTTTGGTTTGCTTTCTTTCATGATTTTTTTTTTTTTTTAAAGATTTTATTTATTTATTTGAGAGAGAGAGAGCACAAGAGGGGGGAGCGGGATAGGGAGAAGCAGACTCCCCGCTGAGCAGGTAGCCCGATGCGGGACTCGATCCTGGGACTCCAGGATCATGACCTGAGCCGAAGGCAGTCGCTTAACCAACTGAGCCACCCAGGCGCCCTCTCTCATGATTTTTGTCACGTTTTCATTTCCTCTGAGTTTAGTGGGAGAGGGAGTGCATTTTCTCAAGTTTTTCTTCCAGTCTGCTGACTCTGCCCTCCATGTGGCCTTGTCTCCTTATAAGCTGCCTCTGAAGTGGCCTAACTTGATTATTTAGATTGTTTTTCATCTTTAGATAAAACTTCCTAATCCAAAATTAATTTCTTGTGGCGACCAATTGTCCCCACTTCATAGATCAGAAAGACTTTTTGGATCTTGTGGAAATCACAGATCAGCTATTTTAACAATGTTTCCCCCTTCCCTTCCTTTTAACTTCTGCCTTTCCTTCTTCCTCCTCTTTTTTATTTGGCAGGAGATTAATTTCCCCTGACTTTACAGAGAGTTTCCCCTCCTTTAACTGCACACTATTTTGTAGCCTCATGCTGCTTCTCATATTTGCCCAGATTTTTATAAGAGGGACCTCCAGGTCCACACTGAAAGAGAAAAGAGAAGGAGACCCCAAAGACTACCAGTCAGTGATCAATTTTAGGGATCCAGAAGCTCATGTGGGAGTGGGTGCGGGGGTAGGTCAGGGATAATGGAAGGAACAATGTCTCTGAGCGCCCCAGCATGGGATTTTGTCATAGGCACCAGAAGCAACCCCCAAATCTCTCTATGGCACATCTAGGATCCAGGCATACAATGTGTACAGCACAGTCTTTAAGGGAAGACAGAAGCTTTTCCGCCAATATAAAAAGATCTCACTAAACATGGATCTGTAAGTGGAAGGCTTTACTCTATCAGTCACTAGTTGAGAGTTGGCTTGGCTAAGGAGTTCTGAGTTTGGGTTTTTAAATCCAACCTCCCATCCCGGCCTCAGCTAGGGAGGCTGGGTTCTAAGCTCAATCGTCATTTAAATGATACTTTGAAAATAGGTTCAGTTACACTGTTCTAGGAGCTGGCGCTGCAGATACCGTCTTTGCTTTCATGGGATCTGTAATCGATTGGGTAGTCATCAGGTGTTAACCTAATGATCATATTAATAAACACAAGCAAAGGCTCATTACAAACTCGGTGTGTAATGGAGTGGGGAGGGAGGTCAGGGTGTGCTTCCTGGAGGAGGTGACATTTGAGCTGTGATCTGAGGGATGAATAGGCACCAAGCAAGCCAAAGTGGGTGGTGGAAGAGCTTGCCGGGCAGAGGGAGTGCAAAGGCTTTGGGTGGGAGGCAGCCTGAACTATTTGAGGAATCTGAATAAAAATAAAAATATGGGGCTGGGGGTGGGAGGGCAGAGCAGGTGAGGGGTGGAGGTGGTGAGAGGTACCAGATGAGGTCAGAAGGATTGCCTGGGTCACAGTTATGGGCCCAGGCTTCATCTTTAGAGCAAGGGGAGCCCGGGAGGGATTTATCGAAAGGGTGGTAACTCTGGAAGCAGAGACTCTCCAGACTGTGGGAAGGGGTAGTGAGCAAGGTGGGAGGAGGAGTAGATTAAGGAACAGGACCTGAGAGGTGATCAGTCCCACTTCATGTGAGCACCTGAGGGTGTGCTTGCTATTGAAGGGAGCAGAGTGTTTTTGTTTCTGTTGCTGTTTTCCTTGTGTGAAAACCAGCTACTTACATCAGGTGGTTTGTCCAAGTGTGTGTGGGGACTGATGGAGGAAATCAGTTACTTATTTGGGTTTGTTGATCTGCCCCTTCATAGGGTGTGGGAGGATGACTTCCCTGGCGGACTCCATGGGATGGAATCCTCCAGGTTGGTCTTAGCCCAAGAGAGCCTGTCCTGCAGGCTGTTCCAGGGTGGAGGTGTCCAGGAAGGGATCAGGAGCCGGGTTTCAAACTGCTCATGCCTGGAGCCCACACCCCTCTGACTTAGGGACAAGGGTGGGTGTGGGATTCCTACCAGCTTCTCCCCGTGACTTCCCCAACACACCACGTTTCCAAGGAGGTATCAGACCTCAAAGAACTCCTTTCACCTGGTCCTGTCTCCACTGCATGGGGTAGAAACTTTTTGAAGCTCCTGACATGACGACCACTCCCCATCTATATCCTCTTAGCCACTGGTGAGTGGAGGTGGTAGAAAGCCAGGCTCACATCAAGAATTATGAACATAAAAATATTTCTCTTGAATCCTACCTCTAAATAGCCTCTCCTAAAAGGTAAACCAGCTCACCCTGCTCAAAACAAGAAACAAGAATGCCTGCTCTTTTCCTTCACTGGGTGATTTTTTTTTTTAAATGTTTGGTACTTTTTTGGAGGAAAATGCTGTACCTGTGTAGATTCGCAGTTCTTTTGTGAGCTTGCTCATTATGAATCAGATTTCTTCTTTCATCAGTGTCCGCTCAGGTCACAAAGGGTTAATGGAAAGTGGCCTTATCCCCCTGCAGGGGAGCCCTGCCTTAGAGATAGGACTAATTGTACCAGCTCTGGGAGATCTCTAGGCTCATTTCGAGGTAGATCAGAGATGATTTTTGAAAATGTACTCATTGCTGGGTGGCGTTTGTGGGAGAAGCGAGGGGAGGGGAATGGTGCTCCCTCAGGACTAATTGGTTGTTTGTGTGCAATGAGAAAAACAGCTCTTGGAATCTGTTCTGTTGTAAGGTTTTTATTTTTTATTCTGTAGCCAAGACTTGTTATAACTAGAAAATTCAATAAATTAATGGACTCTGCAAATCAATAAAATAATTAGTAGGTCACTTCTGGGTGAAAAGAATTTTTTAAATTGAAGTTAATATGACTGACTATAGGGGTCAGGGAGGTGACAGATGGAGGCCAGCCAGGTCAGAGAAGTGATAGGTAGAGGTGAGGCTGAGGAGAATTGGAAGGCAAGCCCTCCCCACTCCCCTCCTCCCCCCACCCCCAAGGGGATGCTGCCATTCACCTCATTTGAGGGCTGACGGTTGCCATGTGGGAATGTGGGCTCAGTGTTGCCTCATCTTCTGTTTTTTTTAAAAGAAGCTGAACATCTGGATTTTTACATGGAATTAGTTGGCAGCTAAATTCAAAATACCTCTGCAAGGTCACATACGACATAGATGGTATAACCCACCTGTTTGTAACCTTGGGTCTAGATTGTGAAGAAATCCTTTTATTTCAGTGATTTACATTTACTTGGGGCCCTCACGAAAAGAGGGAAGATTAAATGTTAGGTCCCACAACCTTCGGGCTTTGCTTCTCTTTTCTTTTCTTTTTTTTAAAGATTTTATTTATTTATTTGACAGAGAGAGACACAACGAGAGAGGGAACACAAGCAGGGGGAGTGGGAAAGGGAGAAGCAGGCTTCCCGGGGAGCAGGGAGCCCGATGCGGGGCTCGATCCCAGGACCCTGGGATCATGACCTGAGCCGCAGGCAGACGCTTAACCGACTGAGCTACCCAAGCACCCCAGTAGACATATTTTTTAAAAGTAAAAAGAAACTGGTTATATTAACTTTAATAACATATTTTATTTAACCTAGCATATCCAAAATGTTATCACTTCAACATGTAATCAGTATTTTAAAATTATTAATGAGATATTTTACATTCTTTCTTCCATACTCAGTCTTCAAAATCGAATGGCTCTTCTGCACCTATAGCACATCTAAATATAGACACTGAATTTTCATCAGAAATAGCTGATCTGTATTTAGATTCCATAAATTCACAGGTGAAAAAGTAGATTCATATACCCCAGTTGTTCCAAACATACTTAAAAGCTTTCCGGTAACTGAACAGGGTAATGGTTTTTAATTTACGTTTAAACTAATTAAAATTAAATTTAAAACTCACTTCCTCAGTTTCACTGGTCCCAGTTCAGGCGCAGGATATCCACATGGGGCTAGCGGCTACCATGATCGATCCTAACGAGGACAGGCATGCACTGCCCTGTGCCTTCCCTCTTCCCACTGACTGGGAGACGGTAACAACTGGAAGTCCAGCTTGGACCAGAGATGGAAGCCATGTGTTAGTGTTGGCAAAACCACCCCTCCCCACCTGTAGACAGTTATGTGAGAAAGAAAGAAACTTCCATTCTATTGAAGCCTCTGTCTTTTTAGGTCCCCTTTGTTGCGACAGCTGAGCCTCTACCCTCATACATCCACAGGAGAATTTCCAGTACCTCCCCGTCCTAGTTTCGCTTCTAAAAACATTTATTATTATTAATAATACCATCAGTACTAGTATGTCTCAGCTTATATTTTCCTTGGGGCATTACACCAAGCACTCCTCAATATCTCAGCCTGTTATGTCAGCAAATTTTCAACTTTGGACTCCAGTGGGAGCTCAGGGTGGGCAGAGATTGCCTGGCTCAGGCTCCACCACTCTGAGGGTTAAGTGTATACATCGACTTGACTGGGCCTCAAGATGCCAGACATTTGGTCAAGCATTATTCTGAGTGTGACATTCGGCAAGGGTGTTTCTGGATGAGATTAACATTTGAATCAGTAGACTGAGAAAAGTAGGTTGTCCTAATGTTGGTGGGCCTCATCCAATCAGTTGAAGGCCTGGCTAGAGGAAAGGGCTGACCAGAAAAGAGGGAATTCCTCCTGCCTGCCTGACCTGGGACACTGGTTCTTTCCTGTCTTCAGACTCTGAAACATTAGCTCTTTCTTTTTTTTTTAAGGATTTTATTTATTTATTTATTTATTTGTCTGAGAGAGAGAGAGCACAAGCAGGAAGAGCGGCCTGCAGAGGGAGAAGCAGGCTCCCTGCTGAGCAAGGAGCCCGATGTGGGACTCGATCCCAGGACCCTGGGATCATGACCTGAGCCGAAGGCAGATGCTTAACTGACTGAGCCACCCAGGCGTCCCACATTGGCTCTTTCTGGGTCTCAAGCCTCCCAGCAGCATTAGCTTTACTGGATCTCCAGCTTACCGACTGATTATAGGGACTTGTCAGGCTCTGTAATCATGTGAGTCGGTTATTCGTTATAATAAATCAGTCTCTCTGTCTCTCTGAGAGAGGGCTGCATTCCCTCCTGCTTCATCTGGAAGACATGTCTCTTCATTATATGTTGTATCTCTACTTCTTCCTTAATCTTTTCCCTCTGGGAGAGGGGAAGGAGGTGAGGGAGAGAGAGGGAACGAGGGAGGGAGAGAGAGAGAGAGAGCGGAAGAGAGATCTTACTGGTTCTGTTTCCCAGGAGAACACTGACCAATGACCACTAACTGGCTGTGTCACCTCTGTGCCTCAGTTTCCTCATCTGAAAAATGGGAGAAATGCTCATCCTCTACTAACTGTCAGTTTTCTTGCTATTTTATTATCACGACACAGGACCGCAGAGCACTGCTAGGGAGCAGGGACTCCACCATGCAAGCATGTATGGGGGGCATTTCACACGTAAGGTCTCCAGCTGTGTTTGGCCCTCAGTGCACAGGAAAAGGCTTTAACACCTCCTTCTCCTGCTCCCCTCAGCAGGTGGTGTGCTTCAGACCCACATTACCACCTCCTCTTGGCCCTCAAGTTAGCCAGGTCCTCTTGGATTCGACCCTGCCCTCCATTTCAGAGAGAAAGGATGGCTTCCAGGCATGAACTTGTTAATTAATTTTGTTTCATCTGCTCATGCTTTTGATCTTTTGCTCATTCCCTCCTCAGGGACGTTCACTCCACATTAACTCTTCTCTCTTTCCTGGACTCCTAGCTTCAGAACTCATGCCTGGGGCCATCTTAGTGTTAAGAGCTTCCCTCTGTCCAGCCTCTTCCTGGGACCCCCTTGTCCTCCCTCTGTCCCCAGCCGGACTTCCTCACAAAAATGGCATCTGTCCCTACCATTTCACGTACTGACTAGCACTCCCTCCAGAGGAGCTAAGGGAAGGGAACGAGCCAGGCAGATTGCTGGGGAAGAAGATTCCAGACAGAGGATCAACGTGCACAGGCTCCAAGGTGGGAGTGTGCTTGGGTTGGCTGAGGAATGTCAAGGCCCAGGTGGAGAGGGAGCAAGGGGCGAGGGATCGGGGGCTGAAATCAGGGCACAAGCTGGGCCCACATGTGGTGGGGAGTTGGCTTTGGCTCTGAGTGAAGTGGGGAGCCGTTGAAGGCTGTTGAGCAGAGAAGTCACGTACAACCACCTACATCTGAAAAGCCTCCTTTTGCAGAGAAGCGAGAGTGGACCCTTCAGAAGGCAAGTACGATAATCCAAGCCAGACTAGGTGCGGCTCAACCAGGAAGGAAGCATCAGGAGCTTCTCTTTTCTTATTGGGAGGAGGAGGCTGGTATTTTCATAACTTTGCTCATAAAGGACTCTATTTTCAAAGTGGAGAAACATAATCCATATCTAGCACATTGACCCAGCAGAGAATGAGCACCAGGGAAACCACCAAGGGGGCCATCAGGGCCAACAGTTCTAGCCTATCACTTTCTCAGCCTCACACGGAGTCCAGTGGTAGCTGCCATGTAAGGTTGCATAGGTTGTGTACTGTTCAACTGTAGAGGGTCTTATTCACAATGTAGACAACCCCTGGGGTTGTGCGATGTTATCACACGAGCCCTGTCAAAGACCAGATGTCACATATTCCAGAGTGGACAGTGCTATACATGTTTGGACGTGTGCTTAGTGTACCTGAAGTTATGCACACTTAACTTGCCACTCAACTGTGAGCTTCTGAGAGAAAGGAATTTGCCTTCTAGTTCCAGGAATTAGCATAGTGCTTGGCACACGGTAGACAGAACTTCCCTCCACCCACTCCGCCCCATATCCAATATCCAGGAAGCCACTGGAAGCATACTTTGGAGACTGGGAGAGAAGTTGCATTTAGAGACAGAGATTTGTGGGTCATTAGTGACTTCTCAAAGTCACTGGAGTGACTGAGGTTGCTGGGGGACCGTGGGGGACAGGGACCTGGGATGACAGAGGAAAGGAAAATGAATTCATGAAGAGGATTGGGGATAACAGTCAAAGGTGTGGAATCAAGAGAGATGTCATCACAATAAGCAAGGACCCACCATTGTGTCCCCATCATCAGCACATAATGAATATTCTTGATAAATATTTGGTAAATAACCGAATGAATGAAGTAGTGAGCAAGGGGTACTGACAAGTCCTGCAGAGAAATCACACAGAGTGAAGATTGAAGAGGGGCCTTTGGGGTGAAAAGAGCCAGTTAGACACTTGTTAATGACTTTGGGAAGAGCAGTAGCAGTCTGAGTGGAGTTGTCCCTTCTTCCAGGAAACTTTCCACAACTACCCTGGAACCACCCCCTCCTGATGCTCCTCTTATTTCCTGCCGTAAGACCTAACACTCCATCCTCAGCTCCTGAGCACATGCTTGTTACCCAGCATTACATCTGTCTGCTCTTCCCCGCATCCTCCATGAGTCTGCCAGCTGTGTGTGCACTGAGACCCGAACTTGATTCCTTTGACACCCACCTGGTGTACGGTAGAGTGTTAATAAAAATTTTTCTTTACGTAGTGATAACTAAGAAAATAGAGAAAACTAACTTTTGTACAAAATAGTAAGTGCAGGATTGAGAAATGCGCAAACGTAAATGGACATCTAGTGGAGGGAGAAGAACATTATTCCCGGGAGGGGCATCACTCTGGTTTCACCAAGAGATTCATGGAGAGATCACGAGCATTTGGCAGGGCTGAGGGAACCAGGAATCCACGCTGGAGTTCTTGAGATGCCACTTAAAACAAAGGGGCATTTTTTTTTTCTACCTATTTCAGCCCTAAGGACTAGCAGTGAGAGCTCTCGAGGTAAGAGCGACAAGAGAGGTTCGGTAAGGCTGACTCTCGATGAAAGTGGAGGGTAGACGTCCAACATCTTCCGGCTCTGCATAGAAATATTTATCAAACGTGGAAACACGTGCACGACACATTGCTAAAGGAAAAGCAGCTACCAAATGACAAGTACAGTGTTTATTTCTAAGACAAATGTATTTTTCTTTCCCATTCTAAAAAAAAAAAAACCCAAGATTTTCTTAGAAATTAACAATGACACTACAGATAAAGGGCTGGTATCCAAGATCTATAAAGAACTTCTCAAACTCAACACCCAAAAAACAATCAAGTCAAAAAGTGGGCAGAAAATATGAAAAGACACTTCTCTGAAGAAGACATACAAATGGCTAACAGACACATGAAAAAATGTTCATCATCATTAGCCATCAGGGAAATTCAAATCAAAACCACATTGAGATACCACCTTACACCAGTTAGAATGGCAAAAATGGACAGGGAAAGAAACAACAAATGTTGGAGAGGTTGTGGAGAAAGGGGAACCCTCTTACACTGTTGGTGGGAATACAAGTTGGTACAGCCACTTTGGAAAACAGTGTGGAGGTTCCTCAAAAATTTAAAAATAGAGCTACCCTATGACCCAGCAATTGCACTCCTGGGTATTTACCCCAAAGACACAGATGTAGTGAAAAGAAGGGCCATATGCACCCCAATGTTCATAGCAGCAATGTCCGCAATAGCCAAACTGTGGAAAGAGCCGAGATGCCCTTCAACAGATGAATGGATAAAGAAGATGTGGTCCATAAATACCATGGAATATTACTCAGCCATCAGAAAGGATGAATACCCAACTTTTACATCAACATGGAGGGGACTGGAGGAGATTATGCTAAGTGAAATAAGTCAAGCAGAGAAAGTCAATTATCATATGGTTTCACTTATTTGTGGAACATAAGGAATAGCATGGAGGACACCAGGAGAAGGAAGGGAAAAATGGGGGGGGGCGGAATTGCAGGGAGAGATGAACCATGAGAGACTACGAACTCTGAGAAACAAACAGGGTTTTAGAGGGGAGGGGGGAGGGGGATTGGTTAGCCCGGTGATGGGTATTAAGGAGGGCACGTACTGCATGGAGCACTGGGTGTTACACGAAAACAATGGATCGTGGATCACCACATCAAAAACTAATGATGTATTGTATGGTGAGTACCGTAACATAATAAAATTAAAAAAAAAAAAAGAAATTAACAGATACATTAGAAATAAGAGATGGCAAGGACATTCACTTAAACTGTTTACCTGGTGACAATTGACTTTAGTCAAAAGTTTGAGACTTTTCTTTTTTCCTGGGGTTTCTGAACTGAGAATTACTACATGAGGAATAGAAAATGCACAATAAATGGAATTCCACATGAACATTCCCCACACGACGTTTTTGAATAACATGCTTAATGACAAAATGATGATGAGGATATTTGTTAAGGGACAAAAGTAGATTGCAAAATGAGTTACACATGGAGCGTTGAGGGATGCCACATTGATAGTGTGGGTTTACATGGGTCTGTGCATCTGTGCCCAGGAAAACAGTGGTTATTTCTGGTCTCCTGGCAAGCCTCGGGGCGACTTTTATATTCTTTTCTGTATTTTCTGTTATAATACCTGTAATTAATGTCACAATACAGTTTTAAAAATTTATAAAAATTTCCATTACAATATCTACATGTTACCTTGTAATTGAAATTCTTAATAAACATGAATATGGGACATCTGGGTGGCTCAGTCAGTTAAGTGTCAGATTCTTGGTTTCAGCTCAGGTTGTGATCACAGCGTTGTGGGATCGAGCCCCGCATTGGGCTCCATGCTCATTGGGCAGTCTGCTTGGGATTCTCTCTCTCCCTCTCCCTCTGTCCCTACCCCAGCTTGCATGTGCACTATCTTTCTCTTTCTTTAAAATAAATGAATAGGGGCGCCTGGGTGGCTCAGCCAATAAGCGTCTGCCTTCGGCTCGGGTCATGATCCCAGGGTCCTGGGATCGAGCCCCACATCGGGCTCCCTGCTCGGCGGGAAGCCTGCTTCTCCCTCTCCCACTACCCCTGCTTGTGTTCTGCTCTCGCTACCTCTCTGTCAAATAAATAAATAAAATCTTTTTTAAAAAATAAAATAAATGAATAAATTAAAAATCTTAAAAAAAAAATGAATAAGGGCGCCAGGGTGGCACAGTTGAGTGCCTGACTCTTGGTTTTGGCTCAGGTCATGATCCTCAGGGTCATGAGATCAAGCCCCATGTTGGGCTCTGCACTCAGTAGGGAGTCTGCTTGGGTTTCTCTCCCTCTGTCCTTCTCTCCTGCTCTTGCTCTTTCTGTCTCTCAAATAAATCAGTCTTAAAAAAATTAAATAAACACAAATACCCGTAAAGATGTCAGAAAAAGCATACAGGTCAGGAAACATGTCTGTAAACATTCTGTAAGATTTTACAACTTGAAAATCTTCATGTTTATTTGTTTCCTATTTTCATGTGGTAATTACAGTAAAACCCTTTTTAAAAAGATTTTATTTTAGAGAGAGCACAAGTGAAGGGAGGGGCAGAGGGGGAGAGGGAGAGGGAGAAAATCTCAACGAAGAGTTGGATGCTTAACCAACTGAGCCACCCAGGTGCCCCTACAGTATAACCCTTAAAAGAAAAAAAAAAAAAAAAAGGAATGAGAAAGCATTGCTTTGGTCATGTTGGGCCCCTCCCCAACTGCTTAAACCCCTTCCACAGCTCCCTGTTGCTTTATTTTTTTAATTTTTTAAAAAAGGTATCTATTTATTTGAGAGAGCGAGCGGGAGAGAGCACAAGCCGGGGAAGGAGCAGAGGGAGAAGGAGACTCCCACTGAGTGTGAAGCTTGACATGGGGCTCGAGGCCGGGCTCGATCCCAGGACCCTGAGATCATGACCTGAGCTGACATCTGCCATGAAGTCTGCTGCTTAACCCACTGAGCCACCCAGGCGCCCCTCCCAGTTGCTTTAGAACAAAGTCCAACCCCCCTTGCAAGGGAGATGACTCTCAAGACCTTTGATGAGCTGGCTCTGTGTACCTGTCTGTCTTCTGAACCCCTCGTGCCTGCACCACTGCAGTCCACTGACTCCATCCCCAGCCCTCCTGGACTCCTGCATGTGCCGTCATGTCCGCTGGGACACACTCCTTCCTCCATCACCCCCTTTGCCTGTCAAACTGCTACACAGAGTTGAGGTTCACTTCCTTTAAACTCTCTCTGCTCCCCCATTCAGTCAGCCTTATTATATATATTCTCCCATCACATTGTACATCTTCTTTTCAAGTACCCATGACACTGTTGTCATTTCTTCTTTCACGGACCACTTTTCCCATTAGATTGTGTCTCTGGCACCGTGCCCACTAGGGCATTCCTAATGGAAGCAGAGGTGTCCCACGAAGATGTGTAGAATGAGGGAGTGAGAGCGCTCACCTGCTGGGGTCGCTCAGAAAGGGAGCTTGGAGCTTCCCACTCATCAGGCAGCCTTCAGAGATGGAGTAGGTCGGTGACGGTCACCAAGATTTCCAAGGGTCTAAAGCCTGATAGAAGAAAAGCTCAGGGAACCGGCCAGCACGGGGGGGGCAGTGGTAACAGACCTAGCCCAGAAAGACAGGCCCCTGATGAGGTCATGTTCAAGTTAGTCCTTGAAAGGTGACATCACCTGGAGGAGGAACCCGCACAGAGACACAGAGTCCGGCAAGTGCCATCCCGAGTGGTGGATACCCAGAGTGAGAAGGTGGGCAGGAGAAGGGCGCCGAGGTGGGACAGGGGTTGTAGGAAGTGACGTAGGAAAGAGAGCTTAGGTCCAGATTACAAAAGCCACTTATTCCACGCCTTGGACTTTAGGTAACATGGAGCCAGACAAGATTGATTTTGTTTTGCACGGATATTTCATAAGCAGCTTAATAACTGGAAACCATGCCAATTACTTCTCTTTGATGGCCTCCACGTTATAGCTGTCAAACACACGTGCCATGAGCTGTGTCAGAGAAAACCCCAAACATGCAAACAGCTCATTTGATCTGAAATGCTAAGCTCTCGCATTCAAAACGTTGTGGGAAACAAGCTGATAAACGATGTTTACAGGCAGTGTCATTGGGGAGCTAAAGCATTTCTGTTTTGCTGAAGCTCTTTAAAAAATTTATAGCAAGATCAACATTATAATGCCAATACAGGGAATTTTTAAAACCCAAACAAATAAAGAAATGTAACCACCGGTTGAACACAAGAGGATATAATAAGTCTTGTGCTAAAGAATGAAAGAATAGCACTAGCATGAAAGAATACACGCTCATTGCTTTAAAAAAAAAAGAGCAGGAAACAAAGAAACAGCACAAAATAGCTTTTAATGAAAAATAATACTCTTGCCCTACCGATTCCCGCTTGCAATCCTGTTTCTCAGAAGCAACCAGTCTTAACCCTTTTAAACTATTTCTTCTGGCGGTCACCTCCATATATCTAAATAAACATGCAAAAACAGTACACGCTCTCTGTTGACTGCCAGGTATGATGGACACGAATTTGACTCACTTTTCACTACACCTCTCTCGCATCTTCCTGCTATAATTATTTTATGTACTTATCTTTGCAATTTGGAGAACAAGTTTAGGCTGAAATTCTAAATGTGAGGCTCATGACAGCCCCGGAAGGGAGGGCAGGTGGCCGTGGGAAGAGCGCGTGGCAGGTGAGAAAGGACAAAGCTCGGGGGCATCCTTCCTGCCCCCCCCCCTCTCCTATAATGCACACCCGAAGCGCTGGCACATTGTCGTTCCTCTGCCTTCAAAACAGCCACAGTGGGACAGTGTCTCCCACTGCTCCTGATGCTTCCTTCCTGGTTGAGCCGCACCTAGTCTGGCTTGGATTATCGTACTTGCCTTCTGAAGGGTCCACTCTCGCTTCTCTGCAAAAGGAGGCTTTTCAGATGTAGGTGGTTGTACGTGACTTCTCTGCTCAACAGCCTTCAACGGCTCCCCACTTCACTCAGAGCCAAAGCCAACTCCCCACCACATGTGGGCCCAGCTTGTGCCCTGATTTCAGCCCCCGATCCCTCGCCCCTTGCTCCCTCTCCACCTGGGCCTTGACATTCCTCAGCCAACCCAAGCACACTCCCACCTTGGAGCCTGTGCACGTTGATCCTCTGTCTGGAATCTTCTTCCCCAGCAATCTGCCTGGCTCGTTCCCTTCCCTTAGCTCCTCTGGAGGGAGTGCTAGTCAGTACGTGAAATGGTAGGGACAGATGCCATTTTTGTGAGGAAGTCCGGCTGGGGACAGAGGGAGGACAAGGGGGTCCCAGGAAGAGGCTGGACAGAGGGAAGCTCTTAACACTAAGATGGCCCCAGGCATGAGTTCTGAAGCTAGGAGTCCAGGAAAGAGAGAAGAGTTAATGTGGAGTGAACGTCCCTGAGGAGGGAATGAGCAAAAGATCAAAAGCATGAGCAGATGAAACAAAATTAATTAACAAGTTCATGCCTGGAAGCCATCCTTTCTCTCTGAAATGGAGGGCAGGGTCGAATCCAAGAGGACCTGGCTAACTTGAGGGCCAAGAGGAGGTGGTAATGTGGGTCTGAAGCACACCACCTGCTGAGGGGAGCAGGAGAAGGAGGTGTTAAAGCCTTTTCCTGTGCACTGAGGGCCAAACACAGCTGGAGACCTTACGTGTGAAATGCCCCCCATACGTGCTTGCATGGCGGAGTCCCTGCTCCCCAGCAGTGCTCTGTGGTCCTGTGTCGTGATAATAAAATAGCAAGAAAACTGACAGTTAGTAGAGGATGAGCATTTCTCCCATTTTTCAGATGAGGAAACTGAGGCACAGAGGTGACACAGCCAGTTAGTGGTCATTGGTCAGTGTTCTCCTGGGAAACAGAACCAGTAAGATCTCTCTTTCGCTCTCTCTCTCTCTCTCTCTCCCTCCCTCGTTCCCTCTCTCTCCCTCACCTCCTTCCCCTCTCCCAGAGGGAAAAGATTAAGGAAGAAGTAGAGATACAACATATAATGAAGAGACATGTCTTCCAGATGAAGCAGGAGGGAATGCAACCCTCTCTGAGAGAGACAGACTGATTTATTATAACGAATAACCGACTCACATGATTACAGAGCCTGACAAGTCCCTATAATCAGTCGGTAAGCTGGAGATCCAGTAAAGCTAATGCTGCTGGGAGGCTTGAGACCCAGAAAGAGCCAATGTGGGACGCCTGGGTGGCTCAGTCAGTTAAGTGTCTGCCTTTGGCTCAGGTCATGATCCCAGGGTCCTGGGATCGAGTCCCACATCGGGCTCCTTGCTCAGCAGGGAGCCTGCTTCTCCCTCTGTGGGCCGCTCTTCCTGCTTGTGCTCTCTCTCTCTCAGACAAATAAATAAATAAAATCCTTAAAAAAAAAGAAAGAGCTAATGTTTCAGAGTCTGAAGACAGGAAAGAACCAGTGTCCCAGGTCAGGCAGGCAGGAGGAATTCCCTCTTTTCTGGTCAGCCCTTTCCTCTAGCCAGGCCTTCAACTGATTGGATGAGGCCCACCAACATTAGGAGGACAACCTACTTTTCTCAGTCTACTGATTCAAATGTTAATCTCATCCAGAAACACCCTTGCCGAATGTCACACTCAGAATAATGCTTGACCAAATGTCTGGCATCTTGAGGCCCAGTCAAGTCGATGCATACACTTAACCCTCAGAGTGGTGGAGCCTGAGCCAGGCAATCTCTGCCCACCCTGAGCTCCCACTGGAGTCCAAAGTTGAAAATTTGCTGACATAACAGGCTGAGATATTGAGGAGTGCTTGGTGTAATGCCCCAAGGAAAATATAAGCTGAGACATACTAGTACTGATGGTATTATTAATAATAATAAATGTTTTTAGAAGCGAAACTAGGACGGGGAGGTACTGGAAATTCTCCTGTGGATGTATGAGGGTAGAGGCTCAGCTGTCGCAACAAAGGGGACCTAAAAAGACAGAGGCTTCAATAGAATGGAAGTTTCTTTCTTTCTCACATAACTGTCTACAGGTGGGGAGGGGTGGTTTTGCCAACACTAACACATGGCTTCCATCTCTGGTCCAAGCTGGACTTCCAGTTGTTACCGTCTCCCAGTCAGTGGGAAGAGGGAAGGCACAGGGCAGTGCATGCCTGTCCTCGTTAGGATCGATCATGGTAGCTGCTAGCCCCGTGTGGCTATCCTGCGCCTGAACTGTGACCAGTGAAACTGAGGAAGTGAGTTTTAAATTTAATTTTAATTAGTTTAAACGTAAATTAAAAACCATTACCCTGTTCAGTTACCGGAAAGCTTTTAAGTATGTTTGGAACAACTGGGGTATATGAATCTACTTTTTCACCTGTGAATTTATGGAATCTAAATACAGATCAGCTATTTCTGATGAAAATTCAGTGTCTATATTTAGATGTGCTATAGGTGCAGAAGAGCCATTCGATTTTGAAGACTGAGTATGGAAGAAAGAATGTAAAATATCTCATTAATAATTTTAAAATACTGATTACATGTTGAAGTGATAACATTTTGGATATGCTAGGTTAAATAAAATATGTTATTAAAGTTAATATAACCAGTTTCTTTTTACTTTTAAAAAATATGTCTACTGGGGTGCTTGGGTGGCTCAGTCGGTTAAGCGTCTGCCTTTGGCTCAGGTCATGATCCCAGGGTCCTGAGATTGAGCCCTGAGTTGGGCTTCCTGCTCAGCAGGGAGCCTGCTTCTCCCTCTGCCCCTCCCACTGCTCATGCTCTCTCTCTCAAATAAAAAAATAAAATCTTTAAAAATATATATATGCCTACTAGGGGCGCCTGGGTGGCACAGTCGGTTAAGCCTCTGACTCTTGGTTTCAGCTCAGGTCATGATCTCAGGGTCCTGGGATGGAGCTCTGCATCGGGCTCCACGCTCAGCGAGGAGTCTGCTTAAGATTTTCTCTCCCTCTGACCGACCCACTTGTATTATCTCTCTTTCTCTCTCTCTCTAAAATAAATAAATAAATCTTAAAAAATATGCCTTCTAGAAAATTCGAAATTATGTATGTGGCTTACATTTTATTTCTACTGGACAACACTGGTCTAGACTCTTGGAAAATGTACACATCATTTAAGTGCACATCCCGTTGGCCAGAAATCGGCCACAAAAGTTTACTATAGGAGAGGAACACACACATAACTCTTTCCAATAAGTGTATGGACACTGTTGCTAAGGGGCGCCTTAAATTTTGATAGTGGATTAGAATTTCATACATATCATGTGATCCATATAAGAACCAGCACTCAGCACAATGCCTGGCTTATTGTAAGTCCTCAGCAAATACTTCTTAAATAAATAAATGAATAAATTCGGCCATTGAGATGAAGACAAAAGGAGATAAAATACATAACTTATTCATTCAACCAGTACTTGAGCACTGACTGTTCCAGGCCCTGGGAATACAGCAGTGAACAAGACACAAAAATTCCTGTTCTCTGGAAAATCGAGGTTTAAAATAAACAACAAGCCTGTAATAAATAATATGATGTCAGTTCACAGTAAATACCGTGAATAGAAACACTAGCTAATGGAGAAATTGAGAGTGATGGGGCGGGGTGCATTTCAGATTGAGTGACCAGGGACACATCTGCGAGGAGGTGACATCTGTCCAGAGACCTGAGTCAAGTGGACAAGCTGGACTTGGAGATGTTTGACGTAAGAGCATGACAGGCAGAAGGAATAGCAAGTGCAAAGGCCCTGAGGACAGGAAGTGTTAGTGTTGCTGGAGCGACGGCAAGAAGACAGCGGGGCTGGAGAACATCGACAAAGGATAGAGTCAGAGCAGTAGGCAGAGGCCAGGCAGTTTAGATTTCACCCTCAATGAGATGAAGGCCACCGGAACCGTGTTCTTAGAAGCTGTTTAAGGTCGTCACTGCACCTTTTGTAAGCTCTGCCTGCTACAAGAGGCAGACAAGTGTGCACAACATCATGAATATGGGCCCGGGGGGGCAAACGCCAAGCTTTCTCTGACTTCTGCTAAAGGGCTTTCAGAAATTGGTTTACTTAGCTGTGTTTAGCAGCCCCGCACTTTTCTCTTTGGCTCAGTGAAGAGGGAGCAAAGCGCTGTTTTGGGCTTCCTTCCAGACTTGGAATTAGTTTGTTTTCTATCTTTTATCACAAACATCCTGCTGCCCTTTGCCAGTATTCCTGGTAATAGAACCTTTTTGTTTTGTTATATTTTAATCTGCTTAGTGCATGTGGCCTGTCTATCTGGCCCCACAAATCACCAGTTACCATCACAGTCAATGGTCTGTGTCCAGCCAATTTCACAGACAAACACCTCTCTCCTGGTCACAGCCCCTGACGTGGGGAAGTCTGATTTACAAAGTCAATAAAAATGCATTCAGGGAATTACTGGGCCTGCTGGCTTAATAGATGAGATTAAAATCTCCAAGTTTAGGACAATAAGAAGTCATTTAATACACGTAAGGTGGCAAGTGGGTTATGGAAATGTCAGCTGGCCAGGGTCAGGCACCACTGGAAGGGGATTTATTGGAAGATTAAAAAACTAATTGATTAATCGCCTTCAGTGCCTTTCCCCTGCATGACCCAGGGGAGCAGATATCATAGTGCCTTTCGTTGGTCACTTTGGAGAGCAGACAACTTTTTGTCATGGAAAATCATCTAGAACAAAAAAAGTAGGACTTTTCCTAAGGATTTTTTTTTTTTTTATATTGAAAGTTTTCCTCATTAGTGAGTGAATAAGTGTTCATTTTAGATGTTGTGGGTTGGCTTACCTAGAAAGCAGGACCTGCCGGAGGGAGAGAAATCGGGCTGGGATATAGTCACAGCCAAGGTCCCAGCTGACCCCATGGGGGCTGAGAGCTGGAATTAAGAGACCAGGCCTTTGCATGCCAGCATGGACCAGTCATTGGATGCCGATGTCCACTGGAAGTGCAGGTGTGACCGTGGGTGAGGCCACTCCTTCAGCGGTGGATAAGTCCTGGAAAGTGTCTAGAAGCTGGGGGCCGGAGTGGCTCGGTGCTGGAGCAGGGATGGGGGGGAGGTGCACTGCAGTATCCACTACAGTACACATTTGAGAAGGAACAGGAATAAGAAAGTAAAAATCACCCCAGATCCCACCACCCTTTTGGCAAAGAATTAACTTCTTGGTATGTATCTTCTCAATCTTTTAAATCATACCGATATATGTATGTATATGAACTGTGTATTGTGTGTGTGTATACACATACACCCACATGCACACCCACAGAGAGCTGTGCAAAAATGAGTCATACTATTTTATATCTTGCCTTTCTCTGAAGATAGCATAAACATTTTTCTCTGTGTTTATATAGATTAAAATAGATACGTCTAGCCTTTTAGCAATTTCATATCAAAGAATTTTCATTAAGGAAGTAATCTGAGATTATCTATAAGATGTTTATTACAGCATTATTTATAATGATTAGAAAACCCAGAATAACCTAATGTCCAAAAATGGGTCTGATTAAATACAATAGGGAATAGATCTACCATGTAATCAGAAGTCTATTTTAATGATGTGAGAAACTGTCTCCGACATATGGTTAAATATTGAAAAAAAAAATACCCAAGATACAAAACACCAGTATCTGGTGGGAAAAAGAAAGTTGAGTACATTGGAAATAATAGAAGATCCACTAAAATGTTAACTGGTTATACCTGAATGATGGAATCCCAGGTGGCTTTTGTTGTTAACTGTTTTTCCATTCGTTTTTTCCCCCCAGAATGTATTATTATGTAATTAGGAAAGAATGTAAAAATATTTTTCGTTGGTCCCCAAATATTTTTAATACTACTTTAAACATGAAAATAGTAGGGACACCTGGGTGGCTCAGTCGTTAAGCGTCTGCCTTCGGCTCAGGTCATGATCTCAGGGTCCTGGGATCGAGCCCCACATCGGGCTCCCTGCTCAGCGGGAGGCCTGCTTCTCCCTCTCCTACTCCCCCCTGCTTGTGTTCCCTCTCTCGCTGTGTCTCTCTCTGTCAAATAAAAAAAAAAAAAAAACCATGAAAATAGTAATTAGTGTATACAACCAAATAGCTGATAAAACAAAATGGTATACAATGCAAAGTTAGCTCTGTTCCTTTCCAGAAACCTCCCTCTTCCCCACTTCTCTCCCTGAGGGGCAACCGCTATGAGCAGTTTCTTTTACATCTTTGTTGGAATGTTCTATGTGATATGAACACACACACACGTGCACGTGTGCATAAGCGAGAACGTACTATTCTCTCAACATCCTCCCAACTTAATATATATTGGAGAACTTTCTAAATCACAACATAGAGGTCAACTTCATTCTTTTAGTGGCTGAGTGCTGTTTTCCACCCTGCACTGCAGAGGGAGGTGGGTGAGAGTGGGCCGTAAGTCCTGACATGACAGTAGGTGTATGAGAGGGATTTGTTGGATGAACCAGCTTACCCAAGAGGTGAGAGAGGGCTCCGTTCCCTCTGCCTCCTCTGCAGGATGTGCCTCTTCATTATTTTCTGTCTCTCCTCCTCCATCGGCCCTTTCCCTATGGCCTCGAACACATGAGCATCTCACACTTCGAAGGAAGGAAAGAAGGAAGGGAGGGAGGGATGGGGGTGGGGAGAAGGAAGGAAAGGAAGGGGAATGACAAAATACAAAATCTCTCTCAACTTCCCTTCTTCGTTGCCCTTCCCGGACAACTGACTGATACACCCACTCTGTGCCAGGTGTTCCTCTAGGATATTCTAGTAAACAAAAATTCAAGCATTTCTGCCCTCACTGAGTCACATTCCAGTAGGAGGAGGTAGACAACTCAACAAATATGTCAGATGTTGGTAAGTGTCATGGGCCCACCTCTCTGCAGACTGTGTCCCTTCTCCAGGCCTCCTGGAGGCAGTCTGTTTTCCTCTGAGGGCCCAGGTGGCCATCCCTGCTCTGGTCTGCAGGGTGGGCAAGAAGCACCTGTGTCTTCCCCATCTGCCACTGGACCCACCTCTTCCTGTGCTCCCTGCTGTCCTGTCAATTTTCATAGGGCTAGGGCTGGCATAAATAATAGCTACTCTCAATTACACACCAACTTCCACGTGCCTGGGACTATAATAAGTATTTTACACTGGGCGCCTGGGTGGCTCAGTTGTTAAGCGTCTGCCTTCGGCTCAGGTCATGATCCCAGGGTCCTGGGATCGAGTCCCACATCGGGCTCCCTGTTCGGCGGGAAGCCTGCTTCTCCCTCTCCCACTCCCCCTGCTTGTGTTCCTGCTCTCGCTATCTCTCTCTCTGCCAAATAAATAAATAAAATCTTTAAAAAAAAATAAGTATTTTATACATATGAACATTCACAAACCTTTTGAGGTAGGTACTATTACATCCATTCTACAAGGAGCAAACCGAGAACCACAGAGAAGAGGACAAGTCAGAATTTGAACCACGGTGAGTTGTCTCAGGTGTCCTTATCTTAACTGGGACGCTATCAATACGTGTCCCCAGGCAATCTTGCTCTTTCTTTTTAAAAGTTGGGAATCTTGGGGTGCCCCTGTGGCTCAGTCGGTTAAGCAGCTGACTCTTGATTTTGGCTCAGGTCCTGATCTTGGGGTCATGGGGTTGAGCCCCACATCGGGCTCTGCACTCAGCATGGAGTCTGCTTGCCCCTCTCCCTCTGCTCCTACCCCACCACCTGCTCACTCTCTCGCTCACTCTCTTGCTTGCTCTAATAAATAAATAAATAAATAAATAAATAAATAAATAAATAATAACTTTAAAAAAAGTTGGGAATCTTGGGGCACCTCGTTGGCTCAGCTGGTGGAGCGTCCAGCTTTAGAGCTCAGGATTGTGAGTTCTAGCCTCACACTGGGTGTGTAGTTTATTTTTTAAAAAAAGTTGGGAATCTTGCTTTTTTGGATAAATATTCCCAGGATCATTGATTTTTCATTCACTGGCTCTTCATTTTTTTGCAACTGTTAAATTGATTATCAATTAAGTTAATTAGCGTCCATTCCTAGCACCTACTCTTTCCGGGAACTTTCTAGGCATTAGGGGCACAAGGATTAGGATGGACCAGTCCTCTAGTGAATCCTGAAGTGATGATGTACACAAATGACCACAAAAGGCTGCAGATTGGGTTATACAACATGTAGATAGCAGATAACATTTATTGAGAAATAACAATGCATTAGCCATTGTATTAAACACTTTACAGGCATTGCTTTGCACGAGTCTCAGAAGAATCGTGAGATTTTACAGGTGAAGAAACTAAGGCTTAGTGAGGGAAGGTCAGTCCTCTACCCACGAGAGTGTTGCCAGAATGTAGGATGCCCAGTTACATGTAAATTTCAGATAAGCATGTCCCATACTTATTCCAAAACAATTTTTCATTGTTTATCTGAAATTCAAATTTAGCTGTGTGTTCTGTATTTTCATTTGGTAAATCTGACATCCCAGCTCAAGGTTATCCAAGTGGCATTTGGACCCAAATCTGCCTGACTTTAGAGATGGATCAGGTATCCTAACTGAACGCAAGGTCAACAGGCAGCATGCTCTCAAATGCCGCTCAAAGTCGGATTCTCTTCAGACCCTACTGGCCTTCTAGGGCCTTTTAGGGCCAGTGCACGAGAATGTCACAGGCCCTCAGAGAAGTTAGTGGTGTGTACGTGCATGCATATGCACGTGCTCGTGTGTGCCTGCGCATACAGAGATGGAGGGAAGAGGGAATCTTGCCACCTTTGCCCTCCAGGTGCAAGAAGACAGCAGCTAAGCAGCGAAATGAGCGGCTCATATCTGGGCTGCTCCTTCCGGAGGGAAATCAATGATTTAGTTAAAGCCTCACATGCCCTGTGCTGCGGATTGGGGCCATCCCGGCGGAGCTGCTCAGAGCCTTTTTATAAACCAGCAACAATTTACACTCCAAATGAAGTCCTAATAAACTGTCGCTGCAGCTCTGCCAGGAGTAGGCCGGGTAAGCACTTCCTTTTAATAAAACACATGCACTCTCGTCTCAGCAGCGCTGAAACGGTTGTGTGGGGAGCATCCTGGCCTCGCAGCCCTGGCCCAGGGGGCTGGGGGAGGGCCTGCACAGCCCCCTTTGTGTGGGGGGTCTACCTGCTCTTACTCACCCAGGTCTGTGCTCCTGGTCTCTCCATTCCCAGGGTGGGAGGAGCCTCAGATTTCAGCCAGGACCACCACACGCTGGGTGATGGACTTCTGGTGTTTCCCGGAGATGAGTCCACGATTCCTCACCACAAGCCCCCCGCCTCCCGGGGGACGGTGCCACATGATCATTCGGAACTCTGGCCTGGAGTCAGGCTGGTGGGTTCATGCGCCTCCTCCTGGCTGTGTGACCTTGGATACATTTACTTAACCTCTCTGTGACTCACTTCATCATTTATAAAATGGGAGTAACAGTGCTTACCAGTCAAAGCTGTGGCATGGAGCTTGGCATAGAGTAAGTGCTCACTAACAACCATTGCTGTGATTTTATCATTCAGATGACATTGGATATAGCAACAGTGCATTTCTTAGCACATAATAAAAGCTTAGTAATTGGCATAATATTTATACTGTTATATTTAGGATGGTTATAAGTATTAATAAGCTATATCAGAAAGACCTTTATAACTTTGAGACAAAACGCATTGCTCTAAACTCTACCTGATGCCCTAACTCCATCCTTCTGAGGCGAAACAGAATAAATTGAGGCCTGACAATGCTTGAGTATTTTCCCCCCGCTCCTAAATGTACCCCAAACTATGTTTCTTTCCAGTGGGAGTGCACCAGGTCCTTCCGCTACTCATCCAGACAGCCTGCTGCTTTTTCCAAAATGGGGACTGCAGTGCTTATCTTCCAGGAGGGAATAAGTTAGTGTGTCTTAAAGCTCCTAGCATGTCTATTATAGCACACAGTAGGTGCTGCTCCCCCCTGTCCCCCACCTGAGAGCAGAGTGTCAGTGTCCCACTTCCCGGGAGCCAGCCTCACCAGCAGCTCTGAGCATAGGCTCTGGAGTCAGAGTGCTTGGGTCCAAACCAGCTGTGTGACCTGGGACCAGTCACTTAACCTCTCCCTGCCTCGCTCACCTCATCTGTAAAATGGGAATAACAGCACTGTGTGCTTGTGTTGATTAACTGAGATGATCCGGGTAAAGCACCTACAACAGTGCCTGGCGCTCAGTCAGTCGTCTTAGGCTGTTCTTCTTCCAGGCGAGCCACACAGAACCACAGGCAGTTACCAGGCACAGGCACTGTCCCTTCACTCTTTCTGAGCCTTGCGTCAGCCCCGCATGCCTGGCCAAACCCTCCCATGATTGGCCTTTCCGAGCCGCTGGTGTTCTCCCCACAAGCTACCACTAAGCATCGTCACTCTTATCTTGTCCTCCACCAGCTGTTACTTCCCTTGGACTCCTGTACAGGCCTCCACATTAATCCCTATTCAGTGCCAGCCTGCCAGCTTTGTGCTGTGATTCCAATTGTCCAGGGAGCTTTTGGGGGCTCGTTCTGTCCTCCAACATGGGCCAGTGCTCCTCGTGTGCTGGCTTGTGGACTAAGTGGATGTTACAAAACCAGGAGGAAGAGCCAGAGCTTGTAGTGGACTTATGTTGCTCCCGCCTGCCCAGAAGTCATGCCCCATTTTTTGGCAACCGTACTTCAGGGTCCCCTTAGAGAACTACCCCTCCGCCACCATGCATAGTTTTGGTGGGCTTGTCAATCAAGGTGCTAGAGGAGGGTACAGGTCCCAAACTGGGCCAATCAGATTCTTTCTCTGGAACCTAACTGTTGAGAAAGGCACAGGGGAACCTTCCCACCCAAGAAGAAGAAAAAGAAAAAAAGAAGAAAAAAAACTGGTTCACCCTGAGAATAGCTGCTTGAAGAGAGCAGATCCTAGTCTATGGATCCTTAGTGCTGCCTTTTCCTGTCCCATTGAGGGTTCTTTGGCTTTGCCTTTGATCGTATATATTGGATATTTATTGCCATAAGAATGCTGTGTGACAAACTGTGACAAATCATGTCTTCCCCAAATGTATAGGTTCAAGTCCTAAGCCCCAGGACCTCAGATTGTGACCGTATTAGGAGACAGGGCCTTTCAAGGGGTGATTAAATTAAAATGAGGTCATTAGAGTGTGTCCTCCTCCAACCTGAATGGTGTCCTCCGAAGAAGAGGAAATTTTGACAAATGTCTGGCACCTTGATCTTGGACTTCTCTCCTCCAGAATTGTGAGAAAATACATGCCTGTTGCATAAGCCACCCAGTCTGTGGTATTTTGTTACTGCAGCCCTACCAAGCTAATTGACGAAACATCCCAAAGTTCAGTGACTTAAGACACTAAGCATTTCCCCAGCTCATGAATCTGTGGATCACGTAGGTGGTCTTCCGGTCTCTGTTAGATTCACTCCTGAATCTGTGGGTGGCTGAAGGCCAACGAAACAACAGCTAATCCTGGCTGGACGGTCATATGTCTTGGGGGGTCAGCTGGGAACTGAGTGAGTTCCAGGGTGACCTCAGTGGGACAAATGGGGTGACTCAACTATATCCAACATGTCTCATCCTTCCGCAGGTTAGCAGGGCACGTTCTCAAGATAAAGGCAGAGGAGCAAGGGAGAGAGTGAGAAGTGGCAATGCTTTTTCAAGCCTCTCCAACTGGACATCAGTTGGTCATAGCAAGTTACAGGGGTGGGAGGAAGTATAAAGTCACATTACGAAGAGTGTGGATGCAGGGAGCAGTGAAGAATCAGAGCTATTACTGAAAGTCATGCCTTTGTTCGAGTCTTGGAAGCCAACGGAAGAGAATGGTTCAAAATGGAAGCCATGGTCAGCAGTGCCAAATGTTGGCTGGAAGTCAAGTGATAGAAGGACTAAGAAAGGCCCATTGCATTTATGAGCCAGTATGTTATCTGTCACCTTAGTAAGAACTGTTTCTGTGGAGAGGTGGGGATGGAAGCCAGATGAGAGTGGGTGAAAGGTGAAGAAGGGGATACTGTGAGTGTAGACAACTTTTTGAAGGATCTTGTGGGGATATAAAGCCTGGAGGAGGATGTGGGGTTAGGGAAGGTTTTTAAATTTGTTTTTACAGAGGAGGAGAAACATGAGAAAGGAGCCGGTAGGGTCCAAAGTCGAATTCTAAGCAAGTGAATGAAGGAATTAGCCCAGCCTCCACTGGAGCAGCTCCCTTCCTTTTGTTGGGTCCAGGGATTCTTGTCACTTCCATTGGCTTTGACCTCTTTGTGTGGGCATCTGGCAGCTTGTCTGATGTCCCAACAGGGACGGCCTGTCCTTACCACAGATTTCATGTCTCTGTCACACTGCACCATGTGAACATTGTCCCTCCCACCCCTTCACAGCACCCCAGGAGAAGCCCCTGGGGGTGAGATCCGGGATACTGATGGAGTGGTTGTGGAAAGCCTGCTCACTGATGCTCTGGAGGGGGTTATGCAGCTTCCAGCTTGAGACTGCCCCCCTCATCCATCTAGTTGGGACAGTTGTCGGTGACACCCAAGCTGCATGGAAATGCTAGTAAAGTCAGAAGATCAGAAAGAGAAAACTTACCTCTCACAAACCTAAATTATGTTATGTGGGGCACACACAGCCCATCTGGAAGGTGAAGTGGAATGATAGGCACTTCCAGGGAAAAGAATGGCAGAAGGAAGAATAACACCCTAATTTGAGTCCTTTGCGAGGCCTGGAGCCAACTCTTGGAATTAATAGGGGCTTATCCAACTCCACCACTTACTTGCTGTGTGACCTTTCACCTCTCTGGGCTTCATCCTCATGGGATTGTGAGGATTAAATACAATTCCATTTGTAAAGTAGCACGATGCCTACTGAGTAAATCCCTCTCTCTTCTTTCATCCACTGTGCGGTTGTCAAATTACCGTCTCTCTCCTCCAAACCCAGCCCTCTCTACTGAGCTTTGTGGCGTTGGCACCAGGACTTGGCAATGGCATGTTTGTGGTGTCAGCTGCTCCAAGTTAGGCTCTGTCCATAGGGGGCGCTGGAGGGAGACTGAGCGGCTGGAAGAGGAAGGTCAGGCTTGCTTCTTCCTGCTCCCTTGACAGCACTTCTCTGCCTCAGAGCCAGTCTGTAGTTCTTTTCACAGAACCAGTCTGATGGGAGAATCCATCACCAGCCGGCCAGCATCCCCCTCACAGAGGACTGGGTTCCAGAATCATGAGGCCTTCCTCTGGGCTGCTGAGCTTTAATCATTCCAACCTCTTCCCTTGTTGCCCCAGCTGGAGTGTTGGTAGCTCCTTCCCGCTGGGGCTGTCTCTATAATACCTTGGAGTTCTCTTTTCGCTAGTTTCCTACTGTATACCTCTTTAACACCCATCCTAACCAACACCCTGCTCCCCCCCCAACCTCGCTCCAGTCCCTGGTATGGCTTCTGTCTTCTGCCTGGACCCTGACTGATAAACCTACTCGCACAGACCCTCATTCAAAGTGCTAGCATGGGATCCATGCCATTGTCCCGAGTTGTTTCTTTCCTGACACCCCCATTAATAGGAGTTCTCCCATTGTACAGATGGCCAGCCCTGGCTATGGCCGAGGCACTGGGACCTTTGTTAAAACATCTTTTGGGGGACCCCACCTCTAGAGAATCTGACTCACTCAGGAAGCCTGAGGTGAGAATCTGGAATCTGTATTTTTTTTTAAAGGTTTTATTTATTTATTTGAGAGAGAGAGAGAGCAGAGCGAGAGAGAGCGCACTTGAGTGGGGTGGAGGGGCAGAGGGAGAGGGAGAAGAAGACTCCCCACTGAGCAGGGAGCCTGATGCAGGGCTCGATCCTAGGACCCTGGGATCACGACCTAAGCCCAAGGCAGATGCTTAACTGACTGAGCCACTCAGGCGCCCCTGGAATCCGTATTTTTACTAATTGCTCCTGGTTTGGGAAATCACTTTGCTGCGGTCAGGGACCAGTTTTTTCCATCTTTGTTCCCAGGACCTTGACCCTTTGCAGGCCTCCACTCCAGCTTGTTGAATGAGTGGATAGATGTTGTGTTTGCACTATTTTGTAGCCATTTCCTCTCCATGGGATCAAGGACCAAGGTGAGTTGCAAATGATTTTGTTTTTCCATTAGGTGGAAGAATGTGTAATGGTGATCAGTAGAAGAGAAAGTACAGTCAGTCCGGGTTGCTTCTCAGGTAAGATCATGGGCAGAAGATCCAAGCCTACAATGTATTAAAAAGTTAGCAAGTATTACACTATATCTAAAACTAATGATGTAATGTATGGGGATTAACATAACAATAAAAAAATTAAAAAAAAAAGTTAGCAAGTATTTTGAGAAGGTATCCTATAAAATAATGAATCACTGTTTTCAGGAAGTACTGGGGGTCATCTCTTTAGATGGTAGGCTAAGCTGAACTTCTGCTTAGTTAGCTGATGTGAATAATTGGTGAAGTTTTAAATAATTCTGGTGCAAAAGATCTTTTCTTTCTTTTCTTTTTTTTTCCCGGAGTTTTATTTCACCTGAGGTAGTGGATCAAATGAAAGTAGATTACTAGTCCCTTCATCAGTAAAAACTGGTTTGGAGACAGCTGTTGGAAAGCTCATTATGGCATGGGGGCTGGGAGGGGGAGCATGGATTTTTACTAGTTCTCATAGAAGAGAGAAAAGCCATGAGGGGCTAAGCATTAACCAATATATAATACTTATCCCGAAGTTAAATAGATAATGCTTATCCGTGATTTGCTCTAACTATATTAAGCTATATCCGTAGGAAAAATGGCTATTAGGTGATGGATCAGTGTTCCATCCTCTAGAGGAGTGGTTCTTTTTTTTTTCTTTAAGATTTTTATTTATTTATTTGAGAGAGAGAGCGAGCAAGGGGGAGAGAGAGAGAGAGAAAGCACCAGCCAGGGGAGGGGCAGAGAAGCAGACTTCCCACTGAGCAGGGAACCCAACACAGGACTCGATCCCAGGACCCGAGCTGAAGGCAGATGCTTAACCGACTGAGCCACCCGGGCGCCCTAGAGGAGGGTTCTTGAAGATATAACCCCCCACCTTCAGGCTGGTCTGAAGCTTGGTCAATCCTGGAATGCAGAGCCCCAGGAATAATTATGCTAATTATAGGTACCTAGACAATGTAAAGGCAGAAATTCTCAGTTGGCATTAGCTAGAAAGTCTCTATTTAGCAACCTTGATGGGAGGAGAGACACATGTTAAAGCATATTCATTGACCCATCTGTTGGGCCACTGACCCAAATAGGAAGAATCAGTTTCCCATTGTAGTGCATACATCTAGGAGTTCAGAGGTGGACACTCTACATTAACTGTGATTCCTTTGGCTGGCCCATTTCTCAAATACTTTTTTCTTTGCTGTCAAAGAAGAACCTTGACAGAGAATTCAATTTCTAAAATATAGTCCTTTGCAGATAGACTTGGCTCATCGAAGTCTGCACGTAAAACCTTGTCCACCTTCTGCATTAGGAGGGAGGCCTCTTGGTCATCGGGAGGTAACAGCTGGAAAGCTACAGTAAGTGGGAGGAGGTTTAGGACTATGAGACTGGGGTTGCTGCCTGAGGGACACCGCAAGAGTTAGGGAAAGCACATTCTTCTGAGTGGAGCTATTTCCACATGGCCAACCAAGTCCATGTGTGGGAGGGTCTGTAGGCTCTCCTGACCTGGCTACCTGCACAAAGAGAAAGCACAAGGCAAAGCCAAGGAAAAGGAATGGATAGTATGCTTGAGGCAGAAGAAAGAAATGGTAAGAAATGGCCCCAGGGTCCAAGCCTTTGGCGGAGGGGAACTCTGAAAGGCATCATTACCCTGAAAAAAAGGGAGCGGGGAATGCGATCAGTTAGGGGGAAGATAGTTGGGTAGACTCCACAGGTGGATGAAGGATAGCACATCCTTAAGCTGTGGAACTGGCACAAAGGCCTAAGTCCTCCTAAATATTAGTTAGCCTATAACAGAAGGACTCATGTTTGCCTCAGATCATAGTCCCTATCCAAGCAAAGAGTGTGGGCTCAACCAGCTCTTCCCCACGGCAAATGCACGGGCCTGCTAACCTGCTCCTGCCTCAGAAGAGGAGACTGGTCTCAGCATGCAGATTGCCTACATCTGATAAAATGAATGTGCCCATATGTCCGTCTTTCTGAGAGATGCACGTTGGGGGGCAGTGGAAAACAGTTCAGTCGCAGAAGCTGGTGAGCTGGGCATCACTGAGTATTTACTTAGAACAAATAAAGCAATGATGTACGATGCAAATGAAACCAAACCAGAGACGTGAGCAGTGTGATGATATGGCAGCCGTGGTTCCCAAATCATGCCTGCTTGAGGTGGCCTCCCTGCCTGGCTTGGGAGTGACAGCCCACAGGTCCCTCCCACTGGACCTTGGCAACGTCCTGGCTCTGCCCCGGCCATCCCTACGTGCCGTGTTCATTTCCACCAGCTCACAGAATCCGGGGACCAAACTGCAGGAGTAGTTGCCATAGTACTTTAGAAGGAACACAGATCAATTTAAGAAAAGCAAATTACCTGGGGATAGTGAGGGATAGGAAAATAATAAGGTCATATGTGTAATTGGGCATCTTTACTAGCTGATGCTCGTGAAGAAAACACTGTCTCTCCTTACCCACACCGTCCCTCCACCATGCTGCCATCTAAGTCCATTCGCACCCACAGAAGCTTGTTCTTACACGGGAGGAGGAGATGGGAGTTTGGTGGGGAAAGAGGCGAGAGAAAGGAAGAGGTTGGAGGGAAGAGAAATCTCCCATTCCAAAGTTAGGGGTAGCATTTAGGAGCTGATAGAGCTATGGAAATGACATTTTAAGAAACTCTAGACGGAAGCGTATTTCCTCTGAGTCCTTGGATCCACAGGATGTTGCCCAGAATTGGGAAGAAAGCCTTCCTCCTGATTCTTGCAGAGAACCCGGCACCACCTGGAACCCTGAGTTTTGGAGGTGTTAGATGTATCCAAGGACAGCACTCTGGGCATGGAATTTTCGGCTGGGTGGGGGTGGGGAGACCCCTTCAAGCATCTCTGTAGACGCCAGATGTGGACATGTGGGAGCCACACGGGGAGAGAGAGGATGGCAGATGCGCAAGGTGGCTGCCACTGGCGGTCTGGTGTGTGAGGGCATGGCGACGTGGGGGCATCCTGCTGGGGACCCCCCAAGAGAAAGGACAGGGGAATGACGTCCTGCTGTCACAGGCATGGCGCTCTTGAGCCAACTGACACTCGTACTTTATATTCATTGCCTAAACTTCATGAACTGAGGAGACCAGGGCAGAGCATATTACTCAGATTATACACAGGACACAGTGGGTGATGTGTGACCCCCCAGTCCTAGTCAGGCCTCAGCTGGTTCAGTTGTCTCTGTAAAAGAAGACTGAGCCCCATGATCAAATAACAAGGTCAGAGCTTATTCCCATGAGGCCAGGTTGAGTTGCTTAATATCAGTTTGGGGTTTGGTTTGTATAGGGGCTCAGTCACCTGAATCCTGCTTGTAGAATCCAGGCATATCCTGACAGGTCAGATGTTTACCAAACATCTGTGCTGTGGATACCTCTTTCCTGGACTTCCCTAGATCTCTTATTCTGTCCACAGAAGTGGCTCTTTGCAACCATGTTCTCTCCCAGTGATCCTGACTCTCTACTAGCAATAGCTGATATGTCCAGGGGTGGACACTTGACCCAAGCTAGACCAATCAGCTTCTTCCTCTGGGAGTTTGGAATTGTCTATGGACAGAGGTCAAAGGTCACACTCGATTCAGGGTCATGCTCTAAAGCAGCACTTCTCACACTTGCACATCAGTCAACCACAGTCTCATTCAAGTGCAGATTCTGGTGAGGTTGGTCTGGGGCGGGGCCTGAGCTTCTTCACTTCTAGCAAGTGCCAGGTGATGCCTGTGCTGCTGGTTCTTAGACCACATTTTGAGAAGCAAGGACCTATATAGGGTACTCTTGTTTTCTTTCTTTTTTTTTTTTAAGATTTTATTTATTTGACAGAGAGATACACAGCGAGAGAGGGAACACAAGCAGGGGGAGTGGGAGAGGGAGAAGCAGGCTTCCCGCAGAGCAGGGAGCCCGATGCTGGGCTCGATCCCAGGACCCTGGGATCATGACCTGAACCGAAGGCAGACGCTTAATGACTGAGCCACCCAGGCGCCCCCCTTTTTTTTTTGTACTCTTTTTTTCTAACAGAACTTTTTTTTATCATATATCCCAGTGGGTGTGCATTTATTTATTTATGAATTGCACAAATATCATACTGTTACGTATATTATAAAGCAGACAAAAATACGAAAAAGTTAAAATGAGATAAAACTAAACAGAAATAGGAATGTGGGGGATGGGCTTGTCACTCCCAAGGGTGTGCACGCAACACCATTTTGGGGGTCACTGCTCCGGAGGGAGCTCCCACCCACTGCTGGGAGCCCCCAAATTATCCTGGTTCCTCTCCTTGCCGAGGACTGGATACCCAAAACCTCTGTCAAGTCCCTGATACCCCAGCACCTTTCCAGTGACTTCTCTTGTGTGTTTGTTACTTGCAGCCAAAGGAGCTTCAGTGGACTGAATGTTTGTGTGTCTCCCCTCCCCCAAAATTCATATGATGAAACTCTAATCCCAACAGTATTGGGAGGTCAGGGTCAGGTATAAGAGGAGAAGTGAGACGTTTGAGAAATGGAATCAGGGAACAGGTGGGCTAGGAGCATGACATTGGTCAAGGCCAGTGGTTTAGGGTTGGGGCCCTGGACAATGTGGGATGTCCAAGGCCTCTTTACACGCTTTGTGCTGTATATGGGAAGGAGCGGCGGCAGCCAGCAAGGGAATCTGCCTCTGTTCTACCGGACGCCCATTAGTGATGACCCCAGCACCAGCCCACCTCTTTTTAGCCCTCGTAGTCAGGGAGGAGATATGGGAAGACCCACACTCTAATGGAATTCTCTGGAAAGATGCCTGGTAGGAAGGTACATCAATTTGGCATTCATTCCACAGGAGGGCCCCACACACTGTTTCTGGAAAGCTACCACTTCCTAGCATCCCATCTCTTTGTCTTAACACATCATGTGGACTTGTCTTCCTGGGAAAGGATCCTAACCTGCGGGTCAAGTAAATCAGTGGTCCCACTGGATATTGATTGTAACTGTGTATCCCCAGGGCCCTCCCCAGACCTGTTGTACCCTCATTTCTCAGAGTTGAGGGATGTGAGTCTGCATCTTGATCGGTCTAGATGGTAAAATTGGTATTCTAGCATCCCAGGGATTCTGGAGACCTAGGAACTAGCCAGGGGTTCTCAATCTGGGCTGCCCAGCAGGATTACCAGGAAAGCTAAAAACAAACACACAAAACACCACCAACAACAAAAACTGGTGCCTGGCCCTCATACCAGACCAATAAACGCGAATCTTTCTGCGTGGGGCTCAGGGCTTTTGTTTGGAACCTTCTCAGGGATTCTACTGGGCAGCCTGTGTTGAGAACCACTGTTCTCCTGGAGTATTTCCCTAGCTTCCCTGCTGGTGTGAATCGCCTGGGGCGCTTGTCAAGCATACAGCTTCCTGGGCCCCTCCCCTAGAGATTCTGATACCTATGCATCAGGTTTCTGCCCAGGAATTTGTCTGTCTTTTTTATTTTTATTTTCAGGATTTTATTTATTTATTTGACACAGAGAGAGAGAGACAGTGAGAGAGGGAACACAAGCAGGGGGAGTGGGAGAGGGAGAAGCAGGCTTCCCGCTGAGCAGGGAGCCCGATTCGGGGCTTGATCCCAGGACCCTGGGATCACCAGCTGAATGCAGACGCTTAACGACTGAGCCACCCAGGTGCCCTGGAATTTCTTTCTAACAAGTAAATGGCTCAACCTTACCTACCAGAGTGGGATACATATAATCCTTTATTGTTCTCTATGGGACACATGTTTTGTAGTCTGTTTACCAGATTCCTCACTGAGTTCCAAGTACCTAGTCTTCAGAAATGTGTTTCTTCCTGCAGCTTTATCTTTGGCCATTGTCTGTAGTGGCCCTCTTCTGCATTTGTCTCCCACACCAGGGCTGCATTCCCTGGAGCTGCGGGGGCAGGTGCTCCTGACCTGGGGACCTCCCGGGTGTGGAGCTTCAGGAGGCCAGGTGACATGCAGGAACTACTGCCAAGTACTGGGGGACCCCCCCCCCCCGCCAAGATGCTCTTTGTCTAGCCCTCCTCGTTTGTGCGCTATTGTCAGTTCTCCCTTGAGGCCATCAGGTGAAGGTTCTGGATTGAACACATTCTCAGCAACCAAAGCATCTGAGAGATTGCTGTTGTTTCTTTGGACCAGAGACCCTATTTGAGAGTTCCTTTTGCCATCATGTGCATTATCTCTTGACTTCATCTCAATTGAGATTTTCAATATATGGAATACATCAAGGGCTGCTCCCCGGCCCCAAATGGGCAAAAGACACAGTCAAACTATACAAGACAAAATACAAGTACCCAATAAACAACCAATAATAATAATTCAAATAAAATGTCAAGTTTTTACTTGGTCTGGCAAAGATCAAAGAATAATAACAGTACATATTGTTGGCGAGGTTGTTGTGAAACAGGCATTCACATTAGTGGGGACTGTGAGTCGGTCCAACAACTTTAGAAGACAATCTGGCAGTAGCTTTCCGAATTTAAAATAGACCTACCATTGAGAAAAGGATTCCAGTTCTAGTAGTTTACTTTATAGAGCTATTCACAGAAGTACAAGATATCTTTATATGTAGCCTTATTCAGTATCTCTTTCTATCTGTATCCGTATGTGCCTCTGTATCCGTGTGGATGTAGTTATAGATGTGGTATTTACTGCGGCACTTCACTGAAACACCGGGAAGCAACCTGAGTGTCGGCAGTGGGGGAGCAATCAAACCCTCTACGGTTCATCTAGACACCCTGCAGCTGTTAATGAGGAGGTGGAAGAATCTGAATGTACTGCTGTGGAAAGAGCACTGTATCAGTCGCTAAAGAAGGGCAAGGCTTATATTAATTATAATTACATCATGAGGAATACCCAGCCTGCTTCTAACTTACCCTCTGTTCTGAGGCTATAAGAAATGAAGCGGGAAAAGCAAAGGCTTGACTCTCATTCCCATCACTTGGGAGCTGTATGATTTTGGCCAAGTTACACAGCTTCTTTGAACCTCAATTTCTTTATATCTAAAATGGAAGTCGTAAGAGCCACTTGATAGAATTCTTATGCTGTTTAAAAGAGCTAGGATGTTAGGGGCGCCTGGGTGGCTCAGTCAGTTAAACGTTTGACTCTTGATCTCAGCTCAGGTCTGTGGCGCCTACGGAAAAAAAAAAAGGGAAAAAAGAGCTACTGTGTTAAAACTCAGTATGTGTGTGTTCCCATTTCCCAAAAGGTAAAAATTAAGGTGACATAAATGAAGGTCTGTATATAAAGTGAGACTAGAATGATTTTTTAATCAATCTTTGTTTTCTCCTGTAGACTCTAACTTTTCTAGAATTGGCCTTTTTTCTTGGAGTCCGGGTTTCAGGGAGGCTACAGCTCAGGGGTGGGGGAATGAGAAGATGGGGGTATTATATGTACTTGTTCTGAAATCCACCTAGCTCACCTTAGCCTAATTCAGTCCTAACTCATTTCTTTTCTCTCTCATTCTGAGTTCTCGCTTGATGCCCTTAAGACAGATTTAGCTAAAGCTGTATTTCAAAGCCAACAAATGCTTACTCAAGTTTGGAAGGTAACAAAATGGGTGAAGTAGGCAGGGGATTCAATATTAAAAAGTAAGAACAGTCTTGATTTCTACAGAGAAATCTGCTCATGCCCTGCATCCCAACTACCAAGTAGGCACATCTGTGAGCCCAATATGGCCTGAGACACTGAGTTTGCAACCTGGATGTTCGCTTCTTCACAAAGAGTCATTGAGGAAAATGGGGGGAGAGGGGGCATATCGGTCAGGTTCCATTCAGAAAAGAGATGGCACATTCAAATGGGTACAATTTGAGACTTTTAAAGAAAGAAACGGATTGCAAAAGTATGGGTAGGATGTGGGGAGCCTCAAGAGGCATGCAGACCAGGGGGCTGGCGGGGTGGGGCTGTCACCATCCAGACCTTGCAGGGACGAGCGGTGGGAGAGCTGCACAGGGCAGGGCTCTTTGAGAGGTACCTTCCGCTGAGGGACAAAGCAGCTCAAGCTTCCCTCTCAGAGACGGAGCCAGAGGAATACATGTCCTGCCCTCCTGCCCCCTTTTCCTGGTGCCGCCCCCTGACCAAACCATTCTGGGAGCTAGAGGATGCAATGTGTGCAGCTCATCCTCTGGGGGCAGGGTGGAGGGGCAAATGGGGACATCTGGCATAGGGAATAGAAGCAACAGATGCTGGAGGATTTCTGAGGCTTCTTTGGGTCAGGCTTCTGCTGGGTGCGGTGCAAACTCACAGAGTTGCCTTCTCCATAGTCCAGTCACTAGCCCTACCCACATTGTAATTTGGGAGGAAGAGAGCCTGGGAGGAACGCATCCCCGGGGGGCAGCCCAGAGCACTGCTCCAAGGGAACTGGGCTGGCGTGGGCAGCTCAGGCCCCGAGAGAGGATCCTTCCCCTGCTTAAGGGACGGAGAATCGGGCGTGCGGGAGGCTTGCTGGCAGCTCCACAGGGACAGACCTGACTCTGCTTTGTTCCTTGGTGTGGCCTGAGCACCTCCAGCGGCCCCTGGTAAATACCTGCGGCGTGAAGGAGCTGTGTGGTCAAAGTGTAGCCGTCTGCTGACGTTCTCAGGGTGGAAGCATCCGGCTTTGCTTCTCAGCACCCAGCCCCCCCAGGACTGTTGAGGCATCCTGCTCTTTTTAGGAATGGCTCTTGGAGGAACCCCCACATCAGAAGGGTCTGAGTAGGTGAACCACATCCCAGGATCATTGTGGCTTAGAGAACTAAATTGAAAGCCTTTTCCCCAGCTGCCTCCTTCCCACCAGCTGGAAATAACTCTGGGAACAAGTGGCTTGTGTTTCTGCATATTTCTCACTTGGCAAATCAACAAGCAGTTGGATTAGAGGATTAAGTACTAAATGAATAGCTAATGGCTTTCGTGAGGACATGAGGCAGGTGGCGGGGGAAAATGCTGAACTGGAGACTTCCCTGAGGCAGGTGTCCGGTTTGGTGCTGGAGAAGCCCCCAGAAGGGGGAAGAGGTCGATCTCTTCCTCCTCTTCCTTAAGGCCCAACTTGGCTGATAACTCCTGTCCTGTGGATTGCTGAATCAGAGGGCCAGAGGCTTGTTCTCATTCAATCAACTAATATCTGTTGAACACTGATCCTCTAGCTCCCAAATTACCATATGCCGGGCCCTGAGGACAAGGTGCTGAATGACACTGGCACTATTTCTACCCTCGCCAAGCTTGCAGCCGGGAGTCTGTATCTGAAGCATGTGGAGTTTGTTATAGTGTAGACTCTGGGGCCACATGCCTAGATATTCTGACAGAGTAGGTCTACAGTGGGGACCAGGAACCTGCATTTTTAAAAACAAGTGCCTGGGTGGCTCAGTTAAGCATCTGCCTTTGCTTCAGGTCATGAGCCCAGGGTCCTGGGATGGAGCCCCACTTCGGATCAACCCCCCGCTCAGCAGGGAGTCTCCTTTTCCCTCTGCCCCTCCCCCCACCACTTGTGATTTGTCTCTCTCAAATAAATAAAATCTTTTAAAAAATTAAATTAAAAAACCAAACAACAAAAAAAATGAAACAAGCATCCAAAGCAATTCTCATGCAGTTGGTCCCAGCCATATCTTGAGAACCAACTGGTCTACCAGGAATCTCACACATTGAGAAAAAGAGTTCCCCCATCAGATAATTGGCACCCTGCTTTCCCAGACCAGAATGCTGCCTCACCTTAAGGACATTAGGTTCTCAAGTAGGCAGAAAAGGAAAAAAGTCTCACATTGTCAAAATTATTCTTCAGATCACTTAGGAAGGTGCCATGTTGGAGGTTATTGTACCATCTTTTAAAAAGACCAGCCCAAACAGTTTTCCTCCACTAAGGGGAGACATCTCTGTTTCTTCAGTGGGCATAAAGTGAATGGCTGGTTTGAGGATTCTACTGTTTAAAACATACAAATCTTTAAATTCTCCATGCAGTGAGATATTCTATCAGAAGTACATAAGGAATAGCAGATTCAAGGCCCCATTTCAGTCTTGCTCTGGGGTGTACACTTCCTGAATGAGGTGGCAGGAAGGATTGCCTGTACTATTTCAGGTTACTAATTCTTTTTCTTAATTTTTTTTGAATCCAAGGAGTTAGATTTGCAGAAATTAAACATGTGTGTGATACCACTCCATTGCACTAGACAGACCATGAGAGGTGCTTGCCACTTGCATTTTCCCATTTCAAGAAAGCTCAGAGCACTTCCAAGCCCATCACTACCTTTGGAGGAATTCTTCATGATTAGGCCCCTATGCTTTGCACCATATGACCCCCAGGTTATCATACCCAGGTCATATTCTGCACAACCTTTAGGGGTGCTATTCATACAGACCACAGTGTGAATGGCACCCTGGAGTTGTGCAGTACACAACCTGCACAACCTGATGCGGTGGCCCTCGTTGTACCCAAAGGCAGTCAGGCAACTCTGAGAATCTGCTCCAGGCCTTTGATTGGGTGGGTGGGGAGTATACTTATTTTATTGTTTTTAAATAATACAGCAGTGAAAACCTAGACAAATGAAATACCCAAGAGAATATGAGTATCCGTATTTCCAATTACACTGAACATGCATTCTTCACCCACGTGAGTGCCAATTTGTATTATTCTGAGTTCCACTGAAATTGGCCCAAGCCCCTGGGGTGCTTCTTGCCTAGTTTCACTTGTTACCCTGGGATAATTGGTTTAAAACTGATTACTGGGTCACTAATTACAGGGCCTATTGACAGTGTATTTCAGCTTAGGGAAGCAATTAAAAAGTTCACCCTAATTAATCAGGGGTAATTAACAGGTCTTAAATTTTGTCAAGAGATTAATTATCAAGAAATCCAGAGCAAATCAGTGCACATTCCAGTAGGGTGAGGGAGGACTCAGTCATTGGAGCTGGAGGGTATTTGGGCCATTTATTCCTTCATTTATTCATTCAAACAGGTGTTTACTGAGCACCTACATGGTGCCGAGCATGGAGCCCGGGGCCTCCAGTGGCTTTGCCGATGTGGCTTCCCATTGGACAGAATGGTCAGGCATGCGACCAGGCACCTTTCCGGATGGTTGCAGAGAGCCTCTCTGAAGGCATAATATTAGTCATATTCCTAACTAATTGTGCTGAGCACTCATTATATGTTACATGCAGTACTAAGAGCTTACATATTTTGTTTCATTAAGTGTTTATAGTGACCCTATGAAGTAAATACTATTGGGTATTTGACAGGTAAGGAAACTGAGGCCCGGGTAGGTTAGGAAACTTGCCCGACAACACCCAGGACGATGCTTTGGTGCACCTCTCCCTGTGTCAGTGTTCTGGGAAAGGAGCAGGTGAATGAAGTCTGCCTTCCAAGGGCAGCTGCTAGGAAGGCAGCTTAAGGTAATGAAGTGTAAGGGCTCTGTAGCCAGACTGCCCAGGTCAGATCCGGTTGCCCCTGACTAGCCATAGGAGCGTGGGTAAGTTCCACCCCACCTCTCTGTGACTCCATTCTCCTCTTCTATAAAATGGGCATGTAATAGTACCTACCTTACCTCACTCTTTTAAGATGATTCATGTAAATCGTTTTAAATATTTCCTGACACTGGGTAAGTGCTCAGTGTTAGCTGTTAATATTATTACTACCTCTAGGGGGCGCCTGGGTGGCTCAGTCGATTAAGTGCTGGACTCTTGACCTCAGCTCAGGTCTTGATCTCAGGGTTGTGAGTTCAAGCCCCACGTGAAAAAAACATGTATCATTACTACCTTCCTACAGAACCAGGAGTGTATTGCCTTAGCTCTTATTCTACCAGCTTGTATTTATTCTACATGGGGTTTCAGGAATGATTTCTGTTTCATTTTGGAGTGTGTTAAGGACCGAATTGTGTCCCTCCCCTGAAGTTTATATGTTGAAGCCCTCCCCCCAATGTGATGGTATTTGGAGGTGGGGCCTTTGGGAGGTGATTAGATTTAGATGAGGTCATGAGGATGGGGGCCTCATGATAGGATTAGGGCCCTTACAAGAAGAGAAGAAGAGAGAGCTTGCATTCTCCCCCACGCACTCTCTGCCCCTCTCCTCCATGTGAGGATGCAGCAAGACAGTGACTATCTGCAAGCCAGGAAGGGAGCTCCCACCAGAACCCGACCATGCTGGCATCCTGATCTCAGACTTCCAGCCTCCAGAACTGTGAGAAATGTCGGTTCTTTGAAGCCACCCAGTCTGTGGTATTTTGTTACGGTAGCCCAAGCTGACTAATTACTGATTTTCTAGAATTGATTGACTGGGTGGCGGGGTGTTAAGTGCTGTGTAGTGAGTGTCAGTCCTGTGTCTCCAATACAAAAATGCTTCATTGCCCTATAAGTCAACATTGATAGCAAGGAGGATGGAAGCTCTGGAGAGGGGGTGGGGTCCCATGATAAATTCTACAGTTGCATCTTTTCTGGGATCTGCATCAGATCTTTTCATAGATAAAGTTGGCGATGGAGGCATCAGGCTATGCCCCACGCAGTGGTGATGTCCAGGGACCTGTCGGGGTGAGAAATTGATGCCCTGACGGTTGTGGCAAGGAAATGTGGGCTGCAAACAGAGCCCAGATGTCTCCCTGTACTAACCTCAGGCACTAGCCTGAGACTATAAAAATAAGAATGCATTTCCTTTAATGTGTAACTGATAGCCACAAGAAGCAGTGTTCGGTATGGTGGTCAGGAGCGTGGGAGCTGGAGTCAGAGGGCCTGGGTTCAAATCCCATCCCTGGCACTAAGTAGCCAGTTGACTTTGGGCAGATCACGTAACCTCCCTGATGTGGCTAATAGGTTGTCATGCGGGTGAGGTGACTAACTCAGTGACTGCACACAGTGAGCACCCCCAAGTGATCTAATATAACAACTAACAACTCCGCATACCGCTTGCCAAGATAAGGAGAATGTTCCGTTTGTTCCTGGAGTTGATTTCCCAACACATTCCTAAGGGCCCTGAGGGTCCTCTTCCTGTTGTTCTCTGCCTTATGCATCAGGGAACAGAAAAAATGCTTATGAAGAGAGAAGGTCGGTAAACGTGCACCGACCTTAAATTCTGTAGTCTCTGAACTTTTCATGCTGTAAGGGAACAATTGCCTAGCTTCCCTTCCTCTCTGCGTAGGTGTTTTATACGAATATGGCTATTATATTGAATTAAGGCATTGTTACAGTGTTGAGGTTTGGTGGAAGACAAAAATCCCTTTCTGTAGGAGCAGGGGGTTCTAGTTAAAAGGCTTTTCTGGTGCCACTTGCTCAGGAAAGAGGTGTGTCTTGCAGACCAGACCAAGGAACTGAGAAAGAGCTGGGAGTGTCGCTCAGGGTTGGGCTCAGGCTCTCTTGTTATCCACAGTGAGAATGTCTAGCAGGAAGCAGTTGGGGGTGGTGGTGGCATGGGACCTGCCAAAAGGAGAGTCTAAGTTGCACCAGCCTTTGGGGGTTGGAGCATTGTGTCAAGGCAGCATGTGAAATGGGACAAGGCTTTAGAGTTCTGGAAGCAAGGCCAGTATGGCAGGATGATAAAATTTGCTTGGTTAGCTATGATGTTTTTCTTTTCTTTTTTCCCCTCTGTGTGTGTTTCTCTTTTGTTCTCTCTTAGCATTTAACTGTTTGAATATCCCAGCTGGTTTAGCTCTGCTGCAGGATAGGGTAGAAATACTGAGGTTGGAGCAAAGCTTTAAAGGGAAGCATGTTTCTTTTGATTAGAGCTGAAATTCATTAATTCATGCCTTCATCCATCCATCCACCCATCCATCCATTTATTAACCTATTCACCCTTGCATTCTTCCATCCATTTATCCATCCTTTTATGTATCCATCCATCCATCCAGCAAATATTTATTTAGCACCTGCTGTGTGCCAGGCACCGTTCTAGGCATTGAAGATACAGTAATGAATGAGACAGAACATTGCCCTCAAGAAGCTTACCTCCTAGTGACAAAAGGTAAGTACCAAACAAAGTAACATATATAGCGTATCAGTTGCTGATAAGTGCTTTGGATACCATAAATCAAAGGAGGAGAAAAGGGAGTGCTGGGAGGTGAGCAATTTGAAAGGGAATCTGGGAAGATAAAACCAGGGCTGCAGGTTCCAGCCACCCTTCCTTATGAAGAGACTTTTAAGAAAAGGTGAGCACCTCAGATCCTCCCAAGGCGTATTGCATTGTAGTGAATGAGGTAACTTGATGGCAGGCAACTGCCCGCTCATGGAGTCATTTAGAATGTACACATATCCTTGAAGAGGGAGTCTGTGGTTTTTGCCTGAGTAGCATCAGCTCTCCTTATTCCTGTAACTGCATCCTGGATTTTCCCTTGGGGAGCCACCCTTCCCCCTTTCTCAAGTTTCTTGGTTTAGGAGCTGATCTCCCTCAAACTGCATGGTGAATATGTGACCCAGGTCTGGCCAGTTTGCTTTTCCTGATCATGTTGATTGGTTTTCAGACATAAACACCTGAATATGTGAGAATAATGAGAGCCATGTCTGGGACTTTGCCTGGTGCCACTGGGGCGGAGGCACCCTCTTTTTTTTTTTTGGCACCCTCTTTTTTGATGGCTATAAGGATACAATGTAATGAGATAGAATGTAATTTAAAGGTATAGCACCGGGGCACCTGGGTGGCTCAGTGGGTTAAGCATCTGCCTTCAGCTCAGGTTATGATCCCAGGGTTGTGGGATGGAGCCCCACGTCCAGCCCCACATCGGGCTCCCTGCTCAGTGGGGAGTCTGCTTCTCCCTCTAACCCTCCCCCGCCTGTGCGCTTGCTCTCTCTCTCTCTCAAATAAATAAAATCTTTAAATAAAAGTCTATAACCACCAGTGACCACCTTTGCCTTCTGGGGAAGAGTCTGCCTGAGCATGAATTCAAAAGAGGAGACCTGAGAAACAGAGTTTGGTCACTGGGTCTCTGCACCCAGCAGAGCCTGATCCACCAACCCCTAGATTACCAGCTTTGTGAACAAAGCATTTCTTCAAAAAAACTTTAGTCATTTTGATTTGGGACTCTGTCACATATAATCCAGAATCCTGATGAACATGGTGCTCAGTGACTGTTTACTGAATGGATAAAAACAGCAGAACTTTCTGGAAGGAAATTTAAGAAATCTGAATCCCATTCACTTTGTTTCTACCTTTTTACATCAAGAAGTTCAATGTGACACCCAATGTGACATGTACTCGCTCTTTTTTTTTTTTTTAAGATTTTTATTTATTTATTTATTTGAGAGAGAGGGAGCGCATGCACAAGAAGGGGGAGGGGCAGAGGGGGAGAGAAGCAGACTCCCCGCTGAGCAGGGAGCCTGATGTGGGGCTCGATCCCAGGACCCTGGGATCATGACCTGAGCCGAAGGCAGCCGCTTAACCGACTGAGCCCCCCAGGCGCCCCTGTACTGGCTCTTCTTACCTTTGCAGCTTTAAAAAGGAATTTGATGTACGTGCAGAGTCATAAAGCATGGGAAGTAAGACGTGCCTTCTAAGTATGTTTAGATATTGATTTTAGCATGTTTCAAGGAAATACATGTTCACTGTAGAGAATACAGAAAAGCACAGAGACGAAAATAAAAATTATGTAACTATTCATACGTAAATAACTTGGCATACTAGTTGTTTTCCTCTGCATCCCTGTTTTTGAAATAAGATATTCTTGTAATCCGTGTTTATTTTCATTAAAAATATATTTTGACTATTTCCCTATGCCAGCAATTATTCTCCAATAACAACATATTTGACCACAATCTGGAAAGAATTTAGAGTTACAGAAAAGTACAAAGAACAACATAATAGACACCTACACTCCCACCATGTACAATTAACAACTGTTAATATTTTGTTATATTCGCTCTCACTCATTTTTTTTTAAAGAAAAAATATTATGTATGTAGCCAACTTCTCCCAACAGTGAGGCCTTGTTTCTTTTTCACCATGGTGAAAAGCACTATGAAGAATATCATTATTGAACTATAACTTTGTATACATCCGTCATCCTCTCAGCGTAGTCTTAGAAATAGTGGAACTGCAGGATCAATGAGTCTATTTATATTTCTGCCTGCCGTAAATGATAATGCTCCTGTCCCTGGTCCCAGCCAGCACATAATTCCCATTATTTTTAACAATTACATTGGAGAAAGGTGACATTTGGTTATTGTCTTAATTTGTATTTCTTTGATTCCTACTGATGTGAAGTGGGCTTTTGATATGTATTGGTCAGTTTGCAATTTTTCTATTGTGAGTGGCATTTTCAGGCCCTGTGTCCTTTATTCATCTTTTCTTTTGGAGTTGAAGGACCTTTTTCTTTTTTTTTTTTTTTTTAAAGATTTTATTTATTTATTTCACAGAGAGAGACACAGCGAGAGAGGGAACACAAGCAGGGGGAGTGGGAGAGGGAGAAGCAGGCTTCCCACTGTGCAGGGAGCCCGACGCGGGGCTCGATCCCAGGACCCTGGGATCATGACCTGAGCCGAAGGCAGACGCTTAACGACTGAGCCACCCAGGCGCCCCGGACCTTTTTCAATATTAAGGATATTTTCATATTTAGCAGATGTTCTGCCCTTCAGTTTTATTTACGGTGGTTTTTGACATAGGTAAGTTTTTACTTTTTCTTTCTTTAATAAAATTCGTCAGCCTTTTCATTTATGTTTTCTGCCTTAATGTCACGCTTAAGAAGTCTTTCCCCATCACAAATTCTAAAATTATTCATCTAACATGATTTCAAGTGGCTTTTTGGTTTCTCTTTTATATAAAACTTGAAGAACCACGTAGAATTCATTTTGGTGTATGATGTGAGGTAGGGATATTATGCATTTTTCTAAATGGTTATCACATGTCTTAACGTCATTTATTGAATAAGCCGTCTGAGGAAAAGTGCCCATTTTACCACATGCTACATTGCCTTTTGTATATTTATATCACTTTCTGAAAATTTTATTCAGTTCCATTCATTTCTATGTCTTAGTTCCATTACAGGTCCGTTGGAATTTTAATTATTGATTCTTTATAATATAGTTTCCTATATATTCTAACAAGTGTCCCTTCTTCGTCACCACACATGGCCACAACATTCTTTGCAGTTGGGCTGTTGTCTACCTCTCTAGTCTTGTTCTTTGTTATTTTCTCCCTTGTTTACTTTTCAGGCATATTTTCTTTCAGCCCTCTCAAATTCACCACATGCCTTTCTGTCCCAGGACCTTTGCATGTGCTGTCTCCTCTGCCTGGGATGTTCTCTCTGCATTCCTGACCTCTCCTCTCACCCCTCATCCACACACTCCAGCTCATTCTTTAGGTCTCTACCCAAATGTTGCTTTCTCTGGGGAGCTTTCCTGAACTAATTTAGGATGCCTCGTATATGCTTTCAAAACCTTGGTACTCACCAGATACAGAGCCAGGAAGCAAGGGACTCACTTCTGCCTCTTTCCTTGGCATTCTGTTGTTAAGAGATTGGCCCGAAAGCCTTGGTGAGCTGGCTAGATGGGGTAGAGTCAGATTCTGTATATGTGGTGGGCTGATTTCCCTTCAAATTGAGCCCAACTTTCTGAAAATTCTGCTCTGTTTCCCTGAGGCCATGCTGGGGCTGGCGTTTAAAAGGAAAAGCAGGAGAGCCAGAATCAGAGGGGCTCCGATGGAAAGGGAAATCTAGGAGGATACCTCCAAAGGCTCTTGATCAGACATCCCTTTTAACCAGGGATCCTCCTCCTCATATTAAATCACAGAGATTCAAAGTTCCGCACTACTGAATAATAATAAGAGCAGTAACGCCACCCTTTACTGAGCATTTACTTTGTAACGCTGTGCCGCATATTTACTTGCCTTATCTCACTAATCCCTGTATCAGCTGCAAGAGGAGGAATTACCATTTCTCTCTGTTGAAGAGACTGAGGCGCACAGAGGTTAAGGAGTTTGCCCAGGATCACACTTGTAATTAGTGGCAGAGCTGGGCTTTGAAGCAGGGCTGTCTGGTGACAGAACTACAGGCCAGAGCAGCCGGCACCCTGCTTTTTTGATGTTGGCACCTCCCTGCACCTCTCTGAGGGGCCGGAGCCTCCAGCCCGAGCCCCCAGCGGAGGCCATCAGCAGCTCTTGGAGACCCAGCCTCCACTGCTGTCCCATTTCCCCATCCCCCATGCGGGCTTCCCCTCCCACCAGCCCCCGCGGCTCAGGTTCCAGCATGCCTCAGGCTGCTGGCCGGCCTGAGTTATGACCTAACTCTGCCTGAAAATTCCCCTGTAAAGGGAAAGGGGCCAATCAAATGTGAGTTATTCTTATTGTAAGCTCCCCAAAGCCAGGGACCTTGTATGATTTATCTTGGTATAACCCACAGCACTGGGAACAGGGCTTGGCACCTAGCACACAATAAATGTTTATGGAATTGACTGGAGTTTGCAGAGAGATAGGGGACCATGCCACACACACACACACACACACACACACACACACTGACACACACATTGTCCACACACAAGTACACACACATTATACCTACAAATCCTCCACACACCCATACCCACTCTCTCTACCCACACAGACGCGCTTTCTGACACATGCGCGCACACAGAGATTTTTTTTTTCCTGTGGGTGTGAGTTTGTGTCTGTGATTTTTGTTTCCCCACAACATGTTATGTGTATAACCCCATCGCTCATTTTAATTACATTACTCTGGGCTCTATTTGGCCTTAGGCTATTTTTTGAGACCAAATTAGAAAATTTAAGGACAGCCATCTTTCTTCCCCGAGAAACTTATATCAGCGATTGCCGTGGGGTGGGGAATGGGGCACAGAGGTGGGGGTGGGGGACTGACTTTTCATGGGAGTCCCTTTTGTTGTGTTTGCATTTTTTTTTTAACCCTGTGCGTGCATTATGTTTTCAAAGCATCAAAATGGAGACATTTTAGAAAAGAAAATAACCACCTTCCTTAAAAACAACCACGGACTTACATAAAGGCTTTTATAACTGGGTTAGGGATTAAAATGGAGGCCCGTTCTGGACGGGTTCACAGGCCCCTGGGGATGCGCTGCCGCCACCCCAAAGGAGAAGGCAGCCAGCAAGCCGATGACAGCCCTCTGGGGCCTGGGCGCAGGCTGTTCTCCGGGATGAGCCCAGAGGGATGCTTCCTCTGAAGTGCTGCCCTCCCAGAAGCCCCTCCGGACAGACCCTGCATGTTCATTTAGTTATTCTCTTTGCTGGGTCAGTGACGGATCTGCAAGGATTAGGCTCAGTAAGCTCTGAAATCTACTCAGTAAGATGAAAATCTGTCCCTTCATTCTCTGGCTCAAGTGGAAATGATTAAATCTGAGGAGTTGGGCTCAGGGGGCAGGGGTCTAGCTGTAGTTCCAAGTTCTGCTCCATCTTTTCCCGTTACTTTAGATCACTGACCTCTGATCCCCAGACTCTCAGGCAGCTGTTTGGAGCCTTGGAGTCAAACCCAGGGAGGACTGGGGCCTCCAAGGTGGACTGAGTAGTTAAAACCAGCTAATGAGAGAGCTGGAGCTTGCTTCTGAGTCCAAGATATTCCTGGAGGGATTAATTTTTATCAAATGACTTCTTAATGAGAGTCTGCTTACCTCCAAGTTTGGAGACTTTAAAGCTCCTGATATTTAAAACTAATCAGCAAGCTGGACTGCTTTGGATGTGAGGAGTTCACACCATCAGAAGCTCAAACGAGAGGAGCACAAGTTAGTAACAGCCAGGAGCTAGCAGAGTGGAAAAATGTCCGCTTGCAGTTCGGCAATGGCCTTCCTTGCTCAGTGTCCCTGCAAGAGGCACAGAGGTGCCAGGTCAGGGGCTGAAATTGGGGTCTTGGGGCTGGCCCTGACTTGCAGATGTGTTTTGTTTAATCCACAAATAATTTTAAATTTGGGGAAATTTCATGTACAGATGTGGTGTGGGGGCTTCTTTGTAAAATAAACTGGCAGGAGCAGGCCTGCATTCCTACATAGGTGAGGATCCCGTTGAGCTGTGTGGTACCTGCCCCTTTGCAAAGGGCTGTAAGGGCTCGTTTGCCACGGTCCCCACCTTTCCCTATTACCCTTTCAGCCATACGTGTTATGTTATCTGCCTGGCTTCTGTGGGTAGAGTTTGAGTTTCCTGCCCCAGGGAGACCACACTCATGCTTAGAAAGACCCATGGAATGGACCATTTTACAAATTTGGGGAATCATTTGGTGGTTAGGTGAGGCCAAGAGCATTCCACTGGACTCAGCTGGGGGAATTCCTTCACTGTAACCCACACTGCTGTGCTGATTTAGCTGCCCCTGTGGCTCAACTTCAGTGACCTAATGTTTCTTTCTTGTACCCAGTGGTGGACAGACTCTAAGATGGTCCTAAATTATCCCTGCCTCCTGGTACTTGTGTCATTGTGCAATCTCCCCTTGAGTGTGGGCAGAACCTGTGACTTCTTACCAACAGAATACAGCAAAGGTGGCAGGATGTCACTCCCATGATCACACTACGTAAGACTGTAGTGTCTGTCTTGCTAACAGACTGTCTTCCCTTGCTGGCTCTGATGAAGCCAGTGGCCATGCTGGTGGGGCCCAAGCCCAAGTGCAAGGATCTGAGAGCAACTGTTGGCCAACAGCCAGTAAGAACCTGAGGCCATCAGTCTGACAGCCTGTCAGCCCGTAAGGACCTGAATCCTCCCAACAGCCATGTGAGCTTAGGAGCTGGCTGTGCCCCAGTTGAGCCTTCACATAAAATCACAGACCCAGCCGACAAGGCTGATTGCAGCCCTGTGGGACCCAGAAGATCCAGCTAAGCCATGCCCCAGCCCCCGAGCCACAGAAACTGTGAGGTAACAAATGTGAGTTGTTTCGAGCTGCTAAGTGTGTGGTAGTATTGTTTGTTATGTAGTGATAGAGAACTAATACACACTCCCTTCAGGTTTGGAGTTTCAGCAACTAAATTCCTTCTCAGTTTGATCCCATCTCTGCCTCTTGTCATTTTACTTATGGTGCAGAACCGCTAAGTGCTGCTATTGATTCTCCCAAATCTGGACCACTGGCCAGAACAGATGTTTTTGAGGGGGGAAGGAGGAGAATATAGCCACACTCAGTTCACAGCTCTTTTGTGTCATTCACTAAATGTATCCCATAATAAAATGTGTGTCCCTTGGTGGTAGGGACTCTGTTTTATTCATCTTGACATCAGTGGTGCTAAATATAAGGAGTATGTAGTCAGTACATAGTTGTTTGATGAATGGGCATAGCTGAATGGCTGGATGATCCTTTGTAGGTACTTTTCCCCTCCCATTTCAATTTTTTAAAAATATCTTATTTATTATTTATTTATTTATTTGAGCGGGAGAGCACAGCGGGGGGAGGAGCAGAGGGAGAGGGACAAGCATACTCCGTGCTAAGCATGAAGCCTGACACGGGGCTCCATCCCATGGCCCTGAGATCATGACCTAAGCCAAAATCAAGAGTCGGATGCTTAACTGACTGAGCCACCCAGGTGCTCCCCAGTTCAGTTTTTAATGACTAGATCATTTTCTGTTGTTTGAAGGTATTATAGCTTAGAGAATCAACTTCCTTTTGGCATTATCTTGTTTCTGGATTTTTTGCTAATGTAATCAGTGCTTTAACTAAGCATTCTAATAGCCTAATAGCCAAATATTTGTGCCCATTTGTGATTACTGATGGGTCAAAGCATATGCACAATATTATAGTTTTTAATACTTACTGGAAAAGTATTTGCACTCCTAAAAATGTAGAACATGGGAATGTTAACTTACCTGCACACTTGCCAACACTAGATAGTATTTTTCTGGTTAATCTTTGCCAATTCAATAGCTGGGAATTGTATCTTGTTGTTTTTATTTGCATCTATTTGTTTTTGAATGATGTAGAATTTTTTTAATTAGCTATTTCTATGTCTTTTATAAATTTATATTTCATGTACATTACCCATTTTTTAATGGAACTGTTGATCTTTATCTTACTGATTTGTCAGAGCTCTTTATATATTACATGGAAATGATTCACACCAGTTTTGAAAAATTTGTGAAAAAAATATGTTTTGGAACACATGAAGAAGTTTTTCTTTGGTGAAATGTACCAGTCCTTTATTTTGTGGTTTCTGTCTTTGTTATTACACTTAGAAAGTCCTTTTCCACCTTCAACATGATATATTCATTCTCTATTCTCTTCCCTAGGGAAGCAGTTGATCTCCAGAGGACTGTTTATTAAGTCTGGCAGCTTAAAACATTCGTAACGTTTTGGTCAAGCATAATTGAACTCTAGTCATGTAGAATCGGACTTGGTCCTTCAGGAGATACACACGAATAGATTTTTACTAAAACCAATTTCTCCACAGACTCCAGAGACATTCCTCCTTTTCCAGTGGTGGAAGCCACTTCGTATCTTGAGCTTTGCTCTGGGAATAGACAGATTCCTTGGTAGACAGGCTCAGCCGTGGGTATTGGGGGGCAGATCGGGGTCAGTGGCATCATTAGACAACAGGTGATGAACTGGACTAGTAATGTTGAGGGGCCTATAGGAAATGGGAATGTCCTTACTGATTGGAACACAAAATAGGATCAGGCACTGATTGAGTACTGACTGCATGCCAGGTACTGTGCAGAGTCTTACCATCCCCTGTGTCTTTCAATCCTCTTAATAACGCCACAGTAGATGTGCAGATACAATTACCCACATTTTGAAGATGAAGGGCTGAGCACTCCGGATCTCAATTCAGATTTGTCTGACTTTGAAGCTCTTCCCACCACCCAGTCTGCCATGTTGTGTTTCTCCACATGAATATAGTCACATTCAAGGATGCAGGCTGGCAGCAGGATCTGGAGCAGAATGGCCAAGCTGTGGGACTAGGTTTCCAGTGAGATGCTGTGTGAACACCGACTGGCCATCAAGGAGGACATATAAAAAGGAGGAACTCAGTCCATGGGAGAGAAGTACATTCAGTGCTCTGGCTCACTGAGGTTCTTGCTAGAACTTTCTAACACTGCATTTTCTTATCCGGGTATAGGATTAGCCTGTGTTGATCTGCATTCTTTGTAGCAAGTTTGCTTTCACCTTCCCCCTCTTATGTCTGTAGGATTTATGTAATTTGTCTCATCCCTTGGGGATGACCTACAAATGTACCCAGTGCTCTCCTTAGTGTTCCTCTGAACGGCACAGAGACCCATGACATGATCCAACATATCTTTTAGGGTCTGAAGGCTGCTGTGGGGAGAACAGACTTAAGAACAGAGGCAGGAAGGTCAGTAAGGAATCTAATGGAAAAATCCTGAGATGACAGTGGCTCCATCTGGCCAGGGTGATAGGAATAAAAGTGGCCAGTAGGTGGGTTTGGGGTGTAAACTAAAGGTTGCACCAGTGGGGGTTTCATGACATACTGGTTGTGAGATGGAGAAGAAGGAGAACAGTCGAGGTCGCTGTGAACGAGTCAAAGGATGGACTTGCCTTTAACGCAGGGGAGGAAGGCTGTGGGGCAAGTTTTGAGAAGGAAGATAAGGGACTCCGTTCCGGACATTTGGAGGCTCATTTCTTCGCTTCTCATACCATCCTCAGATTTGTCATGGAATGTGGCTTGAGATGGGAGCTGAGAGGACCCAAGAGGGAACTGGGGAAGCGTGCAAAGGAGAGATGGGGTTTACCCATCGAATCCTTCACTGAACGGACTTCAGGACGAAGTTGTGGGGAAGCCCGCTGCCTTAACGCGGATGGGTTTCCTACAGCCCACAAGGCTTCCTGAGTGTCTTAAAGCCGCACTGCCCTCTATCCTTCCTACTGAGGAGCAAGAAGTCCCTACGATTTCTACGACGTGGCAAGGGTGTCACTGATGGAGCAAGAGAGCACTAAGTGGGATCTGGGACAAATGAACAAGATGGAGTCTCAGGCACAGGGACCAAGACTCAGATCCAGGTAGAGGAATGATGATGGTCTCCTGCTGCGGGGGACACTTCTACTGCCGACCCTGTTCTCGGGCACACTGGCGGATGATGCAGGCTGACCCGCGTGACAATGGGCTAGAGCGAGAGTGGCCTGGGTCACTCCTGGGCCAAAGCATCTGCCATGATGACTCTGTTATGATGACCGAGGAGGCCTCACGTTCCAGATGGTGGAGCAAGAAGATGTCAGAGCCTCCATCATCCCGAGACCTCAGCGGACTCTATGGCGCGCAGCTCCCAGTGGCCTGGCTGCATGTGCACCCTGAGAAGGAACCAGAACTCATTGCATTAAAGCCACTGAGACTCCAGAGTTAATGTTATCTCCGCAAAACCTAGACCATCTTGACTAAAACACCTCTTAAAGACAGAAGCAAATTACACCTTACTCTATTTCCTCTTTCATCTCTTATCCTTTTAAGAAATATAAAAGCTGTTAACACTCTTCTGATGCTCCTGAAAATATATCAGTATATCAGAACTCCCACTCATCCTTAGAGACTCAGCTCTGCACGAAGCCTTCCCACCCCCAGCCCCAAGCAGAGTTAGACGGTTCCTCCTTTCTGCTCCCACGACACTCTTATCATACCTATTAGAGCACTTACCACATCGTGTTGAAACGATCTGTGTATGTCTGCCTCTCCCTCTAGATTGTGTCAGAAGCCTCCTCTATTTCTCTCTCAAGAATCGGGGAAAATACACCAAAGAAAGGATAAATACAGATAAAAGGCAGCAACACTGAGTCTCTCCTCCACCTTTATCTGGCAGTGTTTTAGTTAAGGCTCTTTTCATTGCAGGTAACAGAAACCTAATCTTTCTAGTTTAAGTTGAAAAAAGATTTGTTGGAAGGATATAGTAGTTCTCCGAATCCAAGGAGAAGATGAGCAAGCAATTCAAGGAACTGTGGGGACCAGGACGGCCCTGGGGACCCCGGAGACAGGACTCTGTCAGCCATCCCTCTACACCTCTGCCATGGTCCGACACACCTTCCAGCTCCTGGACTCTGGGTCCATCAGTTAAATTTTTCAGGAGACAGAAAACGATTGGCCCAGCTTGGGTTAAGTCTTGGGCCAATCACAGATGGCCAGGAGAAGTGTCCTGCAGGAGAAACACAGAGCTATGGCTTTGAGCAATCAATATGGGTTGTTCTCAGTGATAAGGGGCTGGCAAATCATCTAACAGAAGCTTGTGTCAGATGCTGTCTTGTCTGACCTTTGGAAAAGCCATCTGCTTGCCTTTCTCAACTTGACATTTCCTGATAAATTGCCATACCTGGGCACACAATCTTTTTCTGGATACCAAGGTATGCCCAGAAGTTTGAGTGATCTTATTTGCCTTTAGCTGGCTACTCTGTTGCCCCCAGTTGCTTTTGTCCTTATTGGTTCTCAGCATCCAGGGCCCTAGGCTCCACTCATGAGCTGTATCAGCCTCAGCCAAGCTTGACTGTTAGCTGGGAATGGACAACGGGCCCCAGAAATAGGCCCATAGCAAGTGCTGAATTAAACTAAAATGGACTGCTAAAAGCTAGATTGTGTCTCCTCTTACCGGAAGTGGACGGGAGTCCTGCAGGAAAGAGGGGGTGTGGCATCAATTCTGGAAACAGATTACCCCCAAGTCCTGCCCATCCATTCCCGTTTATTGATTCCACAAGCATTTCTGGGTGCCTATGATGTCAAGCATTTTCCTAGGTCTGGGGTATTAAAATGGAAAAATCTTGTCTTGCCATTAACTCAAGTCTAGTGTGTGGGGACTGGGGGGGATGCAGACGTTTAAGCAGATGATTGAAATTCTGGGCAATAAAACAGGCAGTGAGGAGTGTATGTTGTGGAGAGACCTCTATATGAATCCTGTCTCCACCACTTCCTAGCTGCATGACCTTGGACAAGTCACTTGACCTTTCTGGATCTTCATTGCCTTATGACAAAAGTTGGCAAAAATAATGTAGGCTTTGCAGTGCTGTTCTGGGTATTAGATATAATATATAAAGTATCTTAGCATATAACAGATTGCCAGTAAATAGTAACTATTAATGTTATTATAAAATCCAGGTTTTTTTAAACATACTTATGCTTTTTTGCATAATTTCCTGGGTCTACAACATTGTCCAATACATAGTAAGTCTTCAGTAAATATTTTTTGAATAAATGAATAAATAAACCATCACTTCATCATATTAGGCATTTGTGCATATATCTGTAAGATAACTTTTAATTCAGAGAAAGACAGTACAATGGAGAAGTTAAGACTTTCATCCTTGGTATTAGAAATATTTGTGTTCCCAACCTTACTATGAATTTGGGCTCTGTTTTAGGTGGCATTCCTAGAGGTGGAACCTAAGAAGGACCTTCTTTTGCAAATGATGAGACTGCTCTCAGGAAAAATGTGTAAAAAAGCAAGAGAGGCAGGATAAGAAGCTAGACAAAGATGTGGTGGATTTTGGTACCTCAGTTCAGGAAAGAGCTCTGGACAGTGAATCCTCCACAGAGTCAGTACTGTCTTGTAGCAAGGGGGCTGACTTTTATGCCCCCCACATCAGTCAGCTGTTGGCTTCAGGTGGCCCTGGAGAGAAGCAGGGGATCTCCAGGCAGGGGGGAGCTCCAGCTGACTTCAGAAGCCTGCAAGTATGAGACCCTAGCAGTCACCACCAGGAGCTGGGTGCCTAGAGGGGCCTGGTGGTTCCAGGCTTATAGGTCCTCTCATTCAAAATGGCACCCCTTGATACTCAAAACACAACGAGGGAACTGAGCTTAAATAACTCATCCCAGACGATCTAGCTCTAAGTAGAAAGTGAATCCTAACGACGACTAATGTGTTCATAAGAATAGCTACCAGTTATTAATTAAATTGCCATGTGCCAGGTAGTGAAATAAATCCTTTACATCCACTAGCTCATTTATTGCTCACAACAAACCTACAGGGTAACTAATGTTATTATCCCCCAACAAAAATGAAGAAGTGCATGTCAGGAGGTGTTAGGAAACTAGCCCCAAATCACATTACTAGCAGTGGTGTGACCAGCATTTGAAATCAAGTATGTCAGACTCCAAAACCAAAAAAATCTTAACTATCACTCTAGGAAAATATTAGGAAGTATTAATGTTTTTTTTTTTTTCTCTTCCCACAAATTTCCCTTCTTCTCTATATTCCTATTTCCTTCCCTGTATTAAAGTAGGGAGCAGTCTCTGAGACCCCTGCCTCCTGGGGCATTTGTAGTGGAGTGGAAATCAGGAAAAAGGGTTTCCTTTTGGTCTTTTCCTCCCAAAGCTTAAGGCTTTAGGGAAGAGGGATCCAAGAACACAGAGTGTGTTGGCTTGAAAAAATGGCAAGATTTTTTCCACTAGAATTAGGGTCTGCTAGACTGGAGGAGGAGAGAAAGAATGAGCAGTGTGGGGCGGGGGCAGAGAAAGGGAGAGAGATGGAGTGAAGGAGGGAAGGAGACAGAGAACAAGACAGCACCCTATGAATCCCCGGGCAGAGGAGATGAGCCTCCCCCTCCAGTGGCACCACTGGGACAGATCACAAACCTCAGAGACGGAAAGCTTTGTGGTGCTCCCAGATAGGTGGGACCACAGGAAGCTTCCCAAAAGACTCGCTGCGAGCATTACAAAGACACAGAAAGGGAGTGGACGAAAAGCCATGCAGACGGGGACCATGGATGCATCAGTGGCAACCTGCATAGACAGGTAACTGAGAACCAAACATAGCCAGTCTTTGGATGCAAAACGCATGGAGGTGACTGACCCTAAAAAGGACCAAAGTTAACTTTTTCCACAAATCAGGGAGATAGCATGCAGTTGGATAATCAAGTTAAGGTGGGGGAAAAAAGGCATATTTATTGCATATCTGAGTTTGAAGTTTGAAATGTAGATCTACAATCAGCAGAGAAAAAACTGGCCTTGGGGAATGTGGAGACAGTGGCCTGTATTATGGTGAGTCAGCATCACTGGTCACTGAAAGCTCAACCCTTACCTATCAGTTTGGGTTGCTCTACCTACTGTCCCTACCAGGATAGTGGGAGGGATTGAGAATTGATGTCTAAGTAAACTAAAGCTAGAACCCTGGTAGGGTTACAGCCTCAGCGAAAGGGATTTAGAAAAACTGAGTCCCATCAGCCCAGGGAAGCAAACAGCGAATCTGTCACTAACCAGGGCTCTGGGTTGGAAAATAAACAAAACCAACTCACTCATGAGAAACTGAGATGCCAAGTCTGCACTTCATGGTGATGCTGAAAATCAAACTTATGCTACTGTTAAGTGCCGGATTTCTAAAGTGATGAGTTCACATTATAAATGTGTTCTAAACTAGTGAAACCCCCAAGGTTCCCTGCAGACACAAAAGCAGAAGTACTGTATAATACCATTACCATAACCCTAGGTTCCATGGGACTCCCACGGTATAAACAGTCCCCATTAGCATTTAGCTATCATTAAAATAGTACAAACCATAGGAAGAAATGGTCAACCATGAGGAAGAGTCAGTAAACACCACAAGCAGTAAAAGTAGCCACCTCAGGAACTTTAGGCAACAGGATGGCAATACGAAAAAGTCTGGTTAAGATTTTTAAAGAGAGAAAAAAAAAAAGTAGAAATCATCCTGAAAGAGCAAGATAATATGAAAAGAATAACCAGCAGCTTTGAAAGAGAAGCAAATAGAATGTCTGCCTATAACAAAACAAAACATGGGCACAGAAATTAAAACCTCAAATATGTTAGCAGATTAAACACCACCAAAAAGAGAATTACTAAAGTAAAAGATAGTGCTGAGAACATCACCCAGAATAAGAGTCGCAGAAGACAAGATGGGCAAGGATAAGAGACAGGGAGAACAGATACAAGGAGCATTCTAGCGGGAAAGAATACAGATAATGGGCAATAGGCAATATTCAGGATTTTCAGAATGCAGGAAGCACAGAGTTCTGAACAGGGTATGCATACATATGGATCTATCAACTTGAAACTGAAAGATAACAAAGACAATGAAAATATTAACGACAGTGAAATTATCTGCAAAGGAAACACAGGTTGATAGCCACAAGAGAAGCCCAGAACAGTAAAAGAGTCCCTTCAAACTCCTGCAGAAGAAAACTGTCAATCTAGAATTCTATACTCAGTTTAAACATCAACAATGAAGGTCATAAAAAAAAAAAAATCTCTAGACAGAAAGGGTGGAGGAAGGTTAATGCCCCAGGGATGTATTCTGGAAAAAGGATACTGACCACAGAAAAAAGGGGTAGGGGGCCAGAAGCATTATTTAGCAAACACACTACTGCCCTCTGTCACTAACTAAACAAGCATTTCTCTTAAAAAATAGTAACTAATATTGGGGGGGGGGCGTGGGAACAAAATAACCAGTTAACAAAAATGAATGCAATGAAGGGAAAGCTGTGAGAGCTAATCCTCCTAGGGGCTGCTTAGTGTTATGGAGCAGAGCAGAAATAGCAATCAGTTACAGAGACAAAGTATGCATATTAAAAACTTAAAGGGGAACTGCTAGAAGAATAGAAATAGAATGCATAACTTCCAAAGCAGCAGAAAGAATATCTAATTCATTCAATACAAAAATAGGAAATATAAATGATATAAAATATATAATATCAAATAAATTCACAACATAAAATGGTCAAAGTAAATCCAGATGTGCAATCATAATAGATGTAAATGGATTGTTGTCATCAGTTAACACACGGGGATTTTTGGATTGGATAAAGAAGGTATCTATATGCTTTTTATTAGAGATACACCTAAAAAGTAATTTTGTAAGTCTCAGGAAGCAAACTGAGGGTTGCTGGAGTGGAGGGGGGGTGGGTGGGATAGGGTGGCAGGGTGAGGGACATTGGGGAGGGTAAGTGCTGTGAATTGTGTAAGACTGATGAATCACAGACCTGTACCCCTGAAACAAATAATACATTATATGTTAATAAAAAAAAAAGAAAAACAGCAAAAAAAAAAAAATAATTTTGTAGGTAATGGGGTTGAAGAAGATATCCCAGGTGAATGGCTGACCAAAAGAAGGCTGGCATATCAAACAGTGGCATCAGATAAAACATGACTTAAGATGACAAAGCATAATTAGGGATAAAAACGACCATGATGTAATTATTAAAGGGAAAAGTTCACCAGTAAAATACAAATACTAGAAGCTATGTTCAACTAACAAAACAGCGTCAGAAAAAGCAAATATGACAGAATGACAAGAAGAATTTGATAAATCTACAATCAGCATTTTGTAGAAACTGATGCACAAAGGAAATGAAAAATAAGTAAGGATATTGAAGTTTTGAACATCATGATTCATAAACTTGGTCTTTCATGTTTAGGATACAAAACTTAAAAATTAAAATATAAAAAGAAGTTTCCAGGTGCTCCAAAATGCTAAAGATTCCATTCCTGTAGACTACTTCCTTGCTGATGGAAGAAAAATGAAACAGAAGGACAGAAAAGCAGTCAAACCCTCTCCTCACTCCTTTGGGAAATGATTACACATTATAAATTTATTTTTATTTTTTAAAGATTTTATTTTTAAGTAATCTATACCGAGTGTGGGGCTCGAACTCACAACCTGGAGATCAAGAGTTGCACGTTCCACTGACTGAGGCAGCCAGGTGCCCCTCCTTTGGGAAATGATTACAATTTTTTTTAATTTTTAAAAGATTTATTTATTATAGAAAAAGAGAGAGCATGCGGGGGGAAGGGCAGAGGGAGAGGGAGAAAGAGAATCCCCTGTGCTGAGCACAGAGCCTGACGCAGGGCTTGATCCCACCACCCTGAGACCATGACCTGAGCCAAAATCAAGAGTTGGCTGCATAACAGGCTGCCACCCAGGTGCCCCAGGGAAATGATTATACTTTTAAACAATTCACATGTCAAAGAAGAAATCTGATGGATATTAGAACATATTTAGACATAAGCAATAATAAAAAACACGTCCCATTAAAACACGCAGATGCTGATTCTAAAAATTCACACAGAAGAGTACAGCGGCCAGTTCAGTAGAAATGGGGGAAATGCAAATTGAAGTAACAAGGAGATTCTGGCACACCTGTCAGTATGGCAAAATGTAGGGACAAGTCTGGCAAGGACAAGCATCAGCACCGATACGAGACGGCGGGAACCTCCATCACGGCTGTTGGCTGGCGGCGTCGAGGCCGTGGTAGGTCTGGGAGGCTCGTCAGCAGCTAGACAAACTAGCGTGCGCACCCTCCAAGTCGGCCGTCTCTGAGCACATGCCACGGCCTGGCCACCACCCATCAGGGGGTCATGGCATCAGAAAGATCCTAAACAGCCTTCAGAGCAAACAAAGAGGAAACAGAATATCAACGTGCGTTACCCACAGTAAGATTAAGTGTCGCTTTTGTAAAAATTGTGTGTTGGTGGCAATGGCAATGTATGCTTTCTGGGGGTCATGGGAAAGAAAAGAATCAAACAGACCCTGCCATAAAGAAACCCTCACATTTGTCCACGGGAGGGGGGAGGGTCGAGATGAGTATTCGTTGTAGGGTTGTTGGCAATAGTAAAATTGAAAATAGCCGAAAGTGTAGTAAAAAAAAAAAAGGTCATATTTATCTACTTAGCGGAATACAATCCTGCAGTTAAAATAACCTAGATCTCCATTTTTCAATGTTGAGAAATCTCAAAACCCTAATGTTGAAGAGAAGGAGAGCATGGTGTTAATTTCTCCGGTATCAATTTTATTTTATTTTATTTTTTTTTTAATTTTTTTTTTTTTTTTTAAGATTTTATTTATTTATTTGACAGAGAGAGAGATAGCGAGAGAGGGAACACAAGCAGGGGGAGTAGGAGAGGGAGAAGCAGGCTTCAGGGTGAGCAGGAAGCCCGATGCGGGGCTCGATCCCAGGACCCTGGGATCATGACCTGAGCCGAAGGCAGACGCTTAACGACTGAGCCACCCAGGCGCCCCGTCTCCGGTATCAATTTTAAAGCTATGTCTATATGCAGTGGAAATCCTGAAACATTCACAGAAAGGATACACAGCCGCTTCGGGCCACGTCTCCACCTGAGGAGAGAAGTCTGGAGACTGGGTAGGGCGAGCTCTTCCCACCGAGCCAGCCAGGCGCCCCATGAATGGGCATTTTCGTGCTTCTGTTACAACAACCCCAAAAGGGAAGTCGGGCCAGATGCTCAAAAGGCATCCCATGATTGTTGTGGGAGGCCACCAGTGGTCTGGCCAGGGGTTTCGATTCACGGGATTTACGTGTTCTTCCTCAGCGTTGGAAAAACCATAGCTAGCAGAAGTAAAATATAAAAGAGGGCAAGGAAAGAGCAGTGTGGCAACTATAGAATCATGAAAGACATACTAAGCAAAAATTTCCTGTTCTTAAATAAAAAACTTCATTATCTTTTCAGGGGAAAAAAACATCAACGGAAGGAGACCTGCCACTAGACACAATCTAAAGATGTCTCTTAATGTTTTGAACGTAAAGAAATTATGCTACAAGCATCCAAGCAGGGAAATAATCATCTTCAAAAACAAACACGAGGGGTGCCTGGGTGGCTCAGTCGCTTAAGCGTCTGACTCTTGATTTCCACTCAGGTCATGGTCTCAGGGTCCTGGGATCGAGCCCCACATCGGGCTGTAACTCACTATGCATCCACGTTCGTATTAGGTATGAAGGCAACACAAAAGCACGTCAGATCCTGGCAGAGGGAACGGTATTGCAAAGATCTCCAAGTAGAAAGGTGCAGAACTTTGAAACTTGCAGTTAAAAGCTGAACTTTTTTTTTCCCCTAAGAGTTTTAAGCAAAGGAGTGATGTGATTTGATAGATGTTTTAAAAATATATATATATGAATCTCTAGGCTGCTGTGTGAAGAACAGACTAGCAGATGCAAGGGTGGGGTGGGCACAGGAATGAGGAGGGTTTTGCCTACACTGGGTAAGAAGTGATGAAGGCCTGATCTGGCACATGATCGTGGGGAAGAGAAGCAGCTGGATTTAGGATCTCTCTTATAGGAGGATGACATAAGAGGGCTTGCCCATAGATTGCACTGGGGATGGGGTGGAGAAGGGAAGGACAGAAGAAGGTTCCAGGTTTCAGGTGTGTGCATTGGGAAGATGGTTGCCATTTACTCAAGTGAGAGACATGGGTGGAGGCACACATTTGAACCTGAAGATCAGTGGACTGGCTTTGAACTTGTTAAGTTTGGGAGACTAAGACCTCCAAATGCTGTGGCCAAGGAAGGAAGTGGATCTGTGAGTCTGGAATCATGTCCTTAGCCCCACCCTTCTCTGCATCTCCTACAACGTTCTCTCAAACCTTTCCATGGACCCTCTAGAACTCCTATCCTGTGATCAATAAATGCCTTTATATCCTCAGCCTCCTCTGCCCCCACCCCCACTTGCTCCTCCTGTGATCCTCCTTACTCCAATACATGGCACAATCTCCACTCTCCCCACTCCCACTTGCTTCCTCCACAATCCTTTCCATTCCAGTTAATGGCACCTCCAAACTTTCAATTGTCAAATTCCGAAATCTTGAATTATCACTGACTCCTCTTTTTCTCTAACACCCCACGAAATCCAGTGGCTTTCCATATGCCTCAGAGTAAAAACGAAATATCTTACCGTAACCCATAAAATCGTGCATGATCTGGACCCTCTGATGTGATCTCTTGCTTCTCTATCTCACTCATGTTGTTCCAACCACATTAACTTCCTTACTGTTGCTCAAGACTCCAAACACATTCCAACCTCAGGGCCTTTGCACTGGTTCTTCCTACTGTCTGAAATACTCTTTCTCTCTTTCCCCACTATCCACATGACTCCCTCATTTCCTTCATGTCCTTCAAATATATCCCCTGATCTAATATAAAGCAACATCCTTTCCTTTCTTATCACCACCTGGCGTACTCTCTTTGTTTACTTGTATACAGTTTGTCCTCCACCAGAATGCAAGTCCCACAAGACCCTTGTTTTGTTTTGTTTGCCTTTATATCCCCGCAGTCTGGAACAGTGCCCAGCCCATGGTAAGTGCCCAACCAAGACTGTAGCTGTGTGTTGTTGCTGATGACTAGGAGTCAACTAATCTGGAACTTCGTCTCAATTATAACCTCATGTGACCTCCCTGCAATTCATCTGTCTTAGCTGGGTGTGTGTGGGGGGGGATATTAATATCTGCCCTGCCTAGCTCGCAGGGCAGCTGTGAAGCTCAAATGAGTTACCAAGCCCCATGGCTTCACTGTTGGACTTACACATTTTCATAAGCCAGAGTCCCATGGCCAAAAATGCAAAGCAGGATCTATGGAACTCATATAAAAGGATGTTTGATAATTTTCCATGTAATTCCCAAGGTGGGGCCAGGTGGGGTGAGGGAGAGTAAAGCCCTGAAGAAACTAGTGTGTTCTCACAGGGAATTCTCCGGCAAGTCCTGATCTTAAAATGATCAGTCCATAAAAATGGGAAGACAGGCACAAAACCAAAGATGAATACAAAAGTTCTTAAGCATGGACAAGGATGGTTTCAGGGAGGCTGTGAAGCAAAAAGAGCTAAAGGCTTGCCAAAATGTTAAGGATGAGAAAAATTGATTTGGGGGCACATTTGAAGCAAGCAGATAAATGACAGGATGGTGCCAACAGATGACAGATTAAAAGTAGAACTCGGGTCTTACTTTGTTTCCAACAAAGAAAATGGTCTTCAGGTTTGAAATAAGAAATCGTTAAAAATGAAATTTAAAGAACAACAGAGGGAGGTAGAGAGAATCTTGCTTCATTAAATGAGGTTGAGTCCCCAGACCCAAAGTAATTGTCCACCCAACCCCCCATTTCATTTCATGGGTCTTTTCCTACCTCCTCCTCCCCCCTACCAAGCTTGGCAACCAGGTTACCCATCCAAGTTCTGGACATACTCCCCCCAGTTCACAATGCAGTCTGATGAAAGGTGGGTTGAGGAGTCTGTCCTCATCCGTGACCTGACTGGAAGGGCCACGGACAGGTGAACACCCATGTGCTTGGATATGTGTGTGTGTGTATGTGCACAAATGAGTTCCTTTACCAGGGAAGTCAGGCGGGGTGTCTTCTGATGACAGTGAACTAATGGTTTATTGTTTCCAAGCATCTCCTCTACCAGAAGTAGGACAGTTTGGGGAACATGAGGGCCATTGCCCCCCTGCTCCCAACAAGTCCAGCACAGCCATACTTTTGGATTTTCATGCTTCCTGTTGAATACCCCAAACAGCTTACAAGACCTTACCTTCTCTTCTGAAAGCCCCACAAAATACTCCTCAGGTGCAGGAAACTCTGGGCACGTTGTATATCTCAATTCTTTTTTTACTAGATAATGTATCTTTTTTATTTTTTGTATTGTGATAAAATATATAGAACATAAAATTTACAATTTTAACTACCTCAGTATACGTATCAGTGGCATTAAGTACATTCGCCCTGCCGTGCGGCCATCACCACCATCCATTTCCAGAACTTTTTCATCTTCCCAAATTGAAATGGTACCCTTGAAACAATCCCTCGAGGGCCCCCTCTTGTCCCAGCCCCTGGCAATCAGCATTCTATGTTCTGTCTCTGTGAATTTGACTGCTCTCTGATTCTATGAAGAATCACATAATATTTCTCTTTCTGTGACTGGCTTCTTTCATTTAGTGTAACGTCCTCAAGGTTCATCCGTGTGGCCATGTGTCAGAATCTCCTTTCTTTTAAAGGCTGAATAATATTGTATCTCAATTTTAACGGGATAAATTTTCTCCCAATATCCTGTGGCTAAATGGCAGGAATGCGGACTGAGGGGCGGGATACGGAAATCGTACTGAGTCCGTGTCATGGGGGAGGAAAGCTGTCTCAGGAATCTCCACAAGACTCCTGTCCAGACTGCCCTGGATGACATTTCTAACAATGACTTAAATGAGGACCCAGGAGGGCTGCCAAGCTAATAACTTGTGAATGACAGAAAATTGGGCCTAACAGCTCTTCTGCGGAATGATGAATATGGATTCAAAATATTTAGTATACAAGAATGATATACTGAGACCAAGGAGATGAAACAGTAAATGCAATATGCTAAAATTAGGTTAAAGTGCATATCGTGTGCGTGCATGCACACACACACACACACACACATAGCAGTACAGGATGGAGTAAAAGTGGCCTTAGAACAGCATGAGCAAGAGTTGTGGGTTTTAATTGACCACAAGCTCAGTCTGAGTCAACAGTGGGATGTGGTTGCCAGAAAAACAACTAATGTGATCCAAAGGTGCATTAATAGAAGCACAATGTTCAGAGTAAGGCAGGAAATAGCCCCTGTGTTGGCTGGCCTTGCTGGTCAGGCCGCCCCTGGAATGTTGTGTTCAGGTCGGCACCGCACTTTATTAGGGATATCACAAGCCTGGAGGGCGTTTGGCAGAGGGCAAACAGTCTGGAAAAGGCACCTCTTGAGGAGCAGGAAGCAAATCTGGGAACTTAGCAGGTAGGACAGAAGACCTGGCAGGGGGACACAGGAGGCAACTTTAAAATTTGGAAGGCTTGCTTTTGTGTGGCATTGGAAAATGGAACTGTAACTCAGGGATGCAGGTTATGGCAAGGGCAAATTCTACTGAGAAGAAGAAACTTCGACTTCCTTATCTTAGACCTGTCAAACAACAGAATGGGTGGCTTCCGGAGTGAGTTCCTCATCACTGGAGGCAATCAACCAGCGTTGTTTCAGAAAAGTGGTTCTCAGGGGCACTCCTGCCCCTCAGGAGAGAGAGACGTTGATTGTCATCAGTGGGAGGAGGCAGGATGGCTCCTGGTATCTGGTTAAGTACAGGCCAGGGATGCTTCTGAGCATCCTATGGTGCACAGGCCAGCCCGAGAACAAAGAATTATCCAGCCCAAATTGTTGATTGTGCTGAGCTTGAGAAACCTCAGAAGGCATTCCCGTACTGTGATGTTGTAGAGCAGAGGCCCAAGCCCCCTGGCTGGATCGGGCCTCCAGGGGTCTTTCTTTTTATGTCACTGGCTAATGTTTAAGAATCCTGGGATTTCACATAAAGATCTGGAATTCCAGCCCTTTCTTTAAAAAAAAAAAAAAAATCCCTACATTTGACAATATTGGGCTCGCCTTCCTGCACAGCAACAGTTACCTGGAGCTGAGTAGCTGACGTCCCTTCTGGAAGAATCTAGAGCTCTCTAGCTCACCACAGTCCTTACTTCATTGCCTGTCTGGCCACGATAGGCGTTTGCATTTGTGACCCCTCGTGCCTTTCATCCACTGGTTCTCAATTTTGCCTTTGCATTCAGTTCACCTGGGGATCTTTACAACCACCCCCACCCCGGTACTAATGCTGCGCCCCAGCCCAATACAACAGACTTTCTGGGGGTGGGTTCTTACAGCTCCCCCAAATGGTTTCAAGGTGTAGTCAAGGGCAGGAACCACAACCTTATCATGAAACGATAATCTGTGGGTGGAAGTTCACAAATACACTCATACCCAGTAGAGAAAACTTTCTATAATCCAAGAATTTGGACCCCTGAATGGGCTGCTTCAGGAGCAAACTCCACGTTTCTGGTGGTAGTCAATGAAGCAAACTTTTAAGAAGAAATCCCTACTTTGGAATACTTGAAAGGGAGGGAGACTGGACCACAGCAGGGGTTCTTCACGCTGAGTGTGGAAGACAATCACCTGACGGGTTTCCCCAAGCAGCCAGGTCCAAGTCCCACCCCAGAAGAGTATAATCTAGAAAGGTCAGGTAAGGCTGAGCAGGTACATGTTGAAAAAGCTTCCCAGACGATGCTGGTAAGCACTCCCAGGAAAGAACCACTGAGCGAGATGGATGACCTCTAAAGCTCCAACCTCAACCTTGGCAGTGACTCAGGTCCTTAAAAAAAAACAAAAAAACAAAAAACTACGTCAACCTTCAAATACACACTAGAAACATAAAGGACATGAGCACCATGGGTTGGCGAGTATTTTAACACCCACGAAGATGAGGGTAAGCTTGAAGCTGCAAGATTCTCAGTCCTAACCCTGAGGCCTGAAGGGATTCAAGGAAAGAACTGTTTTCAAGGTTCTAGCACATTTCCTGACACATCTGATGCGTGATGTTTGCTTAAATAACCTCTCAGAAAGCCGCTTATATGCTTGCGTGAGTCTTTAGCTTCAAGCAACAGATACTGTCACCACCTGCTTTAAGCTAGAGAGGATTCCATTCAATGGGTATTAGAACAGTGTAAGAAGGCTTTAAAATATGCCTGCCTTAATAAAGCATGATACATCAGTGCAGTGACTTACGATACGGCCATTAGAAACTGTCATACAGATGAAAATGAATACATTTAGTGGGCGTGTGAAGATGTCCATAATACAGGGGTCTGTGAGAAAACAGTTATAGAACAGGATGTAAGATATGATACAACTCATTTTCATAACAACATATATTTATATTAGTACCTATATACCAAATCTGGGGAAGTCTGAACCTTGACCTAAACCTCATATCTTATACAAAAATTAACTGAAAATGATCATCAACATAAAAATGTAAACCCATAAAACTTTTAGAAAAAAAAAAAAGACATGAGAGAAAACCTTCTGGATCTAGAGCCAAAGAGCTCTGAGACTGGACACCAAAAGCACGGTCGTAAAAGGAAAGATTGGTAAATTTGACCTCAAATTTAAACCTCGAATTTAAAATTTGACCTTGAATTAAAAACTTTTGTGTTGCAAAGGAACTGTGAAAAAGACAAAAATATAAGCTGCAGATTGGGGACAGTGGGAGGGACTGGTACTCAGGCAGCAAGATGTGCAAACCATGCATCCAACAAAAGACTAGTATTTAGAATATATAAGGAACTCTCAAGACTCAGCAGTAAACAAAAAATTAGAGAATGGGCCAAAGACATGAGAAGACTTTTCCCCCAATAAGATATGCAGATGGAAAATAAGCCCACGAAAAAATGTTCAATGTGATTAGCGATCAGGGAGACATAAGTAAAAAACAACAATAAGAGACCACTAGTTACCTAGCAGAATGGCTAAAATAAAAAAAATCGTGACAACACCAAATGCTGGTAAGGATGCAGAGAAACTGGATCGCTCACATAGCAGAAGAGAGGATGGCTAGTCTGGAAAACAGTTGGGCAGTTTCTTAGAAAGTCAAGATGCAACCACCATTGGATCCAGCATTTCATCTCTTGGGCATTTATCCCAGAGAAGTGAAAACGTATGTCCGCATAAAAATCCGTACGTGAATGTTCACAGCAGCTCTACTTAAAATTGGCAAAATTGGAAAACCCAAATGTCCTTCATTGGGTAAATGATTAAAGAAAAGGATACATCCACGCTAGGAAATACTACTCAGGCTCACTTTAAAAATATCTAAGCATAAAAGGAGGGGATGATCTAAAGAAATGTTATCGAAGTAATCCTATTGTTGGTACACAGGTAGGGCAGAAGTCACGGAGGTGCCACATAAATGACTGAAATTCAAGGCACACTACCCTGGAATATGCCCAATTCCCTGCTGTCTCTCTCTAAGGAATCTGCACGGTGCACAGGGCACAGAAAATTAAAGAACCTCAATAAATACGATCCACATCTTTCCTCCTTCCCTTTTATTCATTCATACTTAGAAGGGGGGATTCTAGACATTAATACATCGCCTCCTCTGTATGTTAATAAACGATCTGAAATGAACAGTGGTCCTTGGAGCTCCCAATACCATTACACAGGGGTTGGGGTGGGTCTGGAGGCAGAGATAGGGCTGGGGGATTAGGGAAGAGGCAGTCGCCGATGAAAATAGAGAAGCATTTTCAAGGTCTGCAGCTAAGCCTCAAGCCATCACTGGATAAGCAAGGAAGTGCTAGAAAGTTGTTTGTGTGAAATGGAGTGTAAACTGCAAACATGTTATAGAGGTGGAGGGGAAGGGACAGAAGGAGGGACTCACAGAGGAAGCATTAGCCCCCACCCTAAATAGGAGACTGTAGGAGTCTGGCGGTCCTTATTTATGCGATACCAGATAGCACTGCAGCTCACACTCCGTGTGTTTGCTGCCTCGTCTCCATCAACAGATGGAGGTAATAAAGAGGCTAAAAATGGAAACACGAACTGGTGTGTAGCTTTGTTATGGCAGTTTGTCACAGAACAGTCAAGAATCCCTCGCCGGTAAGTGTGCTTGTCAAGGTCACCCGTGACCTCTTTGGCATTAAATCTAACAGACACTTGGCTGGCCGGGCTGTAGCAAGACCAGGGAGGCCAGTCTCTTGGGGCATGAGGTTGGCCGCTGCCCACTTGCGATCACCCGGGCTCAGGCAATGGTTTGGCTTCCCTGGGGCTTCTGGAGGCCGTTAGTTTCAGCTTTGGTCAATAGCCTATGTAATTAATCAACTTAAAGGGAGTGCTGGTTAGCAATGGTTCTTGACCCTGGCTGCACACTAATCACCTAGGGAGCTTTAAAAATACCAGGCCTAGGGGCGCCTGGGTGGCTCAGTCGTTAAGCGTCTGCCTTCGGCTCAGGTCATGATCCCAGGGTCCTGGGATCGAGCCCCGCGTCGGGCTCCCTGCACAGCGGGAAGCCTGCTTCTCCCTCTCCCACTCCCCCTGCTTGTGTTCCCTCTCTCGCTGTGTCTCTCTCTGTCAAATAAATAAATAAAATCTTTAAAAAAAAAAAAATACCAGGCCTAGACCTCACCTAGGACCAGTCGGTGGGGCTGAATATAAGCCATTTTTTAAAAGCACCCCAGGTGATTCTCATGTGCAGCCCAGCTGAGAGCCAACAGGCTAGATCATTAAGGGGCCAAGTTCAGACACACATGAGGGATGGCAATCTTGTTCCTTCTCTAATCTGTGACTTCCTCCCTCTTCCTAGTACACTCTGAATTGGGGTGGAGATACAGGATTAGCATTGAGAGAGCAAGAGACCATAATTTATATAAGCAAAAACCAACAGATGCAGTTTTAAGATTGCTTCTAATTTTGTATTAATAATGCTCTAATGAACCAGTCACCTTATGTTGCAAACCTCTGCACGGATCCATAATCTATTTTCTTGGGATAAATTCCTACTCTGATTAAAAAGGTATGGATACTTTCTCAAGTTTCAATAATTCAAAAATTACTGGCCAACTTGGTTGGTAATAAATTCTATTTAATATTATTTTACTTTGCACTTCTTTGATGTTCATTAATTCCGTTTGTATATTAGTCACTTGTATTTCTTTTCTGAAGTGGCTATTCATGTGCTTTGACCATTTTTCCATTGTGGTGTTCAGTTTTGCTGATTTTTGGTTTTTGTTGTTGTTTTTTAAAGATTTTATTTATTTAATTGAGAGAGAAAGAGACAGCGAGAGAGGGAACACAAGCAGGGGGAGTGGGAGAGGGAGAAGCAGGCTTCCCACTGAGCAGGGAGCCTGATGTGGGGCTCGATCCCAAGACCCTGGGATCATGACCTGAGCCGAAGGCAGTCGCTTGCTTAACCAACTGAGCCACCCAGGTGCCCCTTTTGCTGATTTTTGAAGAGTCTTTATATATGACAGTATTAATGGTTATTAATATATGACATATTAATGGTATATTAACATATATTACAGTATGACTTGTGTGTCATGCACATTGCCAATATTTTCTTGGTGCATTTGATTTTGAGACTTTTAGGTATAGAAGTGTAAATTGTATATGGAGCCAAATTTCCCAGTCTTATCCTCTATGGTATCTTTCACTACTTTTAGGTTTATCAAGTTTCTTTTTATTTTAAATTGTTCTTATAATTATTTTATGGTCTAATTTCCAACATTAAATACTTTGATTCATCTGGAATTTCTTTTGGCAAAGAAACTGCCTTAATTTCAACACCCAAATGGCATCTCCATCACATACTGAACATAAGGGCCCTGTTGTGAGCTTTCTCTTTTGCCCTGCTGATCATTCTGTCTGTTCTGTCTTGAGCTGAGACCACACTGCTTTAATAGTGTCACTTTATCATTTACTTTAAGATCTTCCAAAAAGTACAGTTGACCCTTGAATAACATGGGTTTGAACTGTGTGGGTCCACTTACAGGTGGATTTTTTTTTGATGAATAAAATCTAATACCATGAATGTATTTTCTCTTCCTTAGGACTTTTTTTTTTTTTAAAGATTTATTTATTTGAGAGAGAGAGTGTGCATGAGAAGGGGTAGGGTCCGAGGGAGAAGCAGACTCCCCACTGAGTAGGGAACCCAATGCGGGACTCGATCCTGGGACTTCAAGATCATGACCTGAGCCAAAGGCAGTCGCTTAACCGACTGAGCCACTCAGGCGCCCCTCCTTAGGACTTTCTTAATAGCATTTTCTTTTCTCTAGTTTACTTTATTCTAAGAATACAGTATAGAATACATATAACTTATATTTTTTACAGATTTTATTTGAGAGAGAGAGAGCACATGAGGGGGGGAGGGTCAGAGGGAGAAGCAGACTCCCTGCTGAGCAGGGAGCCCGATGTGGGACTCGATCCTGGGACTCCAGGATCATGACCTGAGTTGAAGGCAGACGCTTAACCAACTGAGCCACCCAGGTGCCCCGAATACATATAACTTCTAAAATATGTGTTCACTGACTATATTATTGGTAAGGCTTCTGGTCAACAGTAGGCTATTAACTGTTAAGTTTTGGGGGAGTCAAAAGTTATACATGGATTTTCGATTGCGTGGAGGACTGGTACCCCTAACCCCTATATTGTTCAAGGGTCAACTGTGTATCATTCTTTTTCTTATTTTCAAAAGTATTCTGTCTATTCTTTGATTCTTCCTTGAATAGTATTTTAGAAACTCTTATAAGATTATTACAAAATTAATGCATATTAAGACAATATTGTTTGCAAATATTGACAGATCTGTGGAACCAAAGAGAGAGTCCACACATGGGAAACATAGTATTTTTTAAAAAGATTTTATTTATTTATTTGAGAGAGAGAGAGTGCACACGTGCGAGCAGAGGGAGAGGGAGATAATCTCCAGCAGAGTCCTCGCTGAGCCCAGAGCTGGTTGCGGAGTTTGAGCTCATGACCCTGAGCCAAAATCAAGAGTCGCACACTCAACCAACTGAGCCACCCAGGTGCCCAAGGAAACAGTATTTTATATCTGCAAGAGAAGAGAGGACTATTCAGTCATTGATTTCAGACATGTGCTTATCTAACTGGAAAACATTAGAGCACTACCTGAGATCATATACAAAAATAAATTCCGGGAAAATTGGCAAACTCCATGAACAGGTAATTTACAGACAAGGAATCCTAAATGGCCAAGGAACATATAAGAAGAATCTTACCCACAGTGATAATCAGGGGAATGTATATAAAAACAACAATTAGATTATCATTTTTCTTCTGTATGATTGGCAAAATTACTTTTAAAAATATAATCTCTTAATACGTAGCGTTGATGAGGTTGCGGGGGTGGGGGGCGAATTGCTGGGAGGGTATGATCAGCGGAGCCAGTTTGGGAGGATCTATCAAAATTTAAAACACACACCCTATGACCTAGAGGACTCACTCGGAAAAACAGCAGCACGTGCACACGGTAAGAGCAGGTGTAGGCAGGGCTCTACCAGTTGCTAAGATACTGAACTACTTCCCTTTCAAGTTGGTAGACAGCCCCCACCTCAAGTCCTGCAAGGGCCGTTGACTCCCACTGCCCAGGCCACTTGAACCTTCTCCCCTCCCCCCCATACTGTCCTGTGATCAACAATTTAAGAGTTAGAGTCAATGCCGGAGATTAACTCCCAGACCCCCTTCCAGCTCTGGGCCCACAGTCTATTCAAACCAACAGAACCTATTCACATTCCCACCCATCCAGAACGAGAGTGCCTGTCCCAGCTTTCCTCGCAGCCAGGGGTGGCCCCGTGATGGAATTCCAGCCAATGAGAAGTGAGCAGACATTCGCGTGGGACTGTTGGGAAATCTCGGGAGGGGGGATGAACACCCTCTTCCCCTTCCTCCATGCAGTCCCCGGGACGGAGGAGGTGCTTATGGGGACTGCAGCACCCAACTTCAAGCACAAGCAGGGGGGACACATCCAGGGTTACCCAGAGCTAGAAGCTCAGGTGCCTGGGAACTCCGTGGAGCCACCATGCTGACCCAGACCACCTCCTTCTGGACTTCCTTTATTTTATTTTTTTAAGATTTTATTTATTTATTTGACAGTGAGAGAGAAAGCACACACAAGCAGGGGGAGCAGCAGAGGGAGGGGGAGAAGCAGACTCCCCACTGGGCAGGGAGCCCTATGTGGGGCTTGATCCCAGGACCCTGAGATCATGACCTGAGCCGAAGGCAGCCACTTAACTGACTGAGCCACCCAGGCGCCCCTGGACTTCCTTTAAATGAGACAAATGAATATCCTATTCAAACTGCTGCTACTTTGGGCTTCTCAGTCATAGGCAGTCACATTTAATCACAATGGATACAAAGGTAAATGCCTATTAACAGGGAACTGACTAAATCACCCATGATATGTAAACAGTATAAATTGTAAACAACCTGAGGCATCAAATGTTCGATGAAATACTTTGCAGAGGTCGAGGTACATCTACAGGCATTAACCACGTGGAGTGAAAAAAAGCAAGGTGCAGAATATCCTCATCATCTATGTACTCTCCACTCCAAACCCCTAATAAACTCGGCCGGGTTTTCCTAGTTTTCTAGACAGGAAAGCACAGAAGAAAGACTAAAAGTAGACTACGTACGCTGTGCCAATGTTAGGAACTTTTGGGGAGAGAAGAAAAATTGCTGGGGGATGGTCAAAGGGCCCCTCCTCTTTGGCTCCGCCATCCTACCTTCATACAAAAAGAATGATTCGTGTACTACCTGAATGGTACGAATTAATTAGGTTTCCCACCTACCCACCAGCTGACCTTCTCAAACTGTCTACTTGCCTGCAGCTTGCTGCCTGCAGGGTCCACATGTGAGAGCTGTCAGAGCTGAAGACCCGGACTTGGAGGGGCAGCCTCTCTGGCACACACAGATTAGCTCGACAGCCACCACCTGAGTGCTCTGTGTTGGAGAAGTTCACGGTTCTTTCAGAGCCCCTCTGTCACACAGATTGTATTGCTTACAATACCACTGCGTCTAAAGGAATGAAATAAAGGTATTAACCTACAAGGACAAAGAAAGTGAGAGGACATAACAGCTAATGAGAAATTACAATAAAACACCAGAAGCACTACCTGGCACGGCAGAGCCGACAAAGTCGAACCGAACACTGGAAACAGGAACGACTGCCTGAGAGGATCGCCAAAAGCTCAGTACTCAGACGCATCGGGTGCTGCGGGAAGCGGGGGAGAGGTGCCAGGCTGAGCAGCCGGCCCCCCCAGGTATCGCCTGCCGTGCACGCCGCTGGGAATGTGTGCTGCCCACTCTCCAGTCACTTGTTCTATAGAAAACGTGACTCAGGTGAGCTCCAGGCATGGCAATCTCACAGAGTGCAGAAAAGGAGAGGTGCGCTGGTATGAACCAAGGGGAGAGGTTAAAATCACCCTCTTATGGAGTATTTATTCCTGAGTCCCCTGCAGTGTCTTCTGATTCTCATTTTGCAATGAGGTCAATTCTGAGACTCCTCATTGCTTGAGAATAGTGGGGAGGCAGGGGTACGGGGTGGAGGGGAATGATCTGGGCAGCTGACAGTTTTATTTTGGGTTTACTATCTCCCAACAATTCTTACCAGGTTGACAATGCTTTAGTCCCTGGGGTGGATCCTCCCTCTGGATGAGCTGAGAAGCCACAGAGGGCTTTCAACAGAAGGATCCCTCTCACTGTTGAGAAGATCTTAGGAAGACTGGGTGGGGGCTAGATCGATCAGTGTCTGGTCAGGAAAAGGGAAACACTCTAGGTATTTCAAACAGAAATGATTTAATACAGGAGATTGGTTCTAAAAGTACTGGAAGGGTAGATGGCGCCAAAAGGGAAGGATGGAGTTACTGCGAAATGAGTAAGTTCAGGAGCTGCCCCCACCCAGGCCGGAGAAGCAAAAGGGAAAATGTTAGCAGAGCCCACGACTGCTACATCGCTGTGCGTTCCGGAGCATCTGGAACTGTCTGCAGCCTCAGGGACCACAGCCACACCCACCTAGCAGCAAGCCAGGCGGTCACACTCCCCTACTGCAGGATCCTCTGGACCCCAAAGGTGTCTAAGAGGTGGAGGGTCTGCTATACCCATGAGTTCTGTGCTGCTGAGGCCACAGGAACATGCACTCCAAGCTACTCGAACAAATTTGAAGCCTGCTAGGATATTAGCAGTGGAGGTGGTGAGAGGCAGTCAAATTCAGTATATATTCTGGGTGGGGAGGGACAACAGGATTTGCTCACAAATCAGATGTGGGGTATGACAGAGAAGTCAAGGCCAACTCCAGATTATTCTTTTTTTTAAAAGATTTTTATTTATTTATATATTTAGATTTTATTTATTTGACAGAGAGAGGGAGTGCACAAGCAGGGGGAGGGGCAGAGGGAGAGGGAGAAGCAGGCTCCCCGCTGAGCAAGGAGCCTGATGCGGGGGCTCAATCCCAGGACCCTGGGATTATGACTTGAGCCAAAGGCAGATGTTGAACCAACTGAGCCACCCAGGTGCCCCTGAAGATTTTTATTTATTTGAAAGAGAGAGAGAGAGAGAGAGAGCACAGCAAGGGGAAGGGGAGAGGGAGAAGCAGACTCCTTGCTGAGCAGGGAGCCTGACGTGGGGCTCAATCCCAGGACCCTGAGCCGAAGGCAGATGCTTAACTGACTGAGCCACCCAGGCGCCCCTAACTCTAGATTATTCTTGGCTTGAGCAAATGGAAGATGAGAATTGCCATTTACTTCGATGACCAAAATTACAATGACAGCAGGTTTTAGGGAACTAGTAAGAGTTTGGTTTGCAACATATTTAGGTGGAGATGCCTGTTAGCCCTCCAGGCAGACGTGTCTCAGTAGACATTCCAGGGAAAGGAGCTGCAAATTTGAGATGCAGTAGTATATGAAGGGATACACACAGGAGACCTTTGGTGTCACTAAGGGAGGGGGTCTTGACAGGAAAGAGATTAATTTTCAAGGACCAATCCCTGGGGTACTCCAAGTGAGAGGTCAGGGAGGTAAAAATAGGCCATCAAAGGAAACTCAGGAGCAGAAAAGTGAGAAAAACACTTTGTGGCATCTTCCAATCCTGGTGAACAAAGAGTTTCGGGAAGAAAAGGGGGTCGGCTGTGCCACGGGCTGTCCCTAGGTCAAGTCCCACTAAGATGAAGAGTTGGCTTGAGTTTCGCACAATGGATGGCACTGGTGACCTCCAGAAGAACAGCTTCAGAGGGGAGGTGGGAGCATACACCTGACTGGGATGGGCTTAGGGTGAGGGGATGGAGAGAGATGGGAAGCAGTGAGTAGAGCTCACCCTTGAAGAGCTGAGCTATATAGAGAAGGATGAAAATGGTGCTCCAGTTGGAGAGAGAGATGAGGTCAAGACAGGGTTGCTTGCCTCTTTTCTTTTGGAGATGGGAGAGATATCAGTTTATTGATACGCTGATGGGAAGGACCCAGTGGAGAGGGGACACTGGTAACGAGGGAGAAAAAGGGAAGGCTTCCTGGAGTCATGTCCTTGAGTAGATGGAAACAGACTGGATAGAGTACACAGATGGAGGGGCTGACCTGATCAAGGAACAAAGACCACGAACTCCCATTCAAGAGAGAAAATAAAGTATGTGAACATAGCTACAGGCAGGTGGGTAGAGGTGGAGTAAGAGCTCTTTTCCAGTTGCTTCTATTAGCCAGTGAAGTCTGGAGGAAGCAAGGCCATCAGATGATCAGGATTGGGAGGAGCTGCTTGAGGATTGAGAAGAGGGGAGAAGGAACCAAATAGTTACATAGGAGAACCGAGAATGAATGGACAAGGGAAATGTAGCATGATTGCCAGGAAATGTGAAGGGTCCACTTGAGATTAGAAATGATGAGTTTTAAGTGGGACTAGTCATCATGCTTGTGCATTTGCTGTGTTCAGCTGTGTGGGTGCAGGCACTGGGCACTGAGTGGGCAGAAAGTTGATTTTAACCAGAAAATATAGCACAGTGAGAAAGGATCAAGGGGGTAGACGGCATAAACAAAAAGTGACTATATATCATGTTTATCTGTGCAGAGGGGGCATGAGGGGGGTGATCAATGAATAGAAAATCCAGTCCTTTAAGATAAGTTATTCCATGTCCTCATGCTAAAATTGTTGTCCTCCAGGCAGAGGGGTCTTTGGGGATATTAGCTATTTCTCTAACAAGCATTTACTGAACACTTGCCACGAACTAGGTCCAGAATGGATATGTGGTTACTTCCCTAGAAGCATTTAAAGTATCAGGAAGATAAGTTGGATCCAAAGCAGGAGGGATCTTAGGTGATTACTGAGAACACAGGTTGACTTTATTTTATTGTCAATAAAAATTTTTAAGTGGGTTGAAAGATAAAGATCTAGTTGAAAAATACATATCTCTATCAATCAAAATAAGTAAAAAAAGAATTTATGGATGGATATAACTGAAAAGTTTGCAGTATAATAATGGCTAATGTTTACTGAGGGCTTACTGTTAGCCAGGCTCTGTTCTGAGTGCATTACATTTATAATCTTGTTTTATCTCACTAGCAGAGCCAGGATTTAACTCAGGCAGCCTGTTTCCAGACACTGCACTCCTAACCACTATGCTTTACTGTCTCTTGAAGAGACAGCTTCAGGCAAAGCTGGATCCAGGGATTCAAACACTATTACTGGGACTCAGTCTTTCCCTTTCACTCTGCTTACTTACATGTTGAATTAGTTCATAAGCGTGTTCAGTTCTCTCCATTCATGGTAGCTGCAAGCTTACCCCATACTTAGAAAAGCAAGCAACCTATTTTCTCTTTCTGAAAGTACTAGACCTACATAGGTCTGTATTTAATGATATAAAATAGATTCACCATATTGTCAAGCATAAAAGCATTTTACAAAACAATAGATATGGGCTGACCCATAAACTAACAAACACATGTATAATTGGAAGGATGTAAAAAACATTAAGTGATAGTTATTTCTGAGTCTTGTTATTTGGGGGACTTTTTTCTTTTTGCTTCTCAGGATTTTCAATTGTTTCTACATTCAGGATATTACTACAGAGTAATAATGTTGAGGGAAACAGAAAACGCAATGCAAGCCAACAAATATATCTCCCTAAGTTGTTCTCTGTAGCTAGGTACTCTTCTTATACCACTAAGATCTGCATTTCAGCAATGGATAAACCGGGGGGTCACCAGTGGTGACATTCTCATCTGCTTCCATTTGGTTAAAGACAAGGAGACGAGAGGGAGTATCACCAGGTACTTCCGGGTCAGCTCTACCACATTATTGGACAAGGTTAGTATCTTCCCAGACATTACAAATAATCCACTCTGGATAAATTTTGAAATGAAATATTAGTTTTTTCTTGGAAGACCTAACAGGGTAATAGTGGTCTGTGGTCCATCAAGGAGGAGAAAGGAGATCAGGAATCCAGGGGAGTCCCAACATGAATATGCAGCCCAGATTCTAAGTACCAGGCTGATCTGGAACTAGCTGTTTAGTCCCTGGCCCCCAAGGGGTTTACAGTCACATTAAGAAGGCAAGATGGTAAGATAAGGTGAGCAGAAGACTGTGTGGGTTACATAATGCAGGATGGGAGGTGGGGCACGAAACAGTTCTGACCCAAGGGAAGGCTATGGGTGAAGCTGATCATCAGCCTCCCCATTCTGGCTTTTTTTTTTTTTTAAGTTTGGTTGATTGATTGATTTTAGAGAAGCCGGGGGAGGGGGCGGGCTGAGGGAGAGGGACAGAGGGAATCTCAAGCAGGCTCCTTGCTGAGCACGGAGCCCGACTCGGGGCTGGGGGCTGGATCTCATGACCCTGAGATCATGACCAGAGCCAAAATCAAGAGTCAGACACTTAACCAACTGAGTCACCCAGGCGCCCCATTCATGTTTTTTTGCACTGGTTTCCCCCTTCTCCAGCCTGCAGCATCTGGGAGAACATGGAAAAATCAACCTCCTTGAGATGGTTTCCATATTTATAAGATAGGGATACTAATAAGCCCTACGTTATTGGTTTATTGCGGGGATTAAATCAGGTACTGCACCTAAATGCTTAGCCCAGTGCCTGGTGGTCAATACATCATGTCGATGATGATGATGATGATGAAGAAGAAGAATACTGCCAACAGCACAAGTAAACCAACATGGAGACGACAGAAAGTTTGGAATCTTACAAAGTACTTAAAATCAACCATGGTTCCTGGCCTTCCAGATTTGTTCCCTTCTATAGGCAGCATCTGGTCCCTCGAGCTTTCGCCCTCTGACTTTAGCCAGAGCGTGAAGCACATGGAAAACCTTCTCTCATCCTCACTCCCAGTCTGTTCCTAAAGGTATAATATTCATGCACACCCTCCGGCTCAGATGTGAACTCTGCATCTCACACAACCCCTCAAGACCATGTGAGTCCATTTCACAGTCCTTTGCCTCTTAGGAACCACCCTCTTTGGAACATTTTCTCATATTTTACAAAACTCGGCTCTAGGGGGAACAGAATGGAAACTTACACTGAAATACAACTGAATAATAAGGCTTGATTGGGTCCATAGACTTATGGGAAAGAACATTTCCTTGTTTTGTAATTTCAGATCAAGGTCTTAAATGCAGGGCGTAAGAGTGGATGGGAAGATTCAAGAGAATGCTGATGCAAAAGAGCAAATGAAGACTCAAAGGAAGGCAAGAGAAGGATCTGTGTCCTGTGGTTGCTATTCTGTTTATGCGCCCAGTTCCCCCACCTTCTTCATTCTGTGAGCAACTGCTAAGTTCTTTTCCTGTGTGAGCTGTTCCAAATCCCTCTTTTTGCTTCTATTAGCCAAAATCAGCTTCTTTTGCTTGCAACTCAGTAGCCCTTCCTGGTTTATAAATAAAGGGGGTAAAAAGGCAGATAGGAGTGAGAAGAAAATAAGGTCCAAAGAGGAATAGAGTAGATGGAGAGAAGTAGCTGGATCTTAGTACTGTGTCTAATTTTTGAAGGATTCCAGTCCTAGTCCATGCATAATCCTCCCTGATGCTCTCAAAGGAGAATCATGGTACTTCTAGAAAAAAGAGAGGGGTGGGGGATGATAAGCAGGCATGTCCGCTGTCTCACTCCTGAGAAACTCTATCCAAATCACGGTCACTACTCTAGTTGGAAAATTGAAGAGGCAAATCTGCCTGGCTCTGATGGGCTGGAATACCCAGGCATTTCACAGCTTATGAATTCAAAGATAAAAATAATTTTTAAATTGAGCCAAGTAGAGAATGAGGAGAAATAACTACACTCATTTTTTTTTTGCAAGAAAAAATTTCTTGTCAGAGTGGATTAATCCACATTTAACCTTGTAATTCTAACAGTGAAGTGCAGAAATAACAGGTTCACAATGTGAAAAACTGTCGAAGGTCTATCTTAGAGATCCTTCCAACATATTTGTTTTGACATTATTATTAAAAACGTGAGAGAAGAATTAATTAAATTGTACTCAAACACACGGAGATGACATAATGCCAACAGAGTGGTTCATGCCTTGAATAATGGAACCCCAGGAGGTTTTCCTAGTTAATCCTAACTCCCCGTTTTACAGCTGAGAAAACCAAGGCTCAGAAAGGTCAACCCTTGCCCAAGGTACACCTGGAATCGAGGATCAGGCTGCCAGAATTCAACTTTCTACGTTTTCTTTTTGAATAACTGAAAGCTGCATTGTGATTTAAGATTCAAGTAGACATTTGTTAAAAACTGGAGCAGTGAGCTGATGAGACAAGATAAAATTTAATCAGGTCAGATGTGTAAGGACCTACATGTTGGGTCCAAAAAAGCCCACTGTACAAGCACAGTATGGGGTAGATATGCCTTAATCAGCAGCAGTTGTAAGAGACTTAGAGATGGAACTTGGCTATGAGCTTGAGATGTCAGCAGCTTGATGTAGCTACAAGAAAAATATAATGGAGTCGGAGGTGGCATTACTAGAGGCAGAGTTTACAGAAGGGAGGTGAGCATCCCGGTGAACTTTTCAACCTACACCTGGAAGTCCTCATTGGGTCCCAGGTGTCAGGTTTTAGCGGTAATATAGATGTGTTCACACCTGGAAGAGGAGCCTAGCACGGAATGCTGTTAGGAATGATCAAAGGAAGAGAGGGAATTGTAAAGCACTGTCATTAAGAGCTTGAATCCTGGAGTCAGGTTAACCCCAGCCCTGTTGACTACTGATTATGTGTTCATTAAGCCTTAATCTCACTGTCTATAAGTTAGGAATTATAAATGAGTAACCTATCTCCAAAGAGTAAGGAGATAGTGCATGTCAAGTGATATGCACATTACCGGCACCAAACCACTCAATAAATGTTAGCTGCTATTCGAATTAAGGAAGGGAAGTATGTGGGGATAATGGTAACAAACTCATAGGCTGTGGTTGATATTGAGTTAACCTGGGGAGGGCTTGAAACAAAGTTGGTAGTTATGATCTGTACTAGAAGGACTGGCCTAAGGTTTCTAGGATGGGCCTGGTTAATATTCCCTGGCTTGGGCTAAGGTCCACAGAGCCTGATCAGGTTATTCCCTGAAGAAGGATGTTTAGCTTGTGGGGGGAGACGGTAGAGGGGGTGGTGGTCATTAAGACATTCTGTGGGGTAGCACTTGGTGAACACCTGGGCACAGGGATTTGGCATTGCTGTGGGGTGACAACTTAGCTAGCTGCGTTCTTGGGCACTGTGACTTAGGTTTGCTCTGATCCACTAGTGTGGGTCACTCAGGGCAGCACTGGGGTTGGTCACACATGCCTGGTCTGGGCATGGTCACTGTGAGCAATTACTTGGGAGTCATTCGAAGTGGAATTGCTCCTGGATCAGTCCTCCCCTCTTTCTCCTCCTCGTGCCCCTGGGTGAAGTCTGCATCATCCTGGACCTTAGGGACACTGTGGGACCCCGGAACAGCTCCCTGGGGAGCAGTCCGCCGCTAGGGGGCGGCCGTTAAGAGAGGAACCCCCCCCCCACTCCCTCGCGGAGTCCGCGCCTTTGGGGCGCACTCTCCCGCCACGTCCCGGGAACGGTGGGGTGACAGTGGGGTGGGGGCGCATGCTTCATGGGTGTGAGACAGAGCGAGCCGCCTGGGTATGAGTCAGCGCGCGGGGGGCTAGGGAGCTCCGTGAATAGTCACGGAATCTCACGATCGGCTCCTCCACCCATCCCCGTCTAGAGCGCGTGTCCCAGTCCCGCGCGTGTGTGCGCACACGGCACGATGTCCGATTCCAGGCTGTGTGTGTGTCTGGTGAGATGGGGATGAGGGGGACAGGGGAGGGTCCCTGTCGGTGTTTCCACGCCCATGTGGGGTGAGGGGGTGTGTCCTGGTCAGGGTACGTGTGTACCTGTGTGTGTGCTTGCGTGTGTGTGTGTCAGTGTGCGGGACCGTGTATCAGTGTAGAGTGCTTGCGTCTGCGCCCGGGTCTGGATGTTGGCGCAACCCGGACCGGGGTTCCCAGCCCTGGGAGTGGTGGGGGCGTCCAGCCCCCCCGGAGGAGTAAATGCCTCGCCATCCCAAGCCCGCCGGGGCTCCTCAGGAAGCGGCCGGCGCGGGGAGGGCCCGGGGTAGCGCGTCCCTGGGAGGGGCAGGAGAGTGGGGGCGCAGGGGGCGGGCCAGGTCCCAGGGCGGGGCGCGGGCTCGGGGTACCCGCGCGGCTGACGTCAGGCGACTCCTTAAATAGAGCCGGCAGCGCGCGCGGCTCGGCATTTCTCGAGGAGACCGAGCGGGGCCCGCGCCAGCGCCACCGTCCGGTCCGCGCGCCAGCCCGAGGGCCGCGCCGCCGCCGAGCGTTCGGGGCGCCGCGCTCCAACGACCGGGAATGGAGCTTCGGGCGCTGGGCGCACTCCGAAGCCGGCGCACGTGAGACCCGAGGAGCGCCGCCCGGGGCCCCGTGGCCCGGGACGGGGAGATGTGGGACGCGCAGCCGCCTGTGCCCCGAGAAGCCGCCGCCCCCGGGATCCCCGGGCATGGTGCGCGCCCCGGCCGGCAGCGCCCGGGGAAGACGGCGCCCCCCACGCCCGACCCGCGGGGCCGGGGCAGCGCCGCGCCAGCCCTCTAGGCGGCCGCAGGGCCACAGCAGCTCCGCCGCCGGCGCTCCCCGGAAACCATGACCCCCGGCGCGGGCCCATGGAGCCATGGCCTATAGGGTCCTGGGCCGCGCGGGGCCAGCTCAGCCGCGGAGGGCGCGCAGGCTGCTCTTCGCCTTCACGCTCTCGCTCTCCTGCACTTACCTGTGCTACAGCCTCCTGTGCTGCTGCGACGACCTGGGCCAGAGCCGCCTCCTCGGCGCGCCTCGGTGCCTCCGCGGCCCCGGCGCGGGCGGCCAGAAACTTCTCCCGAAGTCCCGCCCCTGCGATCCCCCGGGGCCCACGCCCAGCGCGCCGGGCGCTCCCAGCGCGCCCGCCGCCGCCGCCGCGCCCGCCCCTCGCCTCCCGGCTGCCAACCACTCGGGCTCGGCCAGGACGGGCACCAAGCGGCTGCCCCAAGCCCTCATCGTGGGCGTGAAGAAGGGGGGCACGCGGGCCGTGCTGGAGTTCATCCGCGTGCACCCGGACGTGAGGGCCTTGGGCACCGAGCCCCACTTCTTCGACAGGAACTACGGTCGCGGGCTGGACTGGTACAGGTGAGAGGGAGCGCCCCACTCCGCGCGCCGGGTCCCCAGTCGGGTCCATCCTTAGGGTCTCCTCCTGCGTCTTCTCTCCCCCTTAATCCAGCTCGTTGTGTGGGTTCAGGCTGACAGGTGGGGGGACTCCAGCAGGATTTACTCAGAACTTCCCAGGGATGGTGTAGACCACGCACTTTCTCGAACGGCAAAGGGCAGTTGTTTCTGGAGGCGCCGGAAGGGAAGGGGGGTCTCTAGCCAAACCTCAGGGCGAGCTGGTGGGCTGCCAGCTTGTCCAGCCTCTGGGGTGGAGCAGGGTGCCCGGGGAAGGGGGCCCTCTCCTGACCTTCGCCGATCTTTCCAGGCATCTGAAGGACCTTGAGCAGAGAAGGTCCGAATAGGGCCCCCTTGCGGCGGGGCTCCGCGCTGGCCCTAAGAGAGGTGTGGGGATGAGGAAGGTCCCTTCTGGAGGGTCATTCCCAGCTCCAGGTCTTTGCTGCTGTGCCTCAGCTGAGAGCCCCCAGACGCTCTGACCCTGCGGTAGTGGTCTTGGGTAGTGGCAAGGAACCCTGGATTTGAGTCATGCTGTCACTTAGCTTGAGCAAATACTTGAAACTCTTCGAGCCTCGATTTTCTCATCCATCACAATGGGCAGGAAAATCGTCCCTTCTCTCATCTGCTTTCCGAGGTCTTTCTAAAGTGCCTTCAAGGTGTAAAAAAGACATCTGCCCTGGGTGGTGCTTCCAAACCGGCAGCCGGGATGTGGAATTTGGGATACGGTGAGCACCTCAGATAAGGGTTGGCCGGATCCTAGGGACAGCCAGACTGTCCACTCCTCCGTTGCCCTGCCAGGGATGACAGTCACCCAGGCTGGTGGTGTCTGGGGATAGCCTGAAGCTTCTGGAAGGTGACCACCTCTCCTGTTAAGGGCCCATCCGCCTCCCAACCCCTGTATGGTTCTGTGGTGTAGGACTGGCCCAAACGTGGGCTGAGTCAGGGCGTCCCCCAGGGTGGTGTTGAACACATGGGTCACAGAATTCCCATCATTCACCTGACACCTTGAAGACCTTCTAGAAATGTCTCCATAGTCATAGAGCTGAGGAGTAACATGGTAGCTGACTAGAGTAACAGTAACTAGAGCTAATTTTTAAAAATTGTTTATAAAAATAAACCCTTTAGAGAGTAGAAGTCATAAGCATATTGGACAAATGAAAACTTCATTAGAAGGGGGACCCCACTGGGGTCATAATAAGGGGTCCTGGATTTGCAAGGGGGTAATGAGGCCGATAGGCCTGACCTGTAGTGTTTGTGGTTGTGGGGCCAAGGGATGGGACATGTACTGTCCTTAGGAGGCAGACACATACCCTGTCTCCAGTGGAGCTCAGCAGGGGATACGCGGCCTGTTGGTGGTCCCAGCACCATTATGTTGGCTTAATGGAGTAGAGTGACACAGAATGGTAGGTCTGGTGCTTTCCACGCTGTGACCCACAGGCATCCCATCTGGGTGTACGAGGTGTGTGAGGACAGCGCCAGAGCCAGACCCCAGGGTGAGGGAGGCAAATGCGAGGAGCAGCAGAACCCTGTGTGGGTCAGCCGTGGTCACACTCTAATGCACAGCAGGCTTTCCTCGATGGAAAATCTGAAGATTATTATGAAGCCCTTTGCCAGTATGAAGTGCCTTTTAAGTGCAAAATAGCAAAATTCTGAGCATCTGGCTTTTAGATATTGTGTCCTCCAATAAACACCAGTACCCTGCACCCAGTGTCTGCACTCCCCTCTCCCAGGTTCACCAGCAAACAGCTTACCCCAGGCTTCCTTCCCGGAGCCCGTGTCATTCAGGGATGGCTGCTTTTTATTTTTAACCTTGGCATGTGTGATTCTAAGCCAGCTTAGCTGTGAACCTTAGAGATGGGAGCCATGCCTTTTTTTTTTTTAATAGCACATTTGGATTCTGCTGAAATTCTCAGCTGAGTCTTGGTAGGTTTTATTTAGTCTTAAGCACACTGACAGGTCCACTTCTTTCCTCCACCCCACTTCCCAGGGTCTGAGTTACCCTCCCTCTCACGCTTTGCCTTTCTAGAACGATGAGCCCAGAGCTCTGGTGCAAACTGCCCCATCCCACCGCTTCCCCAGGAGGGCCGGGAGTGTACAGCTCAGGAAAGCACTGTGTGGTTTGCACTTCTCTTCGTTGCAGACCCACACCCTCAGAGTCCAGGGGTTTGGTTGTGGTTTGCCGTTTCTAGGTAAGGTAATGCTGCCCCATTTGGATGCTGTTTCCAGACTTTCCAGAACATTTCTCTGCCTGTGCTTTATCCTTTATTATTGCTCAAGAAATATGTATTAATTGCAGAAGTGACAGGGATTCCTGGGATCCTTTAAAACCCATGTTCTCACTTTATCCCCAAATTCTGTGAGTTCGGACAGCAGGTGATAGGATGCTCCTCTTTCTGCCCATGGCCCGTGTCATTTCACAGATGTAAAAACTGCAGCCCCCAAAACGGAGAGCATCTGAAATGGGGTCACAAAGCAGGTTGATGAGCCAGAAGTCACCGGCATGCAGTATCTACATGCTCACGTATGTGTGGGTGCGGGTGCGCGTGTGCGCATATTTCCAGCCAAGCGCTCTGGCCCCTGCTCTGCACAGCTTGCCACCGTAGGGCCAGTGTCCCCCGGGTAGACCTGGCCAAAGAGCACCCATGGCAGCAGACTGGGTTTCCCAGAGGCAGAGCTCAGCATGGCAGAGCAGCATTGCATTATAATCTGCCCATGGCCAAGCCCCCAGGGACAACTTCCTGGGTCCCGAGGCCCCAGTACAGAGAGACAGTGGAAGAATCCAGCTTCACTCCCAACCCAAAGGAGAGCCTGCTTTCTGTGGAGGTAAGTCAGGAGGTGACACACGGTGCCTGAAGGCAGAGTGATACAGCTAGAGACCAGGAGGCAGAATCTGTGCCCGCCTTGTGTCGACCCCGAGCCCCTCCTGGGAACCAGCCCAGTTCGGGCCACCCTAGGAGAGCCCAGCCCTCTGCTTTGGGATCCCTCCCCTTAGAGGTTTCTCTGAGTTCCATCCCAAATGTGCGTGTCTGGCCTGGTTCCCCTCTCCCGGTTTCCTCCCCAAGGTGGCAGCTGGGCCTGCAGGGTGGGCTCAGCTGGATGCTCGGACAGGTGGGCAAAGCGACAGCAGGGAGGGAACCTGACGAGGGAACCAGGGAGGGCGCCCAGATGCTGTGGGATTGGCCGACCGTGGTCCTCCTGCGTCTCCGCTTCCTCCTGGAATGGGGCCGGTAGCGACCATCGCAGAAGGTTGTTTTGCAGAGTGAATGAAACCCTGTGTGGGAAAGTGCGCTGGGAAAGTGCGCTGGAAAAGTCTGGGGGGTATAAAGACAGGGCAGCCACGTTGCACTCTTGCCGCCATGGCTACCAGCTGTGTCCCTTCCAAGGCTTCTGGATTGCCGTCAGTGCTCTTAGTACTTTTAAAGCTATTGGGTTCCACCCCTGCTGCTGTTACCAGATGGGGCTGAGGAAATGACTAATTGCTAGAAAAGTAGTTCCATGATAGACGAGCTAGCATCCCGGTCTTAAGTTCTAGTTCCAGCTCTGGTTTAATTTGCTTTTTTATTTTTCGGTCTTCTTTCTCTCTCTGCTTTCCTCCCACTCTCCCTCCCCCCCTCCCTCGCTTCCTTCCTTTGGCATCGATAAACAGTCGCTTCGTGTTTTTGGGTGTCTGTTTGCTCACCTTTAAAAATGGAACTGATGTCTGACCTGCTTTACAATCTCGTGAAACTCGAGTAAGACAGAACATGCGAAGAGGCTGCTCCCAATCTGAGATCATATGTGGGATGCTCTCGTGTGAGGCAGAATTATTCGGGGTCTTCATCTTTCATCAGGAGATATACACGGTGCATCATCTAGTAGTTTTTTGAGTCTTAGGGGGAGCTGAGTTTCGTCCGAAGTGTTCTCGATTTTGCTAGTTTTTAGGGATGGCCGGGGGTGAGGGCGGGGTGTGAGGAGGAACCGAACCTTCTCTAAAATGCATTGAAATGCCACCATGAGCGAGTTAAGACACAGTTGTTGACTCTGTGCTTTGGTGACGACGTTTTGATAGATAAGCCGGTCCTGTAAACTTTAGACGTCACATCTCAGGTTGTTTATTTGTTCAGCATCGATGGTGGTGTTGGGGAGGGTGTAAGGCAGAGAAGACACAGCATGTGCCCGGGACGCAACTGTCTTAAGTTAAGACACAGAATCAAAAGCCGAGAATACGGTCTATCACCGGTTCCAGCTCCTCTCAATCAAGAAGTGAGGTTCTAATAGCAAAGCCAAACTTTAGAAAGAACTAAGACCAAAGGCAGAACTAAGACCAAAGACTCTACCGTCTTTAACCAACTGAGCAACACCCGACACGGGCTGCTCGGTGCCTGTCAGGTGTGCAGAGATGCACGCGCGCGCCCACCCCACACGGGTGCCCTTGCACGCGCGGTTACAACGTCTGTGCAGACCCAGGTCTTCGGAGGAGTTTTCCTGCCTCAGTCCAGGAGGATGTCATCCACGCTGATTAAAGGAAATCATTGAGTCCATAAATCCCCCGTCCTTCGTATGCTCGCTGTCAGCCTGGCGGCGCGCTGGAGATGTAATAGTTAGCTCTCGCCCGTGTCCAGTTGTCAGGCACCGAGGAACATGCAGGATGGGCAGGCAGGACTGGCAGGGCCCAGAGACGTGTCTTGAAGAGCTGGCTTCGCTCCCCGCTGGAGCCTCCAGGGACAGTGGGAGAGCTCGCCCTAGGACGGGCTGTTCCCATGGCCTCTGGTGTGTGGCTGTTTAGGGGGGAAAAGACCCCGACAGCCTTGGTGCTTTTCAGGTGCCCCACATTGTTAAGGCTGTTTTGGATGTGAAAATATCATTTATCAAAGATTCTAAGAGCACGCTTCCCCCCACATTTTAACATCTCTGAAATGAGGGTATTTGATGGGGTCTTAGACGCAGTGAGGTAATGCTTCCATGTTGGGTGGAAGCTCTCGCCCAGTGGTGCCTTCTGCCGTGGGGACCCACTGGACCCCCCCGAAGAGCCCGACGCTAGGTGGCAAGTGCCAGCCCAGGAGGGAGCCCCCAGGTTGCTGTCTCTGCGGCCAGCGGGGGCCTCTTCTGATGGGTCAGGGAGCTGTGCCCATCCCCCCGAAAACGTCCCTTCTGACATGAGAAAGTGCGGCCCGATTCCCACAAGGAAGGTAACAAGAGGCTATGGCGGGCACGTTCTCTGTGGGCTGCTGGACCGCCCAGATATTTGGAGGCACATCCCGGGAGTCCCTAACGGGCTCGGGGCAGAGTCGGCACCCAGCAGGTGCTGCCGCCCGCACCCTTGCTAATGCGCCCGTGCACCTGCCGCGTGGGACCGGGGACGACCTCCTCCCCTTCGGTCAGACCTCCGTGAGTCAGCCCTGAATGCCTGAGTGACGGACTGCGTGGGGAGGGGTGGAAGCACACAGCCCTCTATCGGTCTGGGACCTCCGGAGGACTCGGAGGGCCCCGCAGTGGGGGGGGCGGGGGGCGGGTAGACGGGCACGCGGCCGGTGAGTCAGGCTGGAGGGGTCGGAGAGGTCGCAGCCGAGCTGAACCGGCGGGACTCCCTCTCTCCTCCAGAGCTGACCCCGGGGCGGGTTAATCCGTGTATTTGTCAAATGCCTACCATGTGCCAGGCTCTGTGCCAGGCTGCTCTAGGCCAGCCCTTGCTGCCACTTTGTTCTCCTCAGGGGCTGCGGTGCTTTGTAGTCCATGGGCAGCTTGACGAGGTGGGTAAAAGCCACCAGTGAGTGGAAATAACTTAGCATTTCAGACATAATTGCTGCCCGTCAAGCCACACAGCTGGGGTGTTGGCCCAGTGCTGCCCTCACGGGGGGCGGCTTTCTCAGCAAGATAATGGCAGAGGGAGAGGGGCAAGGGGGTATTACTGGGCATGCTCTTCCAAGGCACCCGGGCCAGGGGTGCTGACCGGGTTATCTGGGGCTTGGGCGACATGTGGTTTCCCCGGGCAAGTCCATTGGCGGTGTCTTCCCAGGCTTTGGAATCAGAGGCTCCGTGCCCATGACCACCAGCTCCCATGAGGAAGAAACCTGGGGCGTCTGCTCGGGGTGGAGGCGGGGGGCTGCTCCCTGCCATCTTCCGAGGGGCGCGTTTTCCAAGCATCGGACATTCTTGTGCCACCTTCACGATATTTGCCAAACTCTGGCATTGGCCTCTACTGTTTACGTTCTTGATATTTTTGTTTAGGTCAGCACGTTTGCAGATTGTGATTTTTTTTCTTAGAGAATTGGGCTTATTTTTTTTTCTTCAGTGCGAATATTTTGGAAACATGATGCAAACTTCACAAGGATGTCCCGTGAAAATTATCCCCCTCCTTCCCACCCCTGTTTCTCTGCTGTGTGGTCCCTCTTCCCAGAGCCATCACAGGTCCCCGCTTTTGTGTGTCCTTCTAGAGACGTGCTGTGCATTTGTAAACCCAACACAGGATAGGCAGAGAGAGTGAAAATACGTGTTTTTAAAAATCAACTTGATTTCAAAACCACCCTACATGGAAAACCAGCCTCATGCGCCATAATTAGAAGGGAATCATAGGAATAAATAGCTTGAAGACAAAACAGTGCCATTAAAGTTTGCTTCCTCAGATGGCTAGAATGTTCCAAGCCTGTGGCCTGCTGTGGCTTTGTCTAAAAGAGGGTACTAAGGGGGTGCCTGGGTGGCTCAGTCGTTAAGCGTCTGCCTTCGGCTCAGGTCATGGTCCCAGGGTCCTGGGATTGAGCCCCGCGTTGGGCTCCCTGCTCCACGGGAAGCCTGCTTCTCCCTCTCCCACTCCCCCTGCTTGTGTTCCCTCTCTCGCTGTGTCTCTCTCTGTCAAATAAATAAAATCTTTAAAAAAATAAAAAAAAAATAGAAGAGGGTACTAGGGGATACTAGTAAGAGCTAGTTAAATCTTAATTTCAGTGTGAGCCTTTCCTTTCTCCTTGATGTGGGAGAATGGAAGGAGTGGAAACAAAATGTAAAGAATAACAAATTTTCTCACAGTGAGAAGTAGTCAGTGATACTTCATAAATAATTCATAACTACCTGGTGATATTTAGTAGGTCTGTGGAGTACTCCAGATTACCGAGATGGGCCATCCAGCCGACATCCCATCTGGGGAAGCGCTGCTAGAATTTGCAGGAAATCCACCCTAAGTAAATCCAGGGAGGTTTCTAGCTTTCAGATTCCTTTGATGTGTTAATGATTGGAAGAGACAAGCCAAAGGAAAACTCCGAACAAATAAGAGCATTCAAGAAGTATTTTGACTTGCAATATTTACAAGGGAGTCTAGCCTTCAGAAGAACAGGGGTTCCCAGAATAAAGGGTATAGCAGGTATTTAAAGGGAAAAAAAAACCCCAACCCTCTCAAAGTTGCCATTGGTTTCTTCACTGTCCCCATGGGTGGAAGAACGGCGCTCTTCCCCACGATTATCGGATCTACGAAGGCAGTCACATACATACGTGCAGGCATCAGTGTGGCAAAAGTCAGACATAAAGTTGTTTCCACCAGGGACTCGGCAATTTATGGCAACTTATGGGAATGGGGCTCAACCCTTTTTTTTTTTTTTTTAATTTTGAGGCTCATGCAAGACAGGGTGTCTTTTTAAATTTTCAGGATGCAAAGTCCCTTCCACTCTGGGATGCATGATGTGAGACTTCGACCTAGTGGTGGGGCAAGGTGACACTTTGGCCTTCTCAGCTCCATAGAGGGAGCTCCACAGGGGAAAATTGTCCCTGGATAGAACCGTATCCAGCAGCGGCAATTTAGAGGGTGTCTGTGACAGCAGGGCTCCCGGAGCTTGCCTTTAGTTGGGCAGATAGCCATCAGTGCTGATGAAGAGGTGGCTTCCTATGAACTCAGCGCCCTCCTCCCCGCGCCCATCTAGGTACTCACAGCTGGGTGAAGGAGTCCCGCATCCTCCCCGAGGCTGGTGGAGGGAGATGCTCCAGGCATTGCAGCCCTGGCTCTTGGGGGAGCGGTGCTCCTGGGAGTGGGGGATGAGAAGAAGCATCTCACTGGAAGGAGGGAAAACAGCCCAGATTCAAAGGGCGTGGGCGAGATGACCTCAAAATGGGGGTAAGGAGGCAGAGAGCCCCAGGGCAGGCAGTTTGGGCGCAGTGATTAAAAACTTGGCTCTAGAACCAGAATGAACGGGTTGGGTTCTCACTTCTACCACCTGCCAGGTGTGCGCCCACCAGTCAGCCGCTTCTCTGTGCCTCAGTTCCATCTGCACACCAGGACGAATCACGTTGCCTTACCCTGTAAGCTTGCTGTGAGGATCAGATGAGTGATAACATGGACAAGTGCTCAGATTTCTGGCATGTGGAAGGTGTCCAACAAGGGTTACCTGTCATTATTAGTCATTGATTTTTTTTTTCATCCAGTCTGTATTGAGCTGGAGATAAATAGGACATGGGTACTGCCACTGGGCTCTTCATGGTTTGATGCGGTTATGAGATGCTCATGGAAAATCAGATGGTGAGAGATACCATGTAGAGATCCAAGCAGAGCTATAGCAGCACAGAAAGAAGATGAAATCCAATTGGGAGAAATTTAGAAGGCTTCCTGGAGGAGGCAGTATGTTATTTGGGTCTCAGGGGGCAGAGAGGATTTCTCAAAGGGAGTGGCTGAAGTTGGTGGTGGGGAGGTCAAGGGTGTTTCTAAATATATTCATGCCATGATTTCACTTCTGATTTCAGTCCTGCATACATTTATTGACCATCGACTATGTACCAGGCACTGTGCCAAGCCCTGGAAAAGTGGAGATGGGAAATAGGATCTCTCCTTTAAAGAGCTGAAGGGCAAACAAGTGCAGGAGTGAGACTAGCAGAGGGACTGTGAGATCACGGTGGGATCACAGAGGAGGGGTCCCCACCCAGCGTGGGTTAGAGAGGCTTTGGGGGGCCGGTGCCTCAGCTTTAGGGATTTGGCCTTTGCCGTATCCTAGATCTGGCTGCTTCGTATCGTGTCGGTTCCAGCTCAGGTGTGACCTACTCAAAGACATCTGTGTCAGACACTGGGTACGGTGTGAAGGTTCATAGTAGGATATGCTGAGGGATTTTGCTGTGCCAAGGCGTGAGGACGGCCGTCAAGGAAGCCTGCGGTGGGCTGAGGACGGTAGTGGTGCTGGGGTTTGATCCTCATACACTTCCTGTGACAGCCCCTGGCTTGACTGGCCAAGGGTCTATCTGTAGGTGTCCTTGAACTAACCAAAGACAGGAAAATCATGTTCTACTGTAGCTTGGAGGCTGGGAGATGGCATAGTCCCTCTTTCTAGGGGTCTTTGAGGCTCTTTTTGCAATTGCAGTGTTCTTAAGTAACCTCTTGAGATGCTTTGAAGGTTGAATTAGCTTTGCTCCAACCCAGAAGAGGTACCTGCCCCTCAGGGGTGTGTGTGTGTGTGTGTGTGTGTGTGTGTGTGTGTGTGTGTGTGTGTGTGTGTCCCAGTTTCTCATTCTCATTCCAGCCTCATCAGCATGCATGGCAAGATAACAGCCTTGCTGGTACTGCTAGATTTAGGGGGCTTGCGGGTGTGGGTCCCTTCAAACAGAACTGAACGCCGTAGCGCCTTCCTGCAAGGTAATTGGGGTCTGCGTCTCCCTGACTTCCCCAGAGCTGCCGGAGCATGGGGAAATGTTCTCTGCTTTGGCAGCCTCTTTGCAGTGTTTCTGCTTTGATGGTTTTAATGAAGATATGAAATCACCTAACAGCTTTCATTTTGCTCAAGCGAGGTGGCTGAAAGTGGAGGTAGCATTTCCCAGGATCAATCCCATTTTCAGAAGTGGTTGGTTAAACTCTGCAGTTTATGGCCACTTCTGGCTGAAACCATGGGGGATCTGAATTATTAATTCCGTGAAAAATGAGTTAAGTCATTGCAAAGCTCCGCGGTGGCAAAATCCCTACTGGAGGTCCCCCCATCTGGTATTTTCTCTAGCACAGACCTCTCCCTTAACCACAAATCCTGGAGCACCTTGGCCCGATTGCTATGTGTCCGTCATTTCTCCAGGAGAGAAAGAAGTTGACTTAACTCAATTCTTCTTTCCTGCCGAGGATAAAGAGGGGGAAATGGGCATAAATGAATCTGGAAGGTACTTCTATCAAAGCTGTTTTGATAGGCACTCAAATTTGGACATCATTCAAATGACAAGTGTGCCCTCACGGTCATCTCTCAAACATGAACCCCCGAGTACCTCTACCCTATCCGGGTGGCTGATGCCCAGGGAGGTGTGTAAAAGCATGGAGAGCCTTGAGCAGTGAGCAGGGGCAGTGACCGAGCTGCCCAGACCTTGCATCTCGTGGAGGAACAGTTTGGAACAGTGATGGCGTCACAAATTCAGATCCTTCAGGGACTCTGTAGACACATGTGTGAACGAATGAAGTTGGCTGTGGGACAGTGAAGAGAAGGGACGATAAGGACAAGTCCCAGTTAGAGAGGGCGCTGTCCCATTTAGGGGGGACAACCACTAGTTAATCTCAACAGATTTATTGCCAGATCTTCTAGGTTTTTTCCTTTTTTAGAACAAGCTTGAAATATGGCATCTTTTAAAAAAAGCGAATCTCAATTTATAATTGTGTCTTACTGATTGACAATTTCTGTAAAACATGTTTGGGGGCTGGATGTTACCTGTCACTGTCCTTTCGTGACTTTGATGGGCTGGGTCGTCAAAACAGGCACTGCTGCTTGCCAGTCCTGCCTCGGGTGTGTATTCGCTGTGGGGTAAGTCACCACCATCCTAAGCTTTGCTTTCTGCTCTGCGAGATGGGGATGACATGTGTTCCTACCTCCCAGGTTGTACTGACTTGATGTCCTAAGTATGCATTAGATTTTATTTCTATTGTGATTCCCCCTTCCTGGATCATGCTTGGAGGAGGTGTGACCATCACTAAGCTCTTGGGCATGCCTGGAAGATAAGAGGCATGACGTGGACCTTTGTCAGGGTGGGGAAAGCTGGAGTCTTCTCAGTCTTCAGTTGGACCAATAGGGAGGAGAAGATTCTAGAGCCAGGATGACCTATGGTTGGAGAAACCCATGTGGTTCTAGAGCTGGCCCCCAGGGAGGGAACCCACAATCCCCTGTGCTCCTTGTTGTCATTCCTGTGGGTGCCCTGGAGTACCTGGAGGATGTTGAGTTGGTGACGCCATCCCTGCCCCCAAACTGCTGCGTGCAGCTCGGTCACTGTCCCCAGCGCGCAGAGCTGTTCAGAACAGCTTCGGGCTCTCCAGCCTTCTGCATCCTTCTTCTGGCCTTCATAACTGGATAGGGCAGAGCAGCTCAGCGGTCCATGCTTTAGAGATGACCTTGCTTGCACAGAAGGTGACTGCCTCTCTGACTTGGTGGTTTGGTGTAGACGGAAGTCCAACCTGGAGAGTGGATCTTGCTAACAAGGAGAGGCTAAGGGAAGGGCAAGGAGTGGACGTAAAGATCAGCCTGGAAGAATTTTTGTTCAGCCTTGATCAGGAGTTGGCACCTTCAGAACGACAGTGAAACACTGGGGTGAGGGCTGCAGAGGATGCTGGGGGGAGAGATCAGGATGGAGCCGAGAAAGCAGCCGCCTGTGAGGAGGACCCATTGTGTCAGAGATGACACAGTTCCCTCTGAAGCCAAGCAAAACTTTCATGGGAAGGGCGGTCCGTTGGGATCGGTTGCATGGTCAGTACTGAGAGCCCGGATGCTTGAACCGTCAGTGGAAGAGTGGGCTTTGTGGTGCCTGGGGGGCAGTCTTGTCTGCAAGCCTCCTCAGGCACTGGGTCTTCGTGGTTCTGTCTGAAATCTGACGGCACATCGAGACCTTCAGTCACTTGGGGACCATCTTCATGATTTACCTTTGGATGTGTCTACAGATACTGACTTCACATGACTTTAAAGTCCACTCATAACTTTTACTTTAAAACCGATTTACTCAAACATGAAACTTCGCGTCACCATCATATGTGAGAATCCCCACTAGCCCGGAGTAGATAATTGTCATAAACACAAAGTCCGTAGAAACCAAACCACGCGCTTCAGTCTCAGCCCATACTCAGCCTGAGGCACTCTCGTTCTTTCTGATGAGGAGAGAGGGAACGAAACCCATTAGAGAGGCGTTAACAACATTTTAGCACCTAAGACTCTCTCCATCGTGTAATCGGAAGATTTGAACAGAAAGAAAAAGGAAAGGTCATTATTTTCTAGGGATGTGATTAGGTGGCATTTCAAGTTGTGTCCGTGGGCCACCTACATTTTTCTTTTTCAGCTGGTGGTACACACCACCAAAGTGTGTGTATATTGGGGGACACGCTGGCCAACCCCCTTAGATCCCTCTTGCTTTGAAGTCGCTGTATTATTTTATCGTACTTGCTTGTCATGGTCCATCAACAGCTTGGGAGGGACTGGCTGACATTACAAAGTCTGGGTGGTTTCAAAAGCTGTGATTCCAATTTTAATTGCAAATTGATGGGGCATCATGGGAAAAGCGAATGGAGACGTGAAGAACTGGAGGAAAAGATCCAGCTCTGCTGTATTTTTAGATTTTTCTTTTCCCCCCCTGGATCGGTGTTGTATAATTTTATCTGGACTCTGGGTTTGGTAAGTTCCAGTACCTTCTCTCTATTACCTGAGGGCTAACCCAAACTTGCTTTACAATTCCAATTTAAACAACCTACGTAAAACCTTTATCTGTTGCTCCTTAAAAAAACAAAAAACAAAAAACTGTGACTTGGATGAATGTCAGAGGCATTATGCCGAGTGAAAGAAAGGTTATGTACTGTATGATTCCATTTATATGATACTCTCAAACAGACAAAACTACAGGGGTAGAGAACAAATCAGTGGTTGCCAGGGTTGAGGACAGGGGGAGGGTATGATTATAAAGAAGCAGATAAGGGGATTTTTGGGGGGTGATGGGGCCATTCTGTATCCTGACTGTGATGGCGGTCACATGAATCTATACGTGTGTTAAAATTCATAGAGCTGAATACCAGTCAAAAGTCTATTTCACTGTGTAATACTTTTAAAGATTTAAAAAAAAAAAACAAAACTTGATTTTAAAAAAAACATCCAGGATTGTAGAACTCTGCAGCGGATGGGCATGCTATGCCCCAAATCCTAAGTACCAAAAAGCGACCCAGTTCCCATGTGTTTGGAGTTCACCAGCCTCCCTCACTTCCATCCTGATCGCGAATTAGAAGCAGTAACCGCCCCCCCCCCCGCCCCCGCCGCCATCCCAGCATCCGGTCCTGAATGATGCTAGGATCTGAAGCAAAGGTTGGGAAGTTTGCACTGAGGTCTGGGGCCACCGTGGCCAGCACAGACGTCCAGCCAGGCTTCCCCCTGAGGGGCTGAGGTCAGGACTGTGGGAAGCAGCAGTGGGAAATGCACCTTGTAATCAGAGTGCCTGCTGGTGGACAGCAGATCTGCCTGGGGTTCCCAGGGACAGTTGGAAGAGATGTAGCATGGGGGAAAAATGGGTCACAAACCACGGTTGGAAGAAGAATCCAAGGATTCCCCCCAAACAGAACAGTTCACAATGTACTGACAACGAGTCTAACCTCCCAGCCACCAGACAGCCTAAGGACTAAGCTAGAGGCGTCCCCTTGCTCCCCCCACTCTCCACCCCCAGCCCACCCAGCAGGGACAAACAGCTCTCGAATGCACCGCCTCCAGCCAAAGCACCCCCAGAGCTGGGGAAGAGCACCGTGGACTGGAGGTGCCCACATTTCCCTCTTCCCAGTACTTGGTAAAGAACCATGCTTCCCAGAGCCCTACGGGCCACAAGGCTTCACTTCCCAGCCACGGCTAAAGATGCGCACCCAGTCATGTTCTCTCTTCCCATGGTGTCTGAAGTTGGGCACGGAGACCATGCGTACAACAGAGAGCAGCCACAAAAGCCACCAGGCTCCCCTAGCATCCTTCCCCAAACAGCACTTCCTACTGGGCTTGGTTTGAATGGGTTTCTTAGGTGGCTAAGACGCTACTGGGGTGGTGCTCCACAGCCTCCTGGGCTGGAGGCAGAAGTGTGCGCATTGCCAGCCTGTGGGCGGCGATCGGATTCACGAAGTGGCTGCAAGTACTCTGGAGCCCGAATAGCTGGAGAAGGAGGGCATGGGGTGGGGGCAGGGGGGGCATGCCCAGGGAGTAAATGAACGCAGCGACGGGGAGGGGCGAAGGGTGGTCTGTGCGTTGACCACAATGGCGCAGGGGGCGTGCGCGTGGGTACGTTCCTGGTGCCCCCCCCGCCCAGCCTCCCTTCCTCCGCTGAGGGAAAGACCATTTCTATTTCTCGACGTTACCTGGTCTATTTGGGCTCTTACACAGTCGGCTTCAGTAAATCATATTAACCTATTTTAAAAATGATGATCATACTACACATCAAGGTGTCTGACATCGGTCACTGTCCTCAGGGTCCCCAGCATACAAATATTCAGGCTTTTCTGATTATGATTCATCTCTAAGTAAAGAAGTAAGAAAACACACACACACAAAGATAATAGCCACATGGTGGAATTCAGCAGAGTGGGTAAAGAATACACGCTGATATGGGACATTCTCAGGATCTATTGTTCAGGTGAGAAAAGAGCGAGGCGAAAAACACACTTTGTGTGAAATGGCAGGGGGATAATATATTTCTGAACTTTCTTACTTTTGCGTACATAAATTTTGAAAGGATACACAAGAAGCTGGGTGGATGGGGATGGGGTAGGAGGGAGATTGTCACTACACACCTTTTATTTTTTTTGAGCTATGTGAGTATATTCTTTGAAAAATGAAAATAGAAACTGCACATTGTGGCAAAATAAGGAAACTGATAAAAGGGTTAAAAAGTACCCCCAGAATGGTACTTCCAGTTGGAACCACTGTTAGCATTCTGCTTTTTACTCCTCCAGACACATCTATACCGTTCTATGCATGCACATATATTATTTTACATCATTTTATGACTTGCGATTTCATTTAACAGTATGACATGGCTAGCCTTCCCTCACAGTACACGTGGATCTACAGGATCATAGTAAATGCCTTCAGTTAGACCATTATCTATTTCATCACATCTCTTATTGACAGACACTTCAATTGTCCTCACGTTTTATTATTTAAAAATAAAAACAGCAGCAAGCATCTTGTCCATTTTCTTTTCCCTGAGGATCAATCTCTTACAGAAGAGTTTCTGGGTTTGAGAATAAGTATACATAAAAGAAAAAAGAAAAGTTTTTGATAGAAATTGCCAGCCCTCCCCTACCCCATGACAATATGGCGGAGGCATTTCTACTCCACTGGCAGAGCCAAAAAGGGCTTTTCCAAAACCTCATAACCTTGTCAGCGCTGATTATCAACAACCGATTTGATCTTTGCCAATCTAACACATGAAAATAATCTCCTTTTGGGGTGCCTGGGTGGCTCAGATGGTTAAGCGTCTGCCTTCGGCTCGGGTCATGGTCCCAGGGTCCTGGGATTGAGCCCCACATCGGGCTCCCTGCTTGGCGGGGAGCCTGCTTCTCCCTCTCCCTCTACTGTTCCCCCTGCTTGTGCTCTCTTGCTCTCTCTGTCAAATAAATAAATAAAATCTTCAAAAAAAAATCTCCTTTTAATTTGAAAAATTTTGATAGCAATTTAAACATGTCTACTGCCCATTTGTATTTATTTTCTGAAAATTTTGGCTAATTGTTTTTACCTCCGGAGATTTTTCTTTCTCTTTTTCAAAGAGATGGTGAGGGGTTTAGGATGCTCATTCTGGGTTCACTTCATGCTTTTAGCATCATCTTATTTCATATGTGTTTCTGGGTGAATAGAATTTGGCTGGCTTTTATATTTTTCTGCAGTCTGATAATCATCTTTCAATAAGAGTTTGCTTGTTTATGTGTGTTCTGATTATCAACCGATTTGGATTTTTTTCTATCATTTATTTTGTTCATTTTCCCTCTTTTTTCCCCCCTCTCCTGACTCTGCTATTGGATCAGTGGAGCTTTCTTGTTTTCCCTCTACTGGAGTGGAAGTTATACAAGCTATTTCTGTGCATTTAATGGTTGCCCTTACATTTGACCAAACAAAGCCTTCGCAAAAAGTAATCGAGGATCATGACTCCCAACCTTTCCCCACCCCAACACTGTCCATGTTATGGTTGCCCAGTATTTTATTCCACTTCTGTGATTTTAATGTTCATCAAAATAATGCCTACATTGTCTAAACAGTTAAATAATATCATAAGGCTTATCACCAAAACTGCAGCCCACCGCCTGACTCCCGACATTCTGATTCACATGCAATGGAGCAACCAATTTTGATTCCTTGGGCTTTCTCAGACTTCTGTGTTCCTCCATATTACCAAGTAATATGTTTATATTGCCACGTCTTATGAATCACAAAAAGGCTAACCTTGGGAGCTCACATTGCACCTCTCAATTGCTCAGGTAAATGAAGAATTTCAAAACTGCAGCTGTGCAATATGTAAAAAGTAATGATAATGTGTATAATAATATGTTGAAACCAGTCGGATGTAGCTGGATGCTGGATGCTAGAGCACCTTGGCTTCTTTATGACATGAAAAAGATGAATTGACTAAGGATTCTGCCCCAGAAGTTAGCCGAATGATGAAACAAACATAAGGAAGGAGTCCTTTGGAAAGATAAAAACAGAAGATTAATCTAGGAAAGCAGTAACCTTGATTTAAAAAAAATAATAAACCCAAGAACTGATTCTTTGAAAGATCAGTAAAATCAACAAACACCAATGGTATCTAATCAAGAAAAAAATAAAATAAAGCTAACACAAATATGCAAAATTAGGAATGAGAAAGAGCATGTAACCACAGACTTTTAAAAATCCCCAAAGGACTTAAGCATCTTTATGATGCTGCAAAAGAAGTAGGTAAAATCTAATATTTAGTCCTCATAAAGCACTCTGTGTATCTTAAAGATATTTTCTTAGCATGATCTTGAAAACCATTTTCAAGCTAATTTTCAGCACGGCGGCCTGGGCGGGGAGCGGGGGAGCATTTTCCCCAGACTCTCTGCTGGTAAATCGTGGACATGCTCAAGAAAATGTAGGTGCGGGAGGAGTTAGACAAGGACTACAGCTAAAAGCCACAGTCTTAGCGGAGAACTGAGGAAAGGTCATGCCCAGGAGCCACAGAAAACAGGCAGCCTTAGCCACTGTTGCAGGGGACTTTGCTGCTAAGTAATTGTTACTAAATCGTCTCCTGTAATGCGTCTTCTGTTTCAGATGCTACATTTGATGTCCTACTTCAGCTTCGAAACTGTAGTAACAGCAGAAGTCTGTGTTTACGGGTACCGAGCCTCACCTTCCTTTCTCCATAATTAATACCTTTCTTTAGTTGTTCAGTTTTATCTCTCAACCAGTGGACGAACTCTTAGGAAGAAAAAAATTTTTTTTCAGTTAGTGTTTTAATTTGAGTCCTTTGCGGATTCAGAGACACTCTTCCTGCTTTTCTCATGCGTGGGCAATAATCTGGCAGAATTAAAAATTTTAGGACAACATCTTTTCAAAAATACCTCTGAAGATGTGGTCGTATTATCTTAGGGTGTGTGTCTGTGTATGTGTATCCGTGTGTGTGTTTCTGTGTATATGGCAGAGGAGAAGTTTGATGTCAGCTGGATTCATTTTTTTCCCTCTGCAGACAAACTATTTCATTTTCCCCTGCCTAGATGCTTATACAATTTTTCTCTATTGTTTCAATTAAAACATTTCATCAGGATGTGTTCAGGTGTGGTTCCTGACTTCACATCACCACTTCCTAGCACTTCTGATCAATAGCACCCACCTTATCTAATCATCCGGATTCCCCATTAAATTTTTATTCAGGGGGGACCTGGGTGACTCAGTCAGTTAAGCATCTGCCTTCAGCTCAGGTCATGATCTCAGGGTCCTGGGATCCAGCCCCCTCATGGGGCTCCCTGCTCGGTGGGGAGTCTGCTTCTCCCTCTTCCTTTACCTCCCCCCCATGCTTGTCCTCACCCACTCATTCTCTCTCAAATAAATAAATAAAATCTTTTTAAAAATTTTTTAAAAATCTTAATCACTTTTGCAGATTTGTCCTCTTTGGTTCTCGCCTCTTCCAGGACTTTCTTCCTTTGCCTCTGATTGCTGTTTCTCTTGACTTGTTCTATTCACTGACCCATAGTTTGACACGTGGCATCTGGGGTTCCAGCTCCAGTCTTGGCTTTTCCGTTTCCCATCATTACTGGTTATTCTTCTGCAGCTGTTATTGCCCCTAGATCATTCCCTCTCCGTGGATGCACGGATGTAATGTTTTCTTGAGTCCCGTTGAGGACGCGGCCGGCGATTTTCTGACCTTACTTCTGTTTCTTGCTGCAACTCTGCTGCTTTGATGACATGCGCTCTGATTCCTCGTACCGAGTTTTTGAACTGCCTTTTCCTTCCATGTACCTGGTGATCTTTCTCCCCTCTCTGTGGCAGTAGACAGGTGACCCATTTACCTCTTTCCCATGGCCGAATCATATTCCGTCATGAATACATACGTCTTCCTTATCCATTCCCCTGTCAGTGGCCACTTGGGTTGTTTCCATGTCTTGGCTATTGTGGTCTCATCTTAATTACATCTTGTAAAAAAAAAAAAAATCCTTGGAACTACTGGCACGTGAGTTAAGCACGTCCCCAGGTCCCAGTGCAGACACAGACATCTCCTATTTCTGTCATTAGCAAAAGGGGCTGGCAAGGTGGGGTGAGGGACATTGAACGTACAAGGAGGCCTTTTTACCTGAAACCAGCATTGTAACCGTCTTTTGCCTCCTGGAACTACCGGATTTCTTTGCGGTGTTTCCCACTGTAGTGCGGATTTTCAGTCTAACTCTCTTGCTGATAGACAGCCTCTTTCTTCTCCTTCCTTCTGTTGCGTCCCTGGGCTTTGTGCTTGCTCTCTCTCTAGGAAAGCATCCCCTCGCTGAGTGGGACAGGAGTTGTCCTCTTCTATCCAGAGTTTCTATCCAGTGTGACTCACCCGGGCACCTTACCTGGAGTGCATGAGCTTGGCACTCTTGACCTTACTATGTGTCTGAGTTTGGACAAGAACATGAGTGCAGGGAGTTTATTTAGGTAGTGATTCCTGAAAGCAGGACTGATAGAGAGGAGGGGGTACAGGGAAGAGGAGGGGCTGGTTATGGATACCTGGTCGACAGTATGGTGACTGGAGCTCAGCCTTGCTGGGGAATCTGAGGACGTCTAAGGAATCATCTTAAATGGTGCTCAGGGTCCTGCGCCATGAGGGAAGGAAATCTCAGTCCAGTAGTGGTGTCCAAAGAATAAGAAACCCGTGTTCTAGGTTTGGTAAGTTCGTGGGCTTGCCTTTGACCTTGGGCAAATGACTTGAGTGTTCTTAGTGTCTTTGTTTTCTGTTATAGAATTACAGAGTTAGACTGGACTTGGGTGTCCTGAGAGGTGAATGTGTCATGAACCGGGTGGTCTGGGGCGACCCTTGAGGGGATCTGGGATGACACGCGCTCATATTACATACATCAAAAAACATTGTGAGCACATGACTTTGTCAGTTTTCATTGCCTCCTTCTGATTATATCAAAGAGAAGGTCTCAGCTTGGTGTTCACAGGCCTGTAACACGTCCCCAGCAGCTCGACACCACCTGGGTAGAACTAAATCTTTTCCTCCTCTGTATTTGTTTATGGCAAGAGATACTGGTTTTTTATATGTGATTCTAACAACGTTTTAGGGGAAAAAAACCCAAAAACCTAAAGACAGAGACTTATGTAAGCAAAATTAAAGAAAAAGAAAAAAGTGAGTGGATTTTAAAGAGAAACATGAAATAAACACAAGTGCAAGAATATGGCCAGAATTGTGCAAGTTGTATATGACTGACTAAATTTGGAGAAAATCAACTTAAGGATCCTTCCAGCTCAAGGATCTCTCTGAGCAAAAATTTATCACGCAGTTGGGACTCCGAATACAACATTCCGTGGCCTGGGATTTGGAACGATCCGTTTTGGACGCTCTGGAATGCGTTCCCAGCAAACCACCCTTCAGGTGCAGTATCGGCAACATGGGATCAAAGAGGCATTTTTGACAGTTGGAGGACACTTCTGTCTCCTACAGGAGCCACAGAGCAGGCCCTCAAAAATCATAACCGGTAAATTGCCTCTTCGGCTGTTTGACATCCTTGTGTAGTTCAGGCCAGGTGTGCTTGTTGCTGCAGCGTTTGGGCCGACCTCCTCGCTGGGGAGAAAATCGTTAGGAAAAGCTATCGATTAGGTGTCCACGGCTGCTGAAACCCAGCAGCGGAAGCTCCTAGAGCCACATTTATGAAAGGCCAGGGGTCATAAAGAAGGGCAAGAATGTGCTTGAGAGAGGGGGAGGCAATTTGCTCAAAGGACAACGGCGTGTGGAGACAGGCAGTCCCTGAAACGTCCGTTCTTCCTTCTTGCAGGTGTAGGGTGGGCGGTTCAGGTGTCACCTGGCGTGTGCCCCGTTGCCGTTTGCAGGGGAGGAGAGGGGTCCCAGGGTGCTCGTTCTTCCTGGGAAATCCTGCCGTGGTGTCATTACCGTAGGACTCACGGTGTGGTGATGCTGACCTTCTGGTTTCGCTGCGCAAGCCCAGGACTGCCCAGCCCAGCCCAGCACTGCTTTTCCCTGCCCAGCCACGAACCCCCAGCCCCCCATCTCACTGCCCCTACAACAGCCGACGCTGTCGCCCCATGTGTGCGCTAAGCTGTGATGGTCCCGGTCCCCGCCCCCCCCGCCGGCACCGCCTGTCGCTGGCTCTCTCCTCTGCGCCTAGCAAAGTGCCTGGCACCTAGTAACATAGGTACCTGTTTGTCGAAAGAGCAAGTGTGTGTTTGTGGGTGCCCCCCCAGGCAGGGCAGGATTGAGCAAAGTTCCCAGGCGCCCACCGAGGGCACGCGCGCCCCTATGGCTCACAGCTGCGAAGGCGCGAAAGGGTGAAGAGCTTCTTGGGGAAATCTGGAAGGAGCTCTGGAAAAGAAAAAAAGCGTACGTACGTAGTGAAGGAGGGGCACAACAATGTTCCTTTCTGCCTGCAGCTTCAGAATAGGTGTAATTTTGAATGGTCCGTCAATCACATTTGATACATGAAATCACACCTTAGAGCAGCATATCGCACGTTGCTTTCTTTTTGGCACAAAAGCAACTGCGTAGGTAACTCCCGTGAGTTAGGTGGACTTTCCTTTCCAGGGTGGCCGCGACTTCACTCTTTTTCTTCAACTCAAGGCAGCATATTAAATGCTGGGTTTTTGTTTTTGTTTTTTTAAGATGATACACAGTTTCTCTCCCTTGTCCCCAAAGATCAGATATACCCCTCACCTGCCACTCCTGCTAGTTAGAGTTAATGCCTTGGATGCTTCCAGCTCCATTTTGCTCATAAATTTCTCTGACAACATGCTGAAAGCTCTGTTCCCATCCCCCTCAAATTTATAAATACATACCCGCAACATTTTGCAGAGGATGCATCTTATTGCAATGGAAACTGATGGCCTTCGGATGCATGCGACAGGAGTATGATCTTGGCCAAGAGCTCTGTTTTTTCTACTTCTGCTTTTTCACATAAGTGGTCATTTTCTGGGGGGGTGCAGAACCCCCCAAATTATGCAAAATAAGACAAAGAGTGGCCTTCAGGTTTGCTCAAAAGGCAACTTTGGTGCCAGCGTTGCCGATGTTGTTCGCTTGCACAGAAGCGGAATTGCAGTGTGGCGCGCATGTCGTCTTTGACATCAAATCGATTCTGACTTTTTGGTTTACATGGCGATGGGCACCTGCCTTAGAAAGGCAAGTAGAAGCAGATGGAATCAGGGATTCCACAGGCAGCTTCGCCCAAGGAGAGTGGCCTTGTGTCAAAGAGCATGAGATTTCCCCCAGACTCCCTAAGTGGAAATCACGCCACATCATTTCCGTTGCACGCATGTCAGGGAGGTCACCTCCAGCCCGGTCTGCATGTTCGTTGCTTGGCAAAGAAACTTCATTATTTCAGAGCTGCCGTCTGCTTTTGCAATTACCCAAAGGAGCTCGCAAAATAGGAATCCCGTGATGGTGTCAGGGTGCGCTTAAGAGGTGAAGGCGAGCGGCCGGCTGCACAGGGAGGTAGCGGGACTGACATCCAGCCGCGTGCTAGGATCGGTGGCACAGTTCGCGTTCCCCCCGTGACCTGCCTCAAGCTGTCGGGGAAACGTCCGTGGCTCCAGAACTCTCCAGAGGCGCTGCTCCTCTCTCCTTTGCTGCTCCAAGCCACAAGGCGGCTCAAAAGCCTGTCTACTTCGACGACTCTGGAAGTTCTCTCTTCTGCCCGTGTTCTCTGAGGGGTCATCCTTGCCATTTTACCATAACCATCTTAGAATGTATCAGGATCGTACCTTCTTCCCGAATAATACAGGAACCTCACCTACTAACTGCTGTCACCACCCCACGTCCATGTACCATGTAGGATTTCTGTTACAGCCCAGATCCTGTGATTTTTATTCCTGCCTTTTTGAAAGAGAGTAAATAGCTGTGTAGATTTATCCAGAGCTTTCCTAATTCCTTGGCTCACATTGCTTCTTTCTCCACCTCCTCCTTCTGAGTTGAATTGCTTTCTACCAAAGTATGCGCTGTAGTTGTCTTGTTAGCAGTAAATATTCTGCCAATGACTTTTTTCCCCCTGAAAATGTCTTTATGTTGCCTTCACCCTTGATTAATAGTTAACAGAATTCTAGGTCGGTGGTTATTCTCCCGCAGATTCTGGAAGGTATAATTCTAGCATCTTCTGAAATTCCTTACTGTCATTGAGAATTCTGCTCTGAATCTAGTCATCATTCTTCTGGAGGGAACATGTGTGGTATCTCTGGTTGCTTTTTGCTATTTCTTTGGTGTTCTGTAATTTCTTTACAACGTATCTTAGTATGCACTAGGTTTTTATTTTCTTTTTTGATCAGGACACATTTTGCTTCCTTAAATCTGAGGGTTTAATGCCATTTTGTCAGTTCTGGAAAATTCTCAGCCATCATTTCTCTGTTTTCGCTTCCACATTCTCTCCTTCCTCCTGTTAGACACTTGTTGCACCTGCTAATGAATGTTCCCTAGCACTTCACATTTTTACACTTTCCCGTTTTCCTTCCTTTAGGCTCTCTGTGTTGAACTATAGAAAATTTCCTTTGTATTTTTCATTTGTTTGAGAGTATCTGTTTTTAACAAGAAAGAGGCTCAATTTGGAAAGGCTAGAATTCTTCCAAAACTTGGATTTGCCTGGGGAGGTTTTTCCCCCTATAATGTGCTGTTTTTTCATTTGTGTTCTTTTTTCTTTTAATCTCTTAAATTATATTAAAGATGTATTTATTTTTTGTCCTATTTTGAACCTTTCAAAAGCTTTCTATTTATTTTTAATTGAGGTTTCACCTTAAGAAAATAGTTATTTTACAGTTTCTTTTAAATTGCTTTATTATCAGAGCACCTGGGTAGCTCAGTTAAGCCTCTGCCTTTGGCTCAGGTTGTGATCCCAGGGTCCTGGGATGGAGCCCCACGTTGGGCTCAGCAGGGAGTCTGCTTCTCCCTCTCCCTTTGCCCTGCCCCCCTGCTTATGCTCCTGCTCACTTTCTGTCTCTCTGTAAAATGAATAACTAAAAACATCTTTTTTAAAAAAATAAATTGCTGGGGCACCTGGGTGGCTCAGTTGGTTAAGCATCTGCCTTCTACTCAGGTCATGATCCTGGGGTCCTGGGATCAAGCCCTGCATCAGGCTCCCTGCTCAGCGGAGAGTCTGCTTCTCCCTTTCTCTCTACCTCTACCTCTCCCCCTGCTCATGCTCACTCTCTCTCTCTCCAATAAATAACACAATAAAATCTTTAACAAAAATAAATTGCTTTATTATCTTTTTTTAAAAATTGCTTTATTATAGGGCGCCTGGGTGGCTTAGTCGGTTAAGCGTCTGCCTTTGGCTCTCGTCATGATCCCAGGATCCTGAGATCAAGCCCCGCATCAGGCTCCCTGCTCAGTGGGGAGTCTGCTTCTCCCTCTGCCCCTCCTCCTGCTCGTGCCCACGCGTGCAATGTGCTCTCTCTCTCTCAAATAAATAAATAAAATCTTTTTAAAAATTGCTTTATTATCTCAAGTTCTTTGGAAGATCCATTCCCTTTTTGTCGTATTTCTTACTCTCCATTATGATGGATCATTTCCTGGCGTGTTTTTTGTGATTTTTAAATTGCAAGCTCATCTTAGCCAGGGTGGTTTTTGCCCTGTGAGTTCCATGTGTCCCGGCTGTGGAAGTGTTTTCTACTGAGAGGCTTTGCATTTGCTCCTACCGCAAGGGGACAAACTCTTGTGTTAATTTCTTGCTCTGGAGTTCTTGTGTCCTAAACGCAAGTTCAGGGTTTCAGTTTCTTGAGACTTAGGTTCTCCTCCCTGAGCCCTGAGTAAAGACAATGTTCCAGGCGGTTCTGCTGGGCCAGCGGGAAGACTTTCTCTAGTGCCCCATCCCAACAATGGCAACCCCTTGAGGATTCCTGGCTCTAAGCAGGGGTCTTGGTTCTAGGTACTCTCACGTGGTTAGGGTCCTTCTCCGGACATACCAACTCCTCAACTAAAGCCTGTTGGTGGTTTTTTGTCTCTTTTGGCCACTGTGGCACACTCTGACCGTCCGTGTTCTCTTCACTCCTGGCATTCAGGGATTCCCCTTTCTTTTCTGTGAACTCACCTATGTGTTTGTTATTGTAATCTTTCGTCAAGCATTTCTGTTGGTAGGAAAGTTCACATTGGCTCAGACTACTTTGCTATGGGGCCTCATGATGTCTCTTTAAGTGTGGCTACATTTGCTTTCAATAAGAAACGTAGCAGAACAGTGAAGAGAAGGCTTTTGTGTTAAAGCAAATTCAGCTTTTGGTAAAGTCCGTCTTTTGAAATTGAGTTTTCTTCTCATTAACAAAAGACCCTTCTGGTGTGATGCTGCTTGAGGATGGACTGACATGAGTGGGCCCTTCAGACTGGTTACCATATTGGAGCAAGAGGACCAGTCAACACCAGCTAATATATTATTTTTGGCTTTAGTTGGTGGTGTCCCCAGCAGATCTCACTGCAAGCCCTTTCTGTCCTCCCACCTTTAATGCCTCCCTTGTTATATGCTTGACCTTACCCAGTACCCCGCGTAAGCTTAGTGAGATCCGGGTCATGTACTTGTGTCCTACCCCCCACCATGCCAAGCACATAGTTGGCAGTTCAAAAAAAAATCTGTACACATTCTATGAACTCATTTGTCATTGGAGATACCAAAATTAAAATAAATCAAGATGTCATTTCACACCTATTAGACTAGCAAAAATTAGAATACCGCTATGTGTTGGCGTGACGCGGGGATATGAGGACTCTCCTGGACCACTGATGGGAAGGCAGACAGGTGTAACTCTGAAAAGCAGTCTGACGTTACTGCCAGATGAAACCTGTCCAACTCCAGAGTTCCACTCCTGGGCAGATAGCCTAAAGACACTCTCAGAGCGCTCCATCAAAGACACATACAAAGCAAGTCACAGCGGTGGTGCGGGGAAGGTGGCCACCATCGCGGTGTCCAGCCGGGGAAAGTGGGGGTGCAGAGGTGGGGGTCCACAGCGCAGAGTCCCCTGTGGCTCTTTGACTCACCAGGTTAGATGAACACAAAGCAACACGGATAGACCTTAAAAGTACAGCGCCGAGTGACAAATGCAGGAAAGGGAATGGGATTTTCAGCATAATACCATTTATGTAAATTTTTAAAAACCCACATGCAAAACAGTATACATTTTGCAAGAACACACTCAAGCAAAAAGATACACATTAAATATATGAGAATGGATTGCCTATGGCAGAGGAGAATGAGAACGGAGGCGAATATATTATTAACATATAGGTAAGAAAGGGGCCGTGCACAGATCAACAGTGATGATAAGCCATAGAGCAAGGAGTATGATTAACTCTCAGTACACGATGTTAAAAAAAGAAGAAGAAGAAGAAGAAAGAAATGAACATTTGTTCAGTTGGGAGTCTCATTTTCTCCTTGAATTCTTGCTTGATCAGGCTAGCCTCGCGTGTTTTCTGGAATCCTGTAATTCTTATTTTATGCGTCTCTCCCCCCTGCCCCCCCCCCCCCCGCACTCTCTTGATAAGCTCTTTAAATCCAGCATTTGTGTCTTATTCTTTGTTACACGGCTGCAGTAAGATGTGGCTGAGAGTCGATGGATCGGGGGTCAGGTGGGCCTCCTCCACGGACGGTCTGACCTTGGGCAAGGTCACATCCTCTTTCTGAGCCTCGGTTTCCTCATTTGGAGAATAAGGACCTCTGAGTGTTGTTACTAGGCCTCAGTGAGAAGTGTGAACGGTTTTTCCCAGTACAGAGCCTATAGCAGAGACTCAGGAAATCAGTAAAGCATCCTCTCCTTGATTATGTTTCCCGTGGGTCTCCACACATGATAGGGGTCCTATCAAAAATTTGTAGACAGAAGGGAACTCTGATATTCACGGTAGAGCGGAGCAAAAGATGGTGGCTTTGGGTCCAGCTAAAACAGAACTTCTGCACGGTGTTTTTTTGTTTTTAAAGCATCAAGCTTGCTTCTGAGTGCGGTTGTGGAAAACACACACTTCCACCACATCCCTCCCCAGCTCTGTGTCTCCACATTCAGTCCTGGGGACTCTGTGACTCCTCACTCACCTTCCTCCCTGCTGGTCTCGGAGAGAAGGCCTGTGTGTATTCAGGTTGGCTTCCCCCTCCCTTTTGTTCTCTGCTGTCTGTTAGAGAGACCAGAATTTGCTGCGGGGCTGGGTGATTACCCCCACGCCTGCCGCAGACTCTAGAAATCCTGACACTCTCCCGTGGACGGTGGTGATTTTCTGAGGCCTTTAGATTGATTGCATTCATCCTAGCAGCAGGTTATACTCGCTATAAAATTATCCAGCTGCTTTCTAAAATCTTGCATTCAACCCGAGAATCTGTAAAAGCTTTCACACGTTGAATGTTTTAAACCCGGCTGATTTTGGACCATGAAACCGTGCGATCGGGGCGGGCGTTGCTGCCTCTCTCTGTGCCTTGTTTTTCTCATCTAGGAAACGGGCCTGAACTTCAGCACGGTGCGTCGAAACGCCCCGAGGGCCGTGAAGCATGCCGGGTGCCCGAAATAGCAGGTGTAGCCGAGATTTTCACTCCCCGCCCGGTTCTCACTCGTCCACCCGCGCTCCCGTGCCACTGCCAGGAGGAGCGCGCAGACGCACACACTTACCTCTTTAAAATAGTCTAGTCCTCCATCTCTTTAAGATCAGCCAGCCCACCCAGAGACTCACAGCGTAAATGAAGGAGGAAAAAACCTTTTACTAAAACGTTGCCGCCGCACGGAAGTACTACGGCTTATCTTCTGTCTGTGGGAAAGCACCCGTCGTATTGTCTAGTTCTCGGGCTCAGTCTGTGTAGACAGGCTGAGTAGGCTCGGCTGTGCTGTAGTTAACACACAGCCCCCCGTGTGTCCATGGCTTAGCACAGCACAGGCTTGTTTCTTGCTGGTGCTAGTGACCCTCAAGATCCGCAGGGGACCTCTACTCATCGTGGTCACACAGGGACCCAGCTCATGGAGGCTTCTTCTGGGTATGTGCTCCCAAAGTCACCACAGAAGTAGAAAGGGAACGTCCTCAATAGTGTGCACTTGCTCTTAATGTGTCTATCTGGGAGCAGCTCCAGGAAAGGCTTGATCCAGGGCACACAATGCTCCATTGTTCGGATCTGCTCCCTCTGGGTTATCTCCGTCCTTAGTTTCTAGCAGTTCTAATCTTCACATCAGAGCACCCTACTCAGCAGGAGAGACAGAGTCTCCTCAAGTAGTTTCAAATCCTGAGAGTCCCTCTCTCATTGCCCCTGATTAAGTAATATAGCCATACCAATGTGATCACCACGGCTAGGGCAGTGCAGTGCCCTCTCAGCTTAGTGTAGGTCACCCCCACTTCTGGGGCTGGGTATAGGAGTACGGTTGCTCCCATAAAATAAAATACAGGATCCCCAGTTGAATCTGAATTTCAGATAAACAACAAAAAATATGTTTGGTATAAGGAAGTCCCAAATATCACAGGGGACATACTTACACTAAAAAATCATTTATTGTTTATCTCAAGTTCAAATTTGACTGGATATGCTGTATTTTTATTTGCTAAAACTGGCAGCTCCATATGGGAACCCCTTCCCAGACCACGTGCAGGGACAGGGTGGTTCCTCCAAAGCAAAGTCGGGATGCTGTATTATCAGAATAAGAGACCGTGTCTACTGAGTGGCACAAAGCAGTTGTTCGGTGTAGTAACTGTGGTAGTGCCGAAAATGTGCGATGCTCCCTCTAGGTGTATATGGTCATAGAGCCCTAAAATAATACATTATTATGGCATGACCTGTTCCGGTTACTATTGCCCTGTAACAAACAACCTCCCATAGTCACTCACACCAGTAGTTTATTATTACCTCTCCCGGTTGCATGGGGGCAAGTGGGGCTCAGCCAGGCACTTTGTGCATGGTATCTTGCATACAGCGGCAGTAAATGTCACTTGGTGCCGTGATCATCTGAAGGTTCTGCAGGGATGCATGTCCGAGATGGCGCTGTCACGCGGCTGACGGCTGGGGCTGGCAGTCGGCTGGGAGCTCAGCTGGGGCTGCCAACCAGAGTGTCCACACACGGCCTTTCCGTGTGGTGTGGGCTTCTGGCAGCATGGCAGCTGTGATCCGAGAGGAAGCCTCTCGAGAGCAAGCATTGCAAGAGGTCCACGGGGAAGCTGCAGGCCTTCTTATGACTTTAGTCTCAGAAGTCCCTGGACCTCCCCTGTGCTGGGTTCTCTTAGGCAAGCCGGTCCCTGAGGCCAGTCTCGATTCAGGGCCCGGGGAATTAGAGCACATACAGAGAGGGAAGGGATGGATGGAGTCATCATGCAGACTGTCGGCCGCATGCATTTTACATGCATTATGTCATTTAACCCCCCCCCCACCAGCTGTACTGGGGAGAAACGAATGTAGCCCCGTTTTATAGATGAGGAAACCAAAGTCATCGTGGAGTCCAGAGACAGGCCTGAGATCAAACGGGTAGGAGATGGCAAAACAATGAGTAGAAGTCGGGTCTTCTGGCTCCAAGTCCCTATTTTTGTTCTCTGTGGCAGCCCGGCTGTCTCCTCTTTGGCCTGGTCCAGCCATTGTCCATGGATTTAAGAATACAGATGAAAATTCATCCTCCTGAAGGAGGAGGCTCTCAGATATAATCCGGATTCTCCTGACTCATGGGAGTTTCCCCCTCTCTGCTGGTTGTGTCACACTCTCTCTGTGTCCTCTAGGATAATTTGAGATAAAAGATAAAGAACGTCCTAGACTAATATCATCTTAAGCCAGTGATGGTGTTGATGGCGGGCATAGTTTGGATTATTATTCCATAAATATTCACACGCCTCACCCTCCATTATGGCACAGTACGCTCCCTTACTCCATCGGTGTTGGCCTTGGTCATGTGACACACTTGGCTTAAAGGGCTGTTCGCCGCTGATGTCACGTGATCAAAGATTTGAGACGTGCTCACATCCTTGGGCTTGCTCCCTTGTGCTTCTGCAGTCGTTACAAGAACCAGCTGGCTAGGGGCGCCTGGGCGGCTCCGTCGTTAAGCGTCTGCCTTCAGCTCAGGTCATGATCCCAGGATCCTGGGATCGAGCCCCGAATCAGGCTCCCTCCTCCGCGGGAAGCCTGCTTCTCCCTCTCCCACTCCCCTGCTTGTGTTCCCTCTCTCGCTGTGTCTCTCTCTGTCAAATAAATAAGTAAAATATTTTTTAAAAAAAGAACCAGCGGGCTAGAAGGATGGGAGACATGTGGCTCGCCTGGACCCAGCCCGAAGCCCAGCCCCAGCTCAGCCTGGAGCAGTGGCTCTCGGCTGCAAGTGTCAGCCCACTGGGGGATATTTGACAATGTCTGGCGACATTTTTGATTGTCAGACTAGGAAGAGGGTGCCCTGAGCATCTAGTAGGCCTCGACAGTCAGGGATGCTGCTAAACATCCTTCCATGCCCAGGCAGTCCCCCGTGACAGAGAATTATCTGGCCCAAACCGTCAGCAGTGCTGAGGTTGAGAAATCTGGGGCTAAATGAGCAAACTTCCCCCCATTCTATAGACACATGAGCAAAACTAATTGACTGTTATTTGAAACCTGAGTTTGGGGGGAGGTTTTTAATGCAGCATTATTGGGTAATAAGTAGCAGATATAATGGCAGATGAGGGAACCACGTTTTATGACCCAAGTTCATAGATGGCTGCTTCCCGCTAAACTTCATAATCTCACTGGTACTGGTCCCTGGTCATTCCAGTCAGGGGCTGCCGAGCTCACCAGCTTGTGTTCTTACTGGTTCCCAGACACCCCCTAGGGAAGGGAGGCACCACCCTAGGCCCCGAAGATTCCTCCCTCAAGCCTCATGTCACCTTCTTCCTTGCCTCCTGAAGCCCTTAATGACTCTCTCCCTCGCCAGGCCTGGCCCTTCCCCTCTCTGTCACATTCAATTTGTCTGAAGAATTTTCTCCAGCTGGTTATTACTGCTTGTTTTCTCCTGCAGGAAGGCTCAGCCTTTTCTCTCACCATTTCAGGCTGGCCCCTCCAGCCCTGACGACTCCGTGTGTTCGGTGGTGACTTGTGTCTCCGAGGAGGCTAATTCATTCTGTACTTTCTCAGAAAAGATGAAAATCGTTCCTTTTGGTCCTTTATAAAATCCTCACATCCCCTAGGATCTTCTTATGTAGTTTGGTTCCCAAACTGAGAAAAGGATCGGGTTCTGACTAATCTGCCCGAAAGAAATTATAGAAGCTTTTTTTTTTTTACCTACCGAATAAGCAATTCCATTTTATATCAGCTTACCTTTTTCACCCACTTTGAAGGATTATTTTTTAAATTGAGGTATAATTTGCATACAGTAAAATGCACCAAACCCGAAGGTATGGCTGGATCAGTTTTTACGTCTGTATGCACCCGTGTAACCACGACTCAGATCAAGATCTAGAACATTCCATCACCTCAGAAAGTCCCTTTGTGCCCCTTTCCAGGCAATCACCACCCCCCCAGAGGTAATCACTATTCTGTCTTCATCACCCAAGATTTTGTCTGTTCTCAAGACTTCACATAGCCTGAATCATACGATGCGTCATGTACTATTTACTCATTTGTGTCTGGCTTCTCTCTGTCCATGTGTTTGAAGGACTCTCAATAGCTTCTTCCACAGGAAAGAGAAAGGATTTGGTAAAATTTCTGCTGCTGCTATTTCAGGAGGCCGTGAATGGGTAAAAAGAGAATTCAGGACTTCTGGAGAAGACAGGGAGCAAAGCCCCCGCCCACCCCTCACCTCCCCCCCGCCCCCCCCCCGCCCCCCCCGCCAGGAGAACGGTCAACACAACAGGAGGAAATTCTGCATTGGTTTTGGATACTTTTCTGGGAATAGCTTTTGTGTTTGGTAGAAACTTGAAGGCATTTCTGCTACATTGGTAGCAATGAGGTTGGTCTGAAGGTACCAGGGAGGGCAGCCTCGCATTCCCCATCCTGAGAGGAAGGGAGAGGGCCACGGGTAGGCAGAGATCCTTAAAGCAGAAGCCAGCATGGCAGCTGGGCTCCCTCCCAGGCTGGAAGGCTGCCATGTGCAGAACAGCTCCGTGGAAGGCATCTCCCAGCTCTGGCAGCCAAAGCAAATAAAAATCCATGGAGACTGGGCATCCTCTGAGGCTGGCTGTCGGCTGGAGCAAGATACCTGGCGTGCTTATTGGTCTAAGCAGGTTGACTCTTCTTGAGTCAATTTGGGTGATTTATCCTTTCCTAGGAAAACATCCATTTCATCCAATTTTTCGTTTATAGGCACAGACACACGTGCTCTCAGAATTGTGTTTTGAATCAGCTGATGACTGGCTGGAGTATGAGTTCAGGAGTGTGGAATGGGAGTATTGAATATTCTGGGCCTTCCATAGCTGAGAGACGGTCCTATTGCTGCACACGGGGACGGTAACCTGGCTGGTGTGTTGAGCCCTGGGGTCGCAGGCTTCCAGAACCCAAAACTGGACATTGCCTTCTGCCTGATGCCACACAGGTGAGGTCTGAGGCCAGGCTGACTCTTTGCCTTTGTCGGTAAGCTATTCCCCTGAGTATTTGTCCAGTTGTTTTCCTTGAAGTTTGAACTTGACCAGGGTATGTGTCTTGGTTTTGGTGTCTATGAATTTTCTTTTTTACCCCCCAATACGGTTTGCACTCTTTTGAAGCACAGCTTTGGTTTTTTTTAATTCAGGAAACTTTGTTTCTTGTATTGAATATTGCTCCTGCTACATTTATTTTAGTATCTTGTTCATGATACACATTGTTAAATAGCTTATTTCCTTTCTGCCTCAAAACCATAATCATTTTCATCTCTTTTTTTTTAATCTCATCTATGTTTTTGATTCATGATGTCTGCATTTTCCTTAACTTTATTGAAAGTATGAAGTAAATGCTGTTGGAATTTGTTTCTATTTCCTGCAGAAAATCATTTTCAAAAGCATGTTTTTTCTGCCCATTTCATGACATAGATAGTTCTCATAGGTTTCACAGGTTTTTATTTTATTTTTATTTTTTTTAATTAAAAAAATTTTTTTTGGCAAGCTTTATGCTCACTGTGGGGCTCGAACTCACCTCACCAAGGTCAGGAGTCCCATGCTCCACTGACTGAGCCAGCCAGGCACCCTCTTCTTACTACTTTTAATTGATGAGAGTTCTATCCAGGTCTGCCATTTCCTCCCACGTAGAGGTGAGTGGGTTCTTCTAGTAATCCCTCCCCCCAACCCCCACCATGGATCCTGAGCTGGAAGTTTTTGCAAGTTCAGGGATTGAACATCCTGGGGGAAAGAGAAGGAAGATAAGGCCACAGACCATCCCAGCACAGGACTGTGACTTCCCCGCGTTTGACAAGGGGACCGTGGCATGTTTCAAATGACCCAGGTGTCCAGAGCCCTCACGGTGACGTTCAGGACTCTTTTGTGCTGAATGACATAAAAACAAACCCGGACTAGCTTAAGCCAAAGAGAACTTATTGTCTCCCGTAACTGAAACGTTCAGGAGTCATTGTGGCTTCAGGTACGGCTGGGTTCAGGGGTATCCGAAACAATGCATCAAGTGTCTGTCTGTCTGTCTCTCCCCTTCGTTCTCAGGTTCCTTATGGTGGCATGATGCCCCTATAGCTTCAGCCCTCATATCCTCACAACTCCAAATACAGAAGGAATATTTTCTGTTCTCCCAGCATTTTCGGGAAAAGTCTACTTGTAGACTCATTGGCTCTGATCGGGTCACATGCTCGTCTTTGAACTGCTCGTCACATCTAGGGGGTGGGATATTCTGCCTGGTTTCGGCACGGGTTATATGTCCACTTCTCAAGCAGGGATTGGAATCTGCCACATCCAAATCCTCAGAAGAAATGTTGGGGTACCATTACTATAAGAAGGATGAATGGATGGTGGCGGCACAAACAATAGATGTCTGTTACAGAAGACTCCTCCACTTAATTCGGTAAAACTGCTCTGTTTCCACAGAGTAGCAAGTGGTGAACGGACCCAGCAGGGCTGCTCTGTATAGTTGGGCAGGTTGTGCACTATATAACCATGCCGCATCTCAGGGAGCCCAAGTCACATCATAGACATTCTAAATTTGTGTCACTTTTAGTTTTCTGACAGATAGAAGTATCAGATGGGGCATCTTTTGCTAACTGCATAAAGGTGCCTTAGAGGCTGGTATCAAAGGGCAGGCCTCTTAAGGTGCTGTAACTCGATGGTTCTTTTTGCAAGCTGCACTTCCTTTTCCTGAGCCACCAGGGCTGATGCAGTTTCTTTAGCTTGCTTTTGCATGTTTAAGTATGTAAGTCCTCACTCTTGTGTCATTTCTCAGAAATAGAAATCTTATTGCTAATATAGGATGATTCTTCTCCTGTGCCCCCATGCTTAGCCCCAAAGCATATACCCTCACTAAGAAACCATGCTTTCCCCATCCCTTATCTCTTAGCATTTCTGGTGGTAGAGAGTGGTGGGAAGTCCATTCTGGGGCTGGTAGATTAGGCTCTGGAAGAACAGGAGAGGCCCTTGCCTGCTTCCACTTGGTAGCTGATACATCATCAAGCTGAGAGTTACGTCAGAGCACCCAGGAAGGGGCAGTCTTGATTTTTCTCTGCCTTGGGCATGTCGTGTCTCTCCGCTGGGCCTTTATAGGAGGGAGCAGGGCTGAGTAATTTCTGAAGGCTTTCCCACCTCTCAGATCTGAGGTGGGGGTATCCTTCAATTGTAAGAATAACATTTCAACAAATGCTACATAATTTCAATAACCCTTTCTTCAATGCTCATATGTAACATTAAGTATGAGGCACTTCGCTGGCTGTTTTAGATACACTATGCCATTTAATCCTTATAACAAACCCCAGGTACATATTACTGACACCCCCATTTTATTAGTAAGGAAGGTGAGGTTTAGAGAGGCTAAATAACACCTGGATTTTTTTTTTTTTTAAGATTTTATTTATTTGAGAGAGCGAGCGAGCGAGCACGAATGGAGTGGTGGAGGGGCCAAGGGAGAAGCAGACTCCCCGGAAGTCTGCAGGGAGCCCAGGAACCCAAGATCATGACCTGAGCTGAAGTCACATGCTTAACCGACTGAGCCACCCAGCTGCCCCTAACACCTGGATATTTAAAAATAAGATTCTGTTTGGTCTCACATGCATGACTTTATGTGTTATTTCCTAATGCTAAGTCTAGTGACAAAATAATTATAATGACTCCACAGCAAATGTGGATGACGGTGCGATGTGGATTCGGCCAGGGCTGGGTTCAGATTTTGTCACTTGACCTCGAACCTCTGTTTTCTCTTCTGTAAAGTGGACATGATAAAACTTGCTTCCTAAGATGGCATAAGCACTCGGGGTGCCTGGGTGGCTCAGTCGGTCGAGTGTCTGACTCTTGATCTCAGCTCAGGTCTTAATCTCGGGGTCGTGGGTTCAAGCCCCCGTGTTGGGCTCCACGCCCAAGATGGTATAAGCACTCAATACTATATGGTCTTCTTGATTATTTACATGTATTTACTTGTTAACCATGGGTTTTCACAGTCCTAATTCTTCCATTAGAAAATATGAACTCTGATTGCTTCACAAGACACTTCCTGCATCTTTCTGCATGTTCGTTACGCCGGATGATTTCCCTTTAAGAAAGTTCCCCCTTGTCATTCCCACCAGAGCCTCTTGATGAGTATTCGAGATGATTTTAAGGCATAAACAGTTGAAAACGCGTTAATATCATTTCCTTTCCAGGCCCATTTCAAAATGATAGGGAAATGTGTTTGGGGAAAAATTCACTTACAACTTTGGCTAAATGCCCAAACTCTCAAAAGAGCCTGACAAACAGAACAAAGTTTAACTCTCTCTAAATAAAATCCCCATGTCTCTGATTCTGTGCTGGGGAAGGCTCTTACAGTGACCCATTTGCTAATGATAGCCCGCACATCAATAATGGAATGTGGAAGACAATCTTCCAATCAATTTTTTTTTCTGCTGGTTTAGATTAAAGCACAGAAAATGCCCAAATGCTCCATCTGCTTCCTCTAAGATTTCTGGTAGGCTGGAGCTCAATTATGGCTGCCTTATCCATTTTTAATAATCTACTTATGATCATGCAAACACAGGGTGTGATTATACCCATCGGCTTCTGTTCCAGAGCCTCCACTCCCATCCATAATTAATAAGCCACTGGGTGCATCGGAGGGGAGCTGAAGGAGAGATGGAAGGGACCAGCAGCAAGTAGGATGGCTTTTCTGTTGTGCTCATTCATTCATCTTACAGACCTTCCCCGACATGTGCAACGTGCAGGGCGCAGTGCTAGACACCAAAGGTAAAAGGATCACACATACCTTGGCCCTCTTGAGCAGCTCACGGACTGTGGAGGCGGATGCATAAAGACACATTTGTGGTGCGGATGGCCCTGATCTTTAAACCAGAAAATTCAGCTGCTGAGACAACCGAGATATTTTATATTCTCAAATCATGAAGTATGGGATAATTAGATTACTGTATTATTATGGATATAATTCTAGGAAGACCTATTTTGGAACCAGTTTCTTCTATTTGAGGAGTGAGCTATTCTGGGGAGGCAGTCAATTTAGTGAGGAAACCCGATCAGCAAGAGCATGGATTGTACAGTCAGCCCGGGTTCAAGTCCCCACTTTGTACTGTGTGACCTTAGACCAGTCCCTTTACCTCTCTGAGCCTGTTTCTACGTTGAAAAAGGAAGGAAATGCCTCCCTCGCTGGCCTTCTCTGGGATAACGTTCATGAATTTGTCGTATGGATTGCAAAGTGCAACATTAGTATAATAAAACTCCAAGTCTTGCTGATCGAAAATATGATAAAACCACACAGTTCTTGTTTTCTGACCCTGTCTCCCCTCCCAAGGTTCCCAGGCAAATGTTAGCCGTACCATACTTTGGAAAGAGCTGAGCCTTCACATTAGAGACAGGTGGAAGTATTTTGCAATTTTTCTTGTTTGCAAACAATGCCACCGCCTCTAATAATTTTGGAAGAGATATTGGGGACTCACAAATTTGCAGAAGGCCAGAAAACAGAATTTAGTACATGCTCTGTTATTATTTGCTGAAAACGTAATTGAATTAAAACTTTGCTACTCATTCTCATGTTTGGTGTAGCAGGTGCCAGACTTGCTTATCTCCTTTCTGGGCTTGTATCAAGAATCCCGTGCGCTCACCTTCCTGTCCTGGTCTGGAGCCAGAGCGGGCCAGGGTGGTCTTCACCTGCCAGTGTTGGCTTCTCCAGGGAAGTGTCCACCTCTGCCTTCAAAATCCCCACTGCCCGTCTTGATGGAAAATTCCAGCAATCTATGGCTGAAGTTGACCTAAAATCTTAATCTCCAGCAGGAAGTGGGACCTGACAGAGAGGTAGCTTTGGGGCAGGTGGTGAGTGGGACGAGGGGGCTGTGGGACCGGAGTTCCGATGATGTGCACCCCAGCTCCGCCCGCCCCCCTTGCACCCTGACGTCCAGCACATCATCTTCCCCTAGCGTGTCAGGCACACCCAGCCTCAGAACCTCAGCCCTTCTTGCATTTGGCGGGCACTCGAATCTCTGCTTCGGCGGGAGTGAGAACCATCAGGTTCTCCCTGATGGCTCAGTTGAAGGTTGCAGCCCCCCTCCCGTACATGCCAGAGTCTGCCGTCCGGCGCCTGGGCTTTATTTTCCTTCCTAGCACCGATCCCTTCGTGCTGATTTGCTCTGGGGGAGGGACGCTCTCTCCCCCTCTTGGCAGGAACTGGCTTGTGTGTTCACTGCTCTGATCCCTACCTCACACAACACTTGCTGGCGCATCGTAGGTTCCTGATGATTTGCGGAGGGAACGGACGGAACAGCCGGTCCCGCCACAGGGTTTGGACGTGTCGGCTCCTTGTTTGGCCTCCGCGGGCACCGGCCTCCGCCGTGTCCCTGCCTGTGGCCTGGAGCGGCACGCAGAGCCAAACCCGGGGGGGGGGGGGGGCTGCCGCCTGCCGGGCGGGTGGCTCTTGTTTCGGACACGCCCGGAGGCTGGGCTGTGCGCCGGCTGTCTGTGGGGGGCGAGGTGACAGGCTGGCCAGAGGAACTGCGGTCCCAGGACCGGCCTTAGACGGCTCTCGCCAGCGGGCACCTGCGCCATCATCTGACCGCCGATGACATTTTAGTCCAGAGCTTGCGGGGGGGGTGGGGGGCCTCCTCCCAGGAGTCAGTGGAACTTAATGAAATACAAACCTCTTGCCTCGGCCTCTCAGGTCTTGGCCACCGCCAAGCTCCACAGCCTCCGCAGCCTCGCCTCCCGCGCTCCGGCCACCTGGCCCTCTGTATTTCTCGAACCCGCCAAACCACTCTCCTGCCTCGGGGCCTTTACCCTTGTTTCCCCAAGTGCTCTGCACACCCCCCTTCATCTTCAAAGTCAAGCCCAGCGTATCCCATCAGAGGCACCTTTCCTTCCAGAGTAGCCTCCCCCATCCCCTTGATTTTCTTCCTGGCACGTTTCTCCTACGTGTTTGGTTTCCACTGCTTCTCCGACCCCCCCTCGGAACGGGATCTTCGCCACGGTAGCCTTCCCGCCCCGCGTAGCGGCTGGCGCTCCATGGGGGCTCAGTGAGCGTCTCTACAAGGAAGGCATGAATGAACGGACCAGCGAGCCAATTAGGCATTCTTGTTTCGGGATCTAAAGGCGACTGGTGGGGGCATCTCATTCACGAGGCGGGCTTCTCCTCCATTCCTTTGAAGGGAATCAACAGCAGAGGTTGCAAGCTGGCAGATCGTGGAGCTGGATGGAGCCTGTGGCTTTGTTGAAGGGGGTTGATTGGCCTCCCACAGAGTTTTAAAGGCAAACGAACCAGGCACCTGGTATTCTTGCAATCCTGGCGTTTGGCATCCATTGTCTTCAACTTTTCCCGTGCCTTACATTCCCGTTATGTGCCGCTCATGTAGCATTTGAGCTTACTGACCCCGGGCTGCGGGATCACTTAGACTTGGAACACTCCGGCACCTTCTGGGGACTCCGCTACTCTCCTAGTGGATCAGAGTCCATTCTCAGGAAGTGGGCTGGAGAACCAGGCTCAGGGGGTAGAGAGGTATGGCTGATGCTCTCGTTTTTCCAGAGAAGTCGAGCACGGTTGATGGCCAAGCAGAAAGGAGGGTGGGCTGGAGAGCAGAGCCTTGGAATGTCTCCCATGGGAAGGCAGAAGGCAGCCCAGGAGAGCGGGAGCCGGGCCTGCTTTGTTCACTGCAAGCATCCGTAGCACCTAGCACAGCTCGGAAACTACTAGATGCCAAGGAAAACTTGAGTGAAATTTTAAAAAATGGCCGTGGCTGAAATGACAGTGTTTGCTTTGGAACTCACAGTATCCCTAATTAGTTAGGTTTTATGACTTTCCCCATCAACCTGGTAAAAGCAGGGAACGAAGACAGTGGTGATTTTGCCACCCCGTGGTGTCTTTAAGATGCAGGGGGACAAAGTGACAGTGCGTGTGGGCGGCCCAATACAAAGTTCAACACACCTGCCATTGCCGGTGTATCCAAATTCCCTGGCACAAGCTTCCTGTTCCCAGGAACTTGAACTTGACAGGGAACAGCTCCACTTGGGGTAAAAATAAACACACACACACACACACACACACACACACACAACCTTTTGAGCCTCAAGATGAAGACAGACGTGGCCAAGCCTTCTATAACGTATCACCCACCCATCCCTCCAACTGAAATCCCAAGACATCTGCACCACCGTCCAGCTTTCTGTCAGGCCCGGGCGTGCTGTCTGCCCCTCTGCCATCCTATCCCGCTCCCAAACCCCACACATCCCAGAACGTCCATCCCCCTGGGTTGTGGCAGTCGGTTCTCGGTACAAGCTGAACCATGGTGTCTGCTGCAGGGTTTTTCCTGCCAGACTCACGAGGCTGCCTGCTTTCTTCCAGTGGGGCTGTTGGGCCCATAGGAGGCCTTGTCCTGCCACATGGACAACACACTGAGGGAGTCAGAGCTGAGAGGAGCAGAGAGAGCCCGAGCTCTGAGGACATCATCCGAGCCCCTGGGGTCCGGCGGGGTCTGCATCTTCCTATTTGGTGGCAGAAATTCTCTCCCCATTTAAGCGCTTTTCATCTTAGTTTGTGTTCCGTTTTTAGTAGCACAACCTGTAGTTTTCCAGGCCATGCAAGAAGCTCGGTGGCAAATACCCACCACCCTCTTCTCTCACCCTCTGTAACTCCCAGCACCCGTGACCAGGCTCCGCTGTTCCTTCCCGAGTTGAGTTTGGCAGGGTTCCTCACTCCATCTGAAAGCCCCTGATCATGGGGCTCATGGACCACGTGTTAAGACTTTGCTAAATTGACATTTGTTAAGTGGAACACAGGGTGCCAGATGGTGAGGAGGTTCAACCAAAGACCACAAGAGAAATTGGAATGGAGAAGTTAATGACTCACAGGTCCTAGAGGGAGTACCTGGCACATTTTAGGGGCCACACAGAGGCAGAACCTGGGGCACATGCCATTATTGGGGTCCGTGTGTGGAGGAATTTGGGCTTCTGGGCTAAGACCAGATTGGTCCATTCAGACCAAAAAGAGCAGGGTTTTGCTAAGCTCTCTGAGGATCTTATCTAAGGGGTGTACAAGGGGAAGGCCCTTATTCAAATCAGGTAAAGCAGAAAAGGGGATTTATTATAAAATTACAGGGATAGTTCATGGAACTAAGTATAGGAAATATGGCAGGTCCTCATGAAGAACTGTAGCCAGGAACCAAAGCAGCAGTTACCTGTTTGAGCAAACGGCAAACATGAACTAGCATCTCTGATTCTCAGTTCCAAGGTCCTCAGAGAGATGGCTTGTTCAACTGCCATAGCCTGAACCAAATGTCTGCAGCTGGTCCATTTCAAATCAGGGTGGGCAGGCTTATTGAGTCCAAATATGGCCACAGGGGGCCAGTCCTGGGGGTGAGGGGGATGCTCGAAGAAAGGGAGATGTCAGCCCAGAATGTATCTACTATAGTGACTGAGTACATGTAAATCACGTATTTACCACTTTTTCCGAGAGCATGGCCCTCAAGACACTATAGTTAATAACCCCAAGCTGCTTTTTAAAAAAACAATTATTTATTTTAGAGTGAGCGAGCGCACAAGTGGGAGGGGCAGAGGGAGAAAGAAACTCAGACTCCACGCTGAGTGTGGAGCCCAACATGGGGCTTGATCTCACAACCCTAAGACCACAACCTGAGCCAAAACCAAGAGTTGGACGCCCAACCAACTGTGCCACCCAGGCGCCCCTCAAGTGATACTTTTTTTAAAAGGCAGAAGAGATCTCTGGGTAGGTAAATCAAGGGAGGAAAAAAAAGAAAACTCAAATGCACAATGTTAGAAAGACAAAACAGATTTTAAAAATATATATGGCATTTATTAAGATGTCATTTAAGCAGATGGTCTTCTAGGGGAAAAATTGACTCAAGAAGATATAGAAAAAATGAAGATATACTGATAACCATGGATGTATTTGAAAATAATGTCCCCAAAAAGCTGCTAGACCAGAAATATCTGATGTATGAATTCATCAGATCTTCAGGGAACCAGATTATTTATGCCGTTCCAGACATACGTATGAAAAACATACTTCCCTGTTTATTTTACTAGCAAGTAACTGGATTGCCCTGATACCAGACTGAATACAGACGCAGAAAACCCGAACGCTACAGGAGCAAATAGTATTTGGCTAACTTAGCACAAAGAAATATGTATCTAGAGAATTCGGGTGGGGGGGCTATGTTGTAGCCAAGTAGTATTTCTTCCAGGAATGCTAATGGCTTGTCATCCGGACGCCTGCTAACACCGCCAAGGTACTGCAGCGGGTCAGAAGAAGGAAAAATGCAGAACTGGGTGGCTTTTAAGTTAGGCATTGCTGGAAGTCAGTGGTCATGTCTGAAAACAAAATACTAAATTAGGATGGAGGATACTCTTTTTTATTTATCTGACTGGCTCCCTACATGATGCGTAAATCCCGGAACAACACTAGGATGACTGCAGTAAATTAGTGTTGGTCTGGACGGTATTGCCAATGCAATAGGAAAAGAAAAAAGAGAAAATAGACACAAATCCTGAAGAGAAGTCACATTTTTTCCCCAAGAATTAGAGGATGATGGTATTGTGTGCCCACAAAACCAGAGAGAACCAACTGGCAGTCTATTAGAATGAATAAGAGAGCTGAGCAAAGTTTGGCAAAGGGGACACACACACACAGTAACCAGTTCAGTAATATGGTGTGTGTTGTTATGGGGGGAGGTTGTTTATAACAGAGACAAAAATGTTAAATACTTAAATATGCAGGAAGAATCTGTATGAAGAAAACTATAGAACTCTACTGGATGATGTAAACAGGAGGCCTAAGTGCACAGCATGGCATGTATGTACCAGGATGTCAATTCTCCTTAATCTACTCCTTTTATTCAACTAAGTGGAATCTCCAGTGAAAAGAAAAATCTTGACTTTTTTTTTAACCTTGACTTTTAAGGCTCATCTGGAGATCAGTGAGAGCAGTAAAGAAAATTGGTAACATGGGGAATAAGATTATTATATTAAGATATAAATTTGTTGGAGTGCCTGGCTGGCTCGTCGGTAGGGCATGCAACTCTTGATCTCAGGGTCGTGAGTTCAAGCCCCACGTTGGGCGTGAAGCCTACTTAAGAAAATAACAATAATAAACAAAATGTAAGTTTGTAATAATTAAAAGAATAGTACTGCTATAAAAGAAAGATCAGTGGAATAGAAGAGAAAATCCATTGAAAAATTTGAATTTAACATATGATACGGTGGCATTTGAATCTGTGGGAAAGATTTATTCAACAAACAGTGCTGGGACAACTGGCTGGCCATTTGGAAAATAAATCTTCCTTCACGTGTATCAAAATGTCTCAATGTGATTACAGATTTCGATTTAAAAATAAAACCACTTTATAGTTATGGAACGGTGGGAAATTTCAGAACATGACACCCAAGACAGAAAATGTAAAGGAAAAGGCTAAGAAATTGGACTACATAAAAACATAAAGACATTTTTACACTAAAAAAGAAATCATAAAAGTAAAGCAGAAGGTAACACGGGTAATGGTGTCCGCAACACATAATGTGTAAAAGAGAAAATCAAATGGACAATTTACAAATGAAAGGAAAATGCTCCACTCCGCAGTCATGAGAAAAATGAAGTAAAATAACGATAGCATTTTTTTCCACCTGTGAAGTTGGGAACTGTCCTCTTGTGGTGCTATTTTGAATGTCAGTTGGTGTAACTGTTCTAGAAGGAAATTTGGCCGTTTGTTGAAAAGCCTTAGACACTCAGTCACACCCAGAAATTCTGCTTTTAGAAGATAGTGTCAAGGAAAGAAAGAGTGGATGCGTATTTCACCTCAAGGAGGTTTTGTAAGTTTTGTTTGAATATTGAAACAAATATCCAGCCTAGGGGATTGTTACAGAATACTACTCAACTGTTTACAGAGACAAAGAATATGAATGCAAACTTTAATAAGGAATATTATCCAGTGTGTGTTAAGTTTTAAAAAGTTACGGAACACCACATTCATTTAGTTGCGATTCGGTTTGCTTTTTGAAAATACTCTGCCTGCACAAAATCACCCAAAGAGAAACATAAAAAGTCTGGAGGAATGTATACCACACTGTTAATAGTGTTTATCTCTGCTTGGTGGGATTAGATAGGATCTTCATTTTTTTCCCCTTTCTGCTTATCCGTTGCGTTATTTCCATGTAAATCAGCCAGAGAATGCCAAGTCAGGAAATATTTTAAAGTCAGGAGCAGTTACGTTTCAGATCCATTTCTGAGCCTGGGCCCTACCCAGGACTGCTGTTAATCTACAGATGAATTCATCCAGTTTACAAGTCCCGGCATTGATTGGTTTCTTTTTGGAGTGAATTTTGCTGCCACAGCATCCTGAGGTCTCCTGAGCTGGGGGTGCCTGTTTAACTACCAGTCCTCTGTGTCCCTGGCCAGATTTATTCAGCAATTCCTAATTGAATAAAACCCATAATTTCATTTTTAAAATACATGGGCCCATTAGTGTCAGTAATTAGACATTAACAAGTATGAAGATGGCCCATTAATGAAGCAGCAGTTTTAAGAGGCTGCATCGGTAGAGTCTACAGGGGGAATCTCTTATAAGTGCCGTCCCTTGAGGATTTTTGATGGACCTGTCTGTGATCATCTGAACAGCAGTGGGACCTGCAGTGAAATTAGCATTTTCCTGACAGGTATTCAACAGGGAGACCGGCCGCTACGATTTATGTGGTTCAGAGAACAGAAGGAAGCCCAGTGAAGCCAGAGAAGGGGGTCTCTGTAAAATGAGCCGTCCGAGGCAGGGCGGGTTCGGACCCTGCCTTCTGTTAGAGGCCTCCTGACCAGCCCTGCTGGACGAATCTTGGAGCAGAAGTCTTCCATCACATTCGGGAGGCAACATGCTATTGTAAAGATGTGGCTTTAGCACCACCCAGCCGTGGGTTCAAGCCCAGCTCTGCTGCTTTCTAGCTCTGTAATCTTGGGTAGGTTATTGCAAACTACTCAGCCCACCCAAGACTCACTTTCCTGATTTAAGATTATAGTGTGGGACTGGAGGACACCCCCGAATCTTCAACCTGCTTTTATTTATTTATTTATTTATTTATTTATTTATTTATTTTTTTTTTTTTAAAGATTTTATTTATTTATTTGAGAGAGAGAATGAGAGACAGCACGAGAGGGAAGAGGGCAGAGGGAGAAGCAGACCCCCTGCTGAGCAGGGAGCCCGATGTGGGACTCGATCCCAGGACTCCAGGATCATGACCTGAGCCGAAGGCAGTCGCTTAACCAACTGAGCCACCCAGGCGCCCCTGCTTTTATTTATTTTAATGATTTTTTTTTTTAGAGATTTATTTATTTTAGAGAGAGCATGAGCAGGGGGAGGGACAGAGGGGGAGGGAGAGGGAAAGAATCTCAAGGGGACTCTGCACTCAGATCACGACCCTAACCGAGAGTCGGATGCTTATTAACCAACTGAGCTACTTTGGCGCCCAAACCTGCTTTTAATTTGGGCCAGGGGAGCAGAAGGAACCCTTTCTTGTCACCTGTGATGCAGTTTAGGTTGAAGGCAAAAGCCTTGGAGTCTCCACCTTATCTGGGTCACCAGTGCCTTCAGGAAATTGGATTTAAAAAAAAAATAGCTAACATATTTTGAACACTTACTATGAAGTGTCTTACAAACATGGTCTTAGATTCTCACATTTAAGGAGGGTGTGGCTGTTCAAATCCCTGTGTTTACAGGTGAGGATACTCAGGCTCAGCGAGAGGTTTGAAAGCTTGCCGAGGGTTCTAGAGGGTAAGGGGCTCCTGTGGAATTTGAACTCTGGCCATCTGACTGCTGAGCTTGGTTTACAGTCCCTGGGATGGACCTGCCTAAGCGGACAGGTATGTACCAGACACAAAACAGCGTTTCAGGGACTCCATCCCCCATGCCCCAAATCCCACCGGCAATGCTCAGTAAGCTGTGGTGGGAGGAATAACTGAGGCTTTGGGGACTTGCATGTCCCCACAATCTGACTGCTCCTCGCCCACTCGCAGACACACCACCGTCCTCTCTTTCGCGAGCGTCTGTCAACAGCCTCCTGATTCTTGCTTCTGCCCCTGTCTCCCGTCTGTCCCCGGCACTGCAGTCTCATGAGATCTGCTAAAACAGGAGTCAGATCGGGTCACTCCTCGGTTTCACGTTTCCTTCAGAGTAAACCTCCAGGTCCTTCAGTGACCTCCAAGGTCCTATGCCCCTGTCTCTTCCACTCTGTCTCTCTGATCTCCTCTCCTCGTCCATCCTGTTCTGGAAACACCGGTTTCCTCCCGGTGCCTGGCGCCCCACATCGCACCTGTGTCTGCCCGCCAGGAACGCTCGCTCCTCCAAGAGCCTCCTGCCCCTTTCCCTCCCTCCCTCCCTTCAAGTCTCCACTCAAACACCCCTTCTGAGCAAAGCCTTCCTTCAATGCCCTTTGTAAATTTTAACCTCCCTCACCCTTCATAATCCCCGTTCCTGCTTTATTTTCTCTCCTTGGCACTTGAAGTCACCTCGCATGCTGCCTGTTTTGTTTATTCGCCTTGTTTATTGTCCATCTCCCCACAACACGCAAGTCCCGTGAAGGCAAGGATTTTTGTCTCTGTGGTTCAGTCTCCTGCATGGACTCTGGAACAGTGCCTCGCATGCATAGATGCTCAATAAATATTTGATGAATGAAGGAACCGGGTCCAACATATCCTCCTCGCAGGGGCCTGGAATTTGGAGGCAAAGTTCTGGGAAAGCTCGCCAAGCTCCTACGCCGAGAGCAGCCGCTGTTGGTGACAGCTCGTGGGCTAGGGACCTGTGTGGCTGGGACTCCGATGTTGGCAAGGGAGCAGAACTCCTTATCGGGGCCGGGGGAGGCTCCCCCGGGGGTGCACGCAGGCCCAGAACGGCCCGCTGGGGACCTGACCAGACATGCGGGCCTTGCATTGGTGCCAGGGGGATGGATGATTCCAGATGGTGCCTCGGGCTCCTGCCGTCAGTCTGCTTATTGTCGACGGAAACGAGATCTGTGTAGCGGAGACACCCGGACAGCCGGCAGCACGCAGACACCCCGAGATGAAAATTTCAGAACGTGGCTTATAAATCTGCTCTCTACACAGAAGTGGGGCAGCCGTGTGATTTGTCAGCTGAGTGTTAGGATGTCAGGTGGCAGGCCCTGGAGATAAGCCCGCGTGAAAGACTGTTTAATAATCCACCCTTCACTTCTCCTATCGACCCTAAAGATGATTCTTCCAGACTTATTTTCCAGGAGATAAGTTCCCCCTTAAACTCAGCCTGATTTTTATTGCCATTTACCCTGAGTTTTATCTTCTGTACCAAATGTCGCAGATGCTGCTCTTGGGCAATATTTGGCCCCGAGAAGTTTTGTTTGGCTCACACGGTATTTTGAGGGAGAAAACTTTTTTTTCCCCCACTGGGTGCCAACTTCAAAATAGCACATGGAAATAATACATTTCTGGCTTGTCTTGAAAAATGGGGAAATAGGGCAATGGCAGACCCGTACTTTTGCTTTCGGACGAGATTGGGCGCGTTCAGGGACGCAGTTTTGCTTTCTGACGAGCGGGTAGGGAGAAAGGATTTCCTGTCTCGGTGGCAGCTGCCGGCCCGCCCAGCCCGTCCCTCTCCCCTGTTACCTGCGTGACCCCAGCGGGCGCCCCAACTGGTTGCCCTGGTGCCCGCCGCTGGGTGTCGCGCTGCTCCACAGGTGGAGGGGGGGCAGCTCTGGACCCCAGAGCGCAAGATTCTCCCAAACTTCATCTCAAAGAATCCAAAACACCGACTTGTGAGGCAATCTACTGCCCTGCCTGGGGGCCTGCCTTGCTTTCCCAGAGGCAGACGAAAAGGAGCTATTTCTTATAATGACTTCCAGACTTCCAGTCCCTAATATTGAACAGTCCAGCTAAAATGGGCTCCCGAGGCAGAAGGCCCCGTGGTGGCAAGTCCTGGCTGGAGCCCTCCTCATCATTCGTGACCTGACCCGGATTTCCTACCCCCTGTGTGCCTCTGTTCCCTCCTCTGTAAGGTGAGGACCACAGCAGTCCCATGCCGGACGCTTAGGGTTATGGGTTACGTTATTCACATAAAGCGTCCAGAAAAGGACCTGGCACGTGAGCAGTGATGGACAGGAACTCACTGAACGGGAACTCTGTGCTGTCGTGAGAGACAGTGCTGAGCTGCGAGTCAGCAGAGGGCATTTCGAAGCCCGGCTCCCCCACCCCGAGCCAACCTGTGAGAGCAGGCTCCGTGCCATGGGTTATTACCTGGGGGTGGCCGAGGCCAATGAAACTGGAACAGGTTCAGGGGCGCCCAGGTGGCTCCGTCGCTTAAGCCTGTGCCTTCAGCTCAGGTCATGATCCCAGGGTCCTGGGATCGAGCCCTGCGTCTGGGCTCCCTGCTCAGCGGGGAGCCTGCATCTCCCTCCCCTTTTGCCTGACCCTCCCCGTGCTTGTGCGCTCGCTCTCTCTCTCTCTCTCAAATGAATAAATAAAATCTTTGAAAAAAAAAAAAACCGGGTTCAGCACCTCGCATGTAGCAGACACTCAAATGTTCGTTAAGTCTTATTTTGCTTAAATGTCAAGCTTCTAGGACCGTTTTCCTGGGACTTCTACTTAAAGCGAACTAAAACTCTTGGGTGAGCGATAACTTAGACTGGAAGGAAGGGAGGAGCAGGACATGGCTTTTCGTTCCTGGTGCAGGTAGTTTGGGATGCCTGATCATTCCCTTTGTCACTCAGATTTTATAAATGACCATTCGGGGTGTTCTGAACAGGCACGCGTCTGCGTCTGGCTCTCCTCTGGTGATCCCTGGCAACATGAAATCCGTGGGCTTTTGTGGGGCACCTCCAGAACTCGGGCTTAAAGCAACAGCCGTCGATGAAGCCCAGCAGCTCTGCAGGTCGGCACGTCGGCCGCAGCTCCTCTGGGCGGTTCTGGGCTGGGCCCGGCTCACCTGCCCTTGGCGGGGCCCGCTCACGCATCGTGGCCAACCAGGAGGTCGATGGGGCCGGCCGGAGTGTGCAGCTTGGCCCAGGACACCTGAGACGAAGGGGGCCCCGGCTGCCGGTGGTCTCCCACCCTCCGGCTGGTTAGCCCAGGCGTGCTCCGTGGTGGCCGTGGGGTTCCAGGAGCAGCAAGAGGGCAGGCCCCGGGGCACGAGAGCTTTTGAAGGGTCTGCACGCGTCGCATTTCCTGTCCTCTGGCGGCAGGAAGTCATGTGGCCACGTTTGGAGGCACTGTGACCGGGTTCTCCCAAAGGACGTTAATACAGGAAGAGGAGTTACTGTAGCTGGTTTTGCGATCAGTTTGATCCCCTCAACTTCTATTAAGTAGAAAACCCAAAGGCGAGTGTGTTCTTTCCCAGGGTCCCACCTCCAGGTTCTTGGGCTTGCTGGACTCTGTCCCTCGGCAGCCGCCCCGACCAGCCTTCCCACAGGGCTGTGCTCCGCTCGAGCCTGGTGCCCAGAGACACCTAGTCAAGCCCCCCAACCCCTGCGGCCCGGCGTGGCCTAGCTTAGAATAGCTCAGGCAGCGAGCCCGTGCGGCTGGGAGTCTGGGCCTCTTGTGTGCCAAATGCTGCCAAGGCCGTATGCTGTCTGGGAAAAGGCCTGAGTTACTGCAAACGTCCTTGCTGAGAATGGGCAGAGGCAGCTGTTGGGGCCAGAACCCGGGACAATCAGGATGAGTACTGGGACCCGTTGTCCCTGCAGGCCCAAGAGGCTGGACCAGCGACAGATCTCCTGATTCTTCGCAGATCTTTGCGCTCTGTATCCCTAAGCCAGGCCCCCAAGGGGGCTGTGTTCTGAGTCCCCGAGATCCTCAGAAGAGACGCCCCAGGGTTTCCACCCCGAGACCTTTGCCAGTATCTGGACAGCCTGGACCTGCCTGTCCTCCTGCCCTGCGGGGAGGCAGCATGGGCTGAGTCCCCGTGTGCGACCCCCAGGGCTGGGTGATGCGGTGCAGGACATGCGGCTGCAGCCGGAGCACGGGTGTCGGCGCCAAATCACAAAGCACACGGGGCGTGGGAGGCCAGGGCTGCAGAAACGTGCCCCGATGGGCCGGTCGCAGCGGCAGCCGACGCGGACGGCGTTCACTGTGTGCCGGGCACCGTGCTGAGCGCGTGCCCTGTGCGGTTGGTATTGGTGGTGGTGCTGCTCTAAAGAAAGGGGAGCCGAGACACCGGGACAGGAAGTCACTCGTGCCGGCTCAGACAGCAGGAAGCGGAGGGGGCGAAGATCAAGGCCTGGCCTGTCTGACTCAGGCGCCCTTCAGCCCCACAGCGGGCTGCCAGGGAGGGCGACTGAGGTTGCCGGGAGAGATCTGCGGGGCAGCCGGGAAAGACAGCAGCAAGGGGGAATGAGTGAACGCAGGAAGGGTGAACTCCCGCCCTGGTGTGGTTCTCGCCAGCCCACATCTCTCTGAAGGGGCCGGGACCCTGGAGCTTCGGCGAGGGGCACCTGGTCTTCCGACAGCACCCGCAGTCGGGTGCTGACTGCCAGTTCCCCTGGGGGCAGCTCAGGCGCAGGGCCTCTGCCCGCACCCGTGACCTCTGGCCTCCGGAGACTTCCAAGACTTGACGCCTGTTGAAGGTTGGGGGCGCGGAGGGGGAGGGTGGTACCTAAGACTGCTTTCCTCTCTTCCCTCCCCAAGCTCAGAGCCAGTGGGGTCGACGGTCAGACAACAGGTGATTGAAATGTCAGCCCTGTCACCGATGGAGGTGGCTGGAGAATGTGGTCAGGAGAGCCTGCTAGTCGTCCTGCTGAGTTAGACTTACCCGCCTGGTCACCAGCATAGCTGAGGGACTGCCGGTGTCGCCCACCGCTGCCCCTCAGCACTGACGGCCCAGAGGAGTGGGCAGTGCCCTACGGGGGTGGGGGGGGTAGCTGGTTCTAGCAGGGCTCGGGGAGGGCTGCTGACCACCCTGTCCTTGGCGCCTTCTCCCAAACTCGCCAGCTAGTTCAGTCAGCGTGAGGAGCGACGCGAGCGGAGGGGGAGAGACCAGGAGTCATTCGAGCTGAGGCCTTCCTCCGTGGCTGCCGTGGCAGGGAAACGGAGGCCCCTTCTCACACTGGCCGGTGGCCGGTGGCCGGTGACGCGTACAGAGGAGAATGCTTGTCCCTTTGCCACAGCCAAGAGTCTCACGTGCATGGGGCGGGGATCTGAAACTCCGAGGCTGTGTCCCGCAGTCACGACTTTCCCTGAGGACGGTGCCGGGTCAGTCTCCGCGTGGATCGTGTCCCGGATCCACCCCTGACCCTGCCGCACCAGGCAGCCAGCTTGTCCCGCATCCGAGAGATGCGGTCTGTCTCGCTCAGTGTTTATGGAGCATCTGGAAAGTGCCAGGCACCGTGCTGGGCGGGGTAGGCGGGAGAGGAAGAGGACGCCTCTGCCCTCCGGGAGCTGCTGTCCACGCACGCGGGGCGGCGCAGGATAAGCGAGGTGCCCAGCGGAGAGGGGCGAAGGACAGCCTCGGTCGTGCACAGAGGGATAGCGGGGGGCTTCTCCGAGGAGGCGAGGCCGACGTCGAGCTCCAAAGCAGGGGCAGGAGTTCGCTGGGAGGGCAGGGGCATGGGAAACACAGTCCGGGGCACCTTAAATCCTCCTGAATTTCCCGAGTGGGGGGTTCGCGGAATGGAAGCAAGTAACAGATCTCGAAGGGCCGAGGGCGCCGTGTGAGGATATTTGGAATTGCTTGTGTGTATGACGATTTCTCAAACTTCTGTCATTCGCGGAGCCCCTCGTTGATTTTTCTTTGTGTCAGGCATTTGGGTTTTCTACTTTAATTATTTAGCGAGTAAACTCTTTCTTGCTGTGGTGAAGGGAAAACTGGAGTCTTTTGTCAAAGAAATAGATCTAACAAAAACAAAATGATGTTATTCACGTCTGGTTAGACAGGGCTGCCTGCCGTGGGCTCGGAGCATGAGACGTGCTCTCTCTTTGTTAAAAATGCAGAATAACAGGTGTTACAGACACGCTAATGCCAAACTGCGACTTCGTCCTTGGCTAAGCAGGAGAGGTTGGAAAGGGAATAATAGCCTTTTTGGTCTGTGACTCAGTGTTGATTGATGCTGAGCCCCAGCACCCCCCAAATTACCTCACCTGGTGGGGGACCCATAAGCCATGGGGAGTGGATGAAGGATATTAAGCAGCGGCACAGTGTGACTCAGACAACAGAAACAAGTAAATTGTGGAGTAATTAGAGGGTGGCAAGTGATGCAGAGAAAAGTAGAACAAGAAAGGAGGAAAAGGAGCGCCGGGGGAGGAGTGTTACACTTCTAGATAAGGCGGTCAGGGGTGTCTTTCCTGAGAAGGTGCATTTGAGTACAGACTTGAAGAAGGGGAGGGAGGCTTGGAGATCTGAGGGAAGAGCTTTCCACGCACAGAGAACATCACGCGCAAAGGCCCTGGGGTAGGAGTGCGCCTGGTGTGTTCACCTGCAAAATTGCCCATGAGGCTGGAATGGAGGGAGCAAGGGAGAGGGCACATGGTTGGAGACGAATTGACAGAAGTAAGGGGGAGGGTGCAGGTAGCCCCCTGGCATTTGCCCAAAGCACCACCTTAGCTGGGGGGAGTGAAAAAATCACTCAGCCATTTTGTACTCCAGCTTCGCCAGCTGAGCACCTGCCTTCACCAGCCAGTGTCAGGACCATCTAAACAGGTTGTCTGGGCCCCGGCTACACACGCAACACGAGCACTATGTCATTACCAACCCAGCCTCTGCGTCTAGACGGCCCCAAGCCCAGTCTCTGCTTGCTGAGCAAAACCCAGCTTGATGACCTCCTGGGATTCCAGCAGGATCTCCTGCGTTTCAGCGTGTTGTAGACCACCCCCGGAGCCTTCGAGGCCCAGCGCCCTAACGAGCTGGCCTGTGGTGTTAGGAGCTGTCCTTCTCCTGTCCTTTCAGCCATCACTGAGCTCCCGGGTTCGGAAGGTAATCGAGCCCCTCTTGTGGAATGTGTTCTTGCCAGGTCTCCTGCACGTCTGCGCCTCGCCCCTGCGGGGGTGAAGGCAGGTGGTGGGTGGAGGTGGGGGCCCAGCACCCTCTGCCGTGGTGGGAGGCCAGTCGGGTGCCCACCCCAGCGGTCTGCCATGGAGCGCACGTGGCCCTGGCGAGCCGGCCCCATCTCACAGATGAACCGTGTCCGAGGTGTGGGGAGGAGGCGATGAGCTGAGCTTGTGGCGACATTCCTGCGGCCGCACACCCGGCAGGCACGGGCATCCCTCAGCCTCCAGCGTCTCTGGGGGCCACCGGAGTGTAAATTAATCCGGAGGTAACAGCCCCGCTGCTGCATTCTTGCCCCACATACGTGTGAGCCTGAGATCTTCCCTGGGCACCCGGAGTAGGTGAGGCCGTCACTCTCGTCTTCGGCCACCGAAGCGTGAGGATTTTCCGTGGCCGAGCCCCACCGACAGGGCTCAGGGCCACGGGCCCGGGAGGGAACCCGTGACTGGCCGCCGTGGTGAGAGAGGAGAACGAGGACCGTCCGCAGCCCCACAGAGCTCCAGAGAGCGCAGGGCCCAGCCTCTGGGACGAGTTAAGGCCATTCTGCCAACCCCCATGCTAGCGAGTAAGCGCATGAGTGAGGGAAGGCTCAGCTTTGCGAAGTCTCTTCTCTCGATTTGTCTTCTTTCTAGTAAAGGTGTGGGGAAAGCTTTGGTACCCAAAGTCTAGACAACGTTCATGCGTTTTGCCTGCTCAGCATCTCCTTCCTTCTCTGGCTGGTGCCAGGCTTGGGTTTTCCTGTGGAGAACTTGCTCTGTGCCATGGGGTCCTGGCTGAGTATAGAAGACTGCACCCCATCTCCCGAGGTGGGCACGTGACCCAAGCCGGCCAGTCAGGGACCTTCATTCCGTGGCCACCGAGATTTGTAGGGACGGCATGTGACTCCAGCCGGGCCAGTCAAAACCTCCCTAAGAGACGATCTGTGGGCTCTGGTGGAAATAACTCCCTTTTCCTCTGGGATCTCCAGCTCTGCCAACGCACATCCTTGCCAGTCCCACCGGGGACTGGTCTGCAAAGTGAGGCCACTGTAGCAAGGACAGCAGAGCCACGTGCTGGGGACAGACCCCCATATGGGGATGACCTGTTTGAGCCCCTGGATTCAAACGGGTCTGAGACCAGATAAATCACTGGCCATCAGAGAATGTGTGGCAGTAAATCCCCTTGTTGTTTATGCTAGTTTGAGTGGAGTCTCATCACTTGCAACCAAGGGACAGACCTCAGTTCAAATCCCAGCTCTGCCGTCCATGGATTCTGTGATCTTGGGAACTCACTCAACTCACTTTGCTCATCTGCAGAATGGGAATAATAATAGCCCTGTGCCTTGTGGGGCTGGTGGGGGGGTGAGTGTGCATGCCCCGACCATTCCGTGACGTGGCCAGGTGTTCGGAGCAGTGCTGGTCCCCTTCCCTCCGTTCTGCACTGGGAGGCCTGGAGGACACTCTGCCTCGTGGCGGGAGGTGCAGACGGCGCTGTCAGGAGGAGGTGTGGGGGAACCCTCGGGAACCCCACGAGCTCTGAGGCTGCTCTCGGCTCCTGCCTCTTGCACTGTCTGTCCCCGCTTCCTCTGTTTCCCTGTCTCCCCTTGGTCACCAGTCCCCACTCCATGCTCTAAAGAACATGCCAGAATGCCTGTCCAGCCCTGTGAGAAGCAAAGGAAATGAGTTGAGAGGAAGTAGAGCTTTTCTGACCAGAGGAGGAACAAAAGTGTCTGTAGGGACAGGCGGCTTCTATGGCACAACCCTAACTCCTCACCAAGATGAGGACACACAGGCTTCCAGTGACCTTGGGAAGCCAGAGAAGACACGTCACTTCGTAGCATCTCAGAGACTCCTGCCCTCGGTTCATAGCCTAATCTAGTTCTTTGCAAGACCACAGTGGCAAGAACTGTGGGTCCATTGCTTGCTTCTCTGCTCCCAGCATCTTCTCAAGTTACTGGCATTTCACGGGTCCTTAACAGACATCTGGTAAAAGAAAGGAAGAAAATGTTGGGGCACCTGGGTGGCCCAGCATCTGACTCTTGGTTGCAGCTCAGGTCATGATCCCAGGGTCGTAGATCGAGCCCTGCGTCAGGCTCCACACTCAGCATGGAGTCTGCTTGTGATTCTCCCTCTCCCTCTGCCCCTCCGCCCTGCTTGCGAGCTCGCTCTCGCTCTCTCTCAAAAAAAAGAAAGAAAGAAAGAAAATGCCAGTGGCCCCGGTTGCAAAGTGGCAGCCAGGAGGCTGCGGCATCCGGGGACAATCTGACTTGGCCCTTACCGTGCTTTTCCGTGGCTGTTGATGTTGTTTAAGAACACTAGCCAAAATTTTATAATTGAGAAATGCCACATGAACATCTTTATTTCTGACTTCGCTTTCAAAAAAAAAACAGCATATGTGGGATTTCCAGAGAGAGTCTTGGGGATCAACGAGGCAGGTGAACTTAGCTGCGTTCAGATTCCCAGACCATAGCAGCATCCCTGCTAACCATATGCTCCATTTGGGGCGAATTTGGATCATTGTGTAGTGCTTGCAGAATATTATAAACTGCCAACAGATGCCAGCTCCCGGCCACATTGACCATTTGTGCTTCCTTCTCTGAGAGTCACGGGGTGAAAAGAAATGATAGTAAAGAAGCTCAGAGCGGCACCTGGGTGGCTCAGTCGGTTAAGCCTCTGACTCTCGGTTTGGGCTCAGGTCATGATCTTGGAGTCCTGGGATCGAGCCCCGTGTCGGGCTCTACGCTCAGCGTGGAGTCTGCTTCTCCCTCTCCCTCTGCTCCTTTCCCTGTTCTCTCTCTCTCTCTCTCAAACAAATAAAATCTTAAAAAAAAAAAAAAAAAAGAAGCCAGAGAACATTTCTCAGCCTCACTGCATCAGGAAAGTGCTGCCTTAAACATTAGCCTAGCAGCGCACAGGGTTTCACACCCTTAAGGGTGAGCCAGATAAATTGGAGAGGCCAGAGGACACACACACACACACACGCACACACACACATGCATGCACATGCACACACACACACAACAGAACAACTGGTCCGTTGGGCAAGAGTTGAAGGAATAGGAGCAGTCTTGCTCGAACAAGAGTTCTGTGATAGAAGTATGTTACGTGGAAGGCCCGCCGTGCTGTGGAAGACAGATGAGAAGTTCAAGGAATCACAGGTACTGTCATCAAAAAAAGGAAGTGAGCTGTTTTAGAAAGTCCCTGGAGTGGCTGAAATAACCACTTACCTGGGTTTTTGTTGTTTTTGGCTTGAGGATAAAATAGAAGATGCTAGCTGGACGTCCCTTCTGTTGAGATTAGCCGTTAATCACTCCCCTCCTCACTTCCTGGTTCTCAACTGAATTTAGTGGAAATGAAAATGTAATTTCTACTTGTGTTCTGCTCAAGCTAGATTGCAGAGTGCATCTTGAACCTAAGATCAAAATTAGGCGTTCTACAGCTACTCGTCACTCCTTAACCCTGACGTAGGGGCCAGCCTGCAGGAGAAATTGGGGCACCCACACAGCCGGCCACAGAGAGGAACTACACCTGCCTCACTTTCTTCTGGGTCTGGTAGAGAAAAGCCAGAGGGTTCTAGCCAGGCCTCTAGAAACCAGAACAGGTGGGTCCTGCCCCACGTGGGACAAGGGCTCCAATTCGAGGCAAGTCAGAGACAGAGAAGGAAGGAGAAATGGGGTCAAGAAAGAAGCTGAGCCATACTTTACCCAAATGTCACCATATAACTGTTACTTCAGACATCTGACACAGAGTGCTTCTTGTGTGTCAGGGACCCTTCTAGGAACTTCACATGATCTGATTTATCTCACTGTACTATTTTATTTAATCCTTGCAACAACCCTATGGAGTGTTACTATTATCATCTCTGTTTTATGTATAAGAAACCCAAGGAACAGAGAAGTTGAGCAATGTGCCTAAGACCCTACTAGTAAGTGGTTGAGCTGAGCTTCAAACCCAGGTCTGTCTGACTCCAAATTGGAGCTCCTGCCAAGACCGAAGAAGCGGAAACTTCATTCACTAAGCTTTTCCAAGAGGATGCAAGTTTTGGCAGGAGTCTCCGTGGCCCCAGGCACAGGACTCCGTAACAGAAGGAGATTCACATCCACATCTTCTCCCTGGATCCTAAGGACAGGCCCAGCAGTATCACCCTCCACGGCAGGCTCTGGGTCCAATGGATTTGGGTCAAACCTCCGCCATCTCCAAGCTGGATGATCTCGGGTAACTCCGCCAGCCTTAGTTCTTCCATATGTAAAACAGAGGGAAAAACCATCTGCTGTCCATTTTACCCCCTGTGAAAAGTTAGGCAGTGTCCGATCCCACCTAGACATTGGCCTTGACCATCATTCCTGCTGCTGGAGGCATCTTCAGCTCTAACCGTTGTGCTTCTGTCACTCTTACACGATGCACTGCCGCCACCCGACCCCCGGCTTCTGCCCTGCCACTGAAAGTTTGGTGAGCGGTGGCTTGGCAGAGGAAAGTCTGCTTGCCTCGTTCCCTGAAGCTTCCAGTGCAGGGAGAATCCTCGAAAGGCCCTTGGAGGGGGGGGGGGGTTGTTGGCAGAAGTAACGAAAACCCCAGGAAGAACAGAGTGTTTGAACTTGGGGCTCTTGCCCTCACATCTCACTTCCTACGAGAGTGGCCTCAGTGTATGTCCCTGTGGATTCCCTTTGGTCCTGGATTTTTACCAGAGATGCTCCTCTACTGGGGATAGAGTGGGGGCCTTCCCCAGAGGAGCATCACCTGCCTCACCTGGTAGGTCAGGAACAGATGAGGTCTTGGGAGCGGCGCGGAAGGTCTGACGCACAGGGACTGGTTACCGGACGCCAAAAGGCTGGGAGCAGGAGATTTCAGCAGACTTTCCCAGACCCAGCCGAGCTCTCTGTGAGGGTCAGGTCTTGAGAGATCAGCTAGCTGCCTTCTCGTAACTCGTGTGGGAGCCCAGGCTCCCTTCCACCCTAAGACTGAGAGCTAACTGTGCATCCTTTTCAGGGTACAGTTAGCATGTAGATTATCTTCTAAGCAAAGGAGCTCTCAAGGCTCATTTGCTTCTCCCTCAAACACCTCTCCAGGCCACCACAGATCCCATTTGATAGCTCAAGTTAGCTGCACAATTAAACCCAAAGCAGCCTGTTTATGAATATGAGATGCCAAGTTTCCCCGCAAAACATAGCAAAGTAACAGATGCTTTAGAGCAATAAACAAACTGAAATAGAGCTTTTCTTTGCTCTCCCTGATACTAATAGGCAGAAGACCTTTCTTGGCAAGGATAACTTGGGGAGGGGTGCTATAAGGTAAGGGGGTACCCACATTACTCCATTGGACACGGGGCCTGGATGATCCCCCCTTTGGAGATCCACGTTTGGCCCTGACCTTGGTGGGTGGGGGTCCCTTGTATGTGGCCCAGGGCCGGCGCCAGCCTCCTGCAGGAGCGACAGAGGCCCCACTCCTGGTGAGCCCGGGTGCATCTGGAGACTCATGGGAAGGTGAACCAGATGGAGATGGGATTTCTCCCTGCGTCCCCCTGGCCGCACACCCTTGGGCAGGAAAGCTCTCGCACAGCATAAAGTAGTGGGCCCGGTGCAGGTGCATCCACACCGCCTAGAAAGTGGCTTCTGTTTTCATGGATTTAAAAACAAAACAAACTCAAGAACCCAAGGAGACCTTGTCCCCCCTCTTCTGTGCTGCTTCATAACCTCACATTGTAAAGCTGTCCCCGTGTGATCGTTGATTCCACTTTGGGATTCTGAGCCACAGACTTCATCAGAGTCCCTAGCATTTCTGAGCATTTGTTTTGGTGCGTGCCTGGTGGCCTCCCACACCCATCCCCCAGGGGCCACTTCAGAACTTCTGGGTTGCTTGAGGTCTTCTGCCGCACTTTACCGCCCTTCAGCAGGTGACCTTGCTCCCTCCCAGCTTCCCATCTCCCGCCCACCTGTTTCCACGCGCGTGTGCACCTCGAGCAGCCCCTGTCTGGTCATCACCCGCACACACTGCAGGCTGTGGTTCAGCAGAAGCACGCGTGGCCTCGGGAGGGCAGTCATAGTGCTGGCAAGTTCTCAGCCCCGGAGACCGCACTCCATCAATAACAGACAGAGGCTCAGTGGATAGATACTCCAGCGTTCTTGTTCTTCCACTGGGACGACTCTGGGGTGTGTTCCATACCATCTGCCAGAGCTTCCAGCAGGATCGCACTGCAGTTGCCCACAGTGGTAGCTGGCTTGATAACACTTCTATTGTTGGCCTTTCTGTCCTTACCTCCTTTTCCTGTTCTCTGGTGTCTCCTAATATCACCTTCCAGTAAGTTGATATCACCTTATTGCATTCAGTGTCGCCTTCCTCGCACTCAAATCCTTGTCTCTGTGACGCTTCTTGGGGGGAAATCAAACCTAGACATTCCCTAATGCCATCACGGGTCTTTCTCATTCAGAGCTGACCAGCTGACCCGTGCTCTTACACTCCTTTCTCTCTGAGACCACCCATCATCTCATGATCTTATAAACACAAGGGCTACTTTTTAAAGAAAACTTCTTTGGCTTGTTTACAGCATTAGACACTACTGACCACCTTGCTCCTTCTAGAAACTCTATTATCCCTTGTCTTCCACTTCACCAGAGAGTTAGTTAAAATATAGACGGAGCCAGATTAATACTGGCTGGACTGAGATGGAAGTTGATGCATCTCTTACTTTACCAGTGTGGGGAGGCAGTCCAGGGCCAGCACGAGGCGGCTCTGTTCCACACCATCAACCCAGGGACCCACACCCCTTCTGCCTTGTTGCTCCTCTATCCCTGGAGTATTGTTCTTACCCCCAAAGTCCAGGGTGGCTCAGCAGGAAGCAAGGTGCAGGCATGGGTGTAGGGGTGCAGTGGGGGTACACATCACATCTGCTTGCATCTGGTTGGTTTAGATGCAGTGGCCACACTGAGCTTCAAGGAAGGCTGTGAAGTGTAGTCCTCCCCTTGGCGGGTGCATGTGCAGCTAACACGAGAGGCTCTAGTACTGCGGGGACAGGGGGTAATAGGCTCTAGGGGGCAAACAGCAGTCACATGTTTCTGGTTCTCCTCTCTTCTCATCCCGTTCTTCAGAGTCCTCCGCCCGGTCTCCTTCCTGTGTCAGCCCATCAAGCTCTTGTGCTTCCCGTGGTTCTCTCACCGCTCATAGTCTGTTTCTGGAGGAGCTTCTCCAGCTGCACCCCCTCAGATCCAACCTTCCAGTTCTCTCCTGCTCTCTTGGCTTGGGTTCCCCAGTGCCGACCGTAAATGATCTCCTCAGCATCCCAAACTCAGTCATGCAAAACCTGAGCTGATGAGCTCCTCTGCCTGCCCCTTACCCTATTGATCCTCTCATATTCCCTACCTTGGCGAGTGTTAGTTTTCCTCCCTTCACCCTTTGAGTCAAAAGCTGGAGAGTTACCGTAGACTAGACTTTCCACACACACACCTCATGCTCCCTCTCCGACCACACGGTGACTTCAAGCCTTTGTCACTCCTACTGTATTAAGAAAGCTTGCGCACATGTCTCCTTCCCTCCAATGTCTGCCCCTTCCACACTGCCATCGGGGGTTGCATTTTGGACGTCTTGAGCCATCATCACGCTCTACATACGATTTTTTTGGTCTACATGGTGGTTTTCTAAAAGTCATTAGATGTCAGCATCTAAATATCGAGCTATTCAGCATGAAACTCATGTTTCCATATCAAGCCTGCATGGCAGCAATTCCTGCAGCTGAGGAGTAGCTGCCTTTGAGGTGGGACATAGGCTCTCCAGTTCCCCAAGAACCAACTCAATGGGCTTCTTATATATGTCATCTGTCTGGCCCCTGTAGGCATTTTTGGGCCCCATTCTGAAGTATGAGTCTGGCTGTGGTACAGTCGTCCTGTCACTCCCACAATGGCTACCCATCAACTACCACATGAAGGTCAGACTCCAAAGGATGCCATGAAAGGCACCCCTGTGTTTGACCCCTACCTGAATTTTCTATCCACTGCCTCATACTCACCTTTCATTCTTGCCACCCTGAGCTTTCTTGCCCTAGAATGCCGCATGCTTGCTAACACACTCTGCTTGCATTTGATGCTTTCCCTTCCCTTGCCCATTGGGCACATTCTTACTTTTCTAGTTCCACATCTTTCTGAGAAGTCTTCTCACTCTTGTACGTTCTGGAGTAGACTCACAGGTCACCTCCTCACTTGCCCTCATTGTATGTTCAGTGCATGTTCCCTTTCAGCATTTCTCCTTGTTCTGTAGCTATTCGTCTCCTCGGCTAGATTATGAGCCCTTCATTCAGGCCAAATATTTGCTCTCAGCACCAAGGACAGCGCCTGGCACCAGCAACTGAGCTTCTCAATGACTGTTGCAGGAAGGAGTTGAAACTCTAATAACCATTGCATCATGAAAATCGAGATCAACCTATCTTACCTATCTTCCCTTACACTCTAGACACACATAGATGTGTTTACCTGAAATACAATACAAAGACAATATACAAATATGAAACCGTCACAAAATACAAGTAACAATAACACGAATAGAAAAACCTGGAGATACACATGCTCACAGGCATTTCTGAAAATAGACAAAGGAGGAAGTGCAGAGAACAATGAAAGCTTCTGACTTAAAAATCTGGGTGATAAATTTACAACCAAAATCAAACATAGTGACAATGATAACAAGTAGAAAAGGGAGGCTGAGCAGAACATTATTACATTGTTTGTATGCAGGGCACTGCACTAATATTTTATATACATTTTATTTAATCCTCACAGAAGCCCTGTAAGAAATTATATTTGTCAGGGTTCTCCAGAGAAACAGAACCAATAGGATATATATAGATTATATATAAGAGGAGATTTATTATAGGAATTGGCTCACGCGGTTATGGAGGATGAGAAGTTCCACAATCTGCTGTCTGCAAAATGGAGAACCAGGGAAGCTGGTGATAAATTCAGTCCGAGTCTGAAGGCCTGAGAACCAGGAGCCCCAAGGTCGGAAGGCAGGAAAACCTGGACCTCCCAGCTCAAGAACAGAAGGTGAATTGACTCTTCCTTTGCCTTTTTATTCCAAATCAGATAATGCGGATCTCTTTACTCAGGATTTACTCTGTATTCAAGTGCTAATCTCCTCCAGAAGCACCCTCACAGACACCCCCAGAAATACTGTTTAACCAGCTAGTCGGGCCTCCCACACCCCAGGCAAACTGACACATAAAACTACGCATCTCAGAAGTATACTACTTTCTCCATTTCGTATGTGTGGAAACTGAGTCTGAGAGCTGTTGTGACTTGCTCCGCGTACCTCGACCTCAAAGTAGGAGACACGGACCGCCACCCAGGCCCGAGGGTTTACTACATCGAAACATTCTCCTTGGGGTCATGCTTTACACATTCAGCAGGTTTTTTGGTTTTTGTTTTGTTTTGTTTTTACCACAACTAAGGAGGTGGGGTTCAGAACTGGGATTTGAGAATTGCCTATAACCTTTTCCTGGGAAATAATGGACTTTTAAAAAATTAATTTTTAATTCCTGTGTAGTTAACATACAGTGTTATGTTAGTTTCAGGTGTACCATATAGTGATTCAACACTTCCATACATCATCCCGTGCTCATCTCAGCAAAAGCCTTCCTTAATCCCCCTCATCTGTTTCACCCATCCCCCCACCCGCCTCCCCTCTGGTCACCATCAGTTTGTTCTCTGTAGTTAAGAGTCTGTTTCTTGGGTGTTGAAAAATCTGTTTCTTGGTTTGTGTCTCTTTTTCCTTTGCTCATTTGTTTTGTTTCTCAAATTCCACGTATGAGTGAAATCATGTGGTATTTGTCTCTGACTGATTTCACTTAGCGCTATACTCTCTAGCTCCATCCATGTTTCTGCAAATGGCAAGATTTTATTCTTTTTATGGCTAATATTCTATTATATATATGTAGCACATCTTCTTTATCCATTCATCTATTGATTGACACTTGGGCTGCTTCCATAATATGGCTACTGTAAATAATGCTGCTATAAACATAGGGGTACATGTGTCCCTTTGAGTTAGTGTTTTTGTATTTTTGGGGGGTAGATACCCAGGAGTGCAATTGCTGGATAAGAGGGTAGTTCTATTTTTAACATTTTTTTTTTTTTTTAGGATTTTATTTATTTATTTGACAGAGACACAGCGAGAGAGGGAACACAAGCAGGGGGAGTGGGAGAGGGAGAAGCAGGCTTCCCGCGGAGTAGGGAGCCTGATGCGGGGCTCGATCCCAGGACCCTGGGATCATGCCCTGAGCCGAAGGCAGCTGCTTAACTGACTGAGCCACCCAGGCGCCCCTATTTTTAACTTTTTGAGGCACCTCCATACCATCTTCCATAGTGGCTGCACCAGTTTGCATTCCCACCAGCAGTGCAGGAGAGTTTTTTCTCCGCATCCTTGCCAACACTTCCTGTTTCTTGAATTTTTGATTCTAGTCATTCTGACAGGTGTGAGGTGTGGTATCTCATTGTAGTTTTGATTTGCATTTCCCTGATGATAAGGGATGATGAGCATCTTTTCATGGGTCTGTTGGCCATCTGTATGTCTTCTTTGGAGAAATGTCTGTTCATGTCTTCTGCCCATTTTTATTTTATTTTTTAAGATTTTATTTATTTATTTGATAGATAGAGGGAGCCAGAGAGCACAAGCAGAGGGAAGGGGCAGAGGGAGAAGCAGGCTTCCCGCTGAGCAGGGAGCCCAGTGCATTGTTTTTTGGGTGTTGAGTTGTGTCATTTCTTTTTTTCTTTTTTTTTAATATGGGGGGGCAGGGCAGAGGGAGAGAGAATCTTAAGTAGGTTCCATGCCCAGTGTGGAGCCCTACATGGGGCTCTATCTCACAACCCTGAGATCATGACCTGAGCTGAAATCAAGAGTCAGACACTTAATGGACTGAGCCACCCAGGGGCCTCTATCATATCTTTATGTATTTTGGACACTAACCTTTTATCAGATATGTCATTTGCAAATATCTTCTCCCATTCAGTAGGTCGCTTTTTAGTTTTATTGATTGTTTCCTTTGCTGTGCAGAAGCTTTTTATTTTGATGAAGTCCCAAGAGTTTATTTTTGCTTTTATTTCCCTTGCCTCAGAAGACATACCTAGAGAAATGTTGCTAGAGCCAATGTCAGAGAAACTACTGCTGTGCTCTCTTCTAGGATTTTCATGGTTTCACGTCTCACATTGAGGCCTTTTATCCGTTCTGAGTTTATCTTTGTGTGTACAGTGTAAGAAAGTGGTCAGTTTCATTCTTCTGCGTGTCCCTGTCCAGTTTTCCCCACACCATTTGTTGAAGAGACTTTTTCCCATTGCATATTCTCTCCTGCTTCATTGAAGATTAATTGACCATATAATTGTGGGTTTATTTCTGGGTTTTCTGTTCTATTCTGTTGATCTGTGTGTCTGTTTTTGTGCCATTACCATACTGTTTTGATTACTGTAGATTTGTAATATAACTTGGAGTCCGGAATTGCGATGCCTCCAGCTTTGCTTTGCTTTTTCAAGAGGACTTTGGCTATTCAGAGTCTTTTGTGGTTCCATACAAATTTTAGGATTGTTTGTTCTAGTTCTGTGAAAAATGCTGGTGGTATTTTGATAGGTATTGCATTAATTGTATAGGTTGTTTTGGGTAGTATAGACATTTTAACAATATTCTTTCAGGAAAAAAAAAAATTTGTTCTTCCAATCCATGAGCATGGAATGTCTTTCCATTTCTTTGTGTCCTCTTCAATTTCTTTCATCAGTGTTTTATAGTTTTCAGAGTACAGGTCTTTCACCTCTTTGGTTAGGTATATTCATAGGCATATGATTATTTTTAGTGCAATTGTAAATGGGATTGTTAATTTCTCTTTCTCCTGCTTCAGTGTTGGTGTACCGAAATGCAACAGATTTCTGTAGATTGATTTTGTAGCCTGTGATTTTACTGAATTTGTTTATCAGTTCTAACAGTTTTTTGGTGGAATCTTTTGGGTTTTCTCTATATAGTATCATGTCATCTGCAAATAGTCAAAGTTTTACTTCTCCCTTACCAATTTGGATGCCTTTTATTTCTTTTTGTTGTCGGATTGCTATGGCTAGGACTTCCAGAATTAGGTTGAATAGACCTGGTGAGAGTGCACGTCCTTGTCTTGTTCCTAACCTTAGGGGAAAGGCTCTCAGTTGGAAAATGATGGACTTTTGGCAAAAATATTTCTTTAAAAATAAAACAGACCCAAGAACTGCCTTTGGAGCAAAGACTATTTTTAGGTTTGATTTGAAGGTATAGCAGTTACATAGTGGCTGCCTTCTTCCATTTCAAGATTCTTGGTATTATAAGGAAAAACCCATGTCTCCCTCGAGACAATCTTGTACAATCAGAAAGGGAAACAAAAAACTTCTGACATCTCTCCTTTGACCTCCTTACTAATCAGAAAATTACTTTTCTAATAAGTGTGTAGAGTAAATAATAATTAATCACATTTATATGACAGCCATCCCTTGAATAATGTTGATATATGAGAGATCCCATTAGATAATCACAATAATAACCAGACTTTGGGGTTTTCTTTCTTTTTTTTTTTTTTTTTAGATTTTATTTATTTTGATAGAGAGCACAAGGAGGGGGAGCGACAGGCAGAGGGAGAGGGAGAAGCAGGCCTCCTGCGGAGCAGGGAGCCCGATGCAGGGCTCGATCCCAGGACCCCGGGATCATGACCCGAGCCGAAGGCAGACACCCAACTGACCGAGCCACCCAAGTGCCCTCAGACTTTGGGGTTTTCTAAAGGGATTTTCTTCTTAAAGGAGCATCGCTGTATTTTTTATCCCTTTAAACCATTGAACTGTTTGTATTTTTGTTTTTTTGTTGAAGTATAGTGGACACACAGTATTACATTAGTTTCAGGAAATGGCTTTGATTATAATGGAATCATACCTTTAAACGGTTTTCCTCACTTTTTGTCTTGGACATACTTAATAAGCAAATCTCATTTATAAGCTTAACACAGAGGACAATATGGTTGTTCTTTGCAACTATTTTTCCTGGTCATTTACAGGGTTCCCTAAAGAGAGTGCAGCTACGTACATCCTACATCTTTCTACGCAAAGATGTATGTACATCATACATCTTTCTCTCCATTGCACTCATGAGGACATTATCCTCCCTTTGGATCTTCTTTGGAAAAGCACATAGGTCTGTTTGTTTTGTTAACGTTTTTTTGAGGCCTTGCCGAGCACCACTGATATAATGTATACATTTAATTCTTAGCCATCTTTACCCTTAACTATTAGAATAATCCTATGAGGTAAGCACCATAATTGGCCCCATTTCACAGATGAGAAGAATGAGGCTTACAGAGGGTCAAGTAACCTACCAGTGACTTCTCAGTTAAGGGGTGATCAATTAGAAGTCATATCAGACAGACTCCAGAGCCTGTGGGGTTTAACTGCTAAGTTAGTGTGCCTTCCTAATTTTCAAGAGCTATCACACTGACCTCCGGCATGAGAAATTCCTTCCAGTAGGTTAAGTAAAAGTTGGATTTTGTTTTCTGTTCAACTCCCCAGGCATTCAGCATCTTGCTGGAGGCGCTAGTGGGTAGAAGAAATCGCTTGTGTTTAACAGAAAAGGGCCAGGGTTTGCTGACATGTTTAGTTAATCCACAAGGAGATTGCCGATGAGGATTCTGGTTAATTAGTTGTGGAATTTTAAAAACGAGCAGATGTGCCATGGTAAAATGCATTTTACTTCCCAAACCCTGGGGGGAAAGCACTGGGTATGTTCTGTGGCTGTGTGTACTTACATATCTTGATTGAACATTCAACAGCATGTTTTGCAAGACTCAGGTATCCTGGCTTTGTTCCAACATGGATAATTAGATTCTGCTCCAGCTCTCCTTCCAGTCTCAGACAGGTACAAGATTAATCATAATAACAACAACTAACAAGCGCCTACTATGCACCAGCCAACACATTGGGAAATTTCCATACATCATCAATCCTTCCCACGATTCTGCAGACTAACTTCTATTTTCTCCCCCTTTAATGGGGAAACTGAGAGAGGTTAGTGACTTGCCCGAGGCTGCACATGAGTGAGTGGCAAAATAGAGATTCAAACTTAGACAAGGCTGGCCCCAAAGCCTGTATTTTTCCTCTTTTGCATTCTTCATTTGAAAAAAACAATGCATTCGAGGGGTGCCTGGGTGGCTCAGTCAACGTTAAGCGTCTGACTCAATTTCGTCTCAGGTCCTGATTTCAGGGTCATGGGATGGAGCCCCACATCGGGCTCTGCACTAGGCGTGGAGCCTACTGAGGATGCTCTCTCTCCCTCTCCTTCTGCCCCTCCTGCTTGCACATGCGCACTCTCTCTCTTTAAAGAAAAGAAAAAAAAATGCATTTGACAAAAAAAAGTCAAAGGATACAAAAAGGATATGTCATGGAAAATGAGTTTCCTCCCAACTGTTAGCCCTCTCGTTTTCCTTCCTGGAGGCCCACCCTGATATTATTCTGTATCATCCAGTATATTCTATGCATCTACACCTTATTTTCTTTTTGAAGTTGCTATTATAAGTTATTTGGCTAAAATGGACTATTTCTCTATACTGAATTTTCCTATTTAAAATTCGTAAATTTTAAATGCTTTGGGAGCAAAGTGTGGAAGGGTTTTGTACGAATATCAAGCAAAGAACAGGCTATTCTACACATCTTTCAGGAAAAGTCATCACGAACAGCAGGTCATCTATTTTTACATATGGTTAGGAGAGGTAGAGGATACCAGAATATCATGGGGTGACTGTGTCCTTCTTTTTGATATCCGAGTATACACACTTGCACACAGAGACCAGCTATCATGTGTATGTAGTGTTTTCTGACTTCTTTTTTTCCCCATGTCTTATTTTCTGAAACATTATTTATAATCACAGCATAACATTACCTAAATGCATATACATTTAGGTTGTTTCTAGTATTACCTTTTACCACTTTAAGCGGATGTTGCGCATCCTTCAAATACGTATCTGCCTGCAAATATCTTCACATTTCAACATGATAAATTCTAATGAGTGCCTTCCATAAAATGTAAACTTATTTGCAAAACCTAGCAGGTTTCTGTGCACCGTGGATAACACTAAATAATTCTCAATTTTGTGATAGGTCAAAATGCTGTCTTTGGATTTAATTTGTGTTTCTTTGATACCTGATGAATTTTAATATCTTTCCAATTTTATATTTTATATCTTCTTTCAGGAATTGTGTCTTTTCCTAAGTTTTCTGGTGGGCTATTTCCTTACTGATTTGTTACAGATATTAAATATTTATCTATTATGTAGAGCAGAGTTTGTTCCTTTGCATTTTATTTCCCCTTATCATGATTTTTTTTTTTTTTTTGTCTCCCAAAACTTTAAAATTTTTATGTGGTTATATGAAAGCCTTTTGCTTTGCTTTCATCCTTTGGTATTATGAGTATAAAGCCTTCACAGTTCTCAAGAATATATACATACTTATTGATATTTTAATTGCTTACTCCACTGTTTTCTTTTTCACTTTGAATTACTTCATTCATTTTGAATTCACATTGGTGTAGGTGTGAATGAGGAAATTTGATTCCATTTTTTTTCCCAGACGATTTGCTAATTGCCCCCAACAAAGTCCCAATGGGCCAATTTACCAGCTGACTTAAAATGCCACCTTTACCATGTGCTTTTTATGTAGTTGTGCTTATTTCTGATTTCGGATTCTGCCCATCCATTTGCCTCTTCCCAAGCCAGAACCACACTGTTTTAATTACTACAGCTTCATAATATATATTGTGTGACATTGTAGTTTCCTGCCCATGATTCTTCCTTCCAGCATGATGCATTAGCTCTTACCTTTAATTTATTCATCCAAAAGAAACTTTGTAATTGTCATGTCAAATTCAATTTTTTAAATCCTCTTGGGATTTAGATTGCTATTACGTTTGATTTATAGATTAATTTGAAAAGAATGGATGTCTTTCTAATGTTATGACTTCCCATCTCTCCATTTATTAAAGTTTTAATTGAACTGTCTATAAATTATAGAACAATATTAAATATTAATTGTGTTAGCAGGCATCTTTGTCTTGCCTAACTTTAATGAGACTCGGAGCCTGTGGGTTACCAGCACGGAGTCACTAGAATCAAAATGCTTGGGTTTATAGCCTGGCTTTACCAATCAGTACCTTGGGTCTTCGGGCGGGTTACTTCTCTGTGCCAAATTTCTTTACATGAATAATCAGGCTAATACAAATACCTACCTGGTGATACTGTGATGAGGTTTAAATGAGACAATACATGTGAAAGTACTTCGAGCCGTGCCTGCCCCATGGCTCTCACTAAATGTTAGCTGTTGGTATTATTTCCTTCAATATGCTGGTGCCTGTGGGTTGGAGGTGGATGTTCTTTTTTCATGTTAAAGAGGCAGCCTTCCTGGTTTCTTAAGATTTTTTTTTTTTTTTCTTGATTAGTAATGGATGTTGAATTTACTAAGTGCCTTTCCAGGATCTGTTGAGATGATCATTTTTTTCTCTTCTGACCTATTTCTGCACTGAATTATGATTTCGTATTAGATGTAATGATAATGGATCTCAATGGGACGTGACAGCTTTTCTTTTAATAAATTATGCTTTGGTAGATACTACTTGAAATCTTGGCTGGTCAGGGAGCTTGTGCTTGTCAGCCTAGGGTAGGTGGGCCTGCCTGTCGGCATTCTGGCAGGCGTCTCGGCCCAGTCCACTGTGCGGGTGTCCGGGGGCTGCCTGGCTCAGCAGCTCCAAAGCATAATCTCCCCTTCTCTGCCCTGACAGGAGCAGGGCAGTGGCCTGGGTTGGGCCGAGGGTTGGGGGCAAGCTCTGCAATGTAGCTGCTGCTTGTAGAGATCTATAGGACCCTGACTGTTGACTATACGTTCGCCTGTGCTGCTCACCCCACCAGGCTCCCTGGTGGCTCCGGTTCCAGAATCCACTTTCTTTTCATTAGTGACCCCCCTCCCCTCCCTGAGCCACTTATGGCTCTCTCTTCCAATTCGCTCACATGTCGGCCTCCCTTCTTCCAAAAATATGTCTCTCTTCATTGTCTGCCACCAGCTCCTTACCTTTTCTTTCACTATGTAGACTTTATATTTTTTATCCATTCATTATCAATTTAGTGGTGACCCGAGAGGGAGTGGAGATGAACACTGTGTTTGATCCACCATGTTAGATGGAAGTTCTACTGGGACTTGGGCCCTTTAATTGATATTAAATGATCCACTTTGTCTCATTTAATGTCTTTGCCTTGGATTCTACTTTTTCTGGTATTAATATCATGACTCCAGCTCTCTTTTAGACTGGCATTTTCCTGATGTATCTGAACCTCTCCATTTTCATATGAAATGTTTCTGTCCTTGTGTCCTGGGGTGGTCTTGTAAACACAAAAATGACTAGGTTTTATTTTAGAATGAGAAATCTTTATTGTTGTCATTTTTAAAAATTAGGGTGTTTAGCCTATTTTCAGTAATTTTTAATATTACCACAATCATTCCTACTCGTACACTTCTGTCATCTTGCTCTACAATTTTGGCTCTTTTTTCCCCTGGCTTTCCTTTCCCGTCTCCTTTGTTATATGAGCTGCATTTTCTTTGCTTCTTTATTTTCCAGTGTTTTGGAAGATACATGTCCTGTTTTGAATTGTTCATTACACTCTGCTCCAATAGAGAAAATGAGTAGGCAGTGCCCTTTGGGAAAGAGTCTCATACTTTCACACACTCTGCCACCCTCCCCTTCTTCCTCTGTCACCAACTTCTTTACTAATTTAATCTGGGATATTGGGTTTGATTTATCAAATCACTAATTTTTAACTATTGTTGATTAATTTTTTCAATTTCTTAAAGGAAAATCATGATATCAGAAGCAGAATTTGTTGGTTATCTGGACTTCCTACTTGTTTGATCCCAGTCATTGCCCTTTTATGCACAACTTTCCCATTCTCGAATTCTTTGTCACCATCACATAGGTCATTGCTTTCATTTTCAAGGAACTTTTTGGAGAAAGAGGTGGAATGCTTTTAAAGCTATTGCACATCTTGTGATGCTTTTCTTTTGCCTTCACAAGCAAATTGGCTAAGTACTGAAAGTCACAATTTTTTTTTTTTCTGCAAAGCTCTATAGATGATAATCCGTGGTTTTCTAGCATTTCATGCTGTTGCAAAGTCCTTGTCTGGCTTGAATTTGTAGAAAACCCGTTTTGTTTGTTTTAGCCATTTTGGGTACCTATAATACTTAAAGAACTTTTGCAGTCTTTGTATAATTTAAAATGTTTGTCCTGATGTGTGTTTGTATAGATAGATGATGGGTGTGTGGGTGGATGGATGGGTGGGTGGGTGGATGGAAAGATGGATGGGTGGATGGATGATGGATGGGTGGATGGATGATTGATGGGTGGGTGGATGGATGGATGGATGATGGGTGGGTGGGTGGATGGATGGATGGGGAGATGGAGAGATGGATGGATGGGTAGGTGGATGGATGATGGATGGATGGATGGATAGATAGATTCCTGGATGTGGGTTTTATTTCGTTAGGACAAAGCTGGCCTTTGATCTGCCCCCATAGCCATCTTTTATCTCATAAATATCTCTTTAATGAAATCTTGGCCCATCACTCTGTCCAATTTGTTCCAGATTTCCTCTTCAATAACACTGCAGACTGTGCATTGCCTATGACAATTCTGTCTTCCACATCGCCTCCTCCCTCATCAGTTCAGTCTTGTGGACCCTTCCTTGAGAAGCCCAAGATCAGACTCAAGTGTATTCTGATTTTAATTTTCTGTGTCACTAATTCTGCTCTTTCTTGCTACCAGTGTCATTTGCTGATACATTTTTAGCTTCTCTGCAGTACCATCTTACCTCATCCATACCCAGTTTTTTCTTATCCTGTTGTCTTTTCCTGTCTTCCTTGGTCTTTTCACACAAGCCTATACCCACCTCTTGACCTTGTGCTCAAATGTCCCCTCCAGGGTTTCTCTGGCCACTCAATTCCCTTGTTATGCTTGCTCTCCTTTTCCTTCACACCACATTGTAATTCTGCATTTATTTGTCATCTCTCCCACCAGATTAGAGGCTTCATGCTACATCTGTCTTATTTAGAGCCATGCCTCAGCGTCTAGTGCAATGGCTAGCAAACAGTAGGCACTTAATAATTGTTTGTCGAATGAGTATAGGTCCACATCACTCTGGCTTGGATTCCCTTCGGCCCTGCCAGCATTGCTTTGAGCCAGAGGTTCCCAGACTTCAGTCATCGAAGGATCTCCTTTCTTCCGTATTCATGTGCCATTTGTACTATTATTTACTGAACGTTCGTCTTTAGATCAGTTCACATTTTCTGCGTTCGCCGCGTAGTTAAGCCTCACCCTCAGCAATGAAATCTGTGAAATGAAGGTGATTCCTAGTTCCAGTTTTCTAAAATACATTAAAATGAACACATAACTGTAACACATGTAAGCTCTGTCCATGAATTGCTTGCACGTGACGGATGAGCAGTGACTGCACCTGGGGAAGCCCTTTCTATAGAAGAGCTTGGCCTGCTGGGTTTCCTCAAGGAGCTCAGGTCTTCTTGATCTGGGTGCTGATTCCCTCCCGTGTTCTCCATTTGAGCCGGCGTGAGTCATTGGTTTTTGGCTGCCTGTAACAGGATGGCACAGGGACGAGGACCAGAGATACCACAGTCAGCAGGGACGACACCATCCTTTCCTGATGGGGTTTGCAGACCGACTGGGGAGAAAGGCATTAGATACACAACCAGATAAGCAAGATGATGACAGATCCTGCTTAGAGCTTTGTAGGAAATAAACCACGGGGTGTAGAGAGTGATATCCAAGAGTGGTGACAGGTAAACAGAGACCGGAGGAGAAAAGGACTGAGCCATGGGAAGACCAGGGAAAGTGTCCCAGGCAGGAAGAAGAGCAAAGGCCTGGAGACAGGAAAAGGTAGGACTGGACAAGATAAGGGCGTCTGCTAGCTCATTGTGCTGGGGCATTCTGAATGCTTTCCAGATCTGAAATGCCAGAGCTGGACTGTCTATACACCATAGCCTGGACAAGAATCCAGGTCTGTACAGTTTGGGCAGGCCTTGGACCGTGCACAAGTATTACTGACTCAATAATCATACATGTGGCGTTGGGCACAGCAGAGGCCTGGATGATATGTGAGCAGCAGACTGACTTCCCAGCAGCCCTGTCCACAGTTTTCCTTACTCCCTGCATGATCAGAAAGCCAGCCCCCGCTAACCCTTTGCAACCATGGAGCTTAATGTATTCTGGAACACTTGTGTGTGTGGGAGGCAAGATGGAAAGGACTCCTGTCTGGGGCTAATTTCTCCCTGCATGGGAGGGGAGCATTGCAGAGGGGCAGGCCTCGGGGCCGGGTAGGGGGGGAGGGGGGTTTCATTCCAACAGCTGCAGTTGGATCACCTCCCACGAGGGGGCACTGTGATGCTGCAGGAAGTGGGGCAGGCTTGCAGCTCCGCCCTGCAAAACTTAGTAGCCCCAGGGACTCTGGAGTGTGCGATTGTAAAGCTTGGTGTTAAAAAATAACGTAAACTCACTGATTCACCCGATTATCAGCTGGAGAGTTTGCAGATGCCTGGGGAGCATTCAGAACTGGGAGGGCCTGACAGGTCCTTAGAATGGACCCAGGCACAGGTGGAGGGTGGAACCTCCATGGCCGCTACAGGCAGGGAACACTGGAAGGTGGAGATGGAGACACTGGCTTCAGAGGCCACTGGGCTGACACCTGCAGCCTCAGCCTGGGGTTGGTCATGGTGGAAAACCCTATGTGTTTGGCAGCAGGATAGTGAGGACATTCCATCCGAACGGCTTCTCTCTAGAGTATGACGTGAGCTCGGCAGCAGACGGGCAGGCGAGGGCAGGCTCCGATCACTGGCAGAGGGTAGAGAAGGTCTGAACTCGTTGTCGCGCAGAGTGGGAGAGTGGGAGAGCGGCTCGGCCAGAGGAACGCGGTGGAAGTGCCCACTGGGCCGAGGCCCCCTTGTGTTGGGGCAGTTGGACATTTGTAGAGGAGCCAATCTGCCGGCTTCACCTGCCCTTCAGGGGTGCTCTGGCCTCCCCCCTCTTCCTCTCTCTACTTTCACAGAGATTGTCTTTGAGAGACTGTGAGGGGGTGAAGATCCCCTAAGCCACCACTTGGTACCATCACTGGTAGCCTTGGTCCCCCTTGGTGGCCCCCAGGTGCTGGTGCCCCTGGGGAGGGTCCCATGAGAGCGAGCTGGCTCGGAACGGACACTAGAAGCTGGTGCCTCACTCGAGCAAAGTGCCGAGCTGCTCCCTGCAGCTCTGACCATGGACAAGGAAGCCGTGCCCGCTCCCAAGCTGGCTGGGGCCAGCGTCAGAGGAGACTGGGTGGGAGGTTACCAGCTGGATTTGCTTATGGACTAGATGTGGGAGCTGCTGGGGCAACTGGTGGATAGTGGGATCATTAACTGAGGCACGAGGAGGGAAATGGGAAGTGGAGGGAAAATCTCTTAAATATATATGGAGAAGACCAAAAGATGTTCCCAAAGCCAGGACAAAACACATTTCTCACGAAGTAGGGAGTGGGTGCCTCTGATACCACGGGGAAGTGTGACAAGCCCAGGACAGAGCCGGGATTGCTGTTTGGGAGTGTCCTCAGGGAGCGCCGCTGCACAGGGTGACGGGGTGGGTGGCAGATGGGACACGTCAGGGATGCATGTGAGGAGGGCGGGTGGAGCCACTGAGCTTTATTTCAAGAACTTGGGGGAGAAAAGGAGATAATAGGACTGTGGCAGGAGAGGGTGAAGGGACTGGTGATTAGCTTTTTAAAAATCAAAAAGACTTGAACTCTACAGCATGGTGACTACAGTTAATCATATGGTATATTTGAAAGTTACTAAGAGACTAGATCTTAGAAGTTCTCATCAGGGGAAAAAAATGTCACTGTAGTGATGGTTGCTACCTAGACTTATTGTGGTGATCGTTTGGCGGTATATACATATAGCGGATCACGTTGCACACTTGAAACTAAGTTATATGTCAGTTACATCTCAATAAAAACTAAATAAATAAAAAGAAGAAGAGCTAATTCCACTGAATGCAGTGAACGTTTGCTGGGTACGCGCCTTGTGCGCCTATCACCAGGACTCCTGTAAGACCTTACTACTCCAACGGTGGTCCATGTACCAGCAGGTCAGCCTCGCTGCAGAGCTGGTCAGAAATGCAGAGTCTCAGGCCCCCTCCCTAGACTTACCCAGTCAGAATCTGCATCCCAGCAAGCCACCCCCTGCCCAGAGAGGTTCAGATGCACATTAAAGTGTGAAAAGCACTGATTTAAGGGGCCCACCCCCAGGGAAAAGGGAGGGTAGGCTTCAGTGTGGGGAAGGAGCTAAGCCCAGACTGAGAAAGAAGGAATCCGGAGTTACCCCCAAAGAGCGGCCCAAGAGTGTCCCCATGGTCAGGCCACGCTAGCCACAGATAGTGCCTGAGAGACTGAGGTCCAGCTGCCTGGAAACTAACTGAGCTGTCTGCGGAGCAGCAGAAACTGTTCATCCAACACCCACGGTCACCCTCCCTCTCTTCTGAGCCAAGCGTCTTGAGAGGGGGGCTGAACATCCTGGGCCTCCCAGTGCCTGCTTCCCACCCACACCTCGGCTCCTCCAAACACGCTTCCTCCCCCTCACTCCACGGAACTGGAGTCATCTTCTTCCAAAACAGTTCTCAATGGAGACTTTTTAACATCCCTTTTTTTTATTAGCTAGTGTTTTTTTTTTTTTTCTTTAACTACAAAGAATACATAGTTATGGCAAAGAAAAATCCACTGAGCGCAGAAAGGGAAAGGTAGAAATCAAGTCTCGCTCTGTCCTTCTGGGACCTCCAGAGTTCCCTGCGTTCAGCCAGTGGACAGGAGTGACAGTGAGGAGGACGCCCGTACTCTGTGAGCAGCTTGGCTGGAGGTTGACACCACGCCTCTAACCGCCCCCCCCCATCCGGGGCAGGCAGCAGGCACAGCGCCCCACGCGCGCACAGCTGGCTGGGCAGCTGCCGTTGACAAACAGGAGCAGGCGTCTGGTCGGGCCTCCCCATCTCTGCCCCAGATGCCGCCGCAGACACCCAGGCACCCAGGCCTTCACCCGCCTGGACAGATAAACTCCCAGAAGTGGCATTGCTGGATTTAAGGGTGCATTTTCCATTTGGGGAGGTGATCTCTTATTGCCGTCCTGCGCCCACTGACACCCCTGCCCGCGTCGGAGAGTGCTGAGTTCACACTGTGGCCAGCAGTAACTGTCAGCATTTTTGGAAAATATATTTTCCCGGTGTTAAAGGTGGATATTATCTCATCATGGTTTTAATCTGCATTTCTTTAACTTTGCGAGAGATGGAGTATCTTTTTCATGTATTTATTTTATTTTTTTAAAGATATTTATTTACTTATTTGACAGAGAGAGATACAGCGAGAGAGGGAACACAAGCAGGGGGAGAGGGAGAGGGAGAAGCAGGCCTCCCACCGACGCAGGGCTCAATCCCAGGACCCCGGGATCATGACCTGAGCCAAAGGCAGACACTTAATGACTGAGCCACCTAGGTGCCCCTTCACGTATTTATTTTAATCAAGCTCTTTTACTATTCACTCTTCACATGGCCTGTGTGCCTTCCTTCTACCGGCTGGTTCTCTCTTTCTTACTAATTTGCAAAAACTCTGAAACAAGTCACCCCTTCGTTTCTCAGGCTCACATGCCGCAAATATGTTTCCAAGGGGTCATTTTCCCTCTATTCAATTTATGGTTCTTTTTTTCTCCATCTCGGAGACTTCCATTTTTCACAGAGTCTAACTTTTCAGTTTCTTCCTTCATGATTTTTGTCTCATGCTTAGAAAGGCTGTCCTCGTGCCAAGATTAATTTTACATTCTCACGTTTCCTTCTAGTGCTAGAGTCACACTTGAATCCCGATTCTGTGACTTGCGGTGGCTTTAGCGATGACGTGCGTTCTCAGTGCCCCAGTTTCCTCCGCTCGCAGGCAGGAATTAGCGAGGCTGGCGGCCTCCTGGAGTTCATGTGGAGATCGAGGGAGGCAGCTCTCCCACAGAGCAGGCCCCGGGCCAGTGTGCAACAGGCGTGAGCTTATGTCCAGGGCACCGGGGACCACATCCCTGTCGGCTCGGGCTGCTGTCACAACACTACCACGGGGGCCGGGGGGGCTTCAACAACAGGCATTTACTTCTCTCACTGCTGGAGGCTGGAAGTGCAACATCAGATTGCCGGCCCATCTGGTTCAGGGTGAGAGGTCTCTTCCTCGTTTGCAGACAGCCGCCTTCCTGCCGGGTCATCTGTCTTGCTTCTCTCCTTAGGATAGCACTAAGTCCATCAGTGAGTGCTTGACTCTCATGACCTCATTACCTCCTACAGCCCCTGCCTCCAAAGATAGTCACATGGGGGGTGGGGGGCGGGTAGGGCTTCCAAGTATGAACTTGAAGGAGGATATAAACATTCAGCCCTTAGCAGACCATGCATACGGCCAATGCATGCTGCACGTTTATTGCTTTCTTTAAAAAAAAAAAAATCTAGAATGTGATGATTTCATATATGTATACATCGTGAAATGATTGCCACAATCAAGTTAATTAACACATCCATCACCTCATATAGTTACTGTGTGTGTGTGTGCGTGCGCACATGCGCGCGCTGAGACTTAAGATCTATTCTCTTAGCAAATTTCAAGTACACAATGGAGTATTGTTAACTAGAGTCACCATGCTGTAATTAGATCCCTGGGACTTACTCATCTTCTCACTGGAAGTTTGTACCCTTTCACTAACATCTCCCGTTGCCCCCTCCCTCCCGCCCCTGGCAACCGCCCTTCTACTCTCTCGTTCTGTAAGTTCGACGTTTAAGTGAAATCGTATAGTATCTGTCTTTCTGTGTCTGGCTTACTTCTCTCAGCCATAAAAAAAGAACGCAATCCTGCCCCCTTGTAACAGCGTGGGGTGAACCTGGGGCACATTACGCTCAGTGAAATAAGCTGTGTGCCCATTTCTGTGGATTCCAGATCCCATGCTCACAACCAGCCAGTAGAGGTGTCCACTACCCCCAAACATCTCTGTAGAGACATGTCATGCAAGGAGGGTCCTTCTCTGGTCTCTGTCACATGGCAGGATCCAGGACAAATTCCATAATGCACGAGATATGGAAGACAGAACAGGCTGCACTGGTTAAACTTGCACAGCAAGGGTCTCAGTAGAAGAGGCAGGTGTGGGGTTAACTGTTTTCTGACTTTGCCCCGAGGGACATGCCAGGGCCTGGGTGTATGCTCCAGGGAAGGGACTCTGCCCTCACACCTCCAGCAGCTTCCCTTCTTCTGGGGAGGGGTGAGCACAGCCCTGCTGGCTGGGGGATCGTCATACTACTGGGATGCCAGGCAGGCTGGGCACAGGAGTTATCTGGGAAAGCCCGCTGCCCGGCACCTTGATGACCTGTGGGGGAAACTGGGCTCAGGCCAAGCCCCTCTAGCCAGAGGGAGGAAGCCCTCAGCCGTTGTGGGAAGCCAGGTTCAGGTACTGGCCCTCACACTGGGAAATGAGGACCCCCCCACCCCTGTTTCCACAAGACTGTTAACTCGAGGACAGAGGCTACACCTTGCTTATCTTTGTATCCCTGGCATACAGTAGGTGCTTCATGAATGCTTGTTTACTGAATGAATACATGAGTGCCTACCAGGCCTAGGCTGAGCGTCATTGACATAGAGATGTGACAGTCATGATCTCCGCCTTCCACGACCTTACACTCTAGGGCTCTGATAGACACAGATAATGTGTGAAATGGGGGCTCTGTCTGCAGTGGGCACCATGGAATCACAAGGGTAGCAAATGCCTACATCTTCTGGGAAGGGGGAGCAGGAAAGGCTCCCTGGTGGAGGTGATGATGAGCTAAGATCTGAAGTTCTGCCTGACAGGCTACTGAGGGCTTCACAGCATGTGAAAGGTCCCTGAGCCTGAAATATAGTCTTGTGGGGAGAACCCTGAAGGGTCCAGTCTGGCCAGAGCCCGGGGTGGCCACGGGCCAGATTAGGAAGAGTCTTCATCCTATGAGCAATGAGGAGTTGCTGATGGAGTTCAAGCTGGGACTTCACGTTTTGCTCCTGGGTCCCATAAGTGTAAGGATTCCGGGCTGTGGACCTGGAAGGAAGGGGTCCTCACTTATCCTCTCACCCAGATGAGGATAAACGACCACCGGGGCTGGGCCTGCACTTGGCTCGGCATGCAGGGGGTGAGCAGCTTTCCTTGTAAGAACCAGTTCCTTGCAATAAAGCCTTTTTCCTCCTCTTCTGCTCTTAATTTTCCCTCTGGAGACCACAGTGATTTTCAAGGAGCCTAGTTGCCCAGTTAGGAGCTAATAACTCACCAAAGTCCCCCAGGCAGCTGGGCCTTCCAGAACACATATGTGGAGTGTATAGATTTTGTAGAAAATGAAACCTTCCAGAGAGTATTACCGGTCATAATCAGGCCCAGCTGAGACAGGCTCCCATGTGCTGACACGCAGGGGATGTCCCTGGTGTGGACAGCGGGGGGCCGGGAGTGGCCTGCGCCCCACCAGGTAGCTCAAACAACATCCTTTCCAGAGAGCCTCAGGCTGGCAAGAGAGTATTTAGATTTTTTTTTTTCTTTTTTTGGTAGGGTCCTCAGGAAGTCTGATTCTTCCCTCAGGAAGAGGGTAAGAGTGCAGACTTCTGTGGCACGGAAGAGACACACGTGTCCAGTGACACAAATCGCTCCTTCCTCACTCTTCCCACGTGAAAGCCCTGACTTCGTGTTTCCCTCGGACAAACATTTCCTGCTCCCCTACGGAGTGCCAGTCTCCTCCCTGGTGCTGAGAAAATGAGCAAGAGGGACACCAAGCCTTTTCTCTTAGAACTTAGAGTCTGTGCTTGGGGGTGGGGATGGGCAGAGACATGAACATACACATAAGTATATATTAGGAACGAGCATGAGCACCTTTCTGGTGAGAGTACGTGTTATTATGGTGGCTCTTCCCAGGCTTTTCTGAGAGGAAGAATCATGGGGGCGCTTGTTAAAAACGTAGATTCCTGCACTCCAAACCCACTGAATCAGAGTGTCCAGGGGAGGGGCCTGGAGTCTTTTCCTCTAAGGTGCACCCCAGCTGATACTCCCGAACAACTGTGTTAAAGGCTCATTGGCTGAAGGGACATGCACTCTGCATCAGTGGTTCTTGGCCCTGGGACGCACTGGGATCTACTGGGGAGCTTCAAAATTGCAGGGGTCCAGGCCCCACTTTCAGAGTTTCTGATTTAATTAAATAGTCTGGTGTGGGGCCCGACCATTTAGATATCTCCAGAAGCTTTGCAGGTGGTCTCAGTGGGCAGCAGGACTTTACCCCACCCCCACCCCAGTCACACTGCAGACCGGCCACAGCCCAGTTCTCTCTCCACACCGCGGGAGCCTTGGGCGAAGGAGTGTGTGTGGTCAGCAAAACAGGGCACAAGATCCTTCTTACATCTCATTTTACCTTCTTACATGTGGAGGTTTGGTTGAAGCCGAGCTTGGACCTCCCTCGGTCTGAGCCTGAGTACCTGTGGCCCTGATAAAATCTTAAAAATAGCACCATGACCACCCCCTCCCTCCCAGGCCTGTCTGTTGAAACCTTCCTCTGCCCAAGGCCAGAAGGCCAAGAAAAGGCTGGGCTTCCTGAATGAACACTCGTAACTGCTGAGGACTCAAGATAACCTGTCAGTAGGTATTTGCCTTTGACACTGGATCTTTGACCCATGTATTGAGCACCTGTAGTATACCGGGTGTTGTGCTAGAAGGTAAAAACTAACGAGAAAGCTGCCCAAGTGGCTGACCATGTGTTGATATAAGCGAATGCATATCTGGTAAGTTCTGCATGATGGGATGAGGGTGCTGGTAGTTGGATGCACCAAATGCCCCGAAATTATAAGAAAGGGTTCACAGACGGTGTGACTTGTAGTTTGGACTTGGAAAGATGAGTCAACGTTCTCCAGGGTGAAAGAGACAGGAAAAATGATCTAGAGTCTTAACAAAAACAAAAAACTCAGCAAGTTGCAAAACACATGACAGAGCACAATGTGTTTGGGAAGCGGATTTTGTATTCAGCATGACACGAGCATCGGGTTGCCAGGAAGTGGCGAGAGATGAATTCTGGAAAGGTAAGGCAGTGGCCTTGAGTACCAAGTCAAGGAATAGGCAAAAGAATAGTTGATGGTTGATAAGATTGGATGTGCTTCAGAAAGATTTCCCTGGCAGACGCAGGATGCAGAACGGACAGAGGGAGGAGACTAGAAACATGGAGTCAGGGAGAAATAGATGACAAGCCGGAGGCTGTGCGAGCACGCTGGGAGACAAGGGGGCTCCTTGAGAACTTACCGGAATGATGTGAGGAGGAGTCAGGAATGACCCTGAGGGTTTCTGCTTTGTGAGTGGATTCATGGTGGTATCATCTGCAAGCACAGGCAAAAGAGAGAAGTGAGTTTGGGGAGAAAAATGGGGCATTCAGCTGTGGAGGTATGCTGTCCAGTCCACAGAAGGTTGGGCATTCCAGGCTAGAGCATGGGCGAGTCGGATCTACCATTACAGACTTGTGAGTCTGCAGCTCCTCGGGGCTGGTTAAAGGCTGGCGGAGGAGTGAGGTCATCTGGGGAGATCACGTGGAATGGGGGGAGGTGTTGGGAAGATCCACAGTGGCTCCCTGCCCTGCCCTCATGGAGTTCATAATCCAGTGGGGTGAGCAGGGCTTTAACAGGGAGGAAGCCAGGTTGTAAAAAGATAAGATTTGGATTCTCGGGGTGTAAGCAACAGAAACCAAGGCTCACGAACTTAAACTAGTAGTACTCTATTGGAAGGACATGTGGGGAGTCACAGAACACAGAGGAAAATGGAAGAACCAGGTCTCAGAAAGGACAAGAACAAGGGCACCTGGGTGGCTCAGTCGGTTAAACGTCCGATTCTTGGTTTCGGCTCAGGTCATGATCTCAGGGTTGTGAGATCGAGCCCCGCATTGGGCTCCATGCTCAGCATGGAATCTGCTTAAGATTCTCTTTCTCCCTCTTTCGCTGCCCCTCCCACTCTTTCTCACACTCTTTCTCTCTTAAAATAAATCTTAAAGGACGTGAATGAAGACAGCCAAAGGGATTTGGTAGGAAAGGCTGGTGAGGAGGCTCTTCCAGGCTCCTGTGCCCGGTTGGAGGATTCAGTCCCACAGTTTCCAGTCTTTATGACACAATTGGCCTGATTGCCTTAACTTCAGTCACGCACCCACCCCCTTGGCCTGCCAAGATTTTATCCAAAGCGGGAGTGGGAGTTCTTCATAGAGAAATCTGGGGGCTATTGCCAGATGTAGGGAAAATTGCCACTGAGCAGGTTACGCTAACAGATGGGAGGTGAGTGAGTCCAGACTGGGGGTGTCAGACAGTTCTTCCAGTAATTTTTGCAGAGCTACATAGTAAAGAAAGGAGGCCAGGGCTGAGAGAGAAGAGTTCAGCTATTAGCAGCTGGAAACAGGTAAGCAAAATTTAAACAATGATGTGAAGAGGGAAAATGAGCCTTGAGGAAAAGTCCAATGCCGCCAACACCTGCCTGGGCACAGAGCAGCGGGGTATATGTAGAGTCTCCTTGCACATGCTCATCCCAGGCCCCCAGTAGTCTATCCTGATGACCTGAGGAGAAACCGATACAGAAGGGATGGAGAAAAGCAGAGCACCGGGTCCAGGAGCCATTTGACTCATGGCACCATGACATTTGTGTGTTGTTTGCAGTCTGGAGTGAGAGTCTCCTTAGTATCTGTAACTTGGTTTTGCCACTGAGACGCTAGTTAGGACTGGGAAGGATGGGACTTCCCTTTAGGGCACAGTTGGGGGCATGATGCAGTACTCCGGGATCACTGGACTTGGTCAGAATTTTCCCAGACTGGTAACAGAGAGATGTTCGTTGGTGCTCCTGGCAAAAGTATCTCTCCTTAGTCAAATAAGCTTGGGAATGCGTACCCACAAGTTTCTCTCTTGGGTATTTGTTAGTATGTTAAAGGGTATTGCAAAGAAATCAGTCTAGTAGCTTGTCAAGTTAGCCTTCTGTGTTGGAGAAAACCTTTATATCAATAACTCCCATAGAGTTTGGAAAGTCCTTAGCTTGCAGCACACCATCACATCTATATAATGCCGTCTGCTCTTGTCCTTAAAGCCAACGCCTAATTACAGGGTATGCCAGGGTCAGAATAGAATATAGCCATATTTCTAAGGAAATCCAGCCAAGGAATTCTGTTCATGTGCACTTGTGATTGCTAATAATGATATCCTATTTTTTAAAAATAATCGGCCTACTCAGCATTAATAAATCTTAAACTTTCAACTCCCAAGGGTCCATTCTAGACCTTGAGCTCGGAAGCAGGCTAACAGTTGTGTCTGTCTGTCAGGTCACAGCGGATTTGCAGGTTCCGGGGGAGGCACCAGGGGAAGGGATCTGAGAGCACAGGTGGACAGGTGAGCCCACCTTGTCCTCCGAGACCGGTGGGAGGGGCGCAGGATGGGTACAGAGAACAGTCCGAAGGTGGAGGAGGGGAAGGCAGAAGGAGCTGATGTGTGTGGTGGGGAAGGAACGGGAGTAGAGTTGGGGACTCCTGGTGAGAATGTGGAGCACTTATTAGGAAGAACCGTAGGGGGTTCTGGAAAGACAAATATAAACAATTACTGAGCAGTGTTTGAGAGTTCCACTGCAACCCGAATTAATGAGTATATCCAGGATCCAGCTGTCAGGGTCAGTAATGTTCTCTGCTGCTGTCTCTCAGTCCAAGGAGAGGACGCAAGGTGGGAAGGACGCATTGCTAGAGATGGGAGAACACCTAGCACAAGGAAATGGATGAGGAGGAGGATGCTCGTGACCATGACCTGGCGCTACTGTGATGGGTATTTGTGGGTCCAGAGCAGGCATGGAGGACCGTGAAATCAAGGGATTCATAGATGGATTTGAAGATCAGGTATAAGGAGTTTGAGACTGTGTTAAATCAAGGTGGAAAGAAATAAGGTTATAATAGTCTGTATTTGTTTCCTGGGCAAACTGTGTGGCTGAAACCACTAACCTCTGGTGGTGGCCAACAGCCCTTGGCATTTCCCGTTTGTACATCCATCACCCCACGCTCTGCCTTCATCTTCACATCGCCGCGTTCTCTGTCTCTTCTCCCCTGTTTACCCCTTATAAGGCTGCTTACTGCTCGTTGGATTAGGGCCCACCTGGATTCATCTCGAGATCCTCGACTTACTTAAATCTGCAAAGACCCTTTTTCCAAGTAAGGTCACATTCATAGGTTCTGAGTGGACATATCTTTCAGAGGGTCACCATTCGACCCCCTCCACAGTCCTAGAGTGGAATTTCAGGGTGAACCATTTCAGAATTAGGGCAATTCCAATGACAAAACCCAACATATGGCCATGAGGAAGAGTTTCTAAAAGGAAAGAGACAGTGAAGATTTTGGTTAAAGAGCTGTGAAGCTGGGTTATTGGATGGAGAAGATGATGGGAACTGGGAAGACGATGACCAGGAGCCAGGGCTGTAAGCTCCAGAGGAAGGTGAAAATGAATGCTTTGGGGGTAGGTGAGTTACAGTGGGGAAACGATGATCTCTAGTGGGGGTTCTCAGCTCTGCCTCCACATTGGAACCATCTGAGAGCTTTTTAAAAAAGTACCCACCCCATATATTTCTTATCAGTTGGTCTAGGATAGACCCCAGACATCTGCATTTTTTTAAATTCCTTGGGTGGTCTAAAGTATAAAACATGACCTTCAGAGAGAAGTAGCGAGTGGGAGCCAAGGAGTATTCCCCTCCATCAAGGCCTGAAGGAGACGCATCAGGGAAGGAGACTTCAGAGCTTCCCACCATCGTCCCTTAAAGTCTCAAGCAGAACCAGGAAATTAAAAAGTAAGGGAGCAAGAGGTTGCCTTACCTGGCTTCTGGCTGAGGTCCTGAACCGCCTGGAGTTCCATGCTATTTCAGGCTTATACCGAGGATGTATTTCAGATGTGTTCCAGCAGAAAAAGGCATCAGAACTCGTTTCTAAAACACTTGCTGTTCCTGCAAAACACGCCTTTCCCCCCCAAAAAAAGATTTTCTTAATATGTTTGGAGAAATATCTTTTGCCAGAAGAATGTTCAGTGCCTTCCTTTTGTATTTTTTGAATATGTAATCAATAAATACATTAAAAATTGTAAGCAGCATAAAAGGTTATACAATAAAAGTAATTCTCATTTATCCCTGACCTTCTCACTCTGCCCCCACCTCAAGACCCCTCCCCAGAAGCAGCCATTTTTATCCGTCTGTTGTGTGTCCTTCCTGAGGTGAACATGCTGTATCTTGCCTTTTTTCCTTTAACACTGTATCTTGGAAATCATCCCCTTTTTGTATGCAACAGATATGCCTATTTCTATTAATTGGCTAGTCCACCATTTATTTAACCCATATTGATGAACATTTAGGTTGTTTCCTCTCTTAAAGCAAACCTGTTAAAGATTTTTTAAAAAATTTTTTATTGTTATGTTAATCACCATACATTACATCATTAGTTTTTGATGTAGTGTTCCATGATTCATTGTTTGTGCACGACACCCAGTGTTCCATGCAGAATGTGCCCTCTTTAATACCCATCACCAGGCTAACCCATCTTCCCACCCCCCTCCCCTCTAGAACCCTCAGTTTGTTTTTCAGAGTCCATCGTCTCTCATGGTTCGTCTCCCCCTCCGATTTCCCCCCCTTCATTCTTCCCCTCCTGCTATCTTCTTCTTCTTCTTTTTTTTTTTAACATATATTGTATTATTTGTTTCAGAGGTACAGCTCTGTGATTCAACAGTCTTGCACAATTCACAGGGCTCACCATAGCACATACCCTCCCCTAGACACCCCATCCCTCCCAACCCCCACCATTCCAGCAACCCTCAGTTTGTTTCCTGAGATTAAGAATTCCTCATATTAGTGAGGTCATATGATACATGTCTTTCTCTGATTGACTTATTTCGCTTAGTATAACACCCTCCAGTTCCATCCACATCGTTGCAAATGGCAAGATCTCATTCCTTTTGATGGCTGCATAATATTCCATTGTATATATATACCACCTCTTCTTTATCCATTCATCTGTCGATGGACATCTTGGCTCTTTCCATAGTTTGGCTATTGTGGACATTGCTGCTATAAACATCGGGGTGCACGTACCCCTTCGGATCCCTACATTTGTATCTTTGGGGTAGATACCCAGTAGTGCAATTGCTGGGTCATAGGGTAGCTCTATTTTCAACTTTTTGAGGAACCTCCATACTGTTTTCCAGAGTGGCTGCGCCAGCTTGCATTCCCACCAACAGTGTAGGAGGGTTCCCCTTTCTCCGCATCCCCGCCAACATCTGTCGTTTCCTGACTTGTTAATTTTAGCCCTTCTGACTGGTGTGAGGTGAGTGATATATCATTGAGGTTTTGATTTGGATTTCCCTGATGCCGAGCGATGTTGAGCACTTTTTCATGTGTCTGTTAGCCATTTGGATGTCTTCTTTGGAAAAACGTCTGTTCATGTCTTCTGCCCATTTCTTGATTGGATCATTTGTTCTCTGGGTATTGAGTTTAAGAAGTTCTTTATAGATTTTGGATACTAGTCCTTTATCTGATATGTCATTTGCAAATATCTTCTCCCATTCTGTCACTTGTCTTTTGGTTTTGTTGACTGTTTCTTTTGCTGTGCAAAAGCTTTTTATCTTGATGAAGTCCCAATAGTTCATTTTTGCCCTTGCTTCCCTTGCCTTTGGCGATGTTTCTAGGGAGGCTGAGGTCAAAGAGGTTGCTGCCTGTGTTCTCCTTTAGGATTTTGATGGACTCCCGTCTCACATTTAGGTCTTTCAACCATTTTGAGTCTATTTTTGTGTGTGGTGTAAGGAAATGGTCCAGTTTCATTCTTCTGCATGTGGCTGTCCAAATTTCCCAACACCATTTGTTGAAGAGACTGTCTTTTTTCCATTGGACATTCATTCCTGCTTTGCCAAAGATTAGTTGACCATAGAGTTGAGGGTCCATTTCTGGGCTCTCTATTCTGTTCCATTGATCTGTGTCTGTTTTTGTGCCAGTACCATACTGTCTCGATGATGACAGCTTTGTAATAGAGCTGGAAGTCCGGAATTGTGATGCTGCCAGCTTTGCTTTTCTTTTTCAACATTCCTCTGGCTATTCGAGGTCTTTTCTGGTTCCATACAAATTTTAGGATTATTTGTTCCATTTCTTTGAAAAAAGTGGATGGTATTTTGATGGGGATTGCATTGAATGTGTAGATTGCTCTAGGTAGCATTGACATCTTCACAATATTTGTTCTTCCAATCCATGAGCATGGAACGTTTTTCCATTTCTTTGTGTCTTCCTCAATTTCTTTCATGAGTATTTTATAGTTTTCTGAGTACAGATTCTTTGCCTCTTTGGTTAGATTTATTCCTAGGTATCTTATCGTTTTGGGTGCAATTGTAAATGGGATCGACTCCTTAATTTCTCTTTCTTCTGTCTTGTTGTTGGTGTATAGGAATGCCACTGATTTCTGTGCATTGATTTTATATCCTGCCACTTTACTGAATTCCTCTATGAGTTCTAGCAGTTTTGGGGTGGAGTCTTTGGGATTTTCCACATAAAGTATCATATCATCTGCAAAGAGTGAGAGTTTGACTTCTTCTTTGCTGATTTGGATGCCTTTTATTTCTTTTTGTTGCCTGATTGCTGTGGCTAGGACTTCTAATACTATGTTGAATAGCAGTGGTGATAGTGGACATCCCTGCCGCGTTCCTGACCTTAGGGGGAAAGCTCTCAGTTTTTCCCCATTGAGAATGATATTCGCTGTGGGTTTTTCATAGATGGCTTTTATGATATTGAGGTATGTACCCTCTATCCCTACACTGTGAAGAGTTTTCATCAAGAAAGGATGCTGTACTTTGTCAGATGCTTTTTCTGCATCTACTGAGAGGATCATAGGGTTCTTGTTCTCTCTTTTATTAATGCATTGTATCACATTGATTGATTTGCAGATGTTGAACCAATCTTGCAGCCCAGGGATAAATCCCACTTGGTCGTGGTGAATAATCCTTTTAATGTACTGTTGGATACTATTGGCTAGTATTTTGGTGAGAATTTTTGCATCCATGTTCATCAAGGATATTGGTCTGTAATTCTCCTTTTTGATGGAGTCTTTGTCTGGTTTTGGGATCAAGGTAACGGTGGCCTCATAAAACGAGTTTGGAAGTTTTCCTTCCGTTTCTATTTTTTGGAACAGTTTCAGAAGAATAGGTATTAATTCTTCTTTAAATGTTTGTTAGAATTCCCCTGGGAAGCCATCTGGCCCTGGGCTTTTGTTTGTTGGGAGATTTTTGATGACTGCTCCAATTTCCTTAGTGGTTATAGGTCTGTTCAGGTTTTCTATTTCTTCCTGGTTCAGTTTTGGTAGTTGATACATCTCTAGGAATGTATCCATTTCTTCCAGATTATCTAATTTGCTGGCATATAGTTGCTCATAATATGTTCTTATAATTGTTTGTATTTCTTTGGTGTTGGTTGTGATCTCTCCTCTTTCATTCATGATTTTGTTAATTTGGGTCATTTCTCTTTTCTTTTTGATAAGTCTGGCCAGGGGTTTATCAATCTTGTTAATTCTTTCAAAGAACCAGCTCCTAGTTTCGTCGATCTGTTCTACTGTTCTTTTGGTTTCTATTTCATTGATTTCTGCTCTGATCTTTATTTCTCCTGCTGGGTTTAGGCTTTATTTGCTGTTCTTTCTCCAGCTCCTTTAGGTGTAGGGTTAGGTTGTGTATTTGAGACCTTACTTGTTTCTTGAGAAAGGCTTGTATTGCTATATACTTTCCTCTTAGGACTGCCTTTGCTGTATCCCAAAGATTTTGAACAGTTGTGTTTTCATTTTCATGTTTCCATGAATTTTTTTAATTCTTCTTTAATTTCCTGGTTGACCCATTCATTCTTTAGTAGGATGCTCTTTAGCCTGCATGTATTTGAGTTCTTTCCGACTTTCCTCTTGTGATTGAGTTCGAGTTTCAAAGCATTGTGGTCTGAAAATATGCAGGGAATGATCCCAATCTTTTGGTACTGGTTGAGACCTCATTTGTGACTTAGGATGTGATCTATTCTGGAGAATGTTCCATGGGCACTAGAGAAGAAAGTGTATTCTTTTGCTTTGGGATGGAATGTTCTGAATATATCTCTGAAGTCCATTTGGTCCGGTGTGTCATTTAAAGTCTGTATTTCCTTGTTGATCTTTTGCTTAGATGATCTGTCCATTTCAGTGAGGGGGGTGTTAAAGTCCCCCACTATTATTGTATTGTTGTCGATGTGTTTCTTTGCTTTTGTTATTAATTGGCTTATATAATTGGCTGCTCCCATGTTAGGGGCATAGATATTTACAATTGTTAGATCTTCTTGTTGGATAGACCCTTTAAGTAGGATATAGTGTCCTTCCTCATCTCTTATTACAGTCTTTGGTTTAAAATCTAATTTGTCTGATATAAGGATTGCCACCCCAGCTTTCTTTTGGTGTCCATTAGCATGGTAAATGATTTTCCACTCCCTCACTTTCAATCTGGGGGTGTCTTTGGGTCTAAAATGAGTCTCTTGCAGACAGCATATTGATGAGTCTTGTTTTTTAATCCAATCTGATAGCCTGTGTCTTTTGATTGGGGCATTTAGCCCATTTACATTGAGGGTAACTATTGAAAGATATGAATTTAGTGCCATCGTACTGCCTGTAAGGTGACTGTTACTGTATATTGTCTGTGTTCCTTTCTGGTCTATGTTGCTTTTAGGCTCTCTCTTTGCTTAGAGGACCCCTTTCAATATTTCTTGTAGGGCTGGTTTTGTGTTTGCAAATTCCTTTAGTTTTTGTTTGTCCTGGAAGCTTTTTATCTCTCCTTCTATTTTCAATGACAGCCTAGCTGGCTATAGTATTCTTGGCTGCATATTTTTCTCATTTAGTGCTCTGAATATATCATGCCAGTCCTTTCTGGCCTGCCAGGTCTCTGTGGATAGGTCTGTTGCCAATCTAATGTTTCTGCCATTGTAGATTACATATCTCTTCTCCCGAGCTGCTTTCAGGATTTTCTCTTTGTCTCTGAGACTCGTAAGTTTTACTATTAGATGTCGGGGTGTTGACCTATTTTTATTGATTTTGAGAGGGGTTCTCTGTGCCTCCTGGATTGTGATGCCTGTTTCCTTCCCCAATTTAGGGAAGTTCTCTCCTATAATTTGCTCCAATATACCTTCTGCCCCTCTCTCTCTTTCTTCTTCTTCTGGGATCCCAATTATTCTAATGTTGTTTCGTCTTATGGTATCGCCTATCTCTCGAATTCTGCCCTCGTGATCCAGTAGTTGTTCATCTCTTTCTCAGCTTCTTTATTTTCCATCATTTGGTCTTCTATATCACTAATTCTCTCTTCTGCCTCATTTATCCTAGCAGTTAGAGCCCCCATTTTTGATTGCACCTCATTAATAGCCTTTTTGATTTTTGACTTGGTTAGATTTTAGTTCTTTTATTTCTCCAGAAAGGGTTTCTCTAATAACTTCCATGCTTTTTTGAAGCCCAGCTAGTATCTTTTTTTTTTTTAAAGATTTTATTTATTTATTTGAAAGAGAGAGAGCACAAGCAGTGGGAGAGGGAGAAGCAGACTCCCCACCGAGGAGGAAGCCTGATGCGGGGCTCGATCCCAGATCCCCGGGATCATGACCTGAGCCGAAGGCAGGCGCTTAACTGACTGAGTCACCCAGGCGCCCCGAAGCCCAGCTGGTATCTTTAAAATCATGGTTCTGAACTCTAGTTCCGACATCGTACTAATGTCCGTACTGAGTAGGTCCCTGGCAGTCAGTACTGCCTCTTGTTCTTTTTGTTGAGGTGATTTTTTCCGTCTTGTCATTTTGTCCAGAGGAGAAGAGGTGAATGAGAGAATAAAATGCTAACAGGGTAACAAGGTCCCTAGAAAATATACTCTAAACAAATCAGAAAAGACCTGAAACCGGGGGAAAAGAAAGAAAAAAGAAAAAGATAAAAACAAACAAAAACAGAACAAAACAAAAAAAACAGAATATGATCAAATATGATCAGGCTGGTGCATAGACCAGTGCCACACACTAGATTTTGGGTGTATTTTGGTCAGTTAGAAGAAAGTGCTTCCCAAAATTTTAAAGAAAGAAAAACTTCTATATGTACAAAAATAAGGGTTAATATGATGCAGGGATGGAATATGACTGTAAAGATGAAAATTATAAAAAATTTTATAAAAGGAATTGATAAGTTTGAAAAAAGAAAGGATTTAAAAAAAAAAAAAGAATGTGATCAGGCAGGAGACTAGAACAAAGCCATACACTAGAGATTTAGGGTATATTTTGATCTGTTAGAAGAAATGGTATCTCAAAATTTTAAAGAGAGAACAACTTATATATATATATATATGCCAAAAATAAGGGTAACTAGTATGAAGGGATAGAATATGACTCTAAAAATGAAAAATAAAAATGTTTTTTAAAAAAGGGATTGATGAGATGTTGGTTGAAAAAGGGAAAAAGAAAAATTAAAAAAAAAAAGTTAAAAAAAATTAACTTTGAAAGACTAAAGAATCATGGTAAAAAAGCCATGAATTCTATGTGCATTATTCCCCTAGCACTGGAGTTCTGCCGTTCTCATTGATCGGTAAACTTGGTCTTGGCTGCCTGTTCTTGCTGATCTTCTGGGGGAGGGGCCTGTTGCCGTGGTTCCCAAATGTCTTTGCCGGAGGCGGAATTGCCCCGCCCTTGCCCGGTCCGGGCTAAGTAATCTGCTCGGGTTTGCTCTAGGGAGCTTTTGTTTCCTGCAAGCTTTCCGTACAGCTTTGGAGGCCGAGAGTGAAAATGGCGGCCTCCCAATCTCCGCCCCGGAGGAGCTGAGAAGTCGGGGCCCCGCTCCTCAGTGAGCCCCAGAGAAAAGCAGTCAGTCACTCCCGTCTCCCCGGTCTCCGGCCACACTCCGTGTTCACCCGGCCTGTGACCGTGCGTTTCTGTCTCTGGCACCCGACCCCGTGTGGAGTCTCCAAACCCAGTAGATCCCTGCGGTGCGCTCCCGCGCCGCTCCTCCCAGGGGAGGAAGGGGAGTCTCCCCAGATCTGCCGCTTGTTGGGTCCCTGCTGGAGGAGCAGTGGCCCGACTGTGCCCCGGATCACGGTTTATGGCAACCCCGAGCTGAGAGCCCGCGCCTGGGCTCCGTCTCTGCAGCTGGCTTCCCCGCTCCGATACCTGGGAGCTCTGCCGCACTCAGGCACCCCCGGTCTTTCTGTGACCCCGAGGGTCCTGAGACCACACTGTCCCAGCGAGGGTTACACCCCCCTGCTTAGCCACTGGAGCGACGTCCCTCAGCGGAGCGGACTTCGAAAAGTTCCGATTTTGTGCTCCGCTGCTCTATCACTTGGCCAGAAGTGGCCGACGGAGGCCCCCTCCCCCGCCGTCTACCCTCCCGAATATCGCCTCAGATTCACTTCTCTGCACGTCCTACCTTCCAGAAAGTGGTCACTTTTCTGTTCAGAGAGTTGTTGCTATTCTTTTCTTCGATCTCCTGTTGAGTTCGTAGGTGTTCAGAATGGTTTGATCCCTACCCAGCTGAATTCCTGGGACCAGACCTGTTAAAGAAAGATTTTTTTTTAAACAACTAGCACGAGTTGAAGTGGCTTCCTCACTGGAGATCTAATGCAGTGTAGTGATTATAGTCGACAACACAGTATTGTAAGCGTCACGCTTGCTGAAAGAGTAGTTCTAAAAGTGGCTTTCTCCCCCGGAGAATGCAGGTGGAGCTCAGATGTCACCGAGGAAGGGGGGGGGGCCCGCTCGTGATCTCCCTGCTCCCCTTCCCCAGGGGGACCCAGTCTGACGATGTGCTGCTTCTGCCCCACAGGAGCCTGATGCCCCGGACCCTCGAGAGCCAGATCACACTGGAGAAGACACCCAGCTATTTCGTCACTCAGGAGGCCCCTCGGCGCATCTTTAACATGTCCCGGGACACCAAGCTGATCGTGGTCGTGCGGAACCCGGTGACCCGAGCCATCTCGGATTACACGCAGACGCTCTCCAAGAAGCCAGACATCCCCACCTTCGAGGGCCTGTCCTTCCGCAACCGCACGCTGGGCCAGGTGGATGTGTCGTGGAACGCCATCCGCATTGGCATGTACGCGCTGCACCTGGAGAGCTGGCTGCAGTACTTCCCGCTGGCTCAGATCCACTTCGTCAGCGGCGAGCGGCTCATCACCGACCCGGCGGGCGAGATGGGCCGGGTCCAGGACTTTCTGGGCATCAAGAGGTTCATCACGGACAAGCATTTCTACTTCAACAAGACCAAAGGATTCCCTTGCTTGAGAAAAACAGAATCGAGCCTCCTGCCTCGGTGCCTGGGCAAATCGAAAGGCAGAACTCATGTACAGATCGATCCGGAAGTGATAGACCAGCTCCGGGAATTTTATAGACCTTATAATATTAAATTTTATGAAACGGTTGGACAGGACTTCAGGTGGGAGTGAGCCACCGAGATGCAAGGGCTCTTCTGCTTGTCTCTTCCATGAGGTTTGCCCCTAGAGCCTGTGATCCTCTTCCCCCAGCAAACCAAACCCAGGCTCCAGCCCCCTTTCCCATCTCGGGTTCCATCGTCCTGAAAGGCCATGAGACCAGGGGGTCCCTGCCACTAGCTCTCCCCAGTCTGTCTAGGCAAAGTTGACCTGCTTCTGCCATGTCCGGTCAATTTCAAATCATTTCCCTTCAGCCCATCAGAGGCCTTGGGAAATTGCTTTAAGAAGAGCAGATCTTCTGATTATGCTAGATATTATAAGTGGTGATGGTTCTGTTGCTGTGAACACAGCAGTCTGTCCCTGTCACTGTCCACCCCAGTGCGGACTTGCTAATAATTCCAGGTGGCATGTACCTCCCCTTTGAGCTTCACTCTCCCTAGCCGCCCTGGGTGGTGAGACAGGAGACCGTCCTCTTCCTCCTGACCTTAGCTCATCGAGACATTGCAGAGCCGGAAGCACCCCTGGCCACTCCTAGCAGACAGACCCTTCGATGATGAAATAAACCAGAGATTTCAAAGCCTGTGGTCTCAACTTTGCTTGAAGGGTAACTGTCTTTGAAAACCACTTTGTGACCCTCCCTGCTCCCTGTGGACAAAAGCACATTAATTCTGCTGTTACGGGTACTTTCCTCACGCGAGCTTTCATGTTCAGCATGCGAAGGAATCATGCTTGTCCATGTGAAATAAATATGGCTCTCTCGTGTCCTTAATGCTGGGCTCTTCTCTTTAAGCCAGGCCTGGAGCACGGCTCATTCATCCTGCTCCTCCTGTGCAAGATGGGGGCGGTGGTTAGTGCCAAGGATGGTCCGGGAGGGCAGTGAGGGGTGGGCGTGGTCCCGGAGGACAGTGAGGGGTGGGCGTGGTCCCGGAGGGCAGCAAGGGATGCAAAAACCACGTGGGCAAGGAGCAAGGGGGTGAAGATGGGGAAAAGAGGTTCTTGCTGGCAGAGGCTGCTGCAGAAACGTCATATGGAGATCTGTGAGGACACTCTGAAACATAAGTCTGACTATGACAGCTCTCTGCTTAAGCTTTATATCTGAAGTGCCAAACTAGAAGCCCAGGGACTGATAGGACATCAGATGTTTTTGCTTGGCCAGCATGATGTTTTGAAATAATTTCCAACAGTTAAAACTTGGGAGTGTTCATATAAAAATACGGATTTCCTTTTTTTTTTTTTAATGGGAACTTGGTGACACTGAGTGCATTCTAGCATGGCAACAATCAGTTGCCACCTTTGGATAAAGCCTGTGCTCCCGGGGCTTCCTGGCCCACCTCACTGATTGACATCATCGCCTGGCCCCTGTTGGCATGTGAGTTCACAACCCTGCTTTGGGTGTGTATACTGTGACCTCGGAATAAAGCCCAAATCCTCCAGCAGGATGCCCAAGACAACCTCAACTCCAGTTTCTGGGATCTCCCTTCCCTCATCCTCTGTTCCAACCTCAACAGAACTATATGCCCTTTCTTGACTCTTTTAAGTCCTCCTGCCTTTGCCTGGAATGCCTCCCCTCCCTACCCTCTAGCCCCACCCCATGTCTCCAGCTAATGGAAGCTTCCACAAGACTCCATTCAAGCGTCACCTGCTTGATATTTGTGAAGCCTTCCCCAACCAAGCTGAGTTATCTGCTCACTCTTCCGCATTCACTTGGTAGTTTGCACACATCTCAATTACAGCTTTTATCACACTAGATTAGCATTATTTGTATAAATGTCTGTCTCACCGTAGACCACGGCTCCTCCAGAGTCAAGACTGTGTCATGCTAACATGCAGGAGGCACACAGAAAATGTTTAATGGATGAATGTGTGAATGGGTGGAGAGGTGTTGGGAGGCCTGGGGGCATGGACAGGAATGTTCCAAAGAACTACACTTCTGGGTCATGATTCCCAGATAGCTCCATAGTACTCACAGGTAAGCCGAGAAGGATCGCTGAACCTCCAGGGGCCACTTGGTCTTTGCTTGGTCAAGTGTGGTGCAAGGTTCCTGAAAATGAGAGTGAATTATGAGACTGGAGGACACAAAAGCCTAAGACATTAGTTCTGTATCTTGGCCCATCTTCCTGCCCCAAGCTGCTTCTAGGAGATCAAATGACTGAGACCACGGTACCAAGGAGCCAGTCTGGGAGTTTGCCCCCTCTGTGCTTCCCTGTGGGCATAGAGAAGTGACGTGGAGACCAGTGGGGGCTGTCACCACCGAGAAGCTGGAGTGACCAGAAGAAGGGTGGGTCGGTTGTATGTAGACATTAATGAATTGGCCTTACACATCCCCCATCCAGAGTGGTGTCCTGTGATCCTGGGCCACATGGTGGCCAGAGCTGTATCCAAAGACAGATTTACACTGGGGACACAAAATATCCAAGAAAGAGTAAGGTTTGCTTGTTCATCCCGACTGGGGGAGTCCAGTCAAAATTGACAAGAGTTCAAAATTTTGTGGGTCCTGGAGCAGCTTTATTCCTCTCCATTCCAAGCATTCCCAGGCCACCCAGACTAAGTGCGCTCTAAGTACTAATGAATAGGTCAGAGTCTATTGTAATGAGCATATCCGTCATTGTATGCAAATGAAAGAGGCTAAAGTACCTCAAATATCCCAGTAAATGAGTGAAATCTGGTGTACATGAATCTGCTCAGCAAACTCTGATTTTTAATCCAGTGCAAATGTACCCTTTCGCCCAGGGCGCTCCAGGCAAACTTGCACAAGTTCCAAATTAGTACAGTTTAAACAGATGAAGTTTGACCATTCAATCTGAGACCAAAAAGTCTCCTCTGGGGAGTGTGTGTGTGTGTGTTTCTAACAGTCCAGGGTATATGGCAATTCTAGCTCTCACGATTCACCCCATATCTGCATCCCCACTCAGCAGAAAGGGAGTCTAGAAATCCATGAAGACACTCCCAAAAGAGAACAGAGCCTACTGACACAGAGCTTGCTGTAGCAAAGGGTCTTGCATTGGGAAGGCTTCAGGTCTGCCCTGACTAGAGGCTGTTGGCCAGGGGAAGCTGGAGGCAGGTGAACTAGAAGTGGGGCCTCCTATGTAGTTGGTTTGCATAGCTATGTAATTTTTTCTGGTTGGTCCTGAGGTGGAAGCAGGGACATCAAAATAGGAGTCCTGGCAGTCATTAATAGGTCCTGATCATTCTGCTACAGAGATTGTGGGTCAGAGTTCTGTTGTCGTATTTGGCCTGGCTGTTTGTTGTCCATTTGAACACTCACTCTCTTGGGAGGAAAAGGGCACAGGCAGAATAAGCCTCCTCCATTTGAGGCTGCAACATCCTTCCTGCTCACAGCTTCCTCCTATCATGAGTGGGGCCCCTTGGGCTTGTGCAAGGATAATAGTACTATTTTCTCTCTCACATCCCTTTGGGTAGAACTCAGTCCTTCTAGGTTGCCTTTCTTTGGTTCCAACCATTTGCTATTACTTGGATATTACCCTGAACCCCAACACCAGTTCATTCATTCTCTCACAGGGCTGATCTTCAAGATATCATGGCAGGCTCCTTCCCAACATTGCATTCCCAACTCAAACACCTACCCAGAATTGCTCTCCCTCTCCTCTGTCACTGTCAATCTTTCATTCTGTTTTCCTTCTAATATGGCCCTAACCACTGGCTGACATTATAGATTAGTTTCCTTGTTTGACATCTGTCTCACCCATGGGTCTGTAAGCTCCATGGAAGTGCAGTCCATATCCATCTTCTTCAGCAGAGTACCCAGCATACAGTAGGTACTTAATAATTGAGTAAATGAACTACTGGGGCTCTGTCCCTAAACACCAGCCTTTTTTGACTATTGCTTAACCCCAAGAATGGATGCTGCCCCTAAGCACTATCTTCTGCCTGGGATCTCTTCGGTCTCTTGGGATCTTTATCGCCATTATTAGCTTATACAGCATCTTTGTGAGATTTAGAAAAAGTTACTCCCCTTGGCAGATCAGTGAGAAAAGGGTGCCCCTTTGGGATGCACACAGCCTTTCAGGTGCACAGTATGTACAGTGAATGGAGTGCAGATTGGCTATCAGCCCCTGCTCTCCCCAGCCCCAGCTGTAGGGCACAGACCGCACAATCATGCATGGCAGCCCTGACCACCATTCCTCCCATTCACTGGGCTTCCCGGGCCCTGAATGCTCCTGGAATTAGCACTGAGACATCCAAGATGCTTTGGATTCTGCTGGCTGCCGGCCTGTCTTTGTGGAGCTCCTCTGTCCCTGCTGGTGTCATGGTGCTTCGTGATTGCCCACCCATCACATGTGATCTCTCTGGCATGTGCGCCCACGTGTCTCTGTGGACACACGCTCGTGTGTGTGTTTGTCTGTTTTCTATATCCTCACTCACACTTATTAACACTCAAAACTATTCAACAAGTATTTACAGAGTGTTTGCAAAAGGAGGGTAAGGCGTAGGGACAGCCAACATGTACTGAGTGCTTTGGGTGTGGCAGCTGTTGTGCTTTGCATATCTCTGCCCTTCGAAGCAAGTGCTACTTCAAAGTGTAGTAGACACAAGATGTCAAGTATGGTGGTTAAGAGCACGGGCTGCCCGGGGCACCCGGCTGGCTCAGTCAGAAGAGCATGCAGCTCTTGATCTCTGGTCGTAGGTTCAAGCCCCACGTTGGGTGTAGAGATTAAATTAAAAAAATAATAAACTTTTTAAAAAAAGAGTCTGAGTTGTAACTGTAGCTCACTACTCTCTTACTCTGGGACCTCAGGCAAGCTATTTTATGCTCCTTATGCTTCTGTTTCCCACCCCTAGCATGTGAGGGTAACGCAGCCTTGATTACTGCTCTCTGGATGCTGCCCTGGAGCAAGTCACACAAGAGATACCCAAGAGAGGAAGGCAAGTTCAATACCTGAAGCCAGTGCAGGAACGGAAGGTGGAATCCGCAAAGACTCCATGAAGGGCATGGAGCTCCTCCCGCTCCTTCTCCCCTTATAACCAATTTCATGCCCTCTTGGATAAAGTTCAACTTTTTCATGAGATCCCACGGGTATGATCATGTTACATCTCCCAGGAACAAGAATGACATAATGTGGACCACTCCTCAAATTGGGCGAAGACCCTACTAGATGAAGTATACAACAATGAATCATCGATGGGATTTCATTCATTCCGCCTAATTTACTGAACACGTTACGCAGACTAGCTGGGCACTGAGGATGCACAGTTGTGTTAGTCTTCCTCTCTGCTCCCCTCGTGGACCTCCTAGACTAACGAGGATGAGAGTTACATAAACAATTACTACATAATAATCTGAAACTGCATGACAAGGGGGAAAGAGCAGGGACTTTCCCGGAGGAAGTGACAATGGAGCCGAGCCAAACCTTGAAGGATGAGGAGGAATTCGTCTTTTGGAGAACAGTGGTCTACGCCAGTGTGAAATGCCCCTGGAGCATGGTTTTTCTAGGTGGGGCCAACTGCGACCAAGGAACCAGAGCACTGGGCTAAATAAATTCTGGTCACTGGATTGGACCCACCTCTGCCACACCCTAGTTCCAAGGCTACTCTCAGTTTTTTTAACCAATTCAGAGTGTACCTCATACCTGCCTACCAGATACTAAGAGGAGAAATGCAGATCTACTCTTTTCCCAGATAAGATGGGCCACTAGTCAACTTAGAGTCCTTCCATGGGGAACATCTGTAATCTCCTTGTCCTCTCTCCCTACTTCCCAGAGCCCAGCACTGGAAATCTGAAGAACCAAATCAGATGGATAAATAGGTGCCCCAGCGGGGCTCCTCCCACCTTGACAATGAACTTGGCTCTTGATAAACTTGGCTTCCTGATAAATAAGGAGGACATATTGCTTTTATCATTTAAAAAAATAATAAGAAAGCTTATATACCTCAGCTCCCAAAACAAACTTAGAACAAACTTTAGTCCATTTTCTAATGTGAAATGGAAATATGAATGTGTCATTTAGAAATTATATTCCTAACTGCTTTTTACCAGCAACAGTTGCTTCAACAAATTAGGGAATTAATCTCTCAAAGAGGTCATTTAAAGAAATCTGGAGGGGTGCCTGGGTGGCTCAGTCAGTTAAGCATCTGCCTTTGGCTCAGGTCATGATCCCAGGGTCCTGGGATCGAGCCCCACTTCAGGCTCCCTGCTCAGTGGGGAGCCCGCTTCTCCCTCTCCTGCTCCCCCTGCTTGTGCTTGCTCTCTCTTTCTCTCTGTCAAATAAATAAGTAATCTTTAATAAAAATAAAAGAAATCTGGAGCTGGTCAGACTAGGCCTAGGACAGCAGCTCCATTTTGTTATCAAGGACTTAGCTTCCTCCTCTCTTTCTGCCACATCATCCTTAGTCCATTAGTTTTGTCCTCATGGCCCAAGATGCATGCTGGTGCACCAGCCACCACATCTATGTACCAGTTAGAAGGAGGAGGAGAAGAAAGAATTCAGAAAAACACTCCTCCTAACCAAGTCAATCCTATTTGAGGAGATTGCCCAGAAATTCTACCAGTAACTTCTATCTCATTGACCACTTCTAGCTGAAAGGGAAGCCAGAAAATGTAGTCTCTTAGCTGAATATATCTTCTCCCAGACAACCCAAGATTTTGATGTTAAGGAAGAAGGAGAGAGTGGATACAATTCACAATCTCTGTTACAGTGAAACTCCCAACTGTTTGAAAAAGCTGTCTCCTAGCTTCCCAATATTTTCCCACCATCTGCAAAACCTCCCACAACCATCTTCTAGTATCTCCCAATCTGAGATCTCTGATTCATCTTCCCATCACCTCCACTTGACTTCTAAAGACACATGCCCCCAGCACCACCTTCTCACCTCCCTCAACACCAAACTGGCTCTGTGAAGGGGGTGGTGGGGAAGAGACATCTGATTTGCGTCATTTACCAATTTCCCTGGTGTGAGGGCACCCACCCCAGGCAATTTCAAGCTACGGATGTCAAGTGTCCTCTCTCCAGAGGCTGCTCTATCCCCGCTCAGGAGTCTGTTCTAAAGCCAGCTCTGGCAGAGAGAGTGGACCATCTCTCATCTCCCTCCCTCCTAGCCAGGAAACATCTGAGAGAATGAGTCAGAGGCCCTGGAATCTTGTTATGCACTCGTATCCCTGGCACCTGGACGGACCCTGAGCTCTGGGCACTGGGCCGAGCATATTTCCAACACCTCCACAACGAGGCAGATTGCGTTTCATCTGATGATGCAAAGGAGTCACGTCATACAAGCATTCAGTTCACCTAAATTCAATTCTATTATTCAGCAAGAGAAGGAAAGGGGTGGATTTAAATAGTGTGAGCCCCATTTCATTGGCCATTTTGCTACATGAACATATACGACAGTGACCATGAGAAGGTGCCACGGACCCTCTTATCCCCTCCGGCCCTACATCCCCGTCACAGTGTGAGCATTCTGCTCCAATGATTGTGATTCTAATGTCGACTATTATTTATTGTTTTCATACTCCATGGCCCCTACACGCAAGCCAACTCCTTCCTCAGATGCCTCCTCGATAAAGAACAGAAATCCATAGCAGTGATGGGAGGGAAACGTGGTGGTGTTGGATTGAGGGGATTTCTCACAGTGATTTTGCCTTTGTCACGTGGCCTGGTGACTTCAGAACCCAGTCTCTGAGTGTGAGGCAGTCCCCTTCCTGTGCCCCCACCACTTGGCATCTGCATCCCTGTAGACACACACTCAGACTGCTGAGGAAGGGACCAGAACATGAATGAGAAGTGGCAAGAGAAGAGCAGGGGAGGACAGAAGGGCTTCCAGCAGCTTCTTTATTACTACCTCATCCTTCCTCCTGCTCGCGGCTGGGGGCACACGGTTTGTGCCCCTTCCTCGCTCAGCAGAGTGTTTGGGGGAAATGCATGCTATGGGCCTGTGTGTGGCTGATGTTTATTTTACTTCCATGTGCCTCGAAGGACTGGAGAGGCATCTGTGTGACTGACATGTGTCTCACTAATCCCCGTCTGACTGGAACGTGATTGACGACACACGACTAATTGGATCACGGCTGACTGACACCTGCTTTGTGGGCACGGCCCACCCAGCAAGCACACCTCAGCCTGGAGCTTGTCTGCGGGAACCGGTCTGACTGACGGCTGCTCAATCCTACAGGGGGGCTGGCATCTTGCCACAGGCTGATGGGCCTTCAGTCCTGCCCTCAGGCTTCTAGGAAGGGCTCCTTTCCTCTGTAGGCCTTGAGCAAAGGATGCATGGACAGCTGGGCTGTAGCTGCTCCTCAGCCCCTGACCTGGCCCCTCCTCCCATGCTGGGCATCTGGATCAGAGCTCAGCATGGGCTCTGTAGTTCACGTGATCCAGATAAGCCCAGTCCTGATGGGGTTCCATGCTGGGCCTCTCACCATGGCTTTCGAGGCATCTCTCCAGAGGCTGCAGCTGTTCAGAGCCCTTGGGCAGGGACAGAGCAAGGGGACTCAGGGTAACAGAGAGACACAAAGATAAAACGGTAGAGGCCAAGTATCTGGGAAACAAAGGTATTTAAGCAGGACTTCAATCTTTCTCCTGCCTTTGAATAATGATGACAGGATCTGTAAACTGCCTTCACATCCTTAACAGCATTTTCTCTTTGTAATAACCAAGATTTTTAGCCCCATTTTGCAAAGGGACAAGATGGAGGCCCAGAGTATTTGTTAAAGCGACTTGTCTAAGGTCACACAGCCAGGGCTCAAATCTGTATATTCTAGCTCCAAATTCCGTGCTTTTTATTAACACTGTAGCACTAAAATGTAAGCTGTCTTCTGGAAAACACTTGACAGCCACAAATGTGGTCAGGTCTGGGAATGAGGAACAGGAACAGCTAGGTGTCGTCTTTTAGCTAGCAGGCTTGAAGGCCAGTATATTAAATACCTGAGAAGCGGAGATAAAAGGAAGAAATTGGGCATAAATCCTGGTTTTTGTCTGGGGCAATAAAGGGCAAGAGAGGGTGTGGATTTGACACAAGCCTACGCTTAGAAACTGAACCGACATCCGGAGAGCCAAGTAGTAGCAACAGTCAACATGAAATTCCAGATGAAACAATAAACGACCAAGAGGAAGATAGCATCACATGCAGAAATGTGTGTGATACATGGTGTGCTTGTGTATATGATATCACATCCGAGGATATGATAAAGGTTCCGTGTTGAGTTCAAACGTGGCTCTTACGGAAGACCGATGGGTAGTGTGTTTCACTTGATCCCATCAAGTGACCTCAAAGCAGAGAGAATCAATTTCCTGGGGGAGACCTTTACCTAAGAGCTGCTGGTCAGCATAATGTATCCTTGTTAATTACTTTTACAGGAATTCCTGGGATAATCGCCTATCTTTCTTACCTAAAAGAATGATAACCAGACATAGTAAGAATATGGAATAATGGGTCTGTTAAGGGGATTCTGTGGGAGATCAAGATAGCATTATGCAGATTTGCAAACAGTGACTGGTCTGAATTCATACAGGGATAAAGTCTGGAGAATTCTGAGGGAATAATTATTACCTTATCCCTCCTGGAACATCAACCATCTGATTTTGGCATTAGCTGTAGGCAAAGGATTCACCACTGATGTCACCAGTGAGCACATGAAAGACAAGTATTCTGCAACTTCATGTGAAAGAACTTCTACTACAGAAACTGGGCAAATAATGAACAAAAATTATAATTTATAATGAAAACAACTACAAGCTTGATTATTCTAAAAGGAGGATTACTGGTGTAACAACTGACAGAGCCAAGAGTTTGTGTCCCCAAATGGTCCTCCGTTAATTACAAAATTCAACAAATGCCCCATTAAATCTCCGAAATATCATCACGGCCCTTGCCTTGAAGACTCTGTGGTTAGAAAGTTCCAAGGTCCCACTGTCACCCTGAAGCATAGATGCTTGCACATAAGGGGACCCTGTGGCATGTGTGCTTGCGTATAAGGTGACCCACCATTTCCCAATGATATTTTTGTGAAGTGTTTTGTCAACTTGAGTTTATGAAGTCAAACCATGGGAAACTGCTGTTTAGACCTGCAAAAATGTCAGATTCACTCAGTTCAACCTAATATAAACTTTTTAGAAATTTAGAGGAGCTAGCTAGCTACCTGTAATGTCTCATTTATTTTAGTTACTCAGATGTATTTAAAATGGCATCATCTGGAAAAAATATATGGACTTATAAGACTGCTTTCCCCTGGGGCACCTGGGTGGCTCAGTCGTTAAGCGTCTGCCTTCGGCTCAGGTCATGGTCCCAGGGTCCTGGGATCGAGCCCCACATCGGGCTCCCTGCTCGGCGGGAAGCCTGCTTCTCTTTCTCCCACTTCCCCTGCTTGTGTTCCCTCTCTCGCTGTGTCTCTGTCAAATAAATAAATAAAATCTTTAAAAAAAAAAAAAAAAGACTGCTTTCCCCTATCCTCATATCTCATGAAATGGTATTATTCAAATTCTCCTCATTAACCTTTGGCATCAGGGCCTTGAGTTCACCCAACAGTTCTGTCATACTTGTCTGTCAAGTCCCACTGTGTGACACCACAGGAATTTTCTCCCTGTCTCATGTACCCATTCCCAGGACATTAGGACAGTTGACTTTTCGGGTCATTGGTCAGGAAGGGGTGGTGTCATGATCCCATCAACATAACCACCTAACACCTCACTTTGTAAGGCAACCTTCCAATGGCTTGATTCCATCCGACACTTGCCCGTGAGTTCATATCACAAAGAATGATGACTAAATCTGTGCTAAATTTGTTTGCCTTCTCTGGTACCAAGTCCACCCAGCAACCTATATAAACATCCTGAAGTAGCACTGACTCCACTTCAGGATGCACAAACAATATTTCATGGTTCAAAATTAAGTAATTTAGAGACAAGTCTTTTACTAAGGAGACTTTCTAAGGACTCAAATATAAGATGACTCTATCTTTTCTGGGGGAATTTTTTAGTGGAGGGAGCTGCCATCCCTTACATAAGCCTATTTGGGAGACTACTTTCAATTTTGAGTACAAGTGTGTAGCAATTAACCTTTCTGGAAAATTCGGCAGCAAAATGGCCCCCAGGTAACTGAGTGAATGAACTTTTTGAGTAGGTAATTTAACATTTCCCATTTGGATGCCAAGACTTTTTTTTTTTTTCCAAACACAGGTTTTCTTTTTGGCATAATTCACATTTAGCTAATTCTACCTGGCAGCATTTAGCCCACCAGTTTGACTGTTTCATGTTGTCTCCTGGCACCTGTGAATATAACCGTGACATCC